>NC_141908.1:82850000-83450000 GCF_057802395.1 Ceratotherium simum simum
GAGAGACGCTGCTTCCATCTCTTCCACACTAGTCTTACTTGAGGCTCTTTGACCTGCCTTACCTGCTACTTCCTTATTCTTTTGATTCCAGTTAATACAACGCGGTTTTGCCAAACTGTTTTTAAGCCCTTGTTACCTTGGTTTAAAATAGTCTAAATAGGCAAGATGTAAACCAGAACTTAGTTATACAGAGCTCTGGTATTATATGCTTAATGTTGTTTGCTTCATAAAATAAGACAATTATAAGCAATAATTTTCACAACAATCAATGTTTATTTTTTATAAGTTCATATTCATATCCATTTTTCCCACAATAAAATTAGCAAAAATTTTATTTATTTATTTATTTTTCTGATGAGGAAGATCAGCCCTGAGCTAATATCTGTTGCCAGTCCTCCTCTTTTTGCTGAGGAAGATTGGCCCTGGGCTAACGTCCGTGCCCATCTTCCTCTACTTTATATGGGACGCTGCCACAGCATGGCTTGATAAGTGGTGCATATGTCCGCGCCCGGGATCCGAACCTGAGAACCCCAGGCTGCTGAAGCAGAGCGCGCAAACTAACCACTATGCCACCAGGGTAATTTGAAAAGATAATATTTAAAGTTGGTGAGAATATTGTGAGATGAACATTTTCATTCACTGATGTGTTAATTTAAATAAGAACAAACTTTCTGGAAAGCAGTTTGGCAAAATGTATCAAGGGTTTAAAATGTCTATTCCATTTCTCTTGATTATATACACACACACAAACAGAACAAAAAGGCCCTCCCCCCACCCCAAAAAACCCCAAAGTGTTAATGGTGGTGATCTCTTGGTGATGGGATAATAGGTAGTTTTTACTATGGAATTATATTTTAAAAATTATAAATTATATATTAGTAAATATATTAAATTATATATTAAAAATTTTTTCCCAGTGAGAAAGTACTAGTTTTATGATTATGGCAAAAATCCTTTCCATCATTTAAGAATATTAATAAAGAATATTAATAAAATAAGAAAATATCTATAATATTCAGTGAGAACACCCTATTTTATAAAGAAGGCATCAACTAATTATTTATGTATTTGTGTATACATGCAAATACATAACCATTTGTCTAATAAATACATCTGTTTTCTAAGGCCTAAAATCAGATACAAATGAACTAAGTCTAAAATCATGTTTATCAATGTGTTAGGATTATTGGAATATGAATTATGGATTATTTTTAATTTCTTATTTTATTTAATTTTCAATTTTTTAGCACTGAGCTTATATTGCTTTTATATTCAGAAGAAAACACTTGAAAAATCAAATAGAAAAAAGAATCTCTACAGAGCATGATTATATCATTCTATTCATGCTACAGTTCTTAAATCATGTCAAGTTGTCAGTGTTCTCATTCGTAACTTAAGGGGATTAGACTAGATGTTCTCTAAGCTGTCTCCCAGGTCTAAAAGGCTCCAAGTCTGTGAACCGTATAGCAGACACCTAATAAATAATTATCAAAACAATGGACCACAACTATTGAAAATCAAAAAGGACTCCGACCTTGGGGAGTCAGGATCTAATCATGAGAACGTGATCTTAGCATTAAAAATACCTGGCTAGTATCCTGACTGGGTCTCATTTTCCTCATTGGAAAAGTGGGGATGATAATACTTCTCCCAAAGGACTGAAAGGGGTTGAGCTGTGATAACAAGTCTGAGGGCCTTGGCACGTTGGCTGCATGGAGCAGATGCTTCACAAGTGAATGTCTTCTCGATAATCCAGGATTTGATCAGTACATGTGCCAGACTGCTCTGGACCATCGGTTTGCACTCGCTGGATCTAAACTCCCATTTTGAGCCCTGCAGCTGGAAGCAGAGGTGACCTTTGTGAGGATGAAGACTTTCAGCTTTGGGAAGTTGAGGTGGGGTCAGGTGGCCCCAAGTGCAGCGGCCTGCCTGGTGAGGTCCTCAGGGTTCTCGAGTCCTATGTGAAGAGAGCGGGCAGGGTGTGGGAGGAGGGCATAGAGGAGAAACCCATTTGTGTGCTTTCCTCTGTACCTGCTTGCTCACCTGCACGTCACACTTCTTCCTCCTCCCCTCCCTTCCTTCAGAAAATATTTAACATACAGATTACGTGGCGTCTCCGTGCTTGGCATTGGAGTTTGAATGTTAAATGAGATATTGGCTCTGACCTTCAGGAGCTTATAGTCTGGTAGGGGAGAGAGATAGTGATGAAAATCACACACCCACATGATCAGCCCTGCACACAGGATAAATCGATGGTCCAGAAGAAGGAGAACTCAGTTCTGTTTAGAGGGGGTAGTGGGCTACAGGACATGGTGCGAGAGGCTCCCAAAGATAATTCCCTCAAGGTAATTTTTCTTTCTGACAGAAGTAGATTTTGCTCCAGCAGTCAGATGTGTTTGGGGTAGAGGGGGAGCACCCGTCAGGAACAACACAGGGAGATGTCAGGAGCGTGGCTCCTCCATTAGGGAACCTCGTGGAACTGAGCTGGCCGAAGAGGAGCATGTGAGGTAAGGAGAAGAGGCAAATGAGGCTTACAACCAGATCCTGCAGGGTGTAGACCGTGCTTAAGAATTAGGAACAGCCACTCAACAACAGAAAAACAAAAAATCCGATTAAAAAATGGACAAAGGACTTGAACAGACATTTCTCCAAAGAAGATGTACAAAGAGCCACCAAACGTGAAAAGATGCTCAGTTTCACTATTCACCAAGGGATGGCCATTGTAAAATAACGATAAGAATGTTAAATGCTGGTGAGGACGTGGAAAAATTTGAACCATTGTGCACTGCTGGTGGGAATGCAAAATAGTGCGGCCACTGTGGAAAATAGTATGGCGATTCCTCAAAAAATTAAAAATAGAATTATGATATGATCTAGTAATTGTGCTTCTTGGAATTTATCCGAAAGAATTGAAAGCAGGATCTCAAAGAGGTATTTGTACACCCGTGTTCACAACAACATTACAGTGTTCACAATAGCCACGAGGTAGAGCAACCCAAATGTCCATCAATGGATGAATGGATAAAAATGTGGTGTATACATACAATGGAATATTATTCAGCCTTAAAAAAGAAGGAAATCCTGTCACATGCTACAACACGGATGGAACTTGGGGACATCGTGCTCAGTGAAATAAGCCAGTCACAAGAGGACAGATACAACATGATTTCACTTATAGGAGGTATCTAAAGTTGCCAAACTCATAGAAACAGAAAGTAGGGGCTGGCCCCGTGGCTTAGCCCTTAAGTGTGCGTGCTCTGCTGCTGGCGGCCTGGGTTCGGATCCTGGGCACGCACCGACGCACCGTTTCTACGGCCATGCTGAAGCCGTGTCCCACATACAGCAACTAGAAGCATGTGCAGCTATGACATACAACTATCTACTGGGGCTTTGGGGGAAAAAAATAAATAAAATTATAAAACATTGATTTTCAGAAAGTAGAATGGTGGTTGCCAAGGATTAGGGGGAGGGGGAAACGGGGAGTTATTCATGAGTATAGAGTTTCAGTTTTGCAAAATGAAAAAGTTCTGGAGATCTGCTGCACAATGATGTGCATATGGTTAACACAAACGTACTGTACACTTAAAAATGGTTAGGATGGTAAATTTCATGTTTTGTGTTTTTTACCAGAATAAGAAAAAAGAAAGAAAGAATTGGGAACAGTCTCTTGAAGGCAGTGGGCCATTCCCTGGGGCATTTTACAGCTGGGAGGGACATGGTCACACCTGCATTTTAGACAGCAACCCCTGGGGAAAGTGTTTCAGGATTTGGCAAATTGGAGGTAGAATAGACTGGAGTCTGGGGAAACCAGCTGCAGGGCCCTCTATGTTCCAGACCTGGGTTGATGAGGATGTGACAAGCGCAGAGAGAAACAAGGAGGAGATGTGGCAGCAGGAATGCAGGCCTGGCTGGGAACTGCTGTGGTTATTCCTGTGCGTAACGGTGGACGCTGTCTGCCTGGGCAGCTCTGGGCATTGTCCAGCTTGGCATGTTGTTAAAAGCCGCCCAGAGAGGTCATTTGATTCAAGATGATTCCCTGTCAGGAATTCACATGATCTGCTTGTGGTTGTTGCTCTGTACGACTGTGGGACAGGGTCTCTGCCCCTCCCTTCCTCCCTCCCTCCCCTCTCTTCTCTCTGTCTCTTTCTCTCTTTCTTTCGTTTTTTTTTAACGGTAGCATTGGTTCTCTTGAATACTGTCATTCGTATTCAAAGTTGCAATTCTCCTGAAGTCAATTAGACAGTCCTGATTCAGGGAATATCTCTAGAAATTCAGTAGCTTTCCATTTATCTTTCTTTTAGCTCCATTCTGTGGAATTTCCCAGCAATGACATCATTCTCCAGAAATGCATTGTGTGTGAAACCTTTTTGAATCTCCACATGTGAGAAAAACCATTGTAGTGAATACTTTCCTTTGTACAAATTCGTTAACAGGTGACTTCTGGAGAGTGAGTGTGTCACAGTACGTGGGTGAGAAGGACAAGGCCACCCTGAAATTCAGGTGCTGGGGGTCAGTTGGGGTACTTTCAATGAGGACTCCGTCAGGCAGACCACACTCTTGGCACCAGTCAAATTTTGACTCTACAAAATGTCCTGGTTCTCTCTGTCGTTGGCTTTTGGGATTACTTGTGAAATGTGGACATCACTGAATGCCAACGGCCAGGAATAATTTCTTCTCAACTCGTCATGAATGACGATTGGTAAAAAATGTTGCTTGTTAAAATCATCTCTAATATTACAATTTACAAGTCATCAAATCTCTTGTTTTTGTCCTTTGGCATTGCACTTAGTGCCCCCAAGCTTAGGTAGGTTATAATTCCTCTAAAGATATCATGACTACTTGTTTTCTGGTACTTTGCTATGACTTGATTTATATATTTAATTGTTAAATCTATCTAAAGTTTTTTTTGTATAATGTAAATTAAATTGTTTTTCAATATTGTTAGTATCAAGAAGTAAATCCAGAAGGGGTTTTACTTCCCCATAAAGCAGATAATTTGCATGTTTTGTAAAATGCTTAGCACAGAATCAATGTGAAGTAATATAAGTCAGAGGAAGAAAAATTTTCACTCCACCTCTCCCTTGGGAAATATTTGAAATACAGTGGTCACATAGCTAATTTTCTTTGAAGATACTTTTTGATAGAATCCAGGAAAACCACACTTTGTAAAACAGATGATGTTTCATCTGAAAACTCAGTCCACTTAAAAAAACTTAACTACCGAGCATGTTTAAGTGTCTGTGTTAGTTACTGTGGTGCAAATTATCTTCCATAGAAGTGTCATGCTGAGAAAAACCATGAAGTACATAAGATGAATGCCCTCACTGTGATTATTCTCTTCAGGAGCTGGAAAATAACTACTTAGAAAGGTTATGCATGACGGTAATTGCTGTTTAATGGAGAAAAAGTGGGGAAAATAATTAAAGAGTGAAGAAGATATTTTCTAACCATCTGTCATTTAAAAATAAGAAACAAAAAAGAAAATGTGGTGAATTTTTCAGAAGGACTTGGAAGTGACGCCAAAAGGCGGTACTGATGCACACACAAGAACTTTCCACGAAGACATTTGAGATTACTGTATGTAAAAGGTCTGCCTAGAGCCTTCACCAAGGTGTGCTTTCCGCTTATGTCAGTCGCCTTTATTTGACATTTCTACCTGGCCAAGGTGGAATGAGACACCCAACCAAGGTGTCAGCAACTGGGAGCAGGAGATACCACCAGAAAGACATTTCCTTCTACAAGGAAAAAAAGGTGCAATGGAGAAAAACAATCTGAATGTCTTAGTTTGTTTAATGCATTGAAGGAACATTAGTAAGCTAATTAAGGTCTATATTTATGAGGCTGTATAGGCTTTATTCGGATAACATTTTATTGATGTTCTCTTCTGTTGAAGCCGGATTCTTAAGTCTATAGATATTAGTCCCTGCAATATGCCTATCAGAGTTCTCCAGCTCTGCCCCCGAGGAGATGACGATCTGGGTGCAGAAGAAGGAGCAGCGTGAATTATTCAGCGTGGCTGGTTTGCTGTGGTTCAACAATACAGGAGTTAGTAACGAGACCAGAAAACAATATAAGAGATGCTGCGAGGCAGCCTGTGATTAAGGGTGTGGCTGATGTGCTCTCTCTCTCTCTCTCTCTCTCTCTGAATCTCCAGAGGCTTTATCTGAGCCTCTGCTGGCACTTTCCTCTTTCTCTCTGATGTCGCTATTATTTCTCTTTCCCTACAGGGCAGGGAATGACTCGAGGGCAAGCTGCAGGTCTGGCTCCTCTGATCCCCACACAGAGCCTCGCCCAGACCTGCCTAGCACTGCTGCAAGCGAACGTTTGTGATTTGAATAAAATGAGGGACACAGAGAATAAGTCTGGGTGTGCAGAGGATGCGGGGGCATGGGTTTGTGTGAAGATTCTCACTTTGGACAAAAATAGATTTAAGACAAACAATAAATGTCTGTAAAGGACATTGTCTACCTCTGGAGCATCACTCCTTCTTTGCGTGGTGAGAGCACCTCGGTTTCCTTTGGGGGAACTACTGCTCCCCTCTCCATGTCCGAGGTGGGACTGTCATCAAGGCCTGCCCTCCCTTGGCCTAGACAATCACACTGTCGTGGAGATGGAACTCAGGCGGAACAAGGATGGAACGTGCAGTGACTCACTGCACGTTGACCTGTCCAGTGTGATCTGGAGATCGCCATTTGGTCGCCATGCTTTGGCAGATTGATGGGGGCTGCTCTTTCTCAGCCAGTCCTCCTGTCAGGAGCTGGAGTCTATGCCCCTTCCTGTCAATCTGGGCAGGCGCTGTGACTCCCTGACCTGTAGAACAAGTGCAAGTGACTGTGCCAGGCTCAGGGCCTGTGTCTTCACAGACTGGTGGCTTCCACTTCTTGGCTCTTGGAAGGTTCACTCCTGGAGCCTGAGCCACGTTTAAGTCCAACTGCCCTGAGGCCACCACGCTGTGAGGAGGCTGAAGCCAGCCTTTCGGAGAGTCTTGTGGAGGGACACATGCCCAGCCTGCACCCCGCTGCTCTAGCCACTGTGGCCCGAGGCCTGCCCTGTGAGTGAAGAAGCTTCACACGACTCCGACCTCAGAAGCCGTCTGACTATAGCTGCAAGAGTGACCCCAGTAACTGCCAGATCACTCCCCAAACCAAAAGAGAGAACGCTCCACTCAGGTTTTCAATCCGCTAAGTTTGGAGGTCATTGGTTACACAGTGAGACAACTGGAAGTCATCCCGACTCCCAGCTCTTCAGAGCAGTGTTGCTCCACTTTCCCTCAAATGTTTCTAGTCATCTTCTCCCCGCTGCAATTACGGCCCTGCCTTGAGTTCCTGCAGCAAATGTGGTGTCATAAGCTTGCTAACACGCACCATCTCCTCTGTTCTGTTCTGTACCTCAACGCTTATCTGTAAGATGGGTTCTTAGCTGCTTTCATCATAGGCTGATATGAGAAAAACATGAATTAATACCAGTAAAAAAAAAAGTGCTTCAAACATTGCCCAGCATAAAGTAAGGGCTCAGTGACTATAGCTTCTGTTATTTAAAACAATATATTAATCTATGTAACAGTCCCAGGATCTAGATGAAACAGTGAAGCTTAAACAGGTAAATCAGAGACTGCAAACTGGCCACTTGCTATTGGCCTGCGCAGTCCGAACAGATATTTGAATTTGTTGCAGCCACTTAAAAACCTGATAGATTTCATATGAATATCTAGAATTCTGGCTTAATGTAGCAACAGGACGATCTCTTAACACTGGGCCTGCGTTCCTGCAGGGCACCCACTGGCTCTTGCTGAGCACTGACTCCCTGCACCTGGAGCCTGAGCTCTCCAGGTCAGCGTGGATCCAGCGCTAGCTGCACTCACATCCGCCACATTTGTCCATTCACATTGCTTGCCTGGCCCTTATGGACATTAGAATTTGTGACTCAAGGAAGACAGGAAAGAGGAAAGGAGGGAAGAGAGGGAGAGAGGAAGGATAAATTCAGCATGTGGACATGTACTTTCTGAATATAGCTACACTGGCAAACATGTTAATGATCAAAACAGGCTTTGTTTGGTAGGAGGATCAAATCCACCTTGTAGAGCAAGAACCTACTTCAATCGTTAAGATAAAACAAATTTTTGATTTGGAGATGGGTTCTCATTCAAATGCTCGCAAAATATAATACCTTGTCTGAGAGATGCTGTCTCTCTTTAGGGAGAACCTTGGGAAAAATGTCTATAACTGTGTTTGTAAAATGAGGATAGGCCAAAATATTTTGAAATGTTTTCTTTATTTTCAAAAAAAGATGCTTTTTACAGAAAATTCTTATTTAAATTACTTAGCTCTCCTTCGCAATCTTACTTTTCTGTGTGGTCTCAGTCAGGATTAAATTTACCCCCAGAGCTGGGGTTGCTGTCTTTTTAGAAAGGGAGTCTGTTTGAAGGGATTCTGTACTCTTCCAGGAATTACAATCCTTTTAGGATCCTTTGACTTGTGCTTTGTCTAAATTACTGGAACTATTCAGCTTTCCCATTTCATCGTGGGGGAGGGTGAAGTTAATCTCATCTACCGTGGCACAATCTGAGTTTAAAGGTGCCCTGTCTTCCACGTGAGTGCCTTTGCAAATCTCTCTCCCCTCTCCCACCCCAGTTCAGGAGGGGGGACCCTCTGTGCATTGCCAGTAGGGGGCTGAGGCCCTGGCTGTCACCTGTCACGTGCAGCCAGATGAAGAACCGAGTTTCCCTCCAACCAGGGCCTCAACCCCATCTCCTGACATGAGAACACTGTGGACTGAAGAGGGAGCCTTTGTTTTTCTTGGGGTCTTAGTGGGCGTCCCCCTGGTCCCAAACGGGAGAGAGAAAGTCCACAGTTTGTAAATATTTAACAATCTGCCAATCAGTCCTCACCTAGGAAAGATGCAGGAACACTAAAGCATCTTGTTAAAAGTTATTATTAAAGTAATATAAACACAAAGAATAATTAGAACACAAGAAAGAAAAAGATCACCTATGGTCCCATCCAAAAAATAGTTAAGTTTAACATTTTGATGTTCCATTTTGTTTCTGCCAAGCTTTTTTCTTACAAATATTAATAATCATAGAGAATAATTTTGAATTTTGCTCTTTTTACTTGACATGCTCTAGTAAGCATTTTTCTCTATTACCTATCCTTCGTAAACAAAACTGTAACGGCTACAAAATATTTCAGGATATATCATAACATATGGAATTACTTCTCTAAATCTTGTACATTTAATTTGTTTCCAGTTTTTATAAATAACGCACTATGAACATAATCGTACATAAAGTTTTTCTTATATTTAAGATCATGTCCATATGCCAGGGCCTCAGAAATGGAATTACTAGTCAAAAACCATAGAAAACTTTATAGCTCTTGATGGATACTATTAAATTGTTTTCCAAAATGCTTTAACCAATTTAGACTGCCTCCTGAAATGTATGAGGGAATGTGCTGTCACCTCCTTACCAACAGTGGGTGTAATCAGTTTTTAAATCTTAAATTGGTTAGCATGGTATTTCACAATTTGAATTTACATTTCCTTGACTCTATTCAGAATGAATCTTCTTCCATTTGTGGAGTACTTGTTTTTTCTTCATGTTGAATGTCATTCAATGTCTTTTGTGTACTTATGTATTAACATTTGAGTGTTTTTCTTATCTTTTTGTGGGCTCTTTATATAAGGCAATATTAATCTCCTGTTATATTTGTTGGAAATATATTTTTCTAGTGGTTTGAATTCTAAAAAATATCTTTTTCATATATTGCAAACATAAGACACTTTTAGAGAATAATGAAGTGAACACTCATGAACCTACATCCAACTTTCTCAAATAATATTTTCCATAATGTCAGAAAATTTTCAAGGAGAAAAGATTACAAATTATAAAAAATACATGATCTGTGCGACATCGATTTTTTGAAATTTGTTGAGGCTTGCTTTGTGACCTTGCATGTTGTCAGTTTTTATGATTGTTTCATGTGTTTGTGAAAAGAAGAAACATTCTCTGTTTACCACTTACAGGATTCTCTATAGCCCTACTAGATCAAACTTGTTAGTTTTACTTTCTAAATAATTTATATCCTTCCTAAAGTTTTTTGCCTTCTGATCCAATAGTTTCTGATAAAAGTGTTAGAAATTTACCACAATGATTTTGGATTTATAAGTATCTCCTTCTCAGGGCCAGCCTGGTGGTGTAGTGGTTAAGTTTGAGCACTCTGCTTTGGCGGCCCAGGGTTCGCAGGGTCAGATCCTGGGGATGGACTAGACGCACTGTTGTCAGGCCATGCTGTGGCAGCATCCCATACAAGGTAGAGGAAGGTGGGCACGGATGTTAGCCCAGGGCCAGTCTTCCTCAGCAAGAAGAGGAGGATTGGCAATGGATGCTAGCTCAGGGCTAATCTTCTTCACTGAAAAAAATAAAAATAAAAAATGTATCTCCTTCTTCTGTCAGTTTTTGCTTCATCTATTTTGTAACTATGTTGTTGGGTATACACACATGACTGAACATGATTTTTGCTCTTAATTATTATGTAGCATCCCTTGTTATCTAAGTTTTTTGCTTCACATTCTATTTTGTCTAATACGGTAACTTCTACTCTGGCTTTTTTTTTTTTTTTTTTTTTTGAGTATTTCCTCTGTTTCTATACTTGCCTTGTGTCTCTCTTTCCAAACACTCTCCGTCCTGTTTTTTTTCCCTTCAAATTTCATATGGTTTTGTTTTAGGCATAATTTGGTGGTTTTCACCTTGGCTGCACATTAAAAATCACCTGGGAGGGCCGGCCCTGTGGCTTAGCGGTTAAGTGCGCGTGCTCCACTGCTGGCGACCTGGGTTCGGATCCTGGGCGCGCACTGACGCACTGCTTCTCCGGCCATGCTGAGGCCGCGTCCCACATACAGCAACTAGAAGGATGTGCAGCTGTGACATACAACTATCTACTGGGGCTTTGGGGGAAATCAATCAATCAATCAATCAATCAATCACCTGGGAAGTTTTAAAAAGAACCCACTGCCTGCCATCCTCACAGTTTGCCCACCCCCGTGGAGATGTTAAGGGGGAATTGCTTGGGGCCTGAGCATGGTACTTTTATTTTTATTGTGGTAAGAAACACATAACATAAAATTTACCATCTTAACCATTTTTTTGTGTGTGTGTGTGAGGAAGATCAGCCCCGAGCTAACATCCATGCTAATCCCCCTCTTTTTGCTGAGGAAGACGGGCTCTGAGCTAACATCTATTGCCAATCCTCCTCCTTTTCCCCAAAGCCCCAGTAGATGGTTGCATGTCATAGGTGCACATCCTTCTAGTTGCTGTATGTGGGACACGGCCTCAGCATGCCCGGAGAAGCGGTGCTCGGTGCGAGGCCGGGATCCGAACCCAGGTCGCCAGTAGCGGAGCACGCGCACTTAACCGCTAAGCCTCCGGGCCGGCCAGCCCCCATCTTAACCATTTTTAAGTGTCCAGTTCAGTAGTGTGAAGTATATTCACATTGTCGTGTGATGAGTCCACCTTGCTCACACCAGTGCCATAGTGGTCTGCCCCAGTCTGGAGGGGGGCTAAACTCTTGGTCTTAGGCTTTGCTATTTGAGAATGGTTTCGTTTCGTGTACACATTGCAAAAGTTTAGCAGCGTAGACGTCTGTCTTCCATCAGCACCATGAAGACATGACTTCACTGGCTTCTTTGTGGCATCTAATATTCTGATGGGAAGACTGTTGCCTAATTGCACAGAATCTGTCTTTTATCTATGATAGCTCTTAAGATTTTCTTGTCATTCTTGATGTTTTGAACTCACCCTGTAACGATTTAACTTTTTTATCCTTTTGGTATGTATAACACACTTTTGATATGAGGATTCAACTCTTTCCCTTCGCTTTCTTCTTCTGGAATCCTCACAATCTGATGTCAATAACTGTTAATTTTTCTCTCATATTTTTCTTTTCTTTGGCCATGAACTGGGTGAATTCCTCCCTTCCAACTCAATAATCCTCTCTTTGAATATTTCCAACCTAAAGTTCATTCTTGCAATTGATTTTTAAATTTTAATGTCTATATTTTTTGTTTTTATTTGTTTCTCTTTCAGATCCACCTGTTTCTTGTTTCATTATTGATTTTTTCCATCATACTTGCTTGTTCTTTTTTAATGGAAAGGTTATCTTCATTTATCTCTTTGAGCATCATCAGCACATTTATTTTCAATTCCTTATCAAACAGTTTCATAAAATTAATTTTACCTAGAGTGAATTCATGTTCCAACTGGGGAGGTGGGGTTTATACTCTTTCTTGTGTTAGATATTTTAATGTGGTTTTGGAATTTTATTTTGCAGGAGACTCATTTTTAGTAGAAAGGTTTTTAGTCTTTTATTTCCTCTCGTTCTTTCCTTCCATGCTCACCCCTTCCTCTCTGACAATACTGTTTTTGCCACACAACACCCTGGGACCCCCAGTTCAGAACCGGCTACGCAGAAGTATTTTGGTATTCCTGACTTACTTTGATATTGTAGATGTCACAGATTCCTTCATTGCATCCCGTTGTGTCTTTGAATTCCTACTTCCCAACATCTGCACCTTCCTATGAATCCGTAGCTCTAAGCAGTGGGTCTCCTGTGACTAGAGGGAGCTCTAGCCCTGGTCCTTGCCCTCAGAGTTGTCTGCATGAGGCTGTTCCCTGTGAGTCTTCATTAACTTAGGAGCTGGAGCCTTGCACGTGGGCATAGAAGGCCAGTAGGTGTACAGCTGCACTTCTCTTTCTTCACTGGGGTGTTTTTGTTTGTTTCTGTTCCATGGCGGTATTTATATTTGTGCTTTTTGAACCCTAGTATATCATTTTGATTTTCCCTTTTAATATCCTATTTGTTATTACTATGCGTTTGGAACAGGTGTGAGGACTAAAGGTGGGAGAGAACGTTTTATCAGAGCAGGAAGCTGCTGCCCACTAGACTGACTAATTTCCTCCTGCTTATGTTTAATGTGCAAAAAGGTTGGGACTTAAGTGATCAAATATTACTTCATTCCTCTTTTGATTCCTCTTCCTACTTCTAGCCTTAAAGAACTCTCTTCTCCAGGTGTTGGATAAATATTCACTTTTTCTACCTTGTCTGAAGATTTTACTATTTCATTTTAATCTTTAGTTTTTTAATTCTACTTAGAACACATTTTATTATAAAGTATGAGATGAGGAACTTCTTAAAGAGCTAAAATTTTCTCGACACCATTTATTGAAAAGTCTTTTCTTTTCTCATTATCATTTCTCTCTCTCTTTTTTTTTTTTTGGTGAGGAAGATTAGCCCTGAGCTAACACCCGTTGCCAACCCTCTTTTTGCTGAGGAAGATTGGCCCTGGGCTAACATCTGTGCCCATCTTCCTCTACTTTTTTTTATATATGGACGCCTGCCACAGCATGGCTTGATAAGTGGTACGTAGGTCTGAGCCTGGGATCTGAACCTGCGAACCCCAGGCCACCAGAGCACATGAACTTAACCACTACACCACCAGGCCGGCCCCTCGCATTATCATTTCTTAAACTATTACATTTAATAGGATTTATTTCCGAGCTATCTGTTCTGTTCTATTAATTTACCTGTCTAGTCATCTTCCAATAGCATTCTGCTTTAATTGTTGCAGCCTTTGTATGTTTTAATATCAGGTAGAACAAGTCCCACTGCATTATTCTTTCTTTTTTCAAAATGTATTTTAATTCTTATTTAGTTTTTCTCAATAAACTTTACTTCATTTTTCTAATTTAAAAAATCACGTTGGAATTTTTATTAGTATTTGCATTAAACCCACATATTAATTTGAGGAAAATTTACAGGATATGGCATGCCTTAATATGTCATTTTTAAATCTCTCATTAAAATGTTTTTGATTTTCTTTTTGTAGGTCACATTCATTTTTAAGGTAATTCTAGCTTTTTGATTTTTTTTTCCTTTTTCCATTATACTTTTTTAAAATAATTACTTGTGGTCCATAGGACAAGTCTGTCTTGTTACCGCTTCCTACATTGGCTGGAATTTCTATCTCTTTTGTCTTAGTAGTGAAAACACTTAAAGGTATGAACGTACTTCTTTGGTTCTGAAGGAATTTCTTCCCCTTTTCAAAAAACTATGTTCAAGTTTTATTTGTTTTTTTTTGTTTGTTTTGTTTTGTTTAAGATTTTATTTATTTATTTTCCCCCCAAAGCCCCGGTAGACAGTTGTATGTCATAGTTGCACATCCTTCTAGTTGCTGGATGTGGGACGCGGCCTCAGCATGGCAGGAGAAGTGGTGCGTTGGTGCGTGCCTGGGGTCAGAACCCCGGGCCGCCAGCAGCAGAGCGTGCGCACTTAACCGCTAAGCCACCGGGCCAGCCCTCAAGTTTTATTCGATAAGCTATTAAGTAATTTTTAGTTTTTATTTCTGATTACAAAAGCTAAAACCCTTAATTACATGAAATTATGAAAACCCAAGAAAGAAGGGGAAATTCCAAATTGGAGACTGGTGTGTGGGTTGCCTTATGAATGCCTTTTCTTTGAACATGTGCCTTGAAGAAGAAGTATTTTGACAGTGGTATTGGGGGGAAAGGAAAGATAGAAGGGCGTGCCAGAGGGCAAACAAGGGTACGGAAATAAACATACTGAACATAGCTCACGGGACATTGCTGGGTTCATGCAGTAGGATGGACATAGACAAGGCTGGAAGTGAGTTGGATGAGATTTTGGAGATCTTGAATGTTAGCCTAAGGAATCTGGCATTTATATTCAGCAGGAAGTGAAAATCCAAGTCCCACATTTGTCCTTAAAAATCTCACCTTCTAGAACACACAGAATTCCTGTAAAGCCCTTTGTACCACAGCACAGAGAAGCACGATGTTATGTTTGAGAACCACTGTTTGTTCATTTCCTGTAGGACATATTTGAATGGAAAATGGGAGGAAAAGCCTTGTATTTAACTTCCTTCCTGATTTTTTTTCCCAAAGGGAGGGGGAAAGTTACGCGTTTATCTTCTACAATTGAACACAAGCAAAACTCCACATCTATGCCCAACTGTAAAGTCCAGTCACAGAAGTGGCACTAACTATAAGCACGGAAGACACTTTATGTTTCTAGAAGAGCACACTTACAATCAGTAAAGGTGTTTGTAATGTTATCTAAAACCTGAAAAGTCTGTAGTTTTGATTATTTGCCTAGTAAGTTGAAAGGACTTCTTTTGCAATCTGGGTTTAATTTTTCTTGGCCTGAGGCCCAATCTGTCACCCGTGGTGAGTCAGAAGGGATGCCTGAAATAGTTCATGTGCCGTTATCTGTGTGTCTGATCTTCCTTGGATGGCCAGGACAGTTTCTTATTCACCTATTTATTTCACAAAGGCCTAGCAAAGTATTTCCATATTAAGTGTTTGCTGAATTAAACAATAAATAAAAGAATAAAAAGGTTTCAACTCATCTGTCAAAAATGTGAGACAACAAACAGCACTTTGTGATGTGTATATTGAGGTGAACTTTAGGCTGGCAGTTAGAATCACAAGGCCAGAAGTAACCCAGAAATCTCCTTATCCCTTTTCCTTGATGGGGAAGACCTGCCCCATGAATGCTATTAGCTGATGAGGAAAAAGTTCTGGTAAAGATACTTTTTCAAGGTATTAATAGAAAAGTAAAAACATTTACTTACATAAAGTGATAATCATTGGCTAGAAAGGTAAAATTACATATGAAATAGTGATGGAGGTAAGACAGAATTGCAGAAGCAGGATCACTAACCCCCTCTCCAAAACCCTAAAAAAAAGAAAAATAAGTCAGCAGTAGATAACACTAATATCAGCGGTGTGCAAACCCAGGAAGGCCACAGACTCGGAAGAACGTCGTCCTGAGGGAGTGGAGGGCTTAAGGAGCCTTCTCCCCTCTCACTTCCACCCGACCCTCCACAGCTGTGGTGGCTCTGGAGCTCTTCTCAGAGGTGCCGACAGGGTTTCTGTGGGAGCCTCTCTTGGCCACACACACAGGTGTCAAATCAGGAGAGCACAAGAGGTTGGGCAGGAAGGACTGAAGCAAGTTGTTACCAAAGGTCGACACTCACACCAGCCAGAAAAGCAAGTCCCCTAGCCCTCAGTCTGCTTTCGCAGGAAGTAAGTCAGTGTTGCTCTCAGCTAAGGAAACACAGGGGACTCCATGAACTCTTCCTCCCTGGGGCTCCTGGACATTCTCCATCTTTTCCTCGTTGCATCCTATCTCCCCTAAACCTCTCTCCAGCACTGGATTAGAAAGTAGCACAAGACATGGTTCTTAAAGTAGAATGGTGGTTGCCAGGGGCCTGGGGGGTGGAGGGTGGGGCGGGGGGAGACACTCGAGGGAATGGGGAAATGTTGGTTCAATGGTATAAAAGTCCAGTTATAAGATGAATAAGTCCTGGGGATCTCATGTATAGCATGATGACTATAGTTAACAAACTGTATTGTGTACTTGAAAGTTGCTAAGAGAGTAGATCTTAAATGTTCTCACTACACACAAAAATGGTAATTATGTGAGGCGATGGATGTGTTAATTAACCTTACTGTGGTAACCATTTTGCAATATATATGTATATCATATCATCACATTGTACACCTTAAATTAAAACAATGTTATATGACAATTACGTCTCAATAAAGCTGGAAAAAAAACCCATGGCTCGCAATTTGCTTATGGTCTGGTGGTGAGATTCATTTATTCATTCAACATATATGCAGCACCTATGTGCCTCGAATATATGACAGGAGGGCAGAGTGTTTGCCAAATGAAGGGCGCGATAGGATTTGGGATGCGATGTTTGTGGGTCCATGGCCTGGGAAGACTTTACCAAAGGCCTCACGACTTGACAGGGCCTTGAGGAAAGGGTAGGGTTTGGACTGGAGGAGAAGGGAGGGTGAGAGCTGAAATATAGAGGCATGAGTAGGGGACCTGAGAGAACTCAAGCAGGAAAGAGGTTTGGGCCAGGTTGGGGAGCACCTGAGGGAGATGAAATATGGGAGGAAAGGGAAAGTATGGTCAGCAGAATAACGCCCCCTCCAAAGATATCCATGTCCTGATCCCCAGAACCTGTGAATATGTCACCTTACATGGCAAAAGGGACTTTGCAGATGTGAGTAAGTCAAGGATTTTGAGATGGGGAGTTTATCCTGGATTATCTGGGTGGGCCTAACGGAATCACAAGGGTCCTTCTACATAAGAGGGAGGCAAGAGGGTTAGAGAAGGAGATATGACCTCGGAAGCAGAGCTTGGAGGGATGGGAGGAAGGGGCCACGACCCAAGGGTTGCAGGCAGCCTCAAGAAGCTGGAAAGGCCAGGAAATGGACTCTGCCCTGGAGCCTCCAGGAGGAACCAAGCCTGCCGACACGTTGATCTTAGCCCAGTGAGACCCGTGTTAGACCTCTAACCTTCAGAACTGTAAGACACTAAGTTGTGTCATTTTAGGCCAGGGATTTCATGGTAATTTGTTGCAGCAGCAACAGGAAACTAATACAAAAGAGAAGTAACGTTAAAGGATTAATGTAAAGCACTTCACGTTAATCCTTTCTTAAACATTCACAACATCCTTACAAAGCTGGAACTACTCTTTCAACCATTTTCCAGGAGGAAAGTGAGGCTCAGAGAGGTTGTGAAATTGCCCAGGAATGCACAGGTGGTAAACTGCAAAGCAGGCTTCCAACCAGTCCTAGCTGACCCCACACCACTGGTCCTTCCCGTGCATCAGGCTGCCTTGGCTGATGGGGAGATGATAGAGACCGCGAGCGCGGTGGGGACTTGCTTCCCAGGAACAGTGGCCCGGTGGAGGCCCCACAGCTCCACCACTTAGGGACTGCTCCGTCAATACCCGCTGTCAGAAAACACCACCAATGACAGGGACAACACTCCGGCACTTTCCTCTTCACCCAAGGTGGATTCTGACTGGGGAAGGGAGTTAGTCTGAGGTAGGGCAAGAGGGAAGAGAGGGGGAGTAAGTGCCAGAGAGAGAAGGACAGGAGGGGAGCGTGTGTGTTTAAAGACAAACTTTGTTTTCTCCTGCTTTGGCTTGGGGTGGCCAGGCTCAGACGTGTCCCCACGGTGGTGACCTTCCTGAAGGGGCCAGGCAGACCCTTTCCCACTGATTTGCTCTAATCACTTCCTTTCGAAATGTTAAAAACTGAATTTCCTTTTCTTTTAAACAAGGCTGTAGAATTATTTAAAACAAGATTTCTTTTTTCTCTGAGGATCTCTTGCGCCATGTTAAAAACTGATAATTAAAACTAAATTTGTACTTTAAAAGGGTGAATTTTATGCTGTGTGAATTACATCTCAGTTTGAAAAAACAAATTTAGACTATTTAGTTAGGAGCCCTGCAAGGAATAAAAGTAAATGTTAAAATTTATCCTAAAATCAAGGGTAGAATCACTTTTTGACCAAAGGTTACATTCTACACAGCAGATCAAGTGAAAATTGTGTCTGCTTTATGAAAATTACTCTGAAAAAGCCCTTGAATTGCCCAGGGCATAGTAACAGTCAGGATTAGTATATTCTTTACCATTTCTTAATAAATCCAGCCCCACCAGTTTTCCCTCCAGTGTTGGAGCCCATCACCGTTTCTAGCATTCAGTAACAGATGATGTTTTTGGCTTGCATTTCAGGCCTAGGTTGTATGAAAAATACAATTTGAGTGTGCAGAGTTGACTTGTCAGAAATTAAAGACATATATGATGCAATTTCACTAGATTCTTAAATTTTACTATTTACTTCATACTCGTTCACCTAATCCCTTTCCTCATGTCTAGTTACTTTATGATTAAATTCTACTATCTAGTCCTAATGAACCCTAACATTCTTTCTGTACATAATATACATCCTTGCAAAACAACAAAACCATAGTCCTTCCACACAGATATTCAGAATCTTAACTTTTCACGTATTTCTTTCTCATCTTTTTTCTATATTTTTAAACAGTTGAGATCATTCTGTACGAATTGTTATGCATTTTCATTGTTTTTAGTTTTCTGATGTAATAAATAGTGCTGCCATGGAAATACATGAACGTATCTTGACCTTTCCGACTGTACTTTTTCATTTTTAAAATTCTGAAATAATAGCAGATTTAAATCTTGAAACAATTACAGAAAAGTTGAAAGTACAATTCAAAGAAATCTATTTTCCTTAACCATTTCAGAGTCAATTGTCAACCTGATGCCACATCACCTCTAAATATTTCTGTGTGTTTTCCTACAAATGACACATAACCATGAAATAACACACCAAAATCCAGAAATTAACTCTGATACATTACTACCATCTAGTAATTCTTAGTCCCCATTCAAGTTTGGGGAATTGTTCCAATAATTCCTTTATAGCAAAAGAATCCAGTTCACATTCAGGTGTTAGTTAGTCATCGTGTTTCTTTAGTCTCCTATGTACTGGAATGTTCCATCAGCCAGTTTTTTTTTTTTTTTTGTAAGGAAAATTAGCCCTGAGGTAACACCTATTGCCAATCCTCCTCTTCTTTGCTGAGGAAGACTGGCCCTGGGCTAACATCCGTGCCCATCTTCCTCTACTTTATGTGGGATACCTGCCACAGCATGGCTTGATAAGCAGTGTGCAGGTCCGCACCCGGGATCTGAACCTGCGAACCCTGGGCCGCCAGAAGTGGAGCATGTGAACTCAACCACTACGCCACTTGGCTGGCTCCCTGTCAGCCTTTTCTTGATCTCATGGGCTTGATACTCTGGAAGACTACGAGCCTGTCATTTTGTAGAATGACCCTCAGTTTGGGTTTAATTGACATTTCCTCATGATTAAATTTAAGTTTGTCATGAGTGTTTGGCAAGAAAAACACAGAACCGATGCTGAGTTTTTGTTTGCATCCCACCAGGTGGTGTGTGATTTAAATTTGTGCCATTTCTTTATTTTATTTTATTTTATTATTTTTTCCCCCCAAAGCCCCAGCAGATAGTTGTAGGTCATAGCTGCACATCCTTCTAGTTGCTGTATGTGGGACGCGGCCTCAGCATGGCCGGAGAAGCGGTGCGTCAGTGCGCGCCAGGGATTGAACCCGGGCCGCCAGCAGCGGAGTGCTCGCACTTAACCGCTAAGCCACGGGGCCGGCCCTGTGCCATTTCTGATGATATTCACTTGGATCATTTGATTAAGGTGGTGTCGGTGAGGCTCTTCATTGTAAAATTACTCTTTTCCCCTTTGTAATTGATACATATTTTGTGGGGAGGTACTTTGAAACTATGAAAATATCCTATTTCTCATTAAACTTTCAATTTATTCATTCATTCATTTAGACCAGTGTAGACTCGTGGGTTCTTGTTTTATTCATGGATTATAATCTGCTGTCATCATTTCTGTGGATGCTCAAATTGTCCCTGATTTGGCAACTGGGAGCCTATTCAAGCTGGCTTCTATGTTTTTTTGACACGTTCCCTTTATTCTTTGAACACTTCTTTGTTTTCCGGTGCAACAAAATATTCTAGGCTTGCCTGGTACTTTCCTTGCACCAGCCATGGAATCAGCCATTTCTCCAAGGAAATTTGATTCCCTTTAGTAGGAAATGGTATTTGGAAGCCAAGACCTGGGTGCTAAATGTACTCATTGCTGTTGGGATGTCTTTGGCCAGTAGACAACATAGACACAGACACACAGGCAGACATTTACATCTAGAATTATTTCCATACTTACCTACATATATTGAAAACCATGAGTTCACACTGACACACCTAATTCCAATCCAATGTCTTTTCATATTGTTCTCCAATAGGAAAAACTAGGCTTCCATTATCCTTAAAATATTTGCTTATTTGATCAATTTCCTATTTGTAACTGTAGTGGGTTGAATGGTGGCCCCCAAAAAGATATGTCCACATCCTAACTCCTGGAACCTGTGAATGTGACCTCATTTGGGAAAAGGGGCTTTGCCAATGTAATTAAGTAAGTTAAAGATCTCAAGACGAGATTACATTGGATTATCTGGGTGGGCCCTGAATCCAATGGCAGATGTCCTTATAACAGACACACACAGAGGAGAGACACTCAGGCAGAAGAGGAGAAGGCCACGTAAAGACAGAGGCAGAGATTGGAGCTATGCAGCCACAAGCCAAGGAACCAGCACCTTCCACCAGAAGCTGGAAGACGCAAGGAAGGATTCTCCCCTAGAAACTTCAGAGGCGGCACTGCCCTGCAGACACCTTGATTTCAGACTTCTGCCCTTCAGATCTGTGAGAATAGATTTCTGTGGTTTGAAGCTAGTACATTTGTGGTAATTTGTTACAGCAGCCATGGGAAGCTCACCCTCCTCTGCTACCCTCCTGTGCCAGTGCCCGCCTTTCTTGGCTCCAGCTCTGGCCCCCATTTTGAGCCACTTCCCACCTTCCATGAGGGTGCCCTGCTCACACCCCGCACCCCGCACCAGGCCGCACGCCCTCTGTGTGGACGCCCTCCTCATACTGTTGCCAGATAAAAGATGGGATGTCCAGTTAGATTTGAACTTCAGATAAACTACAAATAATTCATGCAAAATTTGAGATATATTTATACTAAAAAAATTACTCATTATTTATCTGAAATTCTAATTTAACTGGGTGTCATGTTTTGTTTTTTGGGTTTTTTTTCGCTAAATCTGGCAATCCTATCTCCTCATACTACTTAGGCTCATACCTCCACCCCCACCACACCAGGCCGCTGCACGTGTGACGGCCTCAACCCTCCATGGGGTGCTGACATTGGCACCAGGCTGCCCCTCCAAGGGGCACCCGTTTCTCTCTGTTCAGACTCTGGCATCCCACACTGGACCATCGTGGCTCCCCACACTCCACCCCCCTGCCACAGACATGTGCCTTGCTTTGCCCCACATAATGGCTTCAGGACTGAATTGTATAGGAAGGGGAAAGGGGAGAAGTCAGATTATACTTTTAAGTGTGGTTTATATTCTCCCTATAATAGAATGATTTTTATGTGAAGAAATGGCATATGTTAGTCATGGTTCTCCAGAGAAACAGAACCAAGAGGATATAGATTGATACAGATCTTCCTCAATTTACAATGGGGTTACGTCCCAATAAACCCATCATAAGTTGAAAATATTGTAAGTCAGAAAAGCTTTTAATACACCTAACCTACTGAACATCATAGCTTAGCCTACCTACCTTAAACATGCTCCGAACACCTACGTTAGCTTACAGCTGGGAAAAATCATTGAACACAACACCTATTTTATAATAAAGTGTCGAATATCTCATGTAATTGATTGAATAGTATACTGAAAGTGAACAACAGAGTGGTTGGATGGGTACAGCATGGTTGTAAGTGTATCAGTTTTTCACTCTTGTGATTGCGTGGTTGACTGGGAACTGCCTCCGCCCAGCATCACGTTAATCGTTAATTATTGTTAAAAATCGTTAATTGAACCATCGTAAGTCGGGGGCCATCTGCATAGATATACAGATATATAGATATCAGGAAATTTATTACAGTCATGAGTCACTTAACGACAGGGATATGTTCTGAGAAATGCATCCTTAAGCGATTTCCTTGTTGTGGGGACATCATAGAGTGTACTTATACAAACCTGGATGGTACAGCCTACTACACACTTAGGCTATATGGTGCTAATCTTATGGGACCGCCGTCATATATGTGATCCGTTGTCAACTGAAACATTGCTATGTGGCACGTGACTGTATAGGAATTGGCTCACATGGTCATGGAGGCTGAGAAGTCCCACAATCTGCCCTCTGCAAGCTGGAGACTGAGGAAAGCCGGTGGTATGATTCAGCCTGAGTCCAAGGCCTGTGAACTAGGGGGGCCTCTGGTGTAAGTCATGGAATCCAAAGGTCCAAGAACCAGGAGCTTTGATGTTCGATGGCAGGAGTAGATGGAAATCCCAGCTCAAGAAGAGAAAGCCAAGAATTCACCCTTTCTCCACCTTTTTGTTCCCTTGAGATGGTCAGGGGATTGGATGAGGCCCACCCACAGGGGTGAGGGTGATCTTCTTTACTCAGTCCACTGAATCAAGTGCTAGTCTCCTCCAGAGATGTCCTCACAGACATCCAGAAATAATGTTTTATAGGCTACCTGGGCATCCCTTAGCCCAGGCAAGTTGACACAGAACATGGACCATCACATGACCTATATGGGAAATTGATAGCCCTTTGTCAGTCATTAAATGCATGGTAAATTATGTTGTTTGAGGATTGCCTGAGGATAGTGAGATTTAAAATGGTTCAAATGCTAGGACAAATACTATTTGAAGGGTGTTCAGTGTCTCATCTTTTGATCTCATTTCTCAGCTTTTGTCTTTGTTAATGCCTCTATCTCTCAACGTCATATCTACTCAGGATTTTCATGGGATTTCTGAATAAGAACCCCTAAGTGCCAAACTCTCAGTTTCCCGCCTTTTCTCACATGGTCATTGTCTTGGCCTCAACCAATCCTTTGATTAAAAAGAAAAAAAAATAGTAGAGGTGATTTAAAACAGATCCAGTGTATCTGCTAAGTACTGCAAATCAATCAATCATCCACTCATAGCTATTTTTTCTGCTGAGTTCTGTTGCTCTCCTCTTCCGTCTATCGCAGACTATCCCTACCAACATTCTATGCCCACCACCCTCAGTGCCATTGGAGATTGGTTTTTCTTATGTTCCCTTCAGACCGATGCTGCCCCACTGCTGCTGTGCCTGGGCCGGGGCAGAGCCAAGGCCCCGGCCTCTCTGTCGCCCCCACAGTATGGCCATCCTTTGTACCATGACTCACTGCTCACGGCCCTTCTCTTCCATCTCCTGCTCCTCACACATGGGTGTGACCCTGCAGACTTCGTGCCCTTTTAATTACCTAGTTAGCCCTTTTGACTTATCTGTATAAATTTTATAAAGTTATAATGCAAAAGTCAAAACTCAAGCAGAGTTTTGGGCTCAAATGATAACCAAATTAGAAACTTTAGTTTAGGGAAACAGCTCAATTTCCTAAGTGCTCTCTAGTTATGTTTTTTAATTTGCTGTCAAACCAACTTCAACCATAAACTGAAGTGCAGTGGTTAGAGGGCACAGTTCTGACCAAATAAATCACAAATCCACGTCAACCAGTCAAGGCATAGCATGGTCTTTTCAGTTTTTACAGTCATAGGAAGCAATAAATGACAAGGCTAACATGCAATAAAGCTGTTATCAGACTGTGAGAAAAACCCCGTTTGTTAGAAGTTACATTATAGCTATGCCAACCTAATAAATTCAGATGCCTTTTATATGTTAGAATATTTTCCCATCACAAGTGAGATACCAAAGAATGTTTGTCTTTCCGAAGGTTTGCCAGAGTCATTCCTACCATCCCTGCGTGAATCATGCTGGTTCACCTGTTACGACTTGGAAGACTGTGGTCAAGGTCAACATAAGCAGAAGTGGTAAGTGTGCAGTTGGCTCCTGTGAACACCCATGCAGACTCATTTCAGGAATAAAGGGGAGGACTTACAGGGGCTGGGCAGTGGGCATGCCAGACATGTGTGGGAATTTCAGGAGCAGTGGAGCTAAGAGCTAAGTAGGGGCCGGACATGTGTGGGAATTTCAGGAGCAGTGGAGCTAAGACACAAGGAATTGGAACGATGAGTAGGTGAAGACCCACCTACAGAGGTAGGAGAGAACCGCTGAATTAAGGTCATGGCTGCAAAGGGAAGCACTGGTCAAGGAAGGGTCCAAGTCAGTGCTAACCTCGACACCCCAGGTCTGCCCAGTGGATAGCTGAGGCCGTTAGCATGGGGCAGCTTCTGCTGTGAAATGAGGAATAACTCTCTTTCTTTTCCTTAGAGGACTCTCTCAAAGCCAATGAAGTGACAGGCGACCAAAAAAGCTTACAAAAATCTTGGTGATATACTGCACAGCAAGAAACAAAGTTTACGTTTTTTAAAAAAGGCAATTCCTACCATTACTCTCTGTTGAAGTGTCACATAATTGAAGAAAATTCATGTTAGTGATGTAGGTAAAAATCACAACCTACCAATCAATTGCCCCTGAGTTGTGCTTATCTGTATCCAGCACCCCCGCCTTAAATTTTTCACCACCAATAAGAAGAACATGGGTACAAATGCCAGAGATCTCAGGAACAAGAGTGGTCACTGGCAAGGTGAAGAGGCACAAGGTGAGGGATGCCTCACTGAGGTGGGTTTCATTTTTCTTCTGTTGGGCTCTTTGCTTGGGCTCAGGACTGGACTTGTGTAAGGGAAGAAGCCCAATTTATTTCCCTCTTATGATAACTAGGCAACTATAGCACAGACTTTACAAATTATGTTTCATTTGGGTGAAACTGCACTTTGGAATTAATTATAAGAAAAATCTTGGGAAAGGTGCCAAAGGTAAATCTAGTTTTCTGCTTGTTGTTACGAAGCATGGTGTTTACTTTTTAAGAATTAATTTGATAATGATTTGGTGTTGAGGGTCTCTTCAGATGACACCTAAGGGGCTGGTGAGTACAGTCCAGAGTAACTTCCTAGCTTTTTTGCCCATCTCAACACCCATTCAAGATGACATTCTTAGAGTATTTCTACCCAGTAGAGAATTCAAGGAAGTGAGGATCCTTGAGGATTGTACAGGAAGAAACTTGAATCTGTTTTAAAAGGTGAAAAATTGAAAAACATATATGCTCTAACTATTGTTAGTGACTAATCTCTTGTGACTCTCCTCGAAATGGACGGCAGCACATCAGGTGTGCTAATAAGATAGCTTGAGATGCTCTGGTCCAGAAAACCTCTTGAGGACTCAAAATCTAGCTGAGGCAAGTCTTCCCACTCCAACGTTCCAAGAGGTCTGCAGAACTCTTCCCACTCCAAACAAGAGGATTTCTGGATAAAATGCAATAATTTTTTTTAATATATAGTTTTCAAAAGGAAAGACTTACGCTCCAGAAAACAAGATGGAGCTCAAAACTAGAGCTGCATGTATATGAGATGCCATCCAAGAAGTCCTGGGAACACTGGACCCAGACAGAGCTCCCATGGCCGTGAGCTGGCATTTTAGTATCCATACGAGGATGGAGGTCATAGCTGAGGGCTCACACCCAGTAGGGAGCTGGAACCAAGATCTCTGCTTCAGAGCAGAGTCCTGAAAAGGACATTAGACATACCACACCTGAGGCCCAAAGGAACCTTGTGCCCTGGGCACTTTGTGAGTAAGAAGGGGTTTCCTTTGAGAAAGTAAAACCCCACGCAAAGCTGTAAGTTCTGAATGTGTACTATCTACCTGGGATGAAAATCCCAAGCCCAGATATTAGTATAAAAATGGGTCCTGAATGGGATGGAATCCCCAAGAGCCATGACAGAAGAAAATACAAAATCTCTCTTTGGGGACACTTTTATAACTCAAGCCACATGGAAAATCTAAAGAAACAATGCACCTTGCTAAAGATGTGCTCACAATTAAAAATCACGGACTACGTGAGAGAAAGACCAATTTTGAGGGAGAGGCAGGAGACAACAAACGGGAGAATGAGCACCCCAAGAACTCGAGATAATAGACACAAAAATAAGAAACAATAAAATAAAACAATCAAGAGACAATAAGATAAAATGCAAGGAGGAAAAGATGAAAGGAATAGGTTATTCAATAAAACAAAGAGACGTTAGAATATGACGTTAAGTGCACATATTCCTACAAAGTCACTAATTCGTCATGGATTCAAATTGAAACCAAGAATTGAAGGTAAGCTTGAAATTTTTTGATTGTTATGCTTTGTAATAGATTGCCTGAGGGGATTATGGAAACTTAATTGCGTGACTCTCATACAATTATATTTAAAACCACCTAATGGGTTTAGCTCAGATCGTAAATACACAAACTTTTCATTGATTTTGAGCTGCTACATAAATAAAATTTTTCCATAGAAATGTTTTTCTAGTTTTTAACTTTTTCTAATTATCAAAATAATACATCTTTATTATTTGAGACAAATTCTGAAATATGGAAAAGAAGTACAAAAAAATCAGTCATCTCACTATTCTGAAGCACTACGAACATTTTAGTATATTCCCTCCAGTTATGCTTTCTGTGCAATGTGTCCTTATGGAGCTGAACTTATTGAAATAAAATCTAGTATGGCCTTTATTTTATAAATTTAACATTATGGCATAAGCACGTGACCATGTCCCTAAAACTTGTTATAAATACAGTTTAAATGGTTGCATATTTCCTCACAGATATACTATTTATTGCATAATTCTCTTACGCCCTGTTTAGATTGTTTCCATTTTTTCATTGTTATAACTGCAATAAATATTTGTGCATAAATCATTGTTTATGGGGTTGATTATGTCCTTAGGCTATGTCTTTGATTTTTAAAATCAAGGAACAAGCCTTGATCTTTTACAATTCATGTTTTCAAATGTATTTATTTCAATTTAACAAACTTTGAGTATCTACCATGTGCAGATAACTATACACTTATTATTGTGTATTTTTTTCTTTCTGATTGTCAAAATCATCACATGCACCGTAGAAAATTTGGCAACCGCACACATGTGTGCAAGTGTGAGTGTATAAAAAGAAAAGGAAGAGAAGAGGAAGCAGGAGGGAATTCAGCTACCTTCTGTGTTCAGCTTATAGGATCTAAGCCAGCAAAGAGAAAACTCAGGACATTTGCTGGGCACTTAAAAAATTTGCAAAACAAGTTTCCTGGTTAGATGCAAAAGTGCTGGAGTGTTGGTTTATTTCATTTGATCTTTA
Organism: Ceratotherium simum simum; assembly: GCF_057802395.1. NCBI lineage: Eukaryota > Metazoa > Chordata > Mammalia > Perissodactyla > Rhinocerotidae > Ceratotherium > Ceratotherium simum. The sequence continues at coordinate 82,877,677 of NC_141908.1, forward strand.
AGATGTGTTTGCATCTGTAAGGTGAATTAGATTACCTCCTTCCCAGACTTTCTTCCTATTCTAATTCTAGGATTTGATGACAACTTTTGTAGCCACATTTGAAAACTATGTTAGCTTACCAAAGTATCTATTCAACCACAACATACACCCGAACATACACCCGTCAGAGCCACGTTCACAAACTCCAGCTCTTCGTTACTTGTTTCGTCTCAGAGAAGTAACACTAACCAAGTGATCAGAAGAATCAAATTGATCTACAGCAACAATTTCTTGAAAAGCCTAAATTTAAAAAATTAAACTGAACTTACTTCAAATAAGCCAACAACCGATTTTCTGTCTTACGCACAAAGGTAGATAAACTATTTTGCTTATCTGTTCAGGTTCTGCAATAGCAGAGAAAAGAATTTAAAAGTCATAATGCTAAAATCTGGAAATAAGGTAAATCATTGTAGATAGAGCAGGGGAAAAAAAACCAAAGGACAGCACATTCCTGCTGTTAAATTCTCTGCCCTTGTGCTCGGTTCTCCTGGCACAGAGCTCTACCTGCGAGGGCATGGCCAGTGGTTACGCGCTTGTGCACTGAGCAGTCCTGGGGGCGCCACTCACAGTGAGCACTGGTTGAGGACTCAAGCATTCCAAGTCAATTTGTGATTTTACACACACACACACACACACATACATATATATATATAAAATACAATAGACTGAGATGACTTCAGAAAGAAGAAATGACAACTGTTTATTGTAGGAAGGGACTCACTTTTGAAGAAACAAAGAAAAGTGAAGTGCAAATAAGTAAAATCAGAAATGAAAGAGGAGAGGTTACAACAGACACCTCAGAAATACAAAACATTATAAGAGAATACTATGAAAAGCTATATGCCAACCAATTCGACAATCTGGAAGAAATGGATAAATTCTTAGAATCCTACAACCATCCAAAACTGGATCAAGAAGAAGTAGAGAATTTGAATAGACCAATCACCAGTAAGGAGATCGAAACAGTAATCACAAACCTCCCCAAAAATAAAAGTCCAGGACCAGACGGCTTCCCTGGTGAATTCTACCAAACATTCAAAGAAGACTCAATACCTATCCTTCTCAAACTCTTCCAAAAAATTGAGGAGGGGGGGGAAGCTCCCTAACTCATTCTACGAAGCTGACATTACCCTGATACCAAAACCAGACAAGGACAACACAAAAAAAGAAAATTACAGGCCAATATCACTGATGAACATCGATGCAAAAATCCTCAACAAAATACTAGCAAATCGCATACAACAATACGTTAAAAAGATTATACACCATGATCAAGTGGGATTTATTCCAGGAATGGTTTAACATTCGCAAATCAATCAACGTAATACACCACATTAATAAAATGAAGAATAAAAATCACATGATCATCTCAATAGATGCAGAGAAAGCATGTGACAAGATACAGCATCCATTTATGATAAAAACTCTGAATAAAATGGGTATAGAAGGAAAGTACCTCAACATAATAAAGACCATATATGAGAAACCCACAGCTAATATCATCCTCAATGGTGAAAAACTGGAAGCTATCCCTCTAAGAACAGGAACCAGACAAGGATGCCCACTATCACCACTCCTATTTAACATAATACTGGAAGTCCTAGCCAGAGCAATCAGGCAAGAGAAAGAAATAAAAGGGATCCAAATTGGAAAGGAAGAAGTGAAACTGTTACTATTTGCAGATGACATGATTTTATATATAGAAAACCCTAAAGAATCCACCAGAAAACTTTTAGAGGTAATAAACGAATATGGTAAAGTTGCAGGATACAAAATCAACATACAAAAATCAGTTGCATTTCTGTACACTAACAACGAAGTAGCAGAAAGAGAAATTAAGAATACCATCCCATTTACAATTGCAACAAAAAGAATAAAATACCTAGGAATAAACTTAACCAAAGAGGTGAAAGATCTGTACACCGAAAACTATAAAACATTTGTGAAAGAAATCGAAGAAGACACAAAGAAATGGAAAGATATTTCATGCTCTTGGATTGGAAGAATTAACATAGTTAAGATGTCCATACTTCCTAAAGCCATCTATAGATTCAATGCAATCCCTATCAAAGTTCCAACAACATTTTTCACAGAAATAGAACAAAGAATCCTAAAATTTATATGGAACAACAAAAGACCCCGAATAGCTAAAGGAATCCTGAGAAAAAAGAACAAAGCTGGAGATATCACACTCCCTGATTTCAAAATATACTACAAAGCTATAGTAACCAAAACAGCATGGTACTGGCACAAAAACAGACACACAGATCAATGGAATAGAATCGAAAGCCCAGAAATAAACCCACACATCTATGGACAGCTAATTTTTGACAAAGGAGCCAAGAACATACAATGGGGAAAAGAACGTCTCTTCAACAAATGGTGTTGGGAAAACTGGATAGCCATATGCAAAAAAATGAAAGTAGACCCTTACCTTACACCATACACAAAAATTAACTCCAGATGGATTAAAGACTTGAATGTAAGACCTGAAACTGTGAAACTTCTAGAAGAAAACATAGGCAGTACGCTCTTCGACATCGGTTTTAGCAACATCTTTTCAAACACCGTGTCTGACCGGGCAAGAGAAACAATAGAAAAAATAAACAAATGGGACTACATCAAACTAAAAAGCTTCTGCACAGCAAAGGAAACCATCAACAAAACAAAAAGACAACCTAACAATTGGGAGAAGATATTTGCAAACCATACATCTGATAAGGGCTTAATCTCCAAAATATATAAAGAACTCATGCATCTCACCAACAAAAAAACTACCAACCCAATTAAAAAATGGGCAAAAGACCTGAACAGACATTTCTCCAAAGAAGATATACAGATGGCCAACAGACACATGAAAAGATGTTCAAAATCACTAACTATCAGGGAAATGCAAATCAAAACTACAATGAGATATCACCTCACGCCCGTCAGAATGGCTATAATTAACAAGACAGGAAACAACATGTGTTGGAGAGGATGTGGAGAGAAGGGAACTCGCATACACTGCTGGTGGGAGTGCAAACTGGTGCAGCCACTATGGAAAACAGTATGGAGATTCCTCAAAAAATCAAGGATAGAACTACCATATGATCCAGCTATTCCACTGTTGGGTATTTATCCAAAGAACTTGAAAACAACAATTTGTAAAGGTACATGCACCCCTGTGTTCATTGCAGCGTTATTCACAATAGCCAAGACTTGGAAGCAACCTAAGTGCCCATCAAAGGACGAATGGATAAAGAAGATGTGGTATATATACACAATGGAATGCTACTCAGCCATAAGAAACGATGAAATCCAGCCATTTGTGACAACATGGATGGACATTGAGGGTATAATGCAAAGTGAAATAAGTCAGAGGGAGAAGGTCAAATACCGTATGATTTTCTTCATTAAGTAGTAGATAATAACAATAATAAACAAACACATAGGGACCGAGATTGGATTGGTGGTTACCAGAGGGGATGGGGGAGGGAGGAGGGTGAAAGGGATAATTTGGTACATGTGTGTGGTGATGGGTTGTAATTAGTATTTTGGTGGCGAACATGATGTAATCTATGCAGAAATAGAAGTACAATGATGTATACCTGAAATTTATACAATGTTATAAACCAAAGTTACTGCAATAAACAAAAAATTAAAAAGAAAAAAGAAAAGTGAAGTGACAATCAGGTACAGTTCAGGAAAACGAAACTCCTTTTGGCAGGTGAAATGTCTTTTGCACAGTGCACCAGGCTGGGCTGGCACCATCGCCAAATTTTGGGAATGTGGCTGTCAAAAGCTGAGGCTATGAATGTGTGTCAAAAAGCAGTTTAAGAAAATAGAAATTACTGCAATTTGGTACTTAAATAATTCCTTCAACGATGCCCAATGGTAAGGAAGAGGAGACATGAAGAACAGGAACAACCACAAGCTGGTTTTCACTCCACAAGGATAGTTTCTCTGGGGCTTCCACTGCCCGCCTGTGACTTGAGCCTTTTCAAACCACTGGCCTCAACAAATGACTCAACAGTCTGGGAAACAGGTGGAGCAGGGGCCCAGGGGATGGACTCTGACCCGGCGTCCTCCAGCAGGGGCAGGCCCACACAGTCAGCCTGCCACAAGGCTGGCGGGCGCCTCTGGGCTGACTTCTGAAGGCGGCAGCTTCTTTTCTCCCTGTTCTGGGGCCCCACCCTGGGAGGTTCAGGGGACAAGCCGAGGGAGTGCAGTCTAGTTTTTAACTCCTAAGCGTCCGAGGTGTTTATGGGGTGTTTCTCCTACATCAGGACCTGCTTAGTTGGACTCTCACAACGTGTATACTTTCCCCCCGGAGTCACTGTGCACCTCTCAAAGCCACACCAACTTTTGCTGTGCAATAAAACGGAAAGAATGTGAGCCTGGGAGTCAGGCAAGACCAGGTTTTGAACCTTGAGCAAGTGGCCTGGGCCTTCCCTTCCTCATCTGACAAACGGGAAAACAGCGATCTCCTCAGGAGGGATAGTCATCACCCCGAGATCACTTGACACAGCATCTGGCACGCAGAAGGCTCAAAGGAGGTGTAGCTAGTGTTGAGCTGCTGCGTAGTCAGGAAGAGACTGAGCTTGGTCAGACCGCCGAGTGTGAGTGTTGGCCCTGTCACCTACAGCTGTGTGGCCTGTGCAGGTCCCTCCAATGCTGTGCCTCAGTTTCCTCATCCCTAAAATGGGAACAATGAGAGTACCTGCTTGGTGGGGAGTTGTGAGGGTGAATGAGTTAATGCATGGACAGTGCCTGGCGCACAGTCAGTTCTCAGGGAAAATCTTAGCCAGTTACTGGTGTAGGAATTAGCAGATGATTTCATCTCCTGAGGCTGTGGGGAGGTTTATACAAAACAATCCATGAAAGTACTTAGCAAAGCTTCTCTCATATTAAGTACTCAATCAGAGTTAGATATTACTCTGCTGTTTATCATTACCATGATTACTGGCGTTTCATTGCATTGAATACTTCTGTAGTATAAGACAGATTTCTACATTTTTAACAACAATGATATGTTATTAGTGATTAATGAGATGGTGCCATGGGTTGGTAAAAACGTATTTTCACATATGGCTGAGAAAAGATGTGAACTGAAAGGGGTTAGAATAATATAATTAAAGAAAGCACAAAAGTTATTAACCTTTCTGGAAACGTCTTACTTTACTACTTTCCAACTCTTTGTAAGACAGATTTTCAGAATTTTCAACGTTTTACCATCTGAGTTAGTTCAAGATATATTTATTTCCTTCAAAGTAATTTGAGTCAGTCCCCTGGTATTCAGCTAAACTGAACTCTGCTATTTTGGAACAGCGTCTGTGACACAAATATATTTGGCATCACTGGGGAATTTAAAGCTACATACAGACAGTGTCATGATCCCTCAAACTCAAGATAACAGTATCATTATGGAGTACAAGTGCTGCTCAAGTTCTATGCTGTCATTTCTGTACTGAACATATGGGCATGTTAGTGTCTGGTTGGCAACGGCATTTACAGAGATTAAACTGTAGTTTTGCAAACATTCTTAAAGTACACTAAGTACTTTGCTTTTTGCTCAAGAAAATAGGAATAAGATCTGGTAAGACACGCAGCCGGACATGTGTAAGTTTTCACTCACCTTCCATCTGATTTCGAGGTGACTGTCTGGGGTGAGAATCAGACCCCTCCCTCGCTTCATCCCATGGGCATATCTGATTCTCACTCAACCTGGAAGATGTGGATTCTTGAGATTTTGTTTTGGTCTTGCATAGATAAAATTCCTTGATGGCTAAATTAAACTACAAATCTAAGAATTCAGAAACTAACTAGCCTGGGAAGCACATTTGTGACTGTGGGTCTTCTACAGCGACACTTTAATTTTCTAAGAAGTAACACGAGGAGGCCCTTAGTGCTGAATGACCAGACTTTGTCACCCTGCCTCGGTTTCAAGTTTTCCTAGGGCCCTTCTGAGGTCAAGAGAGGCATAGGCCACTTCCATATTAAACCAAACCAAATCAAAACAAAGAAAAAAAGAAAAAGAAATGCCAAATAGAGTTACAGAATTTGTGGTTTATTTTAAATGTCAATATCTAAGAAGTAAAAAATTTCAACCCACACATGCAAACATACACATTCACTTCAATATAATTATACCATTCCCAAGGTGATTAAAAGAGTTATTAGCAGATTTATTAAAATATTTGTTCATAGTTCACGAGAGACGTGGCCCAGCAATGAGACACATAATTAAGTTGGGTGGTGATAACTTCTTTCTTCAAACCTGCCAACACTTCTCTCTAATTATAGGTATAGCCTGGTAGCATTGAGGCCCTTTGTGACAATGAAGACCCAGGCTAGTGGCCCTCCTGGTGTGCCCCCTCTTAGGCCAGGAGTTTGCACTGGGGAATGTCCAGCTAATACAGGTGCCGTTGCCTGTGTTTTCAGTGTCAGCTCTCATCTGGGGTCAAGCCAAGGGTCTGGGCTGAACGGCACACTTACTAATTGCATCACTTTGGTTTTCCCAGTTCTATGTGTTCATCGCTCTTTGAGAAAGAGAACCAGTTTGATCCCTTGTTTTCAATGAATAATAGTCAAAATGCAGCCTAGAGCAGAATGAATGACAAGTATATGTTAATAGAGTCAATAGGCCTCAGGTGTGGGGCGATGGGGGCCATGGATAGACTTTGAGCAGAAGGCAGAAACAAGCACATACGTTCTTAAAGGAAGTTACTGATGAGGGCTCTTTCCATCAGAGAGGACCCCTTAGTAGCAAAAGAGAGGTCTGGAAACAACAAAAGCTCCCGAGAGGAGCACACCGGTCAATGTTCAGTCCAGCCCTGGGCTGTGTTACTGCCCACGCAGCCACTACCTCTGACTTGATAGGAAGGCAGGAGGTTTCCAAATTGAGTGGGGCAGCCATGACTTGGTTCCTATACCTGAGTAATGGAGATTGTCCACTTCCCTGAAATTCCATTTGCAAGTATCAGAGGAGGCTTCCATTTCTCCATTCCCGAGGTGGAAGCCAGGAATGAGGGAATGGGGGGGGGCCGGGGAGAGAGAGAACTGAGAGTTGGAGAGAATCTTGGCAGATGGCAGTTGGTGCCAGTGAGCTAGGAAGGCTTGAGTTAGGTGGGTGGAGCCTGTGGATTGGGAACCTCGGTGTAAGACACAGGGAGAAGGAACAGACCTAACGGAGGGGAAGGGATAGCAACCACTGGCCTTGAAATGGGGGAAGAGAGGTCCCTCTGAACGACCCCATGGAGAAGGACTCATGGAAAAGTGAGGCAGGTTTAAGATGACGGCTTATCCAGTTATCAGATTGGGGAGTAGGATGGCCAAATGGGATGGTGGGGGTATGAAGAGGGCCTGGGACTTCGGGCCAGTGTCCCAGAAGCCCCTCCCCCTGCCTCTTACTCCAAACCTTTAAGATGCACTGCTAAATAATTTAATTGATTAACAAGAGGTTACAAACTTTTTAATACATCTGGTCTGGGCTCCACACAGGAGCCAAGGACCTTCATGAAAATATGTCAGGTCCAATGTTCTCTGGTGGTTTCGTATTTCCCCCAGAATATTATCAGAAGTCCTGTCCAAAGCCTGCAGGGCACTTGAGGACCTAGCGGTACCCTGCTGCCTCTTCTGACTCATCTCCTTCCGTCCCTCCTCAGTCACCCTTCTGGGCACCTGACCCCTGTGCTTTTCTCTAATGCAAACAACCACGCTCAGCTTTTGGGGCTTGGCACTCACTGTTCCCTGATACCGCAAGGCTTGCACCCTCTCACTTCATGCAGGCCTCTTTCTCTGCCCCTGTATCAGTTTCCTAGGGCTGCCGTAACAAAGGACCACAGACTGGGGGGATTAAACAATAGAAATTAATTTTCTCACAATTCTGGAGGCTGGAATGCCAAGATCAAGGTGCTGGCCGGCTTGGTTTCCTCTGAGGGCCAGGAGGGAGGGATCTGTCCCAGGCCTCTCTGGCTTGTAGATGCCCTTTTCCCCCTGTGTCTTCACATGGTCTTCCCTGTGCGTGTGGGTCCAAACCTTCTCTTCTTAAAAGGACCCCAGTGGTGTTGGATTAGGGCTCACCCTAATGACCTCATTTTTTTATTGATGTATTAATAGTTTATAACATTCTGAAATTTTGGTTGTACATTATTTTTTGTCGATCACCATATATGTGTCTCCCTTCACCCCTTGTGCCCATCCCCCAACCCCCTTGCCCCTGGTAACCACTATACAGTTTTCTCTGTCCGTGTGTTGGTTTATATTCCACATATGTGTGAGATCACGCGATGTTTGTCTTTCTCTCTCTGGCTTATTTCACTTAACACAACACCCTCCAGGTCCATCCATGTTGTTGCAAATGGGACAATTTTGTCTTTTTTTATGGCTGAGTAGTATTCCATTGTATATATATATATATATATATATATACCGCATCTTCTTTATCCAATCATCAATTGAGGGACATTTGGGTTGCTTCCACTTCTTGGCTATAGTGAATAATGCTGCAATGAACACAGGGGTGCACAAGCCTCTTTGGATTGTTGATTTCAGGTTCGTTGGATAGATTCCCAGTAGTGGGATAGCTGGATCATAGGGTATTTCTATTTTTAATTTTTTGAGGAATCTCCATACTGTTTTCCATAGAGGCTGCACCAGTTTGCATTCCCACCAGCAGTGTATGAGGGTTCCCGTTTCCCCACAGCCTCTCCAACATTTGTCATTTTTTGTCTTGGTGATTATAGCCATTCTAATGCATGTGAGGTGATATCTTAGTGTTCTTTTGATTTGCATTTCCCTGATGATTAGTGATGTTGAACATTTTTTCATATGCCTATTGGCCATCTGTACATCTTCTTTGGAGAAGTTTCTGTTTATTTCCTCTGCCCATTTTTTAATCAGGTTGTTTGTTTTTTTTGTTGTTCAGTTGTGTGAGTTCTTTATATATTATGGAGATTAACCCCTTGTTGGATATATGTTTGGCAAATATTTTCTCTCAGCTGGTAGGTTGTCTATTCATTTTGATCCTGGTTTCATTTGCCTAATGACCTCATTTTAATGTATTACCTCTCTAAACACACCATCTCCAAATACGGTCACATTCTGAGGTGGTGGGGGTTAGGACTTCTATATATGAATTTGAGGGACACAGTTCAGCCCATAACAGCCTCTTATCGGAGAATAGTTCCTGACACATCCAAAATAGCATACCTATTAACTGACACATTTATTCATTTAGTTTTTGAAGGTCTCTGTCTACCTAAATGTCAATTCCTAGAGAGCCAAATACTTTGTTTCGTTAACTGATGTATCTCCAGGGCCTAGCTCCCTACCTGTAGAGCAGCAGACCCTCAATAAATATTTATGAACAGATGAATGCATATTATGAAGCCATTACAAATTACTCTGCAAAAAAGAAATGATAGAGAAAGATGTTCAAGGTATACTAAGTGAAAAAAGTACAATTGAAAAAACTGCATGTGTAGCATAGATTCATTTTAAAATCAAGTATACATAATTTTTTCTTATAAAAATAAAGCTTGGAGAGATATGCAACAAAATGCTAATAGTAGGTGGCTCTTGGAGTAGGATTTTGATTTCCCTCATTTACGTGTATATTCTAATTTCTATTCAGTGAATGTAAAAGACAACAAAAGCTATTAAAAGTTAATATAAGATATTTTATCATAACTTTTAACTGGCTAAGAGAGAAAAAATACATTATTTATCTTTTTCAATGGGGGATGGTGGGAAACACAGCCAGTGGGCAATCTCTTGGAGGCCATTGGCTGAGAGCACAGCCAACAGAATCCACCCAAACTGGATTTGAGTCCCCACCTGCCACTTTCTAGATGTGTCATCTCAAGCCTATCTGTTACGTGTACTGAGTTTCAGTTTCTCCTCTGTAAAATGGGGTAATAATGGTATACCCAAGACTTGGGCTGTCTCTCATCTCTGGTGCTGGCTGGAATTTGACTCTTTTGATTCAGTGATTTGGAAATTTCAGGACACCAAGGGTGAGAGACCAGTCCAAGGGTTTGGTTCTCCCTTTATCCCCTTTCAAGTGCAGGGCAAGCAATGTCTGATACTTCTCACTTTGCTTCTGGGCGCAGGGCCTGGACTGGGGCGAGGTGAGTGAGGCACTTGCCACCAGTGCCAAATTTAAGGGGGCACAAAACCTCAGTCATAAGATATTTTTTTTTTTTTTTTGTGAGGAGATCAGCCCTGTGCTAACATCCGCCAATCCTCCTCTTTTTTTGCTGAGGAAGACGGCCCTGGGCTAACGTCCGTGCCCATCTTCCTCCACTTTATATGGGACGCCGCCACAGCATGGCTTGCCAAGCAGTGCGTCGGTGCGCGCCCGGGATCCGAACCAGCGAACCCCGGGCCGCTGCAGCGGAGCGTGCGCACTTAACCGCTTGCGCCACCGGGCCGGCCCTGTCATAAGATATTTTAATGAAATGTTTTCAAAAATAAAATTGTGTGGGGTGAGAGGTTGGGTGAATTAGGTGAAGGGGATTAAGAGGTACAAACTTCCAGTTATAAAATAAATAAGTCACCAGGATGGAATGTACACCAGAGGGAATATAGCCATTAACATTGTAATAACTTTGTATGGTGACAGACGGTTACTAAATTTATGATGGTGATCATTTTGTAATGTATATAAATGTCAAATCACTATGAAGTACACCTGAAACCAACATGATATTGTCTGTCAACTAGGCTTCAATTAAAAAAATAAAATAAAATTATGTAAAAAATTATAATGAACAAAATATCAATAATTTTAATAAAGACAGGATAAGTGTTACTGATTTCTCCTTTGCCTCAGGCTCCCTTATGGCTCGGCAGGGCACTGCTTCCAGCCCACAGCCTGAAGGTAGAGAATCTTCAATTATTCAAATCATTATTAATTACTACTTAATTATAATTAGTTGTCCAAATTATCCTGAGCCTCAGAACTGTCATTGCTCGCTCTGTGATTGTTGGGCCTTCAGTCAGGCCCTGAAGGATACCAGCAGAGAATGTGTACTTTTCCGACCCTGTTTCTTTCTCTCTCCTATGCAGACATCTAATCACAATCGCCACCTGATCGTAGCCTTCTGGCCTCATTGAAGACTCTGAGGGGCAAGTTTCTCCCTATTCTTTTATAGACACATAAAATGCCAGCCAAGCATGATTTCTACCCAGAAGAGTGCTAAGCAGAGGGTGCAGATGTTGCAGGCTCCTCCCCTGGTACTTCTGGGGAAGGGCACACAGACCTTGGCACACCTTGCTTCAGAAACCGTCAATAGCAAACAGTGTGTTTCTTCCATGTACTTCCCAGGAGGGAAATCCTCCTGCAATGGGGTCAGACAGGTCTTGGTCCTGTGTGGAGAGTTTTCCTGAGGGGCTTTCGTGTTACTATATCAAGGGGTTTGAGGGGTATTAGTTTATGCATGTAGAGCACTGCACAGTGCACATTCACGTGGAAATGGCTAAAGCAGCAAGGATAATAACATTTAAAATCTTGCTTTCATGCAATGCTTTCATTGTACATGGGACACCTCATTTGCTGAAACCATTGATTCTAAGTGGCTCTACCAAAGTAATCACTAGAAAAATGTGTTCTTAGCACGTGGATTTTAGGAAATTTCCCCTAGTACTCTTCTCACTTTGGCTTAATGTATATGTTATTTTCAAACATACAAGTTGAGACGTCACAAAATGAACTTGACCGATGACAAATTTGTTTCTGAAAGCCCCAGCAGAAATCTGTGTTCTTCCTAGCTACTAAAAACTCAGAGACCAAGGGGCAAAAGGGCTTATTTAGATGGCAGGCAGTACATAAGACTTAGATTTTGTTACAGTAAATTTAGCATAATCCATTGTAAGGTGATGATCTGGATGATCTTTGTAACAATGAAGAAACTGGCTTTGAGTTGTTTTTCTTTAATTGAAGGAATGCTGCTCACCACACCTCCCCCTTCTTCCCCCGTATTTTTAGATTAATGTGTTTACCAGAGAAGCAAAAAACATTGAGATTATATATCTGTGTCCAGTAAGAAGCCTGACTACTCTCAGACCACCATGCTGTGAGGGATGTCCAGCCTTCGCAGGCCAGGCACCTGACGGGTGAGTGAAGGAGCTACCCTGGACATTCCAGCCTCAGGAGGTGTGACATGGAGAAGAGCTGAGGAACTCAGCTGACAGCCAGAGCTGACACTCCAAATGTGCGGCCACAGGTGAGCCGTCTCAGCCAGGCAGTCGCTGGATCGACTCCAGCTGAGGCCCCGCCTTCCTGGGGCAGGGATGAACAGTTCCCACTGTACCCTGCCTGCTTTCCTGACCCACAAAATTGCAAGCATTACAAAATGGCTGTTCTTTTAAAAAATGCTGTAGGGGAACAGAACTAGAAGTAGAGGCATAAAAGAGAATGGAGAATACTGAAAAATAAAGAATAGTTATAATGGTTCTCAAATTGTGATTGTCAGTACTCTCAACTTTTTCACTCATTTATCCATTCACTCAAGAAAACTGTATTGAAATAGCTGCAAGCCAGGTATTACACTTAGCGCTAGGGATACAAAAAAATGAGTACAACAGCTCTGTCCTCAGGGAGTGCCTAGTTTAATAGAGGTGTCAAACAAACAATTACCAAACTATGTGATACAAGGCTGCTCTATTGTAAGGGTTTGCCAGAATGAACTGATCACACTGAAGATGCAGACTCTTATAGCCTTGAGGGAGTCAGAGAAGCATTGCAGAGGAGGTTCTGCTTGAGATAAGCCTCAAAGAATGAGCAGAGGTTTACCAGGTGGCCAAGATATGGCAGCTCTAACACTGTGGCTGCAAAGGAGAGGGCAGATTAGGTTTAGACATGGGCTTCAGCTGCACCTCCTGTCTCAGATTTTCTTTGCCTCTCCTGGGCAAAACATTGTGTAACCAGAGTATTTTTTTCAGAGGAATATTCTATTTTATCTATGTGGTAAGTACAACTGAGAAGAAACAGCTCATGGGGTGTGCAGCATTACTCCTCCCAGGCTCATCAAATGAGCACCCTACAGAAGCCGGGCTTGCTCAGCAGAGAGGCCAAGGCCTTAGACCCCCAAATGCAATCTAAGTTGTTGTTGTTGTTGTTGTTTTTTAAGTGTGCTTTCTATTCAAACGTGTCTCTTGGACACATTTCCTGGCCTCTACATCCATGCCGTTTGCTGTCCTAATCCCTTCTGATAGAAAAATTCTAGGGCTACTTCAGGGTGGCCGCCATGGTATGAGGATAAAAGTTGGTTTGTCTCCACAATAGGGCAATAGAGTCATCACAAGGATAGATTGTGTCCTAAAATCTACGAGCTTTGTTTCTAGGGTACAGACTTGGTTTAAAAAAACTTCAAACTTTTCCCTGCTGTCAAATTTAATGAAAGTCCTCCTCCTACAGCATTTCTGACATCAGCTGGATTTGAGGAGGCTGCTGTCAAACAGGCTACTAGGAGGAGCTGACGGGAACATGTGGAATCATCATGAGAAAATGGTTCTAACTTCAGTAAGGCAGCTTGGCCAAGGATTCCATTTTAAGAGAGTGAAAGCTGACACCTTTTAAAGGTACCAAGATACCACACAAGTGAAAGAAGGGGAAAGAGTGAAACATGGAATTGTTGGAGAAAAGGAGCATTGGCATGACTAGGAAAAAACAAAAGCATTTAATGTGTTTATTATCCTCTGCTTTGTTCCAAAGAGGAGTTAGCAGTGAGTGTTTCCTGGGTGTGTGTAGAGGGCAGCTCTCTTAGGAAACTAGTTAAGTGCACACCCTGTGGAGCTGGGAATAGAGCTGGCATCTGCTTTAGAAAAGCAGGAACAGGGCACTCCCAGAGGAGGAAGGCTCTCCACACCCTTGGAGGTGATGAGGCCACACTAGCAGTGGCTGAGAAAGAGTTTAGATCTCCTACAGCATGTAGACAAATGGATCTGGAAGCAAATAAACCATTAAATAGAGAAGAGTAGAGGCCCAGGAAGGCAAAGGAAAGTCCAGTCTCAGTACTGCAGGCCCTTCCTACAATTTGTCTCATAAGATGCCCTGAGGTTTGGAACTGTAATGACAGTGGATATTGGGGTCAGAACTGACCTGTCCAATGAACATTAACTGCCCTAATGGTATGGCAAACTAACACCATTTTTATTGTTTTCAGAGCATCATGTCAAATAAGTTAATATTCTCATCTCACCCGACTCAATTGGCAGAAAGAAACCTATATGCTATGAGGAGAGAAGGTGAGAGAATAATTCAGAAGGCGTGTAAAGAGACGGGTGGAAGAAGCACTGAACAGTTTCCTAAAATGTGAGTACCAGCACCATTGAATGCTCCACTTACTGAGAAATCTGGATCATAATTTTCTGAAGTTGGAAATCAGTCGTTTCACGTCAAATCAGGTATAATAGTGGTTCTTAACATTTTTGTTCACATATACCTTTGAGAATATGATGATAACGATAGACTCTCTGCCCAGAAAAAAATGTACATATGACTTACACACAAAAATCCTATTCTATAAGAACAACTAGTCATAATACTCAAGATGGAACCCAATTAGTCACAACTCACATATAATATATAATCCTGATCACTTGACTGCCATAAAATCTTTCTTGCATCTAACCTAGTTTAATTCTATACTTTAAGCCTCTCTCACTTTTTGTCCTCTAACTTTTAAGAAAAGATCATTACAGCACTCCTTGTATAAGTTTTCCATATTTGCTTGCAAAGGGCTACGAAATTGTATCACGATCATTCTTTAAGTTGAAACTTCCCTAATCTTCCCTTACAGATTGTGGCATAGCACTCTATGCCACAATCTGTGCCTTCCATTACCTAGTACTCCGTTCTACAGTAGTTACTGAGCTACATGATTACATTTCCTGAGCCTCCCTTGTAGCTATGTGTGGCCATGTGACTAAGCTTTAAGCCAAAGATATGTAAGGCACTGTGCTATGTGGATCTTCCAAAAAATCTCCCTTTGTCTCTTCCTCCACTCTGCTGTCTGGAATGAAGATATAATAGCTGGAGCTCAATAGCCATCCTGGGCCATGAGTCTGAGGTGTGACGGTCAACACTGTCTGTTGACCTCCCTACTAGAAGATAAACTTCATGAGAACAGGGATCTTGTTTATCTTGGTCAAAGGAACATCCCCTGCACCTAAAAAGTGTGTGACATGTGGTAAGGGCTCAGGTACTGAATGAATAAAATGAATGAGTTTACTCCAGGCCCATGTAAAACACTAATCATCAAGTCCTCCCAGGGGAAGTTCAGCCATCAGTAGGCATATGCAAGATCTCAAGTTCTGTCACAGAATCAAACTCTGGCTTAATTCAAACCACATCACTCCTATTTGCTTCACTTAGCTCTCCCAGACTGGCCACTGTCATAGGACAGGGCTTTTTCTTAATGCTCTCCAATGCTCTCTTCGAACAAAATATTTTCAAAACAATGCTTCCCAATATTTTTCTGCTTAGCAAGTTTAAAATTCTTTTATTTTCAAGGTCATGGGTATCTATTTTTGTGTGTGTCTGTTGTTAAATGCAGGCACTATTTTGTAACTTAATATTAGGCATTGTTTCAAGTCTACAAGAATCATCCAAAATGGTATCTAATAACATTCCTTGGACTTCAGATGGTATCATTATTATCACAGAATGCAGTCACTAGGTCCTAAGGATTTAACAGGATGTCATTCACTGAAACTGAACTTCACTGAATCCTTTCCCATTCCTGTTTCCCACATTTCAACATATTGCCTATTTATTTATTTTTTTTTGGTGAGGAAGATCAGCCCTGAGCTAACATCCCTGCCATTCCTCCTCTTTTTGCTGAGGAAGACTGGTCCTGGGCTAACATCTGTGCCCATCTTCCTCCACTTTATATGGGACGCCGCCACAGCATGGCCCGACAAGAGGTGCGTCGGTGCGCACTTAACCAATACGCCACAGGGCCAGCCCCAATATATTGCCTATTTTTATCCCCAAACCTTACTTACATCTTTTAAACAATTCCATTAAATATTAATCATCCCTGCTTCCCTGAGTTTTGAGGTGACTTTCCTCCTGCTATCCTTCTAATAGAGAAGAACACAACTTTTGGCCCCCTTTTGATCCCTTATGTGACTAAAGGGTTGTGAATATTCATACTTGTTGCAATTACATGTCATTTTCTTCTTAATTTTGTTTTTACTTCTCCCTAAAAGTTGTTGCTATTTCTTTTAACTATCTGGGGGAAGTAATTAGCCCCATCTTCTACTTTTGTGATGTATCTATTTATACTAGAGCTCCTTGGTTTTTGCTCAAATTTCTCATCAATTTATCCACCTTTGAGGGAAGATATCATTTGATTTTTGTTAGGTATTACCAAGCTTTTCTGAAGTGTAGACTTCTCTACACATTATCCTCTTTCCCACAGTAGCTTTCCAGATAGCTTATTACAGCAGAAAACAATAGGACTTATGCCATGAGCTCTTCCTAAGCCTCGACTCTCCCAGAAACGTGTCTCTGGCCACACAGGCCCTTGCTCCCTCTGCTTTTCTGTCAGTCCAAGGCTAAGCTACCCCTGCTCTGGAGTGCATGCACTTCAGCCTTCTTGGGGACCTTGCTCTGTTAATTCTCCCTTCTCTTCTAACTTCAGACTTTTTTTTCTCCATTGGCTCTTACCCTTTAACACATAAATATACTCATATTTTTTCCCATCTTAAAAAATAAGCATCCTTAACTGTCCATCTCCCTCTAACTAGTACTGCATCTCTTTTCAGTTAAATGTCTAGGAGAAGCCCTCAGTCCCAGACTTTGCTTTCTCACCTCCTCTTTACTTCTTGACTCCCTGCTTGCCATCTGGCTCACACACATCCCCAGTCACCCGGTTGCCACAGCCAAGGCACCTGGAGCTTTCCTGCATTTGACTCTGTTCAGGGGATCCCGTATTGAGTTCCCACCGGCTAGGCCCTGTACTAGGTACTGCCTGTTACAGAACCCAGAGGCAGAGGTAACCCCCACCCTCCTGGGACTCCCCTGATCAGCCATTCCTCATTACCACTCAGTCCCTGGACTTCCACTGCTCACCTTTGCAGTCTTCACGGACGTGCCACCTCAACTCCCTGTTGTCTGAGTCTCCTTTCTTTCTTTCCTTTCTCGTTATACCTACCCTCTCAAGGCAATCACTTCTGTACCATCGCTTCAGTTACTTTCTACATACTCTAAAGAAATACAATTTCAAACGTTGTTTTCATTGAAGTTTTATTTTACATAGGATGCCTCATTTACTAAAACCATAGATTCCAAGTTGCTCCATGAAAGTAATCATTAAAAAATGTGATATTCTTTGCATGACGACTTTAGGAAATTTCCCCAATTACCTTTTCTGGTTTGATTTAATATATGTGTTATTTTCGAAAACTTAAGGTGGGATATCACAAAACGGACTTAGTCAAAAGAGGTTTATATCCAACTTTCAACCAGAGAGCTCCATTTCAACGGTCCACTTGGAGACGAAAATGATGTCCACCCGCCAAGCCTACTCCTGTCCTGCCTCTCTACCCAGGAGGAAGTCACTACTGCCCACCCCGTCCCCAACCAGAGCCCGGGCGGCCGTGCCGCTCCCCTCGCGTCTCCGTCCACATCCAGTCTCCAGCTCTTCCCCGGACGGTCTCGGGCCCTCTCCCTCCGCGTCAGCCCGCGCCGCCCCCAGCGGGGCCGCTGCTCTCCGGGGTGGACGGAGGGGCTCTCCGCCGCTGTCCTGGCTCCCTTCGCTCCTCCACACCGTGGAGTGACCTCCCTACACCGTGCGACAGGGACTCCTCGACCTCGCAGCACGCGGCCGCTCTCAGGGCTCCGAGATGCGACTCGACCCCTTTGCCCAGCGCCCTCTTCGGGGTCAGGGGCGCGAGGCCGGAATCGCGGGCTGCAGCGCTCTCCGGCGGTGGCCTCGGACGGCGGGACTCGAGCCCCGTGCGCCCGTGCCCCCCGCGCGCCCCGTGCGCCCCGTGCCCCCCGTGCCGGAGCTCGCGGAGGCAGCGTCTCGCGCGCAGACCACGTCGAGGGAGGGACACACCCGGCAGGCCACGAGGAGACGCGTCCCTCCCGGAACACCCCGACGGCACTGTCGCCTCCGCCCACGCCGTACTTCCGCCTGCGTGTCCTGAGGACGCCGACGAGGCGCCGCGGGGACCCGCACCTGGAGCGGGCCCGGCCGCACCCCAGCGGCCAGGCGGCCGTGGGGGCGGTGCTGGTGTCCGTTTCTTCTGTAGAGGGAGGCGCCTTCCGAGGGCCGAGTGAGCGCCCGCTGGGGCGGGGCGGGGCGCGGCGCGGCCCGCCGGGTGCCGACCGTCGTCCCAGCTTCCGCACGGGAGCGGGGCTGTGCCCCTCTCCGGCGCCCCATGTTCTAGGCGCGGGGGGTGAAGGGGGCAGGCCGGGCCTCCTGCGTGGAGGAGGAAGAGCGGCGGGCAGGTCCCGCTCGCTGGGCGGTGACGTGTCCGAGTCCGTCCGCACGGCCGCAGGCGGAACCGGTGGTTCCGGTTCTGGACCGGTGCTGCGGCCGAGCTGCGGGCGGAACCAGCGCTGTGAAGGCGGGACCGGGAGCGCCTCGTCACACAGCGGCCACCGGCCGTGTCACCAAGCCCGGGGAGCGGCGCGTCAGGGCAGCCGCTGTCGGAGCCGGGCTGCGGGGCCGCTCACGAGCCGGCCCGGTAGCCTCCATGGAGCCCGTTGTCCAGACCAGGGCGGCCCCCCGAGCGCCCCCCGCCCGCCGCCCCTGCAAGGCCGGCGCCCGCGCTGGGGGGAAGCCGGCACCGGCGCTGAGGGACCCCGCTCCCGCGCCGCGCGGGGCGGGCGGGGCAGCGCGAGGGGCGGGGCGCGGCGGTCACGTGCCCGGCTGGGAGGCGGGCGCGTGCCGGGAGCTCGGGCATGATTGGTCGGCCGTAGCCTGGTGACCGCGGGGCGCGCCGCGGTTGGCAGCCGCCGGGCGAGCGGCCTCAGTCGGGAGGCGGCGGCGGAAGGAGGAGGAGCTGCGGCCGCGCTCTCTCCCGGCAGTGGCTGCGCCTCCAGCGCCGGTCGGGTCCCCACCCCTTTTCGCTGAGCCGGCCGGTCGCCGCCCTCCGCTCTGGTCGTTGCGGGGCGGCGGCGCGGGGCGGCGGGCTCAGCCCTGCCCGACCGGCGCGTGGCGGGCGGCGGGCGGCGGGCGTCGCCGGGGCCAGGCGGCCGCGCCATTGTGGGGGAGGGGGCGCGGCGAGGCGCGGGCGGCCCATGGGCAACACGCTGACCTGTTGCGTGTCCCCCAATGCCAGCCCCAAGCCGGGCCGGCGCGCGGGGCCGGCGGCGCGGGACTGCGGGCCCGAGGGCTACGAGGCGGCGGCCGGGGACGCGGCGGCGGCGGCGGCGGTGGTGGCGGCGGCGCCGGCTGCGGTGGAGCCGGGCGAGGCGGACCTCGGGGCGGGCGAGGGCCACCACCTGCAGCACATCAGCGACCGCGAGATGCCCGAAGGTAGGCGGCGGCCGGCCCCGCGTCCACCGCGCCCTCCACCGCCCGCCCCACGGCCCGCCCGCGGGTGGCCGCCGTGTGAAGACCCGCGGGGCCTTCGCCCCGGACCCGGACCCTGAGGTCCCGACCCGGGCGTGTCCGCCCCGCCCCGGGGTCCTCGGCGCGCAGGTTCGGTGGAGGGGCCGCGGAGAGGGCGGGGACCTGGGTGGTCGTCGCCCCAGAGGCGCGTCGCTCTTCCCGACTGCCGTCAGAACACGGAAGGAAGGAGCACGGGGAGAGCGGGCTCAGCGCGGCCGGGGCCGGCCCCTCTGTGAGCGGGGAGCGCGGCCGGCCCCCGTGGAGGGCCCGCCGGGGCCGCGCGGACGCGGGCCGGCCCCTCTGTGAGCCGGGAGCGCGGCCCCGACACCGCCGCTCCGAGTTTCCGGAGAGCGGCCTCCCGCTTTCTGGGTGGCGGAGAGGTCTGGGAGTCGGGGCGCCGGGCCCTGCGCGGGCTGCTCCTGCCCGCAGAGTCCCGGGCAGCTTGAAGAGCGCTGACGAGAAAGTTCTGCCGACGGAGCGGCCGGGGGCGGGGAGGGTGTTTCGACTTTTGCGTCTAGAATTTTGGAAAGAGATGAGTCTAGGTAAAAATAATTCTGGATGACAGCGTGGCTCTTGGATGAATACTGTGTTCTTTGAAATAGGAAACATCGGATCGTAAAGCTGTTAAAGCCCGTGGGTCCGTTTGTTTTTTTAATGCCAGAGATTATTTCATTATTTCATAGAGGAAAAGTCGTATAGCTCCTCCTCTGTTTCAACTTTAGTTGGGCTCTTAATTTCTTCAAAAGTAAGAATAATTAAGCCTGTGAGTTCACCTATGTGATGGTCGTGGCTTTGTAACTGGGAAATACTCCCTTTTCAGATATTCAGATATTGTGAAAGAATGAGCAAATTACGTGAATTAGTTAATTGTACCTTAAATCACAAAGCCTGTAAGGACCTGTGAAAACTTCTGCTCTGCCTGGGTCTGTAAGGTAAGCCTCTGAGTGGTGTTTACAGACCAGTTAGTAGATGGCTAGTCTTGGATGAGAGACCAAAAGAGGACCTTTATATAGTCCTTTAAGATTTATGACACGTTTTCGTGTGTATATCTCATTTGGCTCCTCCAGCTACAAATAAGGCCTGCGTGTGTTCTCTGTATACAGCTGATGAGAAAACTGAGACTTAGAGGTCTGAAAAGTCTGTATAACACAGCTCCTGAGAAGAAGAGAATGACATGGAGGTGGTAGACATGCCAGATTCAGTTCTCTTTAGAATGCATGTTATATTTTATAACATCCATAAGGTAGGCCTGTCTTACTCCAGGCTTATTTCCATTCAAGGTTCATTGTGCACAACTCAGAAGCCACAGTCACCTCTCCATCCTATGTCTATAAATTCATTACAATGGATAAGAATAAAAGTAGAAATCATGAACTAGCCTAAATTTACCAGTCAGGTAAACAAGTGGATATATTTTAGAGTTTGTTCTGGTGACCTCGAATTGAAGCTAAGAATCCCCTGGACAGAGGGACATTAGGAGAAGCTGGTAAGAGGGCAGATAAGGTGCCAAGCATTAAGCATAGGACTATGATAAGGAGTGTTAAATCAGAAAAATTGAAAAAATATAGTTCATGAGTACAGAATTTACTTTTTTATGTTTAAGATGATAGTTAAAATTTCATTTCAATTTGTCTTTTAAAAAACCTTTTTTTGGCATTCAATCAAGTGATAAGAGAAACCTCAGTTTCAGCGTTTGCCTGTTAAGTTTCCATGGAAACAAGGTCAGACCACCAAAAATAAAGTACAGACACACTGAAAGTTTGCTTTTAATGTCTTTATTTCAGACAGTTTTATATCAGTTTCCCTGGAAACTGAGAAATACCTATTTAGATGTAAAACATTTTGGCTCTTGTACAATGAAGAATTGAGTTATTTGGTTACTTAGACGAAATCATACATAAATGATACTCTGCCTTGTTCTTCTGAAACATTTCAGAAGAACATAACTTCTTTGAGCCATTTCGAAGAGCTGTTTCTGTGAACCTAGCGTAGGTTCCAGATGGACTCACAAGAGTTTTTCTGCTACCTCGCCTTTATCTAACAGTGTATCCAGTATAACCCGTGGTAGTATCAATAACAAAATAAGACGTGAGGTTCCTCTTACCTAATTTTATTATTGCTCACCAACTGTTCATGCAGACCTTTGTGTTTTGACCTCAGGAGCTTTGCTAATTTGCTGGCTAAAGGTGCTCTCTCAAGTGACCCCTTCCTCCCCCTCCCACTGAGTGAGTAGGGAAGGAATTGGCAATATGATGTGGAAAAACCTCTGAGCAATGGATCTTTCCTCTTTCCGGTAGCTATTTTAAACCTTTTTTTTTTTGCTTTTTAAGATTTAGAAAATACAGAAAAGTCATTCACTCATACTCAGAACGTCCAGAACTTTTATAAATATTTTGGTGTTGATTCTTCCTGAACCTTTTGTATGTGTATAAACATAACATTTTATTTTACAAAAATGAGATCACTCTTTATGTGCTGCTTTGTAACTTTTTGTTATGAAGAGAAGTAATGATATAAAGCTCCTGGAAGTGTGCTTGACACCTGGAGAGTGCTCCAGGATGTACTTCCATGCAACTACATGTAGCTCTGCTACACACCTCTTGGTAACTGTTTAGTGTACCATTGAACGTTTGGAGCACCATTCATTTCCCCACCCTTTATGGTTGGGCCTCTTTTATACTAAAATAGCACACAATCCCGTTATAATTCTTCATTCTGGGGGTGCAGGTAAAAACTGATGCATTGTACCTCCCTGTAGGGTTCAGATGATATACTTTGTCTTATGACAATTAAATACATAGAATGAGTCATTTTATAGTTAAGGTATTTTAACATTAAATGTTCTTATCCCAAATTAAAATTATCATTGATTTTTCACTGCACCTTAGAATTCCTCTTTTAGGTTTTTGTGGTTCTTGGTAGCCTGTTCGTGTTTGTAGTTCTGAATAACTACTACTCTAAGAGATCTAAAAGTAATGCTGGTCTTAGATGACAAATCAGATGACAGCATTAGAAGAAATCTTTGAAGATGTGGGAAAATTGGGAGAAACATAACGGGTACTGGGTACACTGAAACAGTGAGTTGTTTATTGGGCACGTTCCAGATGCAGGACGAACAGTGGTATACAAGACAAAGCCCTTACCCTAACTCAGGTCCTTGCATTCTAGAGGGCCCTAGGAACGGACAACATATGAATAATCAAGAATGTCAGGCAGTGAGGTGCTGGGAAGAAAATAAAGGAGGGTAGTGCACTGAGGAGGGGGCAGTTTTTACCTGGGGTGGTTAAAGACAGCTGCTCTCCTTCAGTGACACATGAGCAGTCCTAAAAGTGAGCAGGAGCCATGTGAGGATGTGGGAGAAGAGGCTTCCATGCAGAGTTCCTCAGGTGGGAATACGCTTGGTGCAGGCAAGGGACAGAAGGACGTGGGGGTGGCTGCAGCAGAGTGAAAGGGATGCCAGGAGGGAGAGGTGGATTAAGATCTTGTATGCCTAGTGGCCCTTGACAAAAAATAGAGATTTTAGTCCAGTTGTAATGGGAAACCACTGGAGGATTATATACAGGGGAAACATGTTAATTCTTAGCAAAACAAAACAAAAAACAGATCAGCTACTGTGAGAATAGACTGTAACGCAGGCAAGGGTGGTACCGTAGTTCAGGTGAGAGGAACAAAAAGCTATAAGGGCCTAAAATAGGCTGACTTAAAGAAATTTAAGTGAATCTAAAAGGTTAAAAAAAATACGGATGGACAAGTCACAGAAGAAGAAATGCAGATGATCCTTAAACTTATCTTCACATATAAGAGAAATGCAAAATAAAACTATACTATAGTTTCTCTCCTATTGGGAGAAAATCCGTAAACTTGGCACGGCATTCTTTGGTGAGGCTGTGAAGAAACAGTTACATTCTTAAATTACTGATGGAAATGCAAAATGGTTCTATCCCATGAAGGCAAAGTTGGTGCAATCTCACAACATTGCAGATGCATTTAATCCAGAAATCCTAAATTCAGGAATTTATTCTGAAGACATAACCCACAAATATGAAACCACACATTCACAAAGTTTTTGTTGCATTATTCTAAAAAGCAAAATTTTGGAAATAACTCAAATGTCTAGTAAGGGACTGGTACATTCACACAATGGAGAACATGGAGCTGAAAGAAAGAGTAAGATCTCTTTACTGCTATGAAGTGATCACCTGAAAAAAGCAAGGAGAGGACACACTGATCTACAGCACAGAGCAGGGGAAATATGTATTTGCTTATTAAAAAAAAAGACAAAAACTGGGAAAAATTCTTGCTGATTGTGACCATCGTCCCTTTCCCTTTAGTGAGTAGCCAAAGCACTCGTTTGCTTAAGATGATAGTTGGGTATGGGTTATGAGTGGACATTGCATACACTTTCCAATGAAATGCCAAATGTTCACTTTTTGCTTTTGAAGTAATTTGTGAAAGTTTTGTTTTGTCAGTTATTGTGCTTAATATAGTATATAGATTGCTCTTGCATTTCATTTGATTGTCACAAACAATGTTTCGAGTTAGGTAGTACAAGAATTATATCTTTTACATAGGAGAAGACAGGCTCTGAGAGGTACAAGTTGAGGTGTCCATAGTTTTAAAAGTGAGACTTGATAGAAGAGGAATGTAAACTCCAGATCTGTGGCATACAGGAACAGAATATATAGGATGACGCATTAAGTCGGCTGCTTTGGGTGCTACCTTTTTTCTTGCCCCCCTTTTTTAGCGTATTAAAGTAATTAAGCTTTAGGGTTAAAACAGTAACATTGCATAACGTGAAATGAAATGGAGGTAACTTCGAAGCCAAAAATGTTCTTAAAAGTCCAAGAAATTGAGCAAAGCATTCTTTAGAAATATATAAAGGAAAAAATATATACTTCACTATGTGAAATGTCGCATCTCAGTCATGGTCACGCACGTGAATTGAGGATTAAAACAAGGCAAGACTGAGAACCAAAGTAGAGGCAAGTACAGAAGTGGTTTGGAAGCCAGAGTTAGCAAGGCTCAAGTAAGCAGTCGACTTTGGGACGCACGAGCGTGCTGTGTGCCCTCTGGTGAGGCAAGCCAGCTCAAGACTACCGGGTAGGAAGTACCTGACTGGGGTGGAAAGTGTGGACTCAAAGAGATAAAATCATCCGTGTATATGTAATTGTAGGACTCGAAATGTTTGTATTGTGGGCCATAAAACTAATACAGTGTACACTGTAGGGGTGACAAAGCAGTTCAGTAAATGCAGGAAGCCTTAAGTAAACAGGTACCCAGCAGGTGGCCCAGAAACTGCTGACATTTCTATTTAATTGGAATATGTTGAAATCAATCTTTCTGAAATAGGCTGCTTCTATCAAATATTTTCTTGGTCACTACTCTGTCCCTCTGATATTTTGACAAGGAAGAATTATTTTTGACAGTTTACGATTACATAATTTTAACACTTTTAACCTTTTAGTAATGCATTTCATTTATTCTAAGTTGCCTGTATTTTCACATTTTTAACATCTGTGCAATTGAGATGAATCTTACAACTGATAGAATCTTAGATTGAGGAAAAGCAATATTTGATGTCAGTGTTTTACAGATTTCTTCCTCCGAGGAATATTTACATTAAGACTGGAGTTTAATTTTTTTTTTTTGAAGTCATACTTTTCCTACATCAACCTATCATGCTGTCAATTTAAGTTGCAATTTAAATTGATAATGCAAAAGTGGTGGGTCTTAAAATACAATTTTAGTCATAACCCCTAGTCATGAGCTCAAGAATATTTCTCCTAGGTTAAAACATTCTTAGAGGTTTCTAAAGAAATAATTTTTGGAAAGATTCATGTATAAGATGCACAGTATTTTCCTGACATCTCTCTAAATCACTGTACACATGCATGCATGTGTGCATGTTGGGGAGGGGGTGGTAATGCTTTGCTTAATAGTTGGCAGTCTTACCTTTGTGCTAGTGAAAATAGTGTAGTCTGGTTTATCATAGTCTCCTTGGGCTCTTGGGAAAACAGTTAATGGACAGTGCAGAAATGGAGTGCTTGTGTATGTTTACTGTCTAATGGCTTAAATATCCATTTTATAGTATAGTGTTGTGGTATCTGTCACTAGCAAAAAGTGCAAATTATAAAGAAAATATTTTTTTCTTTTTTTTTTTTTTGGTGAGAAAGACTGGCCTTGAGCTAACATCTGTTGTCAGTCTTCCTCTATTTTGTATGTGGGTAGAAAATTGTTGTAGGCTATAGACAGAAGATTAATATTTTCTGATAACCTCATGCAAATTGACATTCGGGCCCTGGTGGGTACAACACATACGGTACATACAAATAATAGGCAACTCACCAAAGTGGAAATAGCGCTATTAACTATGGGAAAATGGTCAAACTGTGTAATCAAAGAAATGCAAATGAAAGACTGTGAGGTTCCTCATTCACATTAGTAGGAAATTTTTTTAAAATATCCAAAGCTGGGGTGGATACTTTAAAAAGGAGCTAAAACTGGTATGATTGGTTGCATTATACAATAATATAGAAAGCAATTTAGTGTTATACCTTGAGCCATGAAAATGATCTGGCCTTTTGGTCTAGTCATCTCATTTTGAAGATCTTTCCTAATGAGATAAAAAAAATTATTTAAAAAAACTGCCTGAAGAGTTTCCTCATAATATAAGAACAGAACTTTGTGAGCACCTAAACCCCAACAACAGAGGATTGGCTAA
The DNA here is from genome assembly GCF_057802395.1 of Ceratotherium simum simum. Classification (NCBI taxonomy): domain Eukaryota; kingdom Metazoa; phylum Chordata; class Mammalia; order Perissodactyla; family Rhinocerotidae; genus Ceratotherium; species Ceratotherium simum. The sequence goes on from NC_141908.1 coordinate 82,903,993, forward strand.
GTACACTTGATGGGCCATTATGTATCAACGAGCCGTAAATATGCTGCAGTGGGGTGGAGATCGCTTCTCAGTAACAAATAGGGCATGAATTGTACGCTGGTTAGAGCTATTTGTTTTAAAAAGACATGAAAAGTTACTAAAAGTAATTGTGAGTTTATGGGTAGTTTTTAAACAAAGCGTTATTTTGGCTCTTGCAGATTTCTGTTCGTGATAAGCTATTTGTTGAAGGAATGAGCAGGTGACGTTTACCTATCCCCATCCTTAGTGGGATCATCAGTACTGCTGATTTAACCCGGTCTCTTTCAGTTGCAAGTTAAAGAAAATCTGTCTCAAAATAGCTTAAATTTAAAAGAATATATTGACTTGTGTAACCAGAGTTCACGGAGTAAATTGGGTACTACTTGACCCAGGAATTAAATGATCTTCTCAGAACCTGTCTCAGTTCTGCTCTTCTTTGTTCCTCTCTCCTGAAAGGGAGTGTCCAGCAGCTCCAGACTAGCTAAGGCTCCTGGAGTCCAGCTCCGCCTTTCTCCTCTGGTTCTTGGAGGTCCCAGGGCAGCTGTGAGTGATGGGCAGCCATGGGGCATGTGCCCATCCTAGAAGCCTAGGTAGGGTAGTGGGAGTGCCAGCTTGTTTCCTGTCACTGGACTAATTTTGCTTTTTTTCTGCGTGTGGTCCTTTCTTTTACCCCAACTCTTGATTTTTGTGTTTAAATCCATAGTAGCACATCTTGGTTTGGGGGAGTGTTTTGTGTGTGTGGTGTGTGTTTTTAAGCCTGCTCCTCGTTTGATTCTGGTACTTGCTTTTCCTGGACTTCCCATTGAAAACTTTGATTGTGCCATAGGCACTGATACATAATGTGGCTACTAATGCAAACATTTCTGCTTGCTTTTTAGGTTCAAATGCAGTATATTTGCTTTCTTTTTGGTAGGAAGTAGTCATGAATCCTTTCAGAAGTCTTAGGTTAGAGGCAGCTGTGAAAGTCTCTGCCTGTCACTTTGTGCACAACTGAATTAATGTATTTTTCAAATATGTGGGGAAAAAAAACTTGACAATAATTTTATGGGTCTTTTACATAAAAATGTTGAATAGTTTCTCCAAAAGCAGTTCAATAAACTTCAAATTCAAAGAGTGAATTTCCTTGAAGAACAAAGCAATTGGTTTAGCTATGTAAATTTCTAGTGCTGGCAGTACCGTTAAAGTGGATGGTTCAGATTCCTGTTAAACCAGGAAGTCGCAAATTATGTTTGTGCAAGATTCTAACTATTACTTGGAGGAAAAAAAGGATTCTAGGTAGATAAATCTGTGAAATGCTGAATTAGACAGTATTCACTACTAGACTGATGTTTTTAATTTATCAATGTGCATTTTGATTCTCTAAGAGCCAGGGATTTAGTGTATTTCTATTTGACTGCCAAACTCCCTTTTTAAAAACAACAATTATTATGTGGTTTGTGAAGTATTGCCTTAACCATTACTCTATCAGGATCTTGGTCCAATTTCTTACAAGATTGGTTATATGGTTTGAGATGGATATTGCCGAGGAGTGTCATAGATTTGTTGGTTTTTTTTTTAATGGCAACCTTATTATCCCATACGGTGGCAAATTTTCTTTTGTGAAAATTCAAGTTCCTGTTTTGTATTCTTGCCTAAATAGAAGACTGTCCCACATTGGTACAAGGTGGACTGCGGGCAGACCTATCTTTATGTAGGTACAACTAAAAGTTTTTGCAAGCAACCCCATGATCTGCTCCAGAAAGGACTCTTATTGAAGCCCCAAATTAATCATATGGCATGGAAGGAAGAAATGAGAATTAGCTTTGGAAATTGAGACCAAAAGTTAAAAATCACTTTCTATCATGAAAGTGTTCCTAAAGATTAGAACATTGAACTTTTATGCAGTCCTCTTACATCTGTCATGTTGAATAGCTCCCAAATAAATCACAGCTGACTAAATGAGTTCATTTGTTGAATGGAGTTAGAATTTGCCATTTGATTGTCTAAAGAACATTTGCCAAAAAAAAAACAAAAAACAATCACTTGGTTTTGACGTATGTATTAGCTGGTATCTGACAGTAATTGGCCACAGCATATAACTTGATTTTTGAGATGTTTCTGGAATGTGCTAGTAATATCAGTATAAAGTAATATCAGCATATTTCTAATTGATAAGTAGGAGGGGGAAGGCACATATATGATTCATCTAAAAGTTGCATAGATGATTTAGGTGCAAGTTAAAAAAAAAAGTCTAACAAAGCCTGGTTTTATTCCACAGGTATGGATAGATTCTATAATTTTGCAGTTTCCCAGTAGAACTTTTATATTGTTACCTTTACAAAAATTGGCTTTTTATCATTACTTAAAACTCTTCCCACGATTGTTAAAAGTAGTTAAAATTGATGTGTAGCTATTTTAAAAATCATGTATTTCTCTACAACTAAATGATCACACCTTTTTCTCTTCTTCCTGTACAGACTTAGCTTTGGAATCAAACCCTTCTGACCATCCAAGGGCAAGCACAATTTTCCTGAGCAAATCTCAAACAGATGGTAAGAGAATATTTTTTTTTCCCCTGAGAAAAGAATTGAAACTGCTTTTGTGTATTATAGAAAGTATTTAGAAGAACTCATACATTGGTTTAAATGTTTTACTTTTTCATATATTCACTTGTCTTATTTTAATATGTGATGATACACTTTCCTTTAGTTGCCACTGTTTTAGTGAGGAGAACACGAGACTATCTGTTTACACTTGTTGCTGCCTCTTGATCAACACAGTCAGTTGGCCACATGGTTTAGATGGGATCTGTTTTTCCATACTACTTTGTCCTTTTCCCTTTGCTCCAAAGAGCACACGTTTTAAAGATGAATGATAGGATTTAGGTCACAGGTTTTCATTTGAGCAAATCAAAAGAACCAGTTGTTTATTTATAGGGATTGAATCTGTGATTTTGGTCCCATTTTTCACAGTGCTCAACCAAATGAGCCTCTCTCACATCCAGATGTATGCTACTCAGAACTTTTAAGCTATTCAGAACTTTCTCATCCTGACATAATGCTGTGCCAGGTACATCAGAGCAGCCATGCCCTATGGCGTGTCCCAGGTTAGCCTCAGTGTGTGAAACTAGTGCAGTTTCCTGTGTTCTGCTTGTTTTAGGATGAGAATCAGAACTGCAGGATGGTAGTGCTCCTGCTTGCCGGCTTATTTTCCTTAATGTGATGTTAAATCCAGTTTATTTGCTAAAAAGCCATACATAACCAGGTTTTTCAGTTGATTATGACAGCAGGAATACAAGAAGTGAGGGTTCCATAGTATTTGATGTAATGCAGCACAATAAAAATGGAGGTTTTTAACCTGTGTTTTCATAGTGTGTATACTTTGCCTGTCTTGAGCTGATCATTTCTGCTTAGGATTTTGGTGTTTCTCAGTTTGTTCCAGAGCCATGGGCTGCTCACATGTAGAGAGAGAGTGGAGACAGTGAAAGAAAAACTATCATGTCCCTCTCTCCTCCATCATATGTAGTGCGTGCCCATGATGCAGTAAAGGAGGCAGTGTGGGGACAAAGTGCGGCCCAAGACCTCTTTGGAGCTTTGTTCTTCTGGTCTTTGGTAGAGCAAAATGACTTGGTGTGCTGTAGATATGTGTTCAACTGGGTTAGCACACTCATTTTAAAATTTAAATTTAAGACATGTTAACTTTCCAGTTGTGTAAAGACCCATTTATTTTTTTAATAAAATATTTTAGTTGATTACCAGTAAGTGGTTCAGCATGCTTCCAGGGGTACTGGTGCATCTCGAGATTAGTGCCTGTTCAGAAACTGGTTCTTAGAGCCGTCAGCTGTTAGATCCTGGTAATTAAAGCAACCTGTGTGTAAATGTAGACTTAGAAACTATTACTGGGTAGTGGTTCAGCTATGCAACAGGTAAACGTTTTTATTAGCTAAATTGCTCACCTGGCCTAATCTGCTTTGCCCTTTTCTTTTGTATCTAGAGAGTCTTTTCACTTGCACCTAATGTAGAATATCTGTTAGGTCCAAAAGTAAAACTAAGTTTTTAGATTTTGCTTTGTGGGACTCATCTTGCCAGGTGATTTAAATTATAAATTTTGTTGGAAATATTAAAAATAACAGAATGGAATTTTATCTCACTTTATATGTTGGTAATCCGTCAGAAAATTAGCAACTACTTTTATTTTTCTGTGGCATTGGTATTAGAATTGATCGGTTAATTCTTTTTGTTCTTAGTGCGAGAAAAGAGGAAGAGCAGCCATGTAAACCATGTAAGTAAACGGTTGAACAGTGAAGTAAGAAGCGAATGGTGTGAGTTAAAAGTCTGTCTGCCGTGGCTCCTAAGAAGTGCAGTGGACCCAGTACTACTAGCATGGACCTCTGTTTGTAGATTTTCTAACTCTCTTCTGTTTTCCTAATTATCAAATATATTCAGGAAAGTCCTTGGCTTAGTAGTGCCCATTCTTTAAGAGTTCTGACACTTAAGTTAAAGATCAATATCATGGTTGTGGTAGAAAGATCTGCCGTAAATTTTTTTGCCCTAATTTTTTAATCTTAATTTTTCATGAAAGTAACAAAAGTATAATTGCTAAGTTAATTTTTAGCACTATCTATTGACTTCCTGTCATAGCAGGAAAGCTTGGCTTCCTCCTTCTGTTTCTTCAACATATATCCTGGTTTTTATTAAATCAGAATCAATGCAATGGCTGTGCATATACTTCAGCGCTGAGCTGTATAGTTCTCTGACTGTGCCACCTCCTTGTACACCCTTCATTCTTTTTCTTAAATGTTACTGAAATCTGACTGCTTCTGCACTTCTCCAGGAAAATCCAATCCCCCTCTTCCTGGCCAGCGTGATCTCATGCAGCCAAATGCAATAAGGAGCTCCCTGGCCGGTCTTCCTGCTTTCACATTCTTTTTTTTTTTTCCCTACCTAACAATCTGGTAATTTGGCAGAGAATGATCAGACAGAAATACATTTGTGCTGCATTAACTTAATTAATAATTCTTCATTTTTATTGTGGAATTAATTTCCTGACTATATTGACTTGCCTCTTTTCTAACAGCTATTATTTTCCCCAAATGTTGTAACATTTGTCACATGCCTATCAGAAATATTTTCCATCTACTAAACACATCTGTTCCACTTTTTTCTTGGAGACAACCTTCCCCGGCCCCTTGTCACCCTACTCCATTATGGACTGGTTTTCCCTGGGCCTGCTCTGTGCCTGTTTTCCTGGGATATCTCTTTGGAGTCATCTAGGGTCTCACATGACTGCTCTCTTGTGTTGAATCCCGTACATCCTAGATTCTCTGGTTCCCTCTGTCTTGGTATACTCCCTTGTTTTACTGGAGCACATTTCCCTGGGAAGAGCACATGGGCAGAAGTTTGTAGAAATCTAGCTTCTCAGAAACTTCTCTTTGATAAAGTATAGAATTCTAGGTGGAAACTAAGTTTTGCAGTTCTAAAGACATTTCTGTTATCTTCTCATTTGCAGTGTTGCTCTTAAAGCTGATGACATTGTATGATACATTGTATGTTACCAATTTGTCATTTTCCCCCCTCCTCCGGAAGCTTTTAATCCCTTCTCTATCCCTGGGATTCTGAAATTGCATAATATGGTTTGGTATGGACCTTTTCATTTTATTGGGGCTATTAAGTCTGCAGACTGTCTCTCCTAGTGAATTTTTTTGTTTCTTTGATATTTTCCTCTGTTCCTTCTTTTTCCTAGTATTCCTATTATTCAGATGTTGGAACTCTTAGACCAATATTCCTGCATGGATCTCTGATTTTTTTCCCTTCCTGTTTTCCATTTTGTCTTTTTATTCTACTTCCTGGAGATTTACTTGACTTTATGCTCTAATCCTTTCATTGAATACTTTGTTTTGTCTATCTTATTTTTAATTGATAGAGTTCTTTTATATTCTGCCATTCTTTTTTTTTAAAATAGCATTTGGTTCTTTCATCAATGCAATTTCTCATCTCTCTGAGAGTGTTTGAGTATTTGTTTTAAGTTTTCATTTGCTCCTGAATTTTATCACTCCCATCAATTCCTTTTTCCTATTTTGGTCTCTCTTACTTGTTGGGGGCTTCCCTCAAATGTGTGGTGGTCCCTGGCTGTCTCTTCAGATCTAAATGGAAGCACCATGAGTGAGCAAGACTTCTGTTACATGATGGGCTTCACTGCAAGGATTTGGGGGCCAACCTCTGCATTCTGAGCCTGCCCTGGGTTCTCTAAGACAAATTGGCTTTCTTGTTCCTGTCCCAGTCACTGTCTGAAGGCACCAAGGTTGTGCTTCGTCTGTTCTGCCGTGTCCCTTATCACTCCTTTATCTAGTCTTTTCATTTTCCAAACATTAAAAACCATCTGCTGTTTATTCTGTATATGGTATAACATTTTTTTTATGCCTTTATTTCTAATGAGATATCTCTGAAAGGCAGGGGAGAGGAAACAGACTTGTGGTCAGTCCACCATGTTTAACTCAAACTTAGAACCTATCTTTAAAGTGTAAATTGAAGTTTAACTTTTAATTCAATATAATTAATGATATTAATTCAGACAGTATTTTTGGTTGTACCGATAATTAGCATATTACACTTTTCTGCTAAGGCCTTGATTAAGAGTTCTGTTTAAACCAGGCACCCTGCCGTATTGTCCTGTTAATGTGTAACGTAGATGGAGTAGTTTTCATTAATGCATAAAGTGTTAGAAATTTTTAAGTCAATTAAAAGTTTTAAAGAATTAAAATTAATTCTTAATAAACATATCTAAAACTTGTGAGAAAGGGGAGAGAAAAGAGTGAACTTCACTTTATTTTGTAATGGGTTGAGATGAGACGGGAGGCACAGTGGGAAGAGTCAGTGGCTGGGGCAGGATTTCAGTAGGCACTTGGCCTTTGATGGTGAGGTTTGGGGTGTAGCTTACTAGACGTCTAGGCATGACTACATTCTAGTCTTTGCCATTGAACCTTAAGTCTTCTAAGTGACACCTTCCCTTTCTTAAAGATTGTGAAAGTCCCTCTGTTCTGTCATTGGTGCTGAATGACTGAGATAAATACTGTTCTTTGTCCTTGTCTGTGCTAGTGACCAACTGAGATAATAACTGTGAACACTGAACTGTCACTAGTGTTTTCTGCTGTTTGATTTTTTTTTAGTATTTGCATTTTATATCCTACGTTTGTCAGTGTAGTTTATTGAAGTTGTGAGCCAGCAATAGTAAGGCTTTAACCATAAAGACAATTGTCTTAAATTTTCAAGCAAGATGAAGGGAAAGTAACCTGCTGTGGCAGTTAATACACGCTGGCTTTGCTCAGAGGCTTAACTCTGCCACTCTCTAGTAAGTATTAGATACTTGATACTGAAAAGTTTGAGTAGTTGGGAGTAAGCCTGGATGGATGGGGAATTGTTCAGTATTTCTTTGGTTGGATCTAGCCAGTAGACTGTAAGTTGCTAATTCACTAAATGAGCCCCCATAGGGCTGAAGGACCACATCTAATTAAAATTTTCAAATGTTTTAGCACTAATATTTTCAAAGACAAACCAATATACATTCATAATAGAAAAAAAAATTTAGGTAGAGGAAAATGGGTACAAGTATCACCCACAGCTCTACCAACTCATCTATATTTTGGTGCATTTCCTTCCTATTCTTTTTATTCCTCCCATATATAGCTGTTTGGTCAGAATTGACTTTCCTTATGGTGTAGTGTATGTCATATTACACCCTAATAGTAGTGACCTTAAAAGATAATCTTCCATTCAGAATAAAAGTATTTGAATTAATGAATTTTCATTTTCATGCTGTATTTGTTTTTTGAGATTCTGAAACTAAATTACATATTAACTGAATAGCTTAAGGAACATATCAGAGTTTTAGGTATAGTTAAAACATTTCTACCTTTTTTTTTTTTTTTTTTTAAGATTTTATTTATTTATTTTTCCCCAAAGCCCCAGTACATATTTGTCTGTCATAGCTGCACATCCTTCTAGTTGCTGCATGTGGGACGTGGCCTCAGCATGGCTGGAGGAGTGGTGCCTCGGTGCGCAACCGGGATCCGAACCCGGGCCGCCGGCAGCAGAGCGCACGCACTTAACCACTAAGCCACGGGGCCGGCCCAAAACATTTCTACCTTGAGTTTAGTACTCCAAATGTGATACTTTTCAAAAATATAATGTCTGGAACTTTTTGTTAATAAGTGTAGTAAAACATCTGAAACAAGAAAAATGGTGTTTTATGTACCATATAGATATTTATGATTATTGGCTACTGGCAGTTTTTAAATGCTTTGTATTTTAAAAAGCATCAACTAGATTTTTTCTCTGCCTCATCTTTTGTGTATTTGTGGGGGACACTGTTGGGAGAGTGTGACAGCATGGTGAAAACTGTTTTATATCAATAGAAGGAAGGAAGGCTCATCTGAATTAAACAAAGTATTAAAATTGTTGATATTCTGTGGTATTAAAGAATGCTACTGTTACTGTCAACTGCTTACCATGACTGTGATTTGGTTATTGGCCTCAGTTTAAGGAAGAGAATTGTCCTCACATAGTTGAGGCGATTTCAGTATTTTACTATTGCTGTGTTCTTGGGCTCTTCACAAATAAATGGATACTTCTAAAGTGTTTTAAAGATAGTTTGTTCTCTAGAAGGTCTCAAAAAGTTCATTGTCACCTCTCCAATACCACTGCAGATAAATTCTCACTAATTTGTATCTGTAGAAAGACTTACCTTCCAATTATAATTGATTTTAAATAATTTGTCAAACACTTGTGGGAATCCTGATTTGTCCCAGATTCTGTGCTCAGCACCTGCAGGTAGGAGAGAGGAAAGAGTCCTCTCTTCCCTGGAGAAGGTTACTTTCTTATGCAGGGAATACCCTGCAAGCAATTGATGTCATGTAACACGTGGTAAACCAGATGTGTGAGCGAGCAGAAAGGGACACTTTTTGTGGTGTGGCTGTTGGCAAACATATCCTGGAGCTAGATGGTTTCAAGCTTGCTGAGAGACAAGGAGGAAGAAAAAAGCAGTGTGGACGGAGAGAGCATGAGTGAGGCAGGAAAGTGTGATGAGTGTCAAATAACTTATAGAATAGAATTAATATAATTTTGAAATGAGTGGAAAGTATTCTCTAAGGTTCTCACTTGAGTAATGTAATGACAGTCTTATCTAAACATGAAGTGAAAATTAAATTCTCAAAGTTATTTTACCTGTTTTTTGGATGTGAGAGAATCTTAAAACAGTACTCTTTTATCCTCCAGATAAGGCAGCTGAGGCCCAGAGAGACCTGTGGCCCCTAGCATGTTGGTAGTGATGACGGTGCCCTGGTGCACGAGGCTCTGTCTCGAAAATGTTTTGTCACGCTGTCTCCTGAACTAATACATTTACTGTTGGCATTCATTTACTGCAATAAAATGCTCTTGCTTCAGTATTGTGTAAGGCATCACATTTTATTGTAGTGAATGAATAGTAAAAATAGAAAATCTCAGCTGCTTTTCATTGCTTAGGAAAAAAACACTGAAATCTTATCCTGAATTTTTTACGTTATTATAAAGGGAGTTTATAATAGGTGCTTGGCAGGTTTGATTATAGGTACTATGTCAAGGGCAGCATTTTATAACCCCTTCCTCACATCTCGTCTGTGGAAGTTAGAGTATCCACTGGGTTTCCCATGGAGCTGCACACGATAGTCACACTCAAGCAGTTCATGGAGTGTAAGAAAAGTCTTGATGCTTAATCGTTTGACATTTTAACCAAGGAAAAAACACACTTCTATAGGTTTAACTTACTGTGACGTTTTCTTCTATTTCCCTTCCCCTTCAGGTATCTCCAGGGCAGCTTACTAAAAAGTATAGCTCATGCTCAACAATATTTCTAGATGACAGCACAGTCAGCCAGCCTAATCTTAGAACCACAATAAAATGGTGAGTACATCTAGGTTATCAAGGGCTGAGTGACAGACCCCCTTATGCTAAAAGCATCCTAGCCACATGCCATTTCAGTCACTTGAGTGTCCTTTTCAGTGATCAGGTTAAGAAACTGGTGTCAATTATCTATTGATTTCAAGGACCTAAATATGAATTTTCAATTTCCATTTTAATCTTAGAGTGCATGGTGGAAGGAAAAGCCAGTTAGCAAATAAGAAATCTCAGAAAACGTATATACATCTTTATTTGATGCATTTCTGTTGTTAAGACGTTGTTGAACATAATGAAAAGGAGAGGGTCTTTTTATTGGATGTTTCTAGAAAACATTATTTCTTTATGAGATATGGGCCTAAAACAATGTATACTGCTTTGGAAGCTACTCTTGGAAGAAGGAACAGCTTGTCCCCTACTGGCACCAGAGTGTATCTGCATTTAAATTTAATTGGATTTTGTCAGATTTTGCCCATCATGCATTTTTTTTCCTGCACTATTTCTGTGTGAAAATTCACTTCTCCTTCTTATCCCCCAAAGAGGGGGAAATTATATCGAACCAGTCTTAAGGAACAACTTCTCAAGCTTAATTTCTTTATGGATAAAATTTGTTTGAGGTTTTAATTTAATAGACACATTTAATTTAATTTTATATATGTGTATAAATATATCATCATATCAATCCGTATATAAGAAAATCACAGCAGAGAACATTGACAATGATGAAGTTTTGGAAACACAGCTATGGTTAGGTTTATACTTAAGCACACATGAAAAGTGTGGTGGTTTCCAGGAGCACCTCATAGTCCACAATTGGAGATGCACTTTCAGAACACCCTAAGATGGACCTTTCAGGCTTATTTGAGGGAAGAAAATATATATATATATATATATATATATATATATATATATATATATATATATAGGATCCAGAGCTTCCTGACTCCTTTGGGATTGTCTAAGATTATTAACGTCTCCTTGGGATATGAGTGTTGATTTTCCAGAACATAGTTTGGGAAATGCTACTTGAAAATATTAATATCCTTATCCCTAATTTTATTTTTCAGTCTTAAAAACATAATTAGCTTATAAACTTAATTTTGGTTCTAATGTACCAGCTTTGTAAGCTAATTAAACTATCAGTAACTTCTACTTTAGTTGAAAACAGCAAGTTCACAGTCATAATAATGTAACTTTCCTCTCTCACTTATAACAATAGTTGAGATCAAATTGTATTTCAGCAGAAGCTGAGCACCATCTCTCTCTAAAGTCCTGAGCTTTGGCACCTATTGAATAATCACTAAATGTTTTTATTCAGCCAAGACACTAAATTCATGGGTAAAAGCTACTCTACTTTGGCTAGAGTCCACAGCTTCTTTTGAATTCAAAAGATTCTGATATGTCAGTATATAATTCAAAAGTAGTTTTAAAGATTAACCTTGTTCAGACAAGTATGTTTCATGCTTTTTCCCCCAGCTTAATTTTTGGAAGTTCAGTAAGTTTTAATTTGCTCTCATTAAGTTTTAAAAATGATCATTCGGTACATTAACTATTGGTGAAATAAAGGCTTACTGAGAAAATTAATAGGGCAAGTTGGCTTTTAGGAATGATTTTGAAAAATGCTTATCATGGGGTAGTAGTACATTATTCTCAGTGGGCTAGGTGAGTCTTATTAGAATCACTTATGCAAACACATGCATTCTCCACCCCACCCCTCCCCTTCCCACACCTTTTGATACGCTGAGGAAGGGTATGAGGCATGATTATGGCCAAAAGCATCCCAGGTGAGTCTGATCTTAACCCTAACTCATTTGTTCCCAAGCTTTGCTGCATGTTGCAATCACCTGGGGAGCTTTAAAAACAATCCTGATGCCCAAGTCATGCCCAATGCCAGTAAATCAGAACATCTAGAGGTGGAAGCTAGGCAGTTTATAAAGCTCCTCAGGTGATCCCAGTGTGCAGCCAAGCTTGGGAACCACTGCCTGGTTGGAGTGGAGGAGGAGAAGAACTGCTTCTGACTGGTGGTGGGACCTTGGGCAAGTCAGCTTTAAGCCTTGGTTCCCTTATCTGTAAAATAGGTTATTGAATTAAATGTCATCTAAGGTTCAGTGGTCCTTTTCAGCATATAACGTGGAATTTTGTGATTTTAAAATCAGTTTGAAGATGAAACTGTTTGAAGCACTATAGAAGTATCCATCTTTGATGCTAACAGTGTGATAGGCCTTTTTACAAGTGCCAGTATTCTATAGACCTAGTTATAAAATTCAGATTTGCCTTCCCTAAATTACTTTGAGCTTCATTTTAGACACTGAGGGCAAAGAGAAGCATCTAACTTAACCAAGAGAACCCCTTTGTTGCCTAGTGCACAGTCTCTGTGAGTAGCTCAGTAACTTGAAGAGGGTCTGAGGACTTATACCTGGTTCATTAATATTTCATTTAAGCTAATTTGGAAATACCTGTCATTAATATTATACTGTGTAGTATTAAGCTGCTTATAATAAGCACTTAAATAAGCGCTGCTTATTTCAGGATATCTAGACTTATCATCAGTTTTGTGGGTACTTATATTTGTTATTGAATTTTCTGATAATTATGTGTAAGTGATTTAAAATGATTTTATTTAATTTAGAATACTTTCATTATTTACTTTTAGAGAAGTAATGGAAAATGGGTGGGTAGGTGCATAGTGAACTAAATCAACTGGAATCTAGGGCCTAACAACTTTAAAAAAAACCAAAAACTGGACGGCTTAAATTTAAGCATGTGTACAAATAGATGTACAGGATGAAACGTTCTTTGGGTAGAAGGGCAAATGACAGGGGAAACGTGTAATAATTTCTGTATTATAATAATCAACCAAAACGTGTTTTCTGACAGCATATTACCTAGCATTTTGGTTCCCCTATTTTTGCTAAAAGCTAAAGAACTAAAACAAGGCAGAAAGTGCCCTTATGGTGCCCATTCTGAATTAGAGGATTTCAGGGCCACTGGGCAGCTGGGAAGGTCTTCCCTCCCCCCACCCCTGCCCTTTTAAAAAATATCTTCAGGCCTAACATGATAAATATCAATTGTTAAAATTTTTTTTTTCCCTCCACAGTGTGACCTTAGCAATATATTACCACATAAAGAACAGGTGAGCTCTTTTAAAACCTGTGTTGTCATTCCAGCTAATGAATTTGCAAGATACTAAGTTTAGTGTTAGGTAATAAGTATAGACATTATTAGAGTAAGCTGTAGAGTGCTTTTTTTTACAATATTGAAGTGAATCATTTGTTTTTGGTCTTAGGACTCTTAACACTTACATTATTGAGTATTTGTGTGGGTTATATTGATATTTATTGTACTAGAAATTAAAATTGAGAATTTAAAAATTAAATCCATTGTATGTTAAAACAGGATTTTCATGGTACTGTTGAAATTTGAGCTAGATAATTCTTTGTTGTGGGGGGCTGTCCTGTGCATTGTAGGATATTTAGCAGCATCCCTGGCCTCTACTCGCTAGATGCCAGCAGCACCCTCTCCTCTCCTCTGCATTGTGACAACCAAAAATTTCTCCAGCCATGGCCAGATGTCGCCAGGGGACAAAATCACTGCTAATTGGGAACCACAGTGTTAACATAAATAATATTTTTTTTATGAAAATAACTATTTTCCACAATGAAAAAGTTGAGTGAAAAGTGTGTCATTGATTTACGTCTTTGCAAATCTCTTTAATGTTTGGCTTAATAGAAGACAGCTAATTCTCATATCTACTCTGTCTTCAGTCATTTGCGATCACTTCAATCATTACAGTCATTTGTTTTGAAGAAACAATATGAAGAAGCCCCAACCTCATGTAGATATATAGTTGAAAAAAGGTGTATTTTTAAAGCCTTGAAATAATTGTGGATATTCTTTGATACTATACCAGAGAATATTTCTTAAATTAGTTACAGTGGTATTTTAAATCATATCGATGAACTTGTAGTAGGCACTGTTACATTAATACCTATTGATCTGTCTTGCATGTTGAATGGATCTTTTACCAGTAGGTGGTTTTATAATATTATGAATTAATCATTTGGAAAGTATTGGTTGACATTTCTTTTATACAGTGTCAAAAATTGAATTGTTTTAGTCTCACCACCAATCTTATTAGAAAAGTCTATATAAGTATTGAGAAGCTGTCAAGCTTGCAACGGAAGGTACACGTTTTCCCAGTTCCTGATTTTTAACTTGAATTTTATCATTGGCAACAAATAACTTATTTTCCTTGAAGTGACAGGCTCACTATTCATTTTTGAGAGAATGACAGTCAGTTGTACTATCAAATAAAGATGGTATTCTGTGAAAAAAGGGGCTTGTTCAGCTCACAACTAAGTCACAAATGCTTTTCCTTAACACAACCATATTTCAGTATGCAGATGTGCTTAATGTATACTCTCCATATTTTCTGAATATTCATTCAGATGTTACAAAGAAGGATCAAAGTTTAATAACACTGTTAATTTTTACTGCTTTGTCAAGGATGTTCTTAAGAATTTTCTTTTTTTTAAATTTATTTATTTAGTGTGTGTGTGTGTGTGTGTGTGTGTGTGTGTGTGTGGAAGATCATCTGAGCTAACATCCATGCCAATCCTCCTCTTTTTGCTGAGCAAGACTGGCCCTGAGCTAACATCCATGCACATCTTCCTCCACTGTATATGGGACGCCACCACAGCATGGCCCAACAAGCGGTGTGTCGGTGTGCGCCAGGGATCCGAACCCGGGCCGCCAGGGAGCGCGAGCACTTAACTGCTACGCCACGGGGCTGGCCCCAAGCAGATTTTTTTTTCAACTGCAAGTGGCAGTAAAGAACGGAATGACTACCAGTGCAGTTTGGTATCACTGCCCTGATTTGTGCTCAGAAACCAGTAGTTTTACCCACTTTTGCTTTTAAGCAATCATTGCAAATGTCAAACCGTGCAAGAGGTAATATCTTAATATGCCTATCAAAACAGTTTCAACCTCATGGGCCTCCTGAAAAAGGTCTAGGGGAACCCCAGAGGCCTGCAGACCACACTTGGAGAACTGCTGTTGAAATGAGCACATTTCAACAGTGTGGTGAACTTTTAAATGAAAAGACTGGTCTCTTTTAAATAAAAAGACAATTAAGTTTTTAACTCAAACTATTTAAAAGAGAAAAAAAAATAAATGATAAAAATATAATATATTCTTATATATTATATAAGAAACTAAAGAGAGAAAAAACAGGGAAAAAACATGAATCTCTCTCACGTTCATTAATTTTCTAAAGACTCTTGCCCACCACTGCTGCTTTATAAAATGTTTTCGTGTGTTCCACTGTGAGGTTAGAGGGGTGGAAATACATTTGGTTTACTTGCATTACCTGTTAGGGTGGGTTAGTGCCTATAAAGGCAACTCTGGCTGGTCATTGTGGAAATAGTTCACAGAATTTGATGTGCTAAGTAAAAAGAGGTCAGGAAACTCACTCACAGAATCCAGGAGAAGAGTTTGTAAAACTGCTTTGTTGAAGGTTAAGCTTTTCCCTCTCCCCTCTCTACTCCCAGCAGATATTTTGCTAAGATATTAACAATTCCTGAATTAGTTTTTTAAATGTACATCCTTATTTTATAGAGATGCAAATCGATCCTTGGATATTTTTGATGAGAGATCACATCCACTCACAGTAAGTGTCACTTTTATTGAAGCTGTATTTTTCTCTCTTACAGTCATGTTTATTTCATGCTGATTTGCTTTGAAATTAATTACTAGAAGAAAATTATTCCCTCTAGCTTGAAGTCAAAATCATCTTTCTTTAAGTCTTGTTCCCCACCCCATGTTGTATCTAATCATTTTACAAAAGGAATGTTGTATAAGGGATATGACAGAGTAAGAACTGAATTGCAACTTTGTATAATTAGTGAACTAAGGTGAGTAAATGTACCCAAATAATAGAAAATGTATCTTTTTAAATAGCATCAAACAATATAAATATTTGTAAATAAACCTAACAAATATGTTAAGATCTCTATGAAGAAAATTAGAAAACTATTTAAATTTTAAGTCAGTTAAAATGACAAAAATTTTATATTTTATTTTATTTTATTTTATTTTGTGAGCAAGATCAGCCCTGAGCTAACATCCATGCTAATTCTCCTCTTTTTGCTGAAGAAGACCGGCTCTGAGCTAACATCTATTGCCAATCCTCCGCCTTTTTTTCCCCAAAGCCCCAGTAGATAGTTGTATGTCATAGTTGCACATCCTTCTAGTTGCTGTATGTGGGACGTGGCCTCAGCATGGCCAGAGAAGCAGTGCGTCGGTGCGTGCCCGGGACCCGAACCCAGGCCGCCAGTAGTGGAGCACACACACTTAACCGCTAAGCCACGGGGCCAGCCCAAAAATGACAAAAATTTTAAAATTCACCTCCTCAGATGCTCTGCAGCCACGTGTGGCTGGTGACTACTGTGTAAAATAGCACAGCCTTAGAGCCTGGTGATTACAAGAAACTGAAAATGTTTTTTCAAAGGTGTTTGCAGAGAAGTGTGATATATGGTGATCAACAAGACTTTTGAGCCTAAAAATAGTTTACATTTAGATAGAATTCTGTGGAGATAAGGTGGAAAGGAATACACACAGTCATGCACTGCATAATGATGTTTTGGTCAACGATGGACTGCATATAGGACCATGGTGCTGTAAGATTAGCACCATATAGCCTAGGTGTGTAGTAAGCTGTACCATCTAGCTTTGTGTAAGTGCACTCTGTCATGTCCGCACAATGATGCAATCGCCTAACAATGCATTTCTCAGAATGTGTCTCTGTCAAGCCACGCATGACTGTATAAATTTTCTGAGATTGTACCTGTATTTTTCTTTAGTGAACGGTGCTGAATATTGAATCACTGTGGTATTTTAAGATCTCATTGTTTATATATAAAAGATTAAAAGACATGTCACCCAGTCAAAATTATTTTAAGGAGCACGGGGGCAAAAGTAAAAGACTGCTGTTGTAAGAGTACTTAAGTATTTTTCTTCAGTGAACACTTTTTTTCATTTTTTCTTCCAGCGAGAAAAGATTCCAGAGGAGTACTTCGAGCATGATCCTGAACACAAATTTATTTACAGATTTGTTCGTACTCTTTTTAGTGCCGCACAGCTAACAGCTGAATGTGCAATAGTAACTTTGGTAAGATATTTCTTCTTTCATCAAGCCTCTTTAGAAATTTCTGTCTTGTACACAGGGTATGGTTCTGTTTTTCAAATAAAAGTAGGTTCCTGAAATGATCATCAGAACTTGATTAAGAAACCTATCAAAGGAAAGTAAAATACATTCGAGCTTAATAATCATTATGATTTAAAATGTTACCGTTGCTTTTCTCATCACAAAACAATTGCTATTAAAGGCAGCAGGAGAGATTTCTGGTTTCTCCCTCCACGCCTAAGGACACACATGCACACACAGTGCACAGGTACACACACACCAGGTGTGCTGGTAGGTGAGAGGGAGGCAATAACAGAACCATCTGGTCCACAGGCAGAGGCTGATTCCATGCAGGTCTAAGCTGAGTCCCAGGCTATATTCTCCAGCAATTCTGAGATGTGTCCTGACTGAGCACTACTGCCGTAAGTGCTCTCTTCCTTGGATGATGGATGTTCTCCATCCCGGCTGTATTCTTGTGCCTGCCTGTGCAGTTGCTCAGGATTAGAGTGCCAATAGGACTTGGAAAGGCTTTGCTAGTTAGCCTGCTAAGCTACAGCTGTGTAACGATCTTTGTGTCATCCATACAGAATTCCCATGGTAAGATTTTATCATTTTGAATAAGTCCTATTCTAGTGAGTGGTGGTTGGGATTGTTTTACTCCTCCCTACAGCAAGCCTATAGGAGACAGTCAGCTGCACGGGGAGGGAGAGAATACTTAGATCAGTGCCTACTCCTTTAGTATCCAGTTAGAATTTAGGAGAGGAGGCTTGTGCTTTTGAATAGAGCGTGTAGAATAAAAAGTGGATAGAAGATAGATCTGTAAGGACTGTCAGCACTTCAGGGATAAGTCCCAGAGGAGTGGCTACAGTGGAAGGAAAACCAGGAGAAGGTAGTAAAGGGACACCAAGATGAGAGAGGTTCAAGGAAAGTGTGGTCAAAATGCTAAATGCTGCCAAGAAGTTGCACATTCCACAAATACCCACTGGCTACCTCCTCTGTGTCACATTCTAGGTGCTGGGGAGAGAGGATAAAACTAAAACAAGTTGAATAAAGCTCTTGCCTTTATGCAGCTCACATTCTAGTGAGGAAGACATAAGTATTTTTTTAAATGAGGGTTTTTATTCTTTTATTTTTTGTGTGTGTGAGGAAGATCAGCCCTGAGCTAACATCCATGCTAATCCTCCTCTTTTTGCTGAGGAAGGCCGGCTCTGAGCTAACATCTATTGTCAATCCTCCTTTTTTTTTTTCCCCCCCAAAGCCCCAGTAGATAGTTGTATGTCATAGTTGCACATCCTTCTAGTTGCTGTATGTGGGACGCGGCCTCAGCATGGCCGGAGAAGCGGTGCGTCGGTGCGCACCCGGGATCCGAACCCGGGCTGCCAGTAGCGGAGCGCGCGCACTTAACCGCTAAGCCACGGGGCCAGCCGTAAATGAGTGTTTTTAAAAAGATGAGTATTTCAGGTAGTAGTAAATACCAAGAAGATGAAGCAGGGTGAAGGGATAAAGTGATTAGAGGGGCTTTCTATTTTAGAGACAATGATCAGGAAGAGCCTCCTCCAGGGGCTCCCATTTGAACCGGGACCTGACTGAACTGCTGAGGATGAGGAGCTCTGGCATTACAGGCAGAGAGGACAAGTGCGAGACTCTAAGATGGGAACATGTTTTGTGTGTTGAAGGAACAGTAAAGTGGTCAGTGTGGTCAGGGTGAGGAATGAGGGAAACGGCATCGGTAAGGTCAAAGAAGGGCAATGCCCTATGTTATAGGCCCTGCTAGGTTGCAGGCCAGGGAAGATGTTAAATTTTTATTCGTTTAATAGAAAATGTTTGGCAGATCTTGAGCAGAGAGTGAAGTGCTCTTAATTTAAGAGGCTACCCCAGCTGTCTTGGGGAGAGTAGACTGTAGTTGGGAGTCAGGGTGGAGGCTGAGAAGTCAGGAGGCAGTGGCTGATACATGTGAGAAGTGACAATAGAAGAGGAAGCACTCAGATGACCAGTGAAGGCAGCGAGGACAAGAATTGCAAACAGATCAGAGCAGGCTAACTCCAGTGGAGTTATTTAGCCTCAGCAACTGCAGGCATGGCAGTGCCCTTTATGTTGTTAGGGAAGGCTGGGGGTGGAGAGTGGTGATGGAAAGCTCTGGTTTGCATGTGTGAAGGCACCCATGACCTTGGCAAGAGTAGTTTCAGTGAGTGAGAGTGGCAGAAGGCAGACTAAAGTGGGCTGTGGAGAGGATGGGAGGTGAGAAGCCAGCAGCAGGGCATTTACTGTGAGCAGAATGAGAGGAAGCACTCTAGGGGTTGTGGGGGTGGGAGGGGACATATTGGGGAGCATCTCTGGCAAGAGGGAGACATTCTTCAAAAAGAGAGAAGCGTGGGAACAGTGTTCTGCAGAAGTGGGATGGGATCGACGTCACTAATATAAGATTCAGCTTCAGTGAGAAGAAAGAGAAATCTCAGTTCCCCTGACACAGGGCAAGTGGTGTAAATGCATGAGTGTCAGCACATGACAAGTTTGCCAGGAAAGGGGACAGGAGGCTGAGAGGTTGCCAGTATTGTATAAGTGCTTCCAATTATTCCCATAAAGTGGAGAGTTCAACCTTGTAGGGAGGCTCATTCTTAGGATACCTGAGAGCACTGAGTTTTGGGGAGTGGGAGCAGCATTTCACGAATAGCATATAATGTTCTGTAACCATTTGCTTTTGAAAACACAGTTGAGTTTGGAGAACACTGGCAAATCTGAGCTGTCAATCTGATAACCTTCAGACAATAAACATACTCTTTAAAATTGTACTTTTTTCTTTTTGTCAAATGGCACTTATACTCTTCTGCAAAGCGCACTTTGAGGTAACAACGAATCACAGCTCACCTCTATAATCTTTACTCAGCTGTTCACTTTTCCCGGTTCTTTGTACACTAGACATTTGATACGTGTAAAAGAAATCATGAAACCTCACAAATGGCCCGGCAGTTTAGAGCAGTCCTAGGGAGGCTGAGACCTGCAGCTCTGTTACCACGTTCAAACCAGCACAATTGGCTAAGCTGCAGATTACGTAAGACAGAAAGGGATGATCATGAAGTGATCATGGAGATGTGACAAACAGGGCATGTGGGAAGGACTGTCCTGTGTGTGCGTGTGTGTCCCTTAAAAAGGCGCTAAATACGGGAGGGCTGGACAGTTGTGAAGACTGGCCTCAAGTGCACCTGCTTGCACTGCCTGTCTTGCTGCGCCACCCAGCAGCCACTGGGAGGCTCCCCTGACCACCGGTTTTTATCTTCAGCTGGCGCCACAAAAGGACTAGTTACCGTGAAAAGGAGAAGATAAAAATGTGCTCAGCACTACTAGGGTTTTACATCTTCCAATCTTAGGTAAAATCATCACATAACTACCAGCCAGGGATGGTTCCTTGCACGCGGTAGGCACTCAACGTGTTTGTTAACAACTTGAATCTACACTGGGCTGTGTTGCCTTTTGCTTGTGGGAAGGCAGTAACTCAGTGTGTGTCTGCAGGCTGCCCTTTGCTAAGATGGCCATTCATTCCTGTGACCAAAATTGGGCTAGACATTCACATGGGCAGAGTAAGCAACAAGAATTTGGCTTATGACTGTGACCTAGCCTCTGGCTTTGGATGGCCAAGCAAAGTCTCTGTAGAACCTAAGAATAAAAAAACCCTGTCATTCCTAACAGTTCTTATCATAGCATTTAAACTGAACTAAAATCAAAGACCAGTGCTCTACTTTTGCAGGTTTACTTAGAAAGGCTTTTAACTTATGCTGAGATCGACATTTGTCCCACTAACTGGAAAAGAATTGTTTTGGGAGCCATTCTTCTTGCCTCCAAGGTTTGGGACGATCAGGCTGTATGGAATGTGGACTACTGCCAGATCCTCAAGGACATTACAGTTGAGGACATGTGAGTCTGTAAGGTTTTGGTGAACTTTCTAACCATTTTCCAATACCGCATTTGCTCCCATAAAGTTGACGTTTTAAGAAATATTTTTAAAGGTTACATTGTGCAGAGAACTGAAATAGATGTAAAATTACATACTCCTTTCTATCCAGCTGTGGTGTAACAATTTATATTTCCCATCATTAATTGGTAGGTCTTGATGTGTTGTTGTAATAATTGCTTGATAAATTGAAATGTATTTTTCTGGTGGTTTTTGGCAAACATTTTATAAGCTCACTACCAGAACAACACAATACAGTAAATATCTTCATGGCTTTCTTAAAGCTGTCTATCAGTTTCAGTCCATTTTTAAGGGGCACACGTCTGGCCTTTGAAATAAGTGACCACTGTTAAGGTTGTAGGGCCTGTAGACTATTGAGAAGGTTATAGCTTCAATCTGAGTCACACATTGTATATTTGCTTTTGCTGGTCTTTCCCTCCTTTTTATCTCAAGTTTTGTTGTTAGAGAAATGATGATACAAAAGTACCACACAGAAAGGTTTCAGGCCCCTGTGCTCCTGTCTCCTCCCCTACTAGGAGTATTGCACTTGTTTAAAAATAGGTCTGATGAGTTAGGAAGCTCCTGCCTCTTAGGCAGTCTGAGAAGCATGGCTGGGCATCACCAGTGCCCCTTGCATTCGAGAGTTTCCCGGGGCGCTCAGCAACCGCAGCAGCACTTTGTGGGGCCGTAGGTCAGCTGTGAGGGTGCTCCTCACAGAGGGCGTGCTGACACGGGAGTGAAACACGACGTCTCCTGAGGGCTTTCATTCTGGCCACCCTGGCTACTGCGAACGGCCCTGAGGGCAGTAGGCAGCATGAGCCAAAGAGGTGTTTCCAGCAGAATCTCAAAGTCCCCACTTAATGGTGAAAATGTCTTTGTGGGTGACATTTAGGAAAATACTGAACAGCACAGGAGGATCAAGATCATGGCAGGCAGTGTAAGAGTTTGTTTTGTTTCCTCTGACCATTACGATTGTCGACGCAAATAATCCATAATCAATCTGTAAGTCAAAATTGGGGTGAGTTTATTATGAGCCAGATCTGAGGACTAGCCTGGGGCCTGCCTTCCCCCAGGAAGGAAGGACGTGGAAGAACTGGGGTGCACAGAGTGGTTATATACTGTCTTGGAACAAAGAGCATACATCACTTGTGATAGGAATATCCCTTTTACAATAGCCACGAGATTGCTGGCACAGCAGGTAGATGGTCACAAGGTGAGCACAGCAGGTCAGTAATTAATCCTTAGTTTAGGGAGAGATGCTTATTCTAAAGGAAATCCTGATATGGGGGAAGATACGTCCCTATCTTTAGGGGCATGATTCTTGTCTTTGGGACATGGTAAATGTTTAAAGCAGATGTACAATGCATGCTCAGCAGGCCACATCAGGCCCTTAGACAAACAGAGTCAGGCCAAAGTAGCTTTAACCCAAATGGCTTCCTCATATTCTCCAGTATATCCTACTGCTTGTCATTTATTTGTCACTGTAGATAAGACTGTTGTTCAGAGTCCCCAGAGTCCCTATTTACAACTGCAGTGAGGGTCCTTGTGACTAAGAGGAGGGACCAGTGATGGTGGGTAGCTGTCAAAGTGGCTTTTGGTGAAAATGCCCACTTCGATAATGTGTAAACTGAGTGGTCATGGTGATATTGCTGGTAGCATCTTAGCAAGCAGTCTGATGGCAAATAACGAATTTGAAATGAATGGAAGTACTTTTGGAAGTTGCAGAAGCTAAAGTGACTTTGATCACCACTGTCATCAGTCTTCAAACTGGTCCCTTGAAGGAAAGAAAATCTGTCATCGTGAACACCAGCCCTGCCATGATGGCAGCTGAAATTTTCTCAAAACCTGCCACTGTGCTGACTGGGGCTCTGGTTCTAGTCATAACATGGGAAATGTGTGGGTTTTCCTGGCTGTGAGCTCCAGGAGCAGTGGTGCAGTGTCCAGCTGCAGGAAGACTGTTGGAGACAGTGCTTCGTGTGTGTGAACAGAGAAACACCAGGGGCTGCTCTTGTTTTGACCTCTAGAAATTGGAAAGCCTTACAGTAAAGTGTTTCATATACATTTGTTTTGTCCCCTGCTGTTGACTACAATTTGTAATGGTCTCATTTTGAGTCTAAATTGAAAAATTGGTGTCTATCAGGTTTTTCTTAAAACTTCCCAATATCTGTGTGTCTTGTTAGAATATATTTCCCTCCAAAAAAGTTAAACTGAGCACCTGCTACTCAGAAAATTTCCTGTGCCTGTAAATGGTATGCTATTCAGCCATCCAGCCATTTAAACAACAAAAACCCCCGAAGATGCATATTCTGTAGGCATAAGGCTTTTCTTCAATGATTAAACCTCTATTAATAGACATGTTAATCCTATGAAGTACTGTATTTCTACACAATTAAAATGTATTAGTGGAGGAAATATAAAAAGGATAGTGAAGTGCATTTACTTCTGTAGTAAATTAAGTCCTGATTAGCTGATTATCAAAACATTATCTGATTTACATTTCTATAGACTTATGGCCCTGTGAACACAAAATTAATTATGGAAGTAGGTTCACTTGGGTTTCAAGTTCAACAAATGAGAAAACCTCATCTCTGCTCGTATTCTGACTGCTATCCATACAGGAGCGCATCAAGCCTATGTTGACCTATCCAGTGGTCAATGTTATTATTAATCTTTTAAAACCAAGAAACCAAATACATTATAAGCCTCGTGTTTGTTCAGGTATTTATCATTTTTATATAATTAACTGTCTAAATGGATTACTGTGAAAGGGTAAGATTTACTCTAATTTTATATTTATTAAACATTTGGCAAGCGATGGCTATATGGTCATGTGGCAAAAGACTGCTCCCAGCATTTTCCTCCTCCACTTCATTGAACAGGCCCCTGCAGGTGTGTTCACATTCTGTTGTGGCAGGAGTGGTGGAGGCCAAGCCTCTAGGGGTCGCATCCCCCACATGGGAGAGACACTGTCTGAGTGAGTCCAGTGCTCTATGAGACAGAGGTTGTATCATAAAGTGGGTTTAGTCGAGCCAAGACATCGATCTTTAATCTTTCTGCCTTCCAGAGTTGAAAAAGTGCATCTTGTCATAATGACAGTTGCTCACCCTAGTAAGATTAAGGTGAGCAGAAACCTGCGTTATGCCCTTTGACATAGCCCCATGCACTGGGGCGGGGGAGGGGGTTCCCTTGCCCATCAAATGTAGCTTATTTATTTATTTGAGATGAAGCCTTGTTGCCTCCCGCCTTTCCCCTCAGAGGTAATAGCGGTGGCTCTCCATGGATCCATTTGTTGCCGTGGTGACGCGCCTCCTCCTTTTGTTGGCGCGTCTCCACTTCAATAAGCCCCTTCCTGCTATCGGCCTGGTGAAAATGTCTGTAGGTTCTTCAGAGCTCATCAACAGCAGACATCGTGTCTTTCATCTGACCACTGTAGTGGGGCCTTGTGAGTGAGCATGGTGCGTGAATCGCCAGCTGCACTAATGGAGCTCTGAAGAGTGAGTCCCCCAGTTGGCAGCACGAGTGTGTGAGAAGGCTGCAATCTCTTCCCCTTGTCCCAGCTCAGAGTGCTGGGGTGCAGAAAGGACCACAAATAGCTGCACCTTATTTGAATGTTAGTGTATTACTCCAGCTGGGTAGCCTTTATTCATTTCAAAACAGAATTTAGAGCCCTCCTAGTAGCTCAGAATATTTTTGAAGATAGCCCAGTTGACTAAAATTGTCCTGTGTTGGTTTTGTTGTCTCCTCTCCCAGGAATGAGATGGAAAGGCATTTTTTGGAGCTACTTCAGTTTAATATTAATGTTCCTACCAGTGTTTATGCCAAATACTACTTTGACCTTCGCTCCTTAGCAGATGAAAACAACCTGAATTTTCTGTTTGCTCCTCTGAGCACAGAAAGAGCACGGAACCTGGAGGTAAGGCAATGAAATCACTGAGCACGGTTTTCTGTCAGCCACCAAAGCCAACGTCAGTGGCTAAGTCATATTAAGCAGTGATTAGGAAAATGGAAAATTTTTAAATTAACACATTGAGGAGTTTATTAACCCTTTGGCATCATATTTCCTGTCTTTTATGGCTTATACACAGATCCCACATTAAAAAAAATTATAGATATTATCTCTTCTGTGATCATAATTCACAATATCTTAAATCAAATTTAATCTGTTCTTAATGGTTTTCCATTTGAACCTCTACCCTTCCTGATAACCATACATGAATAATTTCTTAGAATTATATCCCTAATTATATCTACATACAATCTATTTACCATTATTAACTGTCTTGTACTCAGTTTGCAAATTCATGTCCGTGTTTTCCATATATATCAGTGTTCAGTCCCATGAGTTTATTAGACAAAGCATTAGTGGCTAACCGGAGAGACCTATACTTAGAATGTATAATGTGTGTTTCAAATACTGGATGTAGAAAGCACATGGCTTTTTAGTGGAAATGGTAACGTACATTGGACAAAGTAATATTTATGGCTGATGACTTTTGGTGAGTATGCAACAAACTTATTCACAACTGAGGTGGACACATTTAAAATTGACACTTTCTGTGGCATCTTGGTGATGCTTTAGAATAAGACATTTTTCTCCTGTAATGTGCAAGTGAAATAGCACCTTTTGGTGCTGCAGTCATAGACTTCTGCTACCTTTTAATCAAGTCCAGCATAAGCCTACCTCGTTAAAATTTGCTCAGAGTTTATAACAACTAATGAAGATTGGATAGAATTTGAATAGCTGAGCAAACACTGATTTTGCCCAAGTGTATGTTCATGAAGGAACCAGGTGTACAGGTAACAGATGATATTGCTGTTAAGAGCCTGTCACGATACCTTTGACATCTTTGGGAACTCAATTTTTTTTGTTGTTGTTGTTGTGAGGAAGATCAGCCCTGTGCTAACATCTGCCAATCATCCTCTTTTTTTGCTGAGGAGGACTGGCCCTGGGCTAACATCTGTGCCCATCTGCCTCCACTTTAAAAATTTTTTTTTTAATTAATTTATTTATTTTTCCCCCAAAGCCCCAGTAGAGAGTTGTGTGTCATAGTTGCACATCCTTCTAGTTGCTGTATGTGGGACACGGCCTCAGCATGGCCAGGGAAGTGGTGCGTTGCTGCGCACCCGGGATCCGAACCTGGGCCACCAGCAGCAGAGCGTGTGCACTTAACTGCTAAGCCACGGGGCCGGCCCTCATCTTCCTCCACTTCATATGGGACGCGCCACAGCATGGCTTGCCAAGCGGTGCGTCAGTGCTTGCCTGGGATCTGAACCAGTGAACCCCGGGCCGCCGCAGTGGAGCACGTGCATTTAACTGCTTGCGCCACCGGGCTGGCCTAGGGAACTCAATTTTTAAATAACTCTGGAAATCTCATCATAGCCCTTAAAGGATCTTACCTTAGTGAGTTGGCAGGAAGTAGCATCCCCAGAACCTGGCAATACAGACCTCAGCTATGCAAAGTAGCAGTAACCATGAACTATCTAAAGGAGTGTGGATGTGTGGCTTATTGGTGATGGTTTTTTGTTAAGGTTAGAACCCTTTTTAACTGTCCCTGTATTCTCTTTGACTGACTTTCCTAGGCCATTTCCAGATTGTGTGAAGACAAATACAAAGACTTGTGTAGAGCTGCTATGAGAAGGTCTTTCAGCGCTGATAATTTTGTTGGTATTCAGCGCTCTAATGCCGTCCTCTCTTAAGGGAGGAACTAGAGTTTGTAACATCATGAACCCCTCATCTACAAGGACTGGAGAAATATCATCTCTCCTGCGCAAAAACCAGCAAAGTTAGTATCTTCACCTAAAAGAAAGACATCAAATTCAAGACTTGTGGACGGCAAGGATTACGCTCATAGGAAAGAATGGGACCGTGTCAGTGCAACACACTCTTCTGTCCTTTTTAATGTAAACAGTTACAAAAACCACTCCAAAGCAAAAGCTACCAGCCCACACACAGACATGTGCTTACTGTGTAGGCTGATGGCTGTGAACCAGGTGAGGTTTTTTAATTAATAGTTTAAATTTTTAGACTTTAAAGACACTAACTATATAACTTTTATGTTTTTCTATTTTTCTTGCCCCCCCCCCCATATTGCTGCATATTCCTTTTAGAATCAATGCAGTATTACCATTGAAACATGGGACTCCTAACACCTCGTAAAGCCACTTAGGAACAGACGGGATGGCCTTGTTAGGTATTGAAGGTTCTTCCTCCCTACTGTGTCGTTGAAGCTGCTAGTCATTATTGGCAATCAATTTAAACCAAAAGCTGCTGAATAACACTTGTCAAATTCTTTGCAAGCACTACTTATTAGCATTTTAGCATGTTTGGGATCATAAACAGAGAAAGTATCAGTTATTATCTACTTCTATTGGGGCCATGCTGCATTTCTTGTGAACTATAATGGTGCTTCTCATTTTCTGATGATTTTCCTCTTTGTTAAATAAATATATTAAAAGATCTTTTCATAATTCCAACCAACATGGTGGTCCAGTGATAACAAGCAGGTAGTGAAATAGAAGATGTCCCAAAAGTCTGAGTGCAATTTTAAGCTTTACTATAGCGTGCTTGGGCCCTCCAGCGCACTGCTGCAGAGGTATAAATGCTACAGACTTACAAAACATCATATGAAAGTTTAATTGAATTTCTTTTCAACTTAGTTTTGTAAATTTTAAATATTAAGCTTTTAAGTTTTTGTTTCAGTCTCTTGAAGTTGGCAAACATTGCCTGAAACAAAATTAAAATTCAAGGTTTAATATTTAAAATGTACAAAACCAAATAGGTTTAAAAGAAATTCAATTAAACTTTCAAATGATGTTTCGTAAGTTTGTAGCATTTATACCTCTGCAAGTATCAAAGCTCAAAACTGCACTAAGACTGTAGAGATACCTAGTGTCTTCATGTGCCCTCCTCTTTTAAACAGGGCTTGTGCTGTTTTCCTGCTTTGATCACCTAAATTTCTTCTTTCTAGATTTGGGAAAGGAAGATTATGAAGAGCACATGTAATAAGTTGGACAGAACTGGACCTTAATAGTAGTGATATGAAAGTAGATGATGGGAAACGGCTTTTCCATTTTCCATGTTAACCTGGCTGTAGCTGTCCCATCTCAAGTCCTGCTATTTAAGAGGAAACTTACAAACCATAGGAACCCTTACCTCAGGCTTTAAAGGGCAGGGAGTGAAGTAATCAATCTTTTAGGAGATTGGTAAAATGTCACCTAAACTTGAAATACTGAAAAAAGATTAGTGTTCTCAACCTGTGAAATCTTTCTCCTACCTTCTCAAATGTAATCCTAGGAACTGCCTATAAACAAAGCACTTCTGGGCCAGGAACACCCTCTCTCAATATAGCAAGGCTTCACATTATATTGAGTTCTGCAGGTTCCATCATTTTTAAAGGACAGAGAGATAAATGGTAAATAATGGAATATAAAATACTACAATCTACCACCTCAAAAACATTGTTTATGGAGTTTGGAGCTTGGAGATTCAAGTATTGATTGCAGTTTTATTTTGAAAAGAAGGCTACAACTTAATGTGGGTTTTCCTTCTCATGTTTATATTAAAAGCTAATAAACTCTATTTTAATTAAAATATGGCTAGCGTGTTTGTAACATTTGTCTCTATTCACATAGCATTACATCTCTGCCTAACTTAAATGTTTTCAGTCAGCTCTGCTAGTGGTGTCTTAAAGCATTCCAGACTGACCATTCATAGGTTGGTTTGACCCCTGCTGCTAGTTGTGATGGTCATTTATTTCTTTGGGTATGCTCTTTTCAACCTGAAGATAATTTATTACACTTAATCACTGGCCACAGTAGTCAGTGGCTTGGTGCATCAGATGGCATCTTTGAATAGTTCATTATTGTGTCAAGACAGAAAAGCACTTTGGAAGGTAAAAGACACCAGAGAGAAAGGAATGACAGGAATACTATAGACTCAGAATGTGTCACCTGAGGATCTCCGGCAGTCAGGAAAGAAAACGGAACAGCAACTAGGGTTGTTGCTGTAAAGAGGGTGACTTTAAACAAGCCACATAATTTGAGTTTAAAATGCTATTTTCAGACTTACATTTCAGTTAGAAATATACTAAATCTCTAAGGTTTCTTTAAAACTAAGACCCTAGCCACATGCTTGAGTAATGCTCAGTAAATCCTGACAGTACTGCTGTATTTCAGCCACTTCTTTCACTAATTGAGGTCAGCTCTTTAATGATCACTTTTTTTGATAAATTGCTGATTAGGATAAATGATCTGATTTTAGTTTAGAAGAAGAAACAATCACAAATCACTGTTGATAGTTTGTACCCTAATCTGCCAGTTACTAAGCAGCATGCTGACATGGGGGGGTGTCACATGTTGAAGTTTGGGGGAGGGACATGGGACATGACTGGTTTCAAGAACAAGTTGGTGGAATAAGTAGAATCACTAAAAATGGCTTTAATTCTAGGAGGCAGTACAGCCATCTTGATATTTGGGAAGTTGAGTCACTGTAGGGTAAGATTATAAACATGGGAAGCAAGTTCTCTGACAAATGTTAAGGGGCCTGGAAACTGGTTACCAGTAGGGTGGTAAGCATGGCAGTTGTCTGGGGGTTACACCTGGGAAGGGCTTGCTCCCTATAGTTATACTATAAAAGACTATCTGCCTCGACTCAGATTTATCTTCATTGTGAGTCCTTCCTCTATTGGAATACTGACCTCAATGAAATTTTTACTCTGGTATGTTGTGAACTGAACTTCTAAGTTTTCATCGCAAGGAAAAGACAAAGGTCTGAAATATTTGAACCAAATGAAACAACTGCAATTTTTGTAGGTCAAAAATGGTTGCTGTCAGCAGTTTCCTATGGCTCATCCTAAGACGACAGCTTAGGGCCCAACATTTCTGGTTAAAGAGAAATTTCCTCCATGCTGTATCAAGTTCCATCATGGCCCTTTCTCTCACCTTTACTTGTCGTGTAGCCCGTATGCCCATACATTATTGAAACTCAACAGCACTGAATCAAGGTTCATTTATTTCTTGGTTTAGTTTTCAAACTATGTCTATAAATACACTATTCCTTGATTTAAAAAAAAATGCTCATGCCAATATCTACTTTTCAATTCACTCTGTATTCAGGTTATGCAGGGTTTTTGGAAACATTTAGCTACAGTGTGTAGGTTAGCTAAAATCACCCAAGCCTTCCCCGACCAGGTCTCAAGTGACTACACTCTTCCCTCACCCACAAGCTGCATTCTTGAGTATGGAGCTACTTGGAAAACCACTTGATAGCAGAGAAATCTCCCAGGTAAGTGCTAGTTTCTATGCAGAATCTGTAGATTACACCCAGTATCTATCAATCAACAAGTTAAGGATTAGATTACCTAAAGTCTTAACTGTTAGCCACTTACCAACCTGGTCTGCCTGACTGTGCCAGGAAGCAACACCAAAGACTTAGGAGCCCTCAGCAAAGCCTGCTCCCCTGGCACACAGGCACAACCTGCTTGGTTTCTGAGGCATTTCTACTGAACTATTTTAAATGGGTTTGGCAGATGGGAGAACATGCACTTAATGTGAAATAAATTTTAAGAGCACCAGTTTGTAGTTAGGATCGCTAGGGTGCAGCAAGAACTGGGAAAGTGAAATAGTATAGAAATTAAGAGGAATCCAGAGTCAAATGAAAAAAGGTTAACATTCTTTAAAAAAGGAATAGGTTAGGTGATTATTGTAACTGCTGTGAAGGGAGCTGATTAGAGATTCAGGGATAGTATCAGAACCTAAGGTCCGCAAGCAAACACCAGGAGTCTTCAGACAAGTGATTCTGGTAGCTTTTTCTTAAAACATCTAGTCCTTCATCTTACCTTCTCAATTCCACTCAGCTTTACTTTTAGCCCCCAGATGGTGTCCCCTTTATCTCCCCCCTGTGGGAACTGACTCTTCCAAAGGCAGAGCTTCAGTGTTTTGTCTACCTCCTGCTACTGTTGAGGGCCCTCCCTCAACAAGATCGTCTCAGCCTTCGCCCTTGACCGTCTGCTTGTGTCCAATGGGGCAGTGCCTGATTTCCAAAACATTAGCTCCAGGTTCTAGGAAATACAGGTTTTACATGGCTCCCAGGGTAACTGGCCCCTTGTCAGCCCCTTTAATCACCTATTTGAGCCCTCCTGTGTGCCCCAAAGCAGCTGTTCCCAACTTACTGCGCTCGGTGGCCCCCTGACCTGCCCACAACCCTAAATGTATCTCCTCAGTCTAGGCAGCATCCCTACATTCCAAACTCCAAAACTCATTTCATCTGGCAGTAGGAATAGAAGCCTCGCTTCTTAAGGCTGGAGGGGATTCTATCCCATCTCTCAAGTCAATCACCTAGCTCCACCCCCTCCACCAATTTATTCACTTCTGTTTCAAAACTGCATTCATCTCCCCAACATGGGGACAGCGACATTCAACTTTGCTCAGTCCTTTACTGTCCTAGTGTTTCTCAAGATGTGGTCCCCAGACCACTTGCCTCTCATTAGCTGAAAGTGCCTATGAAAAAGGAAGCTTGTCTAAATGCAACAGAATCCTGGATCGGATCCTGGAGCAAAGAACAGTAGTGAAAAATTGAGTGAGATCCAAATGAAGTCTGGAGTTAATAGTAATGTGCCAATGTTGACTCATTAATTTTAACAAGCGTACTATGATACTATGTTAACATTACGGCAAAATGGGTAAGGGGCCTTCAGGAATTCTGAATTATCTTTGCAACTTTTCTATAAACCTAAAAATTCTAGAATAAAGTTTACAAAAAAATTAAAAAGTAGCAGCTTCTTGGGCTACAGACCTACTGAACCTCAATTCCTGAAGCAGAAGCCCGGGAATCTACATTTTTATTAGGAACTGCCAATGATTCTTATGCAGACTCAAATTTGAAAACCTAGTTCTTCAATTCCCTTTGCATTGGATGCCTGAACAGCTGCTTCCTCTTCACTTTCTGCACCTTAACCTGGCCTTACCCTGATTTAATCTTTTAGGTCCTCTGAACTGTAAGATACAGGAACTGCTATTTCCCTCCTTTCACAGATGAGAAAGCTGCAGTACTAACAGATTAAGGGACATGTCCAGGATCACACAGCCATGAACAGTAAAGCTGGGGTTTGAACCCTAGTCAGTCTGGCTCCCAAGTCTACGTGCATAACCATTCTGCAGCCTCTCCGTGCTGTTTTCACGCAGGACAAGGAAGAGCTCTGTCCCTAAATCTCTAAAGCATGCATTGTCAGCAGTGACACTGCCCACCTCTGTCTCCAGCTCCTGTCCCTTTGCTCCAGCTGTTCCACTGGGGTGAGCCATCAGGGAGGCGTGCTGACGAGAGTCCAGTCTGTGTGAGGCACACTGCTCTTCTGGCAGGATCCAGCTCCACTGCTGGGTTTCCTATGCTGCTTCTCGCAGCTGCCCTAACTCAGGCACCAGCCTCGTCATGGCCATAGCACTCACTCTGACACTGAATTACACATTGTTATTCACCTCTTGCTGGGTTTGTCTCACCTCCCCAAACAACATTTTAAGCTCCTAATTACCCAACTTCTCCCACATACTTACGCCTCAGAACATAGCTGGAGCATGACACACCAGGCATCACCATGAGGTGACACTGGTAGATTGGTGGCCCATCTGCATTTTGCCAAAGCAGCAGCCAGTAGAGAGGACTCTGACAACACATCTCAGGTTTACTGAGCATCTGTCCAGATTATCAGGGAGGTGCCAACTCAATCCATTTATATTCTCTTATCTGGGCTCCCTGACTTGTATTTACAGCTTAGCACCAAGTTGATCTAATTGCTGAAAGAGAAACAGTTTTGGGAGTTCCTGCTCCCCAAACAGACACACAGATCAACAGAACCCCCTCCATTCAGGGAGGTTCAGTACGGAGCAAAGACGGGGGGTACCGTGCCTCAGGCAGTGTCTCTCTCTTACATGCTTCCCTTCATTTCTTCAGGTGAGTCATGAAACAATCACAGGATCGGAAGGAGAAGCCTATGAAGTCTACTCAAGTAAAATGTTTCCATTAGTTCTGCTTCTGGTGACTGGAATTCGCTTGATTTTCTTATTAATAAAAACACTGCCACTGATATTTTAAGTACCTCTGAGAAATTTGATTATGAAGTTAGAATCCACATATCTCCTCAGATACTCTGAGAAAGCAGGATCTCTCCATAAATGTGTGAGGAGAAAAAGAAGCGTACAGCATCTTTGCCTTTTCTTCATCATTGCTTTAATGTACTTTAAAATTTATCTACATGAATTAGGAACAAAGAAACAAAAATAGACATTTTTGTTTTTCATAAATAACTACTCTCCATATTTGATAAAAATCTCAAACCATTATTTTACCTTCCCACAAATATAATACATACAAAATTTTCCTGAAATAAAAAGGTCAGCAAATTAAGTATCTCGAGACTAACAACTACACACATAGCTGTTCTACTGACTTCCAGGAGCAAAACAAAAATTTCTTACCAAGATGCTCTGAGTTTCCTTTTGTTAGTCTTGGATTCAGAATTATAATCATCTGCCAGTAATAATTTATAGATTCAAGTTGATTGTCTACAAATAAAATATTGCTGGCTCTGATTTGCAAGTTCTGGATTTGACATGACAGTGACGATACTGCGTGGGGTAGGCACTATACGCAAATGGAAATCATAAAACATATTGAATGCCCTGGACTCTAACTACTGACTCGGTATGTGCCTCATTTGGCTCAGTAATAAATTCACCTGCACCAAACCCGTATCAAAAGTCACTAAATCTCTCAGATATATAATATATATTATGTATATACACACCCACAACACAGACACACTATACATACAGTTTGTAACAACATGATGTAATATTGTATTAAAATGGTGTACCACAGACATTATCCTGGCTGAAATAAATCCTGTAACTGTCATCAAGCTGCTAGAAGATTTGAGGATTCCGAGTCAGGTTACTTAGTTACTTACATTGCCCTGCTTAATGTCTTGGTGGCTTTTTCTTTCAGAACCACTCTCCCCAACCCAGGCATCTTTCTTTCCCAGGATCACTTGATTGGACTGTGGAGGCAAGAAAGGGCACACAGAGGGAGCAGGCAATTCTCAGCCACTGTACCTCACACCTGCCTAGATTTGTGATGTTCTCCGTCCTGTTTGCCACATTCGGTGACAGAAAGCAGGTATTCAAAGCTTTGTCCCTCCTACCCCCCTTGGTCTTTCTGCAGAACACAAAAGGGAAAGAAGCCTCTCTAGCAGGGTAGCAGTTCATTAAAATACATTTCCTAGCTCCGGGGTTCCCATTCTGTACTTGAGAGTGCAGGTCACAGATGCTGTCATCAAGGTTCCATGTGGGATCCACGAGGCTTTCTCCTGACGGCCAGTGTCAGGATTAGCGCAGCCCCAGCCCAGGAGGAAACAGCCTAATGAATACCGACTTGGAAACAGTGCTGTCGGCACATTATTTAAGCTGGTACATGTGCACAATTACACACCACACACACACACAGACCTGTCACTGGAAACGGTCATGTGAAAATATGACAAAGGTTTGCAAGGATAAACCAATAAGGCACCAAGAAAAATTATTTTCAGCCAATTTAGACAACTTCAAAATGTGAGGAGGGAAATAATATAAATTAAAAAGACTTCTCTTAAGTCTGGTGAACTGGTTCACTGAGAGGTCACGTTAGTTCCTTTAGACAACCTTCTAAATCTTCACCCTGAGCCTATGAAGTGAGACACTGCTGCCCGGAGGCTGCACAGGTGAGACCAAAGTGGGCCCTAGGTCCTCTCCAACTTCACAAAGCCGGCTGTAAGGAAGCTGCTAGACCATCCCACAACCTCTCACTTTATAACTGTTATCAGAAGTTTGGGTTGTTTGCACAATAAAAATGCAAATCAGGGGAAAATAGTTCGTGGGCTGGAAATGGGGGTGGCCGTAAACAGACCTGGCTCCTCTCCCCTGGGTGGGGTGGCTGATATTAGTAAGACAGGGAAGCAGATGTCCTTTATCTTTGAGGGAAGAGAGAGGCAGAGCAGGGGTGAGAACAGAGACTGAAACAGAGGCGGCTCTGAAGGTGGGTCTGGAACTAGACCCCCAAAAGCATCACCTACATTGCCTCTCCTTGGCTTGGTAACCTTTGTCTTAACTGTCTTAGTTCTCAAAGTAAATTGGTTGACCTTTTTTAGGTTTGGCACATTGCCAAAATGAAAAAAATAATTTTTTAAAATGAAGAATTAAATCACTTTCATCCCACAACTTTTAGATACACTGTGCATCATTTCCAGATTCCTCCACAAAGAAAAGAAGGAAGGGGGACAACCCAAATTAGGCGCAATGACTGGCGGCAGCAGAACGATCTACAGACTTTCTGGGAGACACAGTAAATGAGGGAAGAGGTCAAGGGCATCGGGCAAGATCCTCATTTGAAAACAGGAGAGGAATCATCCCTCAGGGATCTGTTTCAAGGTTCTAAGAAGCAGATTCTGAGTAAGTAGAGGAATAAGATGTGCAAGAAGTTCTGTAGCTATGTGTACTAGGTTTTGTCAAATCCACTGAAATTTTACCTATGATTCAGAGGGTGAGTGTGTAAGAGCAGTGCATTCTTTTTTTTAATGTGAACAGCTTTTGAGAGTCCTTAAAACTCTAATATTAACCAGGCTTCTCCCCACCAGCAACGTGTTTAAATTCTCTATGGGAACTATGCGTTTCTTTACTTAATATCCATGAAGTAAAAATTGACCTGGGCTTAAACCTTACTTTTCCAACTTTGGTATAAATGAAGCACAATGGCCTAGACTTCTTGTTTTCCTGGGGAGGCATTCTCAAATTTTAATTGCTTTTGCCATTTTGGCTTCTTAAATGTAGTCCCCACTCAGTCCTGGTCATTGGTATTTTGCTGGACAATGCAGTCACCCCCTTCCCCAGTAATGGCCTCACACTCTTCATGAATGAACGGTTAAACAGATTAGGAAAGCAAACAGAATTTTCTAATTGTAAAGAAACGTGTGTGTGTGTGCGTGCGTGAGTGTGTGTGTGTATTCATCAATACATAGGCTTTCCTCTATGAAAGAAGGAATGGTGAAACAGATTAGGAAAGCAAACAGAATTCTAACAGCAAAGTGTGCGAGTGTGTGTGTGCGCGAGCGTGTGCTCGTCAATATACAGGCTTTCTCAGAAGAGGAGGAAAAGGAAAATAGATGGAGGTGGGGGTGGGGGCCAGCTCTCCTCCTGCTGTGGCAGTGCACTGACCCCCTTTACAAGCTCACGCCAGTGTGTCCTGGGTCTCACTTGTTTCCAGAGACTGCAGAGAGCAATGTCTTGCTGCTTTTGGAATATCTGGCTATAAACTAGTCCAAAGTCCAGGGACACTTATTTTCCCTCATTGCTGCCAGTGTTTGTTCACAGGTAGCCAGCCTCCCTCCCGGTTCATGCACCTCATTCAGGGGCGGGTGTGGTTTCTAATCACTGCTCTCCAGGAGAGGAGGAATAAGAAAAGCAAAAAGACTGTTTAACATGATAAAGGAGGTGGGATGGGGTGGAGCCGGTAAGACAAGTGTTGGAAATTTACTAAATTACTGGAGATACTTCCGTTTTAGTCCTTAAATCTAAAAAGAAGCTCCCTTTAACAACTATCCCTAAGTACTTGCAGAAGACGGAAGTGAGTTTACTTTTACTAAAATTGCAACCCAAGTTTTTTTTTTTTAAAAATTGGGACCACTGAAGAACCACTCACTCCTTCTCTGGCACAAAGCTGCTCTCTGACCAGTCTAGAATTCAAGCTCACCCAATGCCCATCCCTTAGGTTCCAAATATTCACACCAGACGCTCTGTGATGTGCCACCTCTAACAGTGTCAACGCTGTTGCAGGTGAGAACCAGAATGATTACAAGCACTACAGAGAAGAGAGGGAAGCTTGCTACGCAAAGCTGGGACAACACAAAGTAGCTTTGGGGAGGCTCTAACCTATTCTGCTTCCCCCCGCCGTGTGACCGGGGGTTTCCGTGAACAGGGACAAGCACCTCATCTGAGAGCGTCTTGGACACTTGAGGCAGCAGTGCACAGAGAAACACTCTGACAAAGCACAGCGTGCCGGCCACAGCAACCCGAACTTCCACTGCTCACGTCTTTTTAAAAAACCCAAGTTATAGGAAATCTATTTTCCCAATTTAAAGCACACAGTTCAAAGAACCCTGACCCAGGGGAACTTCACTATAATGCCAACCTTCGGACTATAAAGTCCTCAAAGCAAAGGTAAACTTTGTTGCCAAAATGCAACAAAGTTAAAAATTGAGACAAACACATATAAATTAAAAACAGGGTTCCCCTAAAGAAGGCAGTAAGAAATGCCAAACAGCGTCGTACTCGCAGGCGGCGCCCCTCCGAGGTCCTGGGCCAGGGGCTCCCTGTCAGCCCCCTTCCCGCTCCACGTCGCCCCAGGAGGGCAGCAGCACCAGGAAGGCAAACGGAAGTGACCTCGGCAGAGCCGCCGCACACACCCGGCCCTCCCTCAGCCCCGGCCTCCGCGGCCTCGCCCCCTACACGTGCGACAGGGACACCTGCTTGTGGTGGGCGGCGGGGCCCGGCCCGGTCCTGCCCGTGAGCGCCGCGCTCGCCTCCGTCTGCTCCCCGGCCGCCCCCGCGTCCTTGGGGCCCCGCGCGCGGCAGCAGCGGCCGGAGAAGCGCCGCCATGACTCCACCGTCTTGCCGGACCAGATCCAGACGCCCGACGTGATGCCCACCACCAGGCACATGAAGTACTTGAGCATGAGCACCCAGTACTCGGGCTTGGCGCGCGGCGCGCCCGCCTCGGCGCCCGGACACGCGCAGGTGAGCGCGGCCTCCCAGCTCTCGCGGTGGTGCTGCTCGTACAGGTAGCAGGCCACCAGCACGCCGGCCGGCACGGTGTAGAGCAGCGTGAAGACGCCGATGCGCAGCATGAGCTTCTCCAGCTTGTCCGTCTTGGTGCCGCCCTGCTTGATGACGCTGCGGATGCGGAACAGGGACACGAAGCCCGCCAGCAGGAAGAGCGTGCCCACCAGCAGGTAGAGCACCAGCGGGCCCAGCACGAAGCCACGCAGCGAGTTCAGGTTCTGGTTGCCCACGTAGCAGATGCCGGCCACCGGGTCCCCGTCCACGGAGCTCAGGGCCAGCGCCGTGATGGACTTGACGCTGGGGATGAGCCACGCGGCCAGGTGGAAGTACTGCGCGTAGCCCGCGATGGCCTCGTTGCCCCACTTCATGCCGGCCGCCAGGAACCAGGTGAGCGACAGGATGACCCACCAGATGGAGCTGGCCATGCCGAAGAAGTAGACGAGCAGGAAGACGACGGTGCACAGCGCCGGGCCCGTGGTCTCGTAGTGAATGTGGCTGTGCTCGCGGCTGCAGGCAACGCTGGCGTGGCCCACGACCAGGCGCACCAGGAAGCCCAGCGACACGCACAGGTAGCAGGCCGACAGGAAGATGATGGGGCGCTCGGGGTAGCGGAAGCGCTCCATGTCGATGAGGAAGGTGGCCACGGTGGTGGAGGTGGAGATGAAGCACAGCACAGACCACAGGCCGATCCAGAAGGTGGCGAACGTGCGCTCGTCGGGGCTGAAGGACGGCTGGTAGCAGGGCACCGCGCAGTTGGGGACCTGGCCCGTCCGCACCTTGTTGAAGAGCGGGTGCGACTCCTTCACGATGGGCACGAAGGGCTCGCGGCACTTGCACACCGACGGGCCGCCCGCGGCGCACTCGGCCCCCAAGGACGGCGCCCCCGGCGGGCCCGGGAGCGTGGGTTTGGCCGGGAAGGGCCTGGGGGGCGCCGTGGTGGCCTCGCTGCGGTTGTAATCCATGCACAGGACCTCGGCGTCGCGGCCCAGCACCGGGAGGCGGTCGCAGCTCATGCGCTCGGGCCAGGCGAAGCCGTACTGGCGCATGAGCGGCGAGCAGCCGGCCTTGGCGCGCTCGCACACTGAGCGGCAGGGCGGCAGCGGCTTGTGGTAGTCGGGCAGGCAGATGGGCGTGTACATGGAGCACAGGAAGAAGCGCAGGTCCGGCGAGCAGTGGATCTCCACCAGCGGCCAGAACTGGTGCACCTCCAGGCCCGCCTCGTCCTGCGTGTCGTGGTTGAACTGGTTGGGCATGTGTGTCAGGTTGTAGCCGATGCCGCGGCACATGGGCACCGTGATCTCCTGGCACACCGGGGCCTTGGAGGCGGCCGCCGCCCGGCCGGCCAGCTGCGCCAGGAGCAGCAGCAACAGCGGGGGCGCGGACGGGTCTGGCCGAGCCATGGCCCCCGCCCCGAGCGCGGGCCCCGGGGGAAGCGGGGCCCCGGCTGCCCTCCGCCCCGAGCGCGCGGCGCCGGGCCCGCAACCTGTTGGTTTCCTTTTCTCTGAAATCTCCAAGACTCCGGCGCGGGACGCGGCGTGTCGGGGAGGCGCTGCCTCGGGCGCTCGCTCTCGCGGGGCGGCGGGGCTCCGGCTCCGGGGAGGCGCCTTCAAAGAGGGGGACAAAGTGCGCCCAACGCCGTTAGCGGGGCGTCCGCGGCCCCGACCCCCGGCCTCCAAACCCCGAGCTCCCCCCTCCCGCCACCTCCCGGAGCCAAATCCGGACCCCTGGCCCCGGTCCGCGCGCTCGGCCGGGTCCGCGCGGGGCCGGCGCGAGCGGAGGGCGGCGCGGCTCTCACCTCCGGGTCGCGGACGCTCCGCTCGGGACGCCCGCGGGCCGGGCCGGCCGGGAAGTTGGAGACGCGGGTCCCGGGCGGCAGGTGGGCGTCTCAGGCGGGGGGCCGCGCCCCGAGCGCGCGGGCCGCCGGCCGGTCGCACGCCGTCGCCTCCTCCGGGTCCGCCCGCATGACCGCGCGGCCGCGCCGGCAGCACCTGGGCGGAGGGGCGCGCTGAGGGCGGCGGGCCGGTCACGGCCGGCGAGGGCCCCGCATGAGCCGCCCGGCCCTCCCGCTCCCGCCAGGGCTCCGCCGCCCGGCGTCCCGGCGGGGCGGCCTCCGCACGCGCTCGGCTCCTCCCGCGCGCGCCTCCTCGCCCGCCTCCGGCCCGAGCGGCGGCGGCGGCGGCGTCCGGGCCCGGCTGACCGGCCTCTCGCGCCCGCCCGCCGGGTCACCTGCCTCCGGGCCGAGCCCCGCCCCCACCCTGAGGCCCTGCCCCCGCCCGGCCCGCCCGCTCTCCGCGCGGCCCCGCCCCCGCGCCCTGCGGCCCCGCCCCCGCGCCCTGCGGCCCCGCCCGCCCCGCGCCGCCGGGAGCGTGGGCCAATCGCGGGCCGGGACGCGGGGGGCGGGGCGACTGCTAATCAGGCCTCCAGCCCGCCGGCCGCGCTGCCGGCGCCCTGCGGGTCCTGGGCGGCGCCGCGGTGGGGCGGTCACTCCCGCGGGGTCCCGGCCGGTGGGCGAGCCGTGAGCCCGGGCGTCCGTCCCCTCCGCGCCGCCCTTGCCGGGTCAGCCCGGTGGGAGGAGCGGGGCCCCCGGGCCGCGCGCTGATCCGGACAGCCGCTCGCCGCCCACCCCCGCCCCTCGGTCCGCGATCCGACGCGGCTGCACGGGTGAGCGCAGGCGAGGACACCTGGCCAGCCGAGCTCAGACACGTTCCCGGCGGCCGCGGCCCGACTGTCGGCTCCCGCGGCGTCCGGGGCCCCCGCGTGGTGGGCGCTCCGCGGCGAAGCAGGATTCGACCCCGGGAGTCGGGCCGCGCATCCCCAGTTGTAACCACCCCCCACCCACCAGCGGCACCGCCCGAGCTTCACCTTCGCTTTCGCATCTCGTGAACAAAATTAGACTGTGGTGACAAGAAAGTGCTTTCTGTCTTTGGAAGACTCGAGAGCTGTTCATTATCCGAGAGGTTTCAACCCAGGGTCCTAAGTCGCACGCGGAGAGGAGCCACGCCGCTCGGCTCTGCTGTGGGCCGGGCGCCCCCCGGGGCGTCCCCCGCACACCCGTGCACCGCGCACCCATGAACCCGCGCACCCGCCCCGGGGTGTCCCCCACACACCCGTGCACAGCGCACCCGTGAACCCGCGCACCCGCCCCGGGGTGTCCCCCACACACCCGTGCACAGCGCACCCGTGAACCCTCCCCGGGGTGTCCCCCACACACCCGTGCACAGCGCACCCGTGAACCCGCGCACCCGCCCCGGGGTGTCCCCAGCACACCCGTGCACCCTCCCCGGGGTGTCCCCCGCCCAGCCGCCCCCGCGCACCCATGCACCCACCCC
This sequence comes from Ceratotherium simum simum, assembly GCF_057802395.1. Taxonomy (NCBI): domain Eukaryota; kingdom Metazoa; phylum Chordata; class Mammalia; order Perissodactyla; family Rhinocerotidae; genus Ceratotherium; species Ceratotherium simum. The sequence continues at coordinate 82,945,237 of NC_141908.1, forward strand.
GGGGTGCCCCCGAACACCCGTGCACCGCGCACCCGCCCCGGGGTGTCCCCCGCGCACCCGTGCACCGCGCACCCGCCCCGGGGTGTACCCCTCACACCCGTGCACAGCGCACCCATGCATCCGCGCACCCGCGCACTCGCGCACCGCGCACCCGCCCGGGGTGTCCCCCGCGCACCCATGCACCTGCACACCTGCGCACCTGCACCCGTACTCGTGGACCGGGCCAGCGGCAAGACCTGCCGGGCGCCCCGACGGCTGGGCGCGCTGTGGCGCTCTCCAGATGGGTTGTTATGCTGCAGGTTTCCAATGTCCTAAAATGCCTCTTTTCTACGTGTTCTAATTAGGTTGGAAGACCGAGGTTTTTAGCATACTTGAAATTCATTCACACGCTTACAAAGAGGGTTTGAATTGTTTCCCGCTCCCCCACCCGTTCCTTCCACTGGGAAGAAGGCGCAAAAAGGCAGGAGGGCCTGAGGACTTGAAAAGGGCTGAGGTAGCCCGCGGTATTGTCGATTTGTGTCCTGGATCCCATGCGCACAGACTGGGAGACTAAAGGGCAGAAAAGCCCTCTCCCTTCTGCTCATCAATAAGGCTTGTGGGGGGCCGGCCCTGTGGCTTGGTGGTTAAGTGCGCGTGCTGCAATGCTGGTGGCCTGGGTTCGGATCCCGGGTGCGCATCGAGGCACCACTTCTCCGTCCATCCTGAGGCCGAGTCCCACATACAACAACTAGAAGGATGTGCAGCTATGACATACAACTATCTACTGGGGCTTTGGGGGGAAAAAATAAAATAAATAAAATCTTTAAAAAAAAAAAAAAAAATAAGGCTTGTGGGAAATAATGAAGAATATGTGTATTAATCCCAGCCTCAAAGTTAAAGAGAATATCGATAGCTTCGCCAACAACAGAACTATTAATAAGTATGTTTCAAATGTACATTAGGTCTTTCGTTCGCTGGAATTCTACAGGTGTTCACATTTTATCCCTTTCATTTTTTGGAAATACTTGGCACTCTGGGTTGAAAGTCGTGGGAGTTGAAGAGCTATGGAATAGCAATAAAAAAGATAGGGAAGCCCGCAGTGGAAAGAATGTGGTGGCCAGCATGCCAAGGGAGGGCTGTCTCCTTCAGTGCCCTTTATGCAACATGTGTATTATCGGGGATGGACAAGTGTTGGCTAATAATAAAAAGTATTTGAAGTTGGAGAATGTTAATCACTCACGCTGGAATTTAGCCAGAATACTTGTGTTATTTTACTTGGTTCTGAATCAAACGATCTTATCTACTGGTTTGTAAACTTCTCTCTTCTTAATCAACAGTGAAATGTTATTTTTGCTTGGAGATCTCGAATAATAGTAGTAATAACAACAGAAAACTTTGCCAAAAGAGACGTATTTTGTATTGTATAGCTTTTTGTATCATTTGAATTTTCGCTTTTTAACATATAGTACTTCAATTTAAAGGCAGTTTAAAATATGCTGGCTATTTAACACGTATTAAGCAAGGTGCTCAATAATTCTGTTGCGTTAGCTCATTTAATCCTCACAACAATCAGATGAAACTGGTACCATAATGACTTGCTTGAAGTTACTTATTTAGTTCATGGAAAGGACAGAAATCACAATTTTCTCCTGAGTCATAACTTGGTATTCAACAAACTAGAAAACACTAAGTTATTTTTTTTAGGATGCAATTTTTAAGAACCTGAAACATTGCCAAGCATTCTCATCTATTAATTCACTCCTCTATCCTTCCATCATCCATCCATCCGTCCAACAAACATCAAATTTCTCAGCTGAAGACACTACTGCCATATTAGACATTTCTGAAAGCCAAATTCATGAAATCCAACTTAAATTATTGTCCAAGGTGTGTTTATTAATTGATAGAAATACAGAGGATAATGCTAAACATTCCATCTAGTACGTGTGTGACATTCAAAAGTCCTGAAATATTAGTTTTGGATTTTGTCATAAGGCAATAGCTGCAGCATTTGAATCATACTATTGTTGTGAAGTGTAAATCGCGTTGGTTATACATGCATTATTCTGTTGAGACACGTGACTGTTCAATGCTGTAGGGACGAATGGCCAGGTAGCCTTCGTAAACTCTACAATCCCTTGATAATCAAGCCTGGAACAGTATGCTGCACAATAGACACGTTCAATACATATTTGTGAAATAAATGGACCAATGAATGGCAACTGAGATGAACTTTTAAACCTTAGCAACCTTGTGAGCGCCATCCCGAGGTTGACCACAGCCTGTTAAGTGCAGTGTACGTCCAGACCTCGGCTCTGCCCCTACCAGCTGTGCCATCCCGGGCAAGTCCCCTGACAGCCCCAGGTCCTCCTTCCTCATCTGTAAGATGGAGTTACAAAGAGTTGAGTCGTGGTGAGGGATAAATGAATTTATAAGGTAAAGGGCTTAGAACCATGTCTAACACCTGGTAAGTCTATATAGGTCTTAGTTATTATTCATTTCTACTATGGTTCATTCTATTTTTCAGTTTTCCCAGTCTTCTATATTTTCTTTTGTATATTACCTTAATAACTGAAAAAAAATAGTTACATCTTTTAGATGTGGTTTATGTTTGAGCACACTCCCGGCTGACACCAGCCATCTCTAGCATTTGGATAGCAGTTTCATGCCGAAGGAGGGATCATTCCACTCGCCCGAATCAAAGTGCATGCGCTGACATCAGCAGCCAGCCCGTGAGCGTGTGAGCATGCGCAGTGCTGGCACAGACACCCGCAAGCCAAGGTGGATGTGTCACAGGTCTTTCCAGACCAGCTCCTTGTCTTAGAGCACTTCTGATCACTCCTTTTCATCAGGTCAGACACCTCTAGATAAGAAACCAAGACAGGAACCAGAGGATTAACACGATGAGTGATTTACCCAGGTTCACATTACAGGTAGAATAATCCAGCTATAATCTTTAGTCCTCTCCCCTCCCCCAGCGTGGTGGAAATTATAGAAAAGTGGAAGCTTCTTTCTTTCCCCCCGGAGGCGATGGAAATACTAGTCTCTTTTATTTCCTTAGTAAACCGCAAGCTTGGCCCCAGCTGGACCTTCTGCAGAAAGGGTTACTCACCTCGGTATGTAAAACGGAGCACCTCTGGGGAAGGTGGAGAGAAGTGCATTCTCGTCTAACCGCATGTGACTGTTTGCACTAAAGGAAACGTTATGGAAATAACAGAATTGTGGTTCAGTGATGGTACAGTAAACCTCAGCGGTGGCCACAGTGACAGCACCTGATGCGTACTGAGCATTTGCAGTGCGTATACTGTGCAAGCATTTTACACTATAATCTGTTACTCCCGGGAATCCTGTAAGGTTGATATTATTATCCCCATTTTATAGATGAAGAACTAAGGCTCAGACAAGTAACTTGTTACACAAGGTTACACACCTTCCAGCTGGAGTTTTCCCGACTCCAAAGCCTGCAGTCGACTGCAGCCTTGTTGTTGGCCTGGCAGTGGAGGGTCCCGAGAACAACCAGATGGTAAATCTCTGGATAAGCAACTTCCCTTGTTCCTTAGCATCCCTTTCCTGGGGTCCAGGCCGAATCTTCAATTCTGGTGGAGCCTCTTGTGTGGGGGCTAAAGTGTGGAAAAACTCAGGGCTCTAGATTCGTCTAGAATCCAGTACAAGTCTAGAGCCAACTTGTTCTTCAGGCTTTGCAGACCAGGTGCCTGGTGGGGTGCACCTTAGATGAGATTTCAGAACCTTCCTGGTGTCTGGGCAAAGGAAGCTTCAGTTCAGTAAATACTGACACTGTGCCTGCTGTGAGCCAAGCACTGGTGCCCCGGGGTGCAAAGACAGTGAGGCATGGACTTCCCAGGCCAGGCGTGGTGGAGCGCAGAGGAGCCCACACTGGCAGCTCCGGAAGACCCAGGCAGTGTCTGGAAGGCTGAATATGAGTTAGGCGACCTGTGAGTCAGGGTTTAGTACAGGAAATAGGAACCACTCTAGGTATTCCAAGCAAAGAAAGACTTAATACTGAGAATCAAGCAGGGGCTTACAAAATTGTTGGAAGGCCTGGAGGGGCAGAGGTCAGGGGGCTACCCCTGGACTATTGAGTTCAAGGGCCCCCCACGGTGGTATGTTCCAGAAGTCAGGATGGTGCTGCTGCAGCAACTGCTCCTCACACCCATGAAACTGGTAACTAGACACTGAGACAGGACACTGAGTCCAACAGCATTGAATGCCTCCTAACATCACCTCTCAACCCTACTCGCCAGCAGCAATAGCAGCAGAATGATGCCTCCTCCTTGTGTCTGCTGCCGAACCTCACAGGAGCCCACCTGGTTGACTGAACTTAGTTCAGATCCAGACTCTAGCTGCAAGGGAGTCTGGGAAATGTAGTTCGAGGTTTCCAGTCTCTCCAACTGGGTTACTAGAAAAAGGATTGAAGGGAGGCCCTGAGAGGCAACCCTCAGCATCCACTACAGGTGAGAACTGAGACGGACTCCCCAGACGGAGGAATCTGCATGGGTGAATGGCATAAGGCATGAAAGAGCGTGGGACTAGTCATGGACAGCTGGGCACGCGCAGGCTGTCAGGGAGCAGCAGAAGCATGAGAATCTGCAAGTGCACTCGTATCTAATCCACGTCTTCTTTAGTTGGTTAGATTCGTACGTGCACTCTACGTGTAACACTCTACGTGTAACACTCTACGTGTAACACTCTTGAGTTGGTGCTTGATTTATTCAACTGACCACTAACACAGAAAGAGGAAAGAAATGAGCAAAAAGCAGAAGGGAGAATAAACAGAAGTGCTGGGGGATGTTCGTTCACAAAGAAAAAGCACCTTAACCTTCTTCAAGTTCAGTGCTGTGAACACTGTTGATTCCCTCCCCAGTCTCCTCCCCTTTCTCCTTCCTAACAGAATCCCCATGTTTTGTTTTGTTTTGTGTGGGAACCTGCCCTTGTCTGCACAGCCACGTGCGTCAGGAGACGAGAGAGCTCCTGTGCAAGGCCCAGGCAGTGACACGTAGTTGGTCCAACGGCTCCCCTTCTCCCTTCTCTTCAGTATTCAGGTGACTCATGTGCATGGGGCACAGTTCTGGCCCATAGGGGTGTGGGCCAGTGTGAGGTAAGTCTGTCAGGGCTTATGGGAGAGATTCTACCCCAAAGGAGAAACAGTCTCCTCTCCTGCTGGGTATTGTTCTGTCTGCATGTGATGCTTCCCTCTGTGGGCGCCATCTTGCTACCTCGAAAGAGCTAGGCCGAGGCTGTGAGGAGGGATGGCATGGACGGTCTGCTGCCTCCACACCTCTTCTTATGTGATACAACATGTTGCTTCTTTTTTAAGCCAGCCGAGTCAGTGTTTTCAGCCAAAAACATCATAACTACTACCTGCCGTCTGTACACTTAGGCGAGGATATGCCCACTTAAACTTGGCTAATGAAAGTCTCTGGAGGAGATTTAAGGACAAAAACTTATTCTCCTTTTTTCACCAGAAAAACTATTATTCCTGCTTCAAAAGCATTCAAGACCCACTCAAATCTCACTTTTGCCAAGGCTGAGTTACTTGCTACTGCCCTTCTGCCACTCCGCTATTACAGCCTTACCCACCCACTCTCTCAGCAAGTATGAACTGAGTGCCTGTGGTGGGCGTGGTCATCCTTCAGCCACAGGGGATATAGCAGGGAGGTGCCAATCTAGTGGCAAGACAGAAGATGAATGAAGACTTTAACATGATGACTCTTATCAAAGGGAAAAAAAGAATTCTTATGGCAGCATTTCAAAGCGGGGGAAATAACTATCTTGAGATTATTTTATTGTACTGTGATAATCTGTTCATATATCAACTTTTTCCCCCTAGATTGTGTGTTCTTGCGATCTTACGTCCCCCAGCCCTTCCCTGGGAGACTATATTTTCCAAAGGTGGCTGCAGAAACTTCTCCCATCCCATAGTTCTTCTGCAATGTGACCTTGCCCTTCCCATGGGGGAGAGAAGTAGGAGGTCTTGAGTCCCCTCCCCTTGAATCTCGGTGGCACGATGTTTTTGACCAATAGAATATGTGGAAGTGATGCTGTAGGACTTCCACAGACAGGCTATAAAGGGCCGTGCAGCTTCCACCCGGCTCCCTTGGGACACTATGTTTTTGAGATGCTCTTCTTGGGACCTACGTGTAGGTGCCCCAGTCGACAGTCCCAGCTGAGTAGGCCTTCAAGGCATCCCAGACCAGGTGTCTGACATATGAGTAAAGAAGCTTCCAGATAATTCCAGCCCCCAGCCTCAAGTCACCCCCAGCTGTTCAAGCCTTCCCAACTGAGGCCCCAGATTTCGTGAGGCAGAGACCAGCCATCCCTGTGTGCTCTCTCCAGATTCCTGACCCACGGTGTCCATGAGCATCATAAAATGCCTGTTAGTTTACACCACTAGTTGGAGTGGTTTGTCACAGAGTGGCGATGACTGGAATACCCCCAAATCTGCCTGCCTGTGAAATCTTAGATGACTGCGTAGACAACTTTTTTTATCTGACCCAGCTGGTGATCAATTTATGCGCTGAAGCTGGAGAACTTTCATCCCTATTGCTTTCATCCTGTTGAGTCTCGCTGTTGATGACGCGCATGGGAAATGTCTCATCTCTTAAAACACAAATCTTCACCATTGATCTTAATATCCCGCTGCAGTGAGTTCCTCGGGTCAATTGTGTGTAGTGGGGAGAAAAGTACCTCCTTTTATCCATTTTAAACATGCTTCCTTTTCATCTCATCTCGTCCTCTTGTTCTTCCCCAAGTGACATGATGTCCATTTTGTGGGTACCTCGACACAGAGAGCTGAGTTGAGACAATAATCTTTCTTTGAGCTGGTTGCCCAGAAGGCCTCGGGCACACTGTGACATGGAGCAGTGGGTTTGAGCTGGTGACTAAGGTGGTGGAGCACTCTATTCTAATTAGTCACAAGTTTAGTTCCAAGCTTTTAAAAAATAGTCTCTAAATTCTGCAAGAGGCAGTGGATATCTTCTTGTGGTGCTGGTGAGTGGAGTCTGGTATAGTGGGAAGAGCATTGGCTGGTACAGTCTGGATTCAAGTTTGATCCTGTGAGCCAGCTGTGTGCCCACGGGCATAACACTTAACCTCTCTGGGCCTCATTTTCCCCAACTACGGAATGAGGAGATTCAATCACAGGGTCTTGTAGTGACCTTTTGACTCTAACATTCTGTGATTCCATGTATTTGCCAGTCATTTTGAAACATCTACTACGTGAATTCATGGGAAGAAAAAGCTGTAAAGCATTTGCCTTTTTAGCCAAAGGTGGGGCTGGAGACAACCCCTTCCCCTAAAAAATCCTCTTGTTTTTAGAAAACAAATGTTATCTTTTTCCAAAAACAGAATCCAAACTGGGCTTCAATGGCCAAAAATACATTCTTGTGTGGCTATGTGACACTCCTTGAGCATGACGCCCTTTGGTTTGGGGGTGCACCCTGGAGCCCCCTTCAGGCTGCTTCCATGAGCCTCGGTTGTCACAGCTGCAACCTGGGCGTTGGTGCTGGGACCACTTCCTGCCAAGTGATGAGGATGAATGGCTGGGGCGCCTGCTATGTGGCCACTTGGGGAGGAGAGAGCATATTGTCCCAGTGAGCAGAGCGGGAGGGACTACTCAAGTGAGTCTCAAACAATCTGAAATTTCTTCCACTGCCACTGGCCACTTCCACAGGGCCGAGGGGCAGCGTTCAGTCTCACTCAGCCTGGATGCATTTCACTTGTTTTCTGGTTTGCTAAATATTTCTTCAACAGTTGTGATCCTTAGAACATCGTGGACTGTAACCCTCTTCTTAAGCTCTGCATCCCATTTTCTCCTACTGAATTTTCACTTTCCAGTCTCAAGTGGGGGAAATAAATACTTCTCGTCTCTGATTTTAAAACTCATTACAGAATCACCAGCAATGAAGGGCTACCAGGGGAAGATGGAGTGCTTTTCACTGGCGGGTTAACAAACTTGACCAATAGCAGCAAGTGGCACAACAAGGTCCTGCTCGACAGAAACCTATTTGCAGGTTAATAAAACCCCTGAGGTTCTAGAGAACATTTCAGTCAAGAGGTAGGAGAGAAACAGAAGTGAAAGTAGTAACGGAATAGCAGTTCTTCTGGCACCTAGAAGAGCTTTTTGAAAATATGACTTTTCAAGAAGAATTCTCACCCGCCTTCCTTAATCACCTATCTAGGTGCTGTATGATCACACGTACCCACTGCCTTATCCTCATCATAATATGCAGGAATTTTTTTATGTTTTTGCTCAGGCTTTCAAGGAAGGCTGGAAAACATCACACAAAATCTATAACAAATAATACTCTCAGATGTACCCATGGGAAAACTGAAGATCATGTAGGACGAATTACTTGGTTATTATTTGCTTATTTAGGTTATTTGGTTAAAACAAGTCGCAAGTGTGGCTTGCTTCTCAGAGCGGTGCTACCCTGCTAGGCTGCCTTCATGTGCTCAGTGACTCCTTGGTTGTAGCTAAAAGTGGGGCCCCTGTACCAAACAGCACATTCTGTCCCCTTCCTCCATCCCTACTCACTCTGTAGCAGGGGTGACTGGAGGTTCTGCCCACCTGGGCTATGGCTGCCTTATTGCTTGGTACCCAAAGGCACTCTGCTAAGATAATTTACTGTTTAAATATATATATTTAAAACTGGTATACATAAAACTGGTCAAGCAATGAGTTGCATTTTTTTAAATTAATAGACTTTATTTTGTAGAGCAGTTTTAGGTTTACAGAAAATTGAGCAGATAGTACAGACTGTTCCCGTATAGCCCTCCTCCCACGTCCAGTTTCCCCTGTTGTTAACATCTGGCATTAATGTGGTACATTTGTTATAATTGATGAACTAACACTCATATGTTATTATTAACTAAAGTCCATAGTTTATATTAGGATTCACTCTTTGTGTTTTACATTCTATGGGTTTGACAAATAATGTCGTGTATCCACAATTACAATATCACGCAGAATAGTTTTATTGTCCTAAAAATCTCCTGTGCATCACCTAATCATCCCTTCCCCGCCCCCCACCCCACCCCCTGGCAACCACTGATCTTTTTACTGTCTCCATAGTTGTGCCTTTTCCAGAACGTCATAGGGTTGGAATCATACAGTATGTAGCCTTTCAGACTGGCTTCTTTCACTCAGCAATATGGAATTAAGGTTTCTTCATGTCTTTTTGTGGCTTGATAGCTCATTTCTTTTCTTTTTTGTTTTAACATACTTTATTTTTTTGGAACAGTTTTAGGCTTACAGTAAAAATTAGTAGAAAGTACAGCGAGTTCCCACATACTCCCTGCCCCCACACACGCACAGCGTCCCCCATGATCAACATCCCACGCCAGATGGTTCATTTGTTACTATAAGTGAACCTACACTACACCTCATCATCACCCAAAGTCCACAGTTTACATTAGGGCTCACTCTTGGTCTTGTACATTCTATGGGTTTTGACAAATGTGTAATGACATGTATTCACCATCACAGTATCATACAGAGTAGTTTCACTGTCCTAAAAGTCCTCTGTGCCCCACCTGTTCATCTCTTCCTTCCCCATAATCCCTGGCAACCACTTGTCCTTTTACTGTCTCCATAGTTTTGCCTTTTCCAGAATGCCATGTAGCTGGAGTCATGTGGTATGCAGCCTTTTCAGGTTGGCTTCTTTCACTTAGTAATATACATTTTATGATTCCTCCATGTCTTTTAATGGCTTGGTAGATCATTTTTTTTGGCGCTCAATAGTATTCTATTGTCTAGATGTACCACAGTTTAGTTATCCATTCACTTACTGAAGGACATCTTGGTTGCTTCCAAGCTTTGGCAGTTATAAATAAAGCTGCTATAAACATTCATATGGAGGTTTTTGTGTAGACATAAATTTTCAGCTCCTTTGGATAAACACCAAGAAGCACGATAGCTGATCATATGGTAAGAGTATGTTTAGTTTTGTAAGAAACCGCCAGACCATCTTCCAAAGTGGCTGCACCAGTTTGCATTCCCACCAGCCATGCATGAGAGTTCCTGTTGCTCCACATCCTTCCAGCATTTGGTGGTGTCAGTGTTCTGGATTTTGACTATCCTAATAGGTACGTAGTGATATCTCATTGTTGTTTTAATTGGCATTTCCCTGATGACATACGATGTGGAGCATCTTCTCATATGCTTATTTGCCATCTGTATATCTTCTTTGGTGAGGTATCTGTCTAGGTTTCTTGACCATTTTTTAATTGGGTTGTTTGTTTTTTTATTGCTGAGTTATAAGAATTCTTTTTATATTTGGATACCAGTCCTTTATCATGCGTGTTTCACAAGTATTTCCTCTCAGCCTATGGCTTGTCTTTTCATTCTCTTAACAGTGTCTTTCACAGAGCAGAATTTTTTAATTTTAATGAAGTACAACTTATCAATTTTTCTTTCAGGGATCATGCTTTTGGTGTTGTATCCAAAAAAGTGTTAAATGTCTAGGAAACAAGCCCTGAAGAGATCATTGGACCCCAGGAAGCAGCTTGGAAAATCTTGGAGAGACATCATGAGCAGACCTTCCAGCTTTTCAAGGTGACTGCTGGCTCTGCATCCGTCCAAACCGGAGCACCAACGTCTCCAGCCCCCTGCCCACTCTCCTGCAGTGCCGTGTACTGACTCCACACCTACCTCTTTCTGTAGCACGCTTGAATGTTACTAGAAGGAAAGATTTAGGTTTAGTTTTTGGATGTAGTCATGCACTTGCTGCATGGCGACGTTTCAGTCACGATGGACCGCATACGCAATGGTGGTCCCATAGATGAGCACCACATAGCCCCGGTGTATAGTAGACTACACCATCTAGGTATGTGTACGTATATTCTATGATGTTCGCACAATGCTGAAATCGCCTAATGACACATTTCTCGGAACGTATCCCACCATTAATCAACGTGTGACTGTATGTTCGTCAGTCCTTGATGATTTATTAAATAAGTGATTTTTCTGAGGCTAGCAAAGTATTCATGTCTTTCTAATAAAATTATTCAACCAGTCTAGTCTTTCTAACACAGAAGCAGAGACAAACAACTCTGGTTTATTTTTGAAAGATGGTAAGTTGTTTTTTTAAGAAAAGTTCTTTGACTTGAACATAAGCAAGAAACTTCAAATTGCAATGACATTTGTAAGGATGTCAATTATTCTCCCTTTGAAGGAAGAATAATACAAAAACAAGTTAGAACAGTTTTTGGACATTTAGGTGGTCAGCAATTTCCCAGGCACCTGTGTTCAACTATAGACCCAGCTCTTTTATATAAAGCAAGTTTGGTCATTGTCACTCACAGAATTTATCTTCTCGACCTCACGCTGCCATGGTTAGTTTGTTTGTAACTGTACTGTAGACCGTCTGATAGCCCATCTTGTGCTAATGTTATTTTTAAATCTACCTTGACGTGGGCTCCTTTAAGGCAGGAATCAGTGTGTTCATGACCCAGCACAAATCTTCTGTGAAGCAAGCCCCAGTAAGTGCTTGTTGAGTTAATTTGTTAAGTCTTTATCCAATAATACTTACTGAGTGCTCAAGAGAACTATAGTATTTTTTAAAATTTTATTTATTTATTTTTTCCCCCAAAGCCCCAGTAGATAGTTGTATGTCATAGCTGCACAGCCTTCTAGTTGCTGTATGTGGGACGCGGCCTCAGCATGGCCGGAGAAGCAGTGCGCCGGTGCGCGCCCGGGATCCAAACCCGGGCCGCCAGCAGCGGAGCGCGCACACTTAACTGCTAAGCCACGGGGCTGGCCCAAGAGAACTATAGTTTTGAGGAGCCAAATTTATAAAAAGAATATAGGGAGATGAGCAGGGTTCAGGGAAATCATCCAAGATTCCTGAAATGCTGAAATATAGAATGGAGGAGAAAAGAAGAAAGAGCATATTGTTGATGTTCAGGTGTATGAAGGAGTTATGTTGAGCAGGATTGTTTTCCATTTCCCCAAAGATTAAGAGAATAAGGAAAGGTAGGTACAATTGTAGAAATAAAACAAAGATTCAGGAAGCATGTAAGGGAGGATTTTTTTGAGTCTAGGATTCTTGGAATCTTGATGGAGGTAAGCAGAAAGTGCAGAGAAGATTATGGTCTTGTCTTAAGGCATGCAAAGCTGGGTTGACTTAGCCCCGCCAAAGGGAGTGCTCAGATGCAGAGGACGGGGCAGCACGTGGTGGCCAGTTTCCCAGCACATGCCCTTGATCTTTGTGTTTGCAAGTTAATGTGCAATGAGCAAGTCATTAATTGCAACAGAAACTCGAATCAGTGCCGCTTCCTTCCTTATCAGTCCAGGCCAAGAGTGTGAATGGTAGGAGCAATTGCAGTGAAAATGTAAAAGTACTGCCAAGCAGCTCTGCTGAGAATCAGAGGCAGAGACTAAATGGCTTCTTTTGAGTTTCTTGCAAATTTGCAACATCTTATAATAATAGCTTATTTATGGAGCCCTTGATATATGGGAAGGAACATCCACCTGAGGTCAGGAGTCCTGGCATGAACGCCAGTTAACAGGAGGGAGCAGCAGTTCTGTGAGGTTATCTATGTGACCAGCTTGAACTCCCTCAACCAGCGAGGGGCAGAGCCAGACGCTGACCCCAGATTTCCATCCTGGTCAGAGCTCTTGCCCCCACTGTACTGCCCGATGACCTTTGGATTTGGGACCTGCCTAAACAAATCCCAGGTCAACCCCACTGACTCCTGGCAGCTCCGAGGGGCTTTCTACGATTACTCAATTGGCTTGAGTGCCAATTCCAAGAGCTGCCAGGGCCCACTGCTGCTGGGTCCACTGTGGCCAGAACCTCTGCAACGACTCTCAATCTTGACTGCACATTGCAATCATCTGGGAAGCTTTACAAAAATGTTGACGCCAGGGTCCCTCCCCTAAAGACTTTGATTTAATTGGTCTTCAGTGCAACTTCAGCATAGGGATTTGTGTTGAACTTTTTATTGAGGTGTATTATACATGTGGAAACGTACACATACCCTAAGTACGCATTGCAATGAATTTGTACAAACTGAAGGTACTTGTGTAATCACCACCCGGCTCAGGAATCAGAACTTCACGAGCAGCCCAGAAGCAGCACCACGCTCCCTTCTAGTCTCTTCGCCTCTCCCCACCCCCAGCCTCCACCCTGACTTCCAACAGCGTAAATGGTTTGGGCGTGGAGATTTTTAAAGCTCCCCAAATGAATCTAATGTGCATCTGCCATTGAGAACCGTCGTCTTACTGGTTGAAGGTGGAGAAGTAGAATGAGTTGAACAAATGCAGAGATGCAGGTAAACCCAAATGAAAGAAACAAGAAGAAACCCAAGCCACAGTGGAGCCTCAAGGCAGGCAGCTTCCTCCAGGCTGCGTGTGCAAGTCTTCTTTCACATCAGCAAGTCCACAAGGCAGAAAAAAGTTGTTTTTTTTTAAAACAAGATCTTTCATTTATAAACAACTTTTCTCAGCATTCACATCTTAGTGAAAGAACACCTGCCATCCCAAGGGTTGCCAAAATCACATTTGCAGATAATAATAAAAAAATTTATGGAGCGCTTTCTATGTCCCCAGCCCCTTACTGACTGTTTCATGCATTATCTCATTCGGTCCTCACAACACCGGTGTGAGGTTCTCTCATTTCTCCTGTTTTACAGATGAGGAAACCTAGGCCCGAAGAGCTGCGGTCACTTGCCCAAGGGCACAGTTTGCAACTGCAAAGCTTACCTTGCAGCGATTCTCTTGCTGTATCTCCACCGTGGTTTTACTGTAAATGTCAAGGCCAGCTGCCCTCTGCTATTCGATAGCGGACAGAGATTAAGGCCACACCAACTTCACTTTCACTGAACAGCGAAATGAGCTGGGACTGTGGTGGAGAAAAATCACAGAATTACCTCTGTGAGCTGGAATGCACCTTGAGGATCAGGTAGTTTTACTTCCTTTTACAGATGAGGAATGGGCCAAGAAAGAGGATTTGGGATGACTCCACAAGCTGAATGAGAGAAAATTAGAGCAAGTCCAAACACTCCAGGGGGAAGGCCCAGTAAGACCCTCGTGGGGCAGCAGGGCTTTGCCCCATTCCTCTAAGCCCAGACGCATAGTTTGTGGCTAGTGATGTTACGTTATTGTCTAATTTCACGTTCACAGCATACTCACCTGCGACGTGATTATTGTGTACTGACGCAAGTCTCTGTGCGGTGTGCACCTAATCCCCTCGGGGAACTGCGGGTCACTGTGATCTCAGATGCAAGCTGACCCTCGCAGCTCTGCCTGTGTTCGTTCCCTTTGTCTGGATTTCATGTCTTACGAGATCAGCCTCCTGGCATGTTTATTCTGGCCACGGAGGGGTAGGGTGGGAGAGAAATCTCTTGGAGAAGTGTTCATTGAAAACTCCATGTTGCACGTGTGAGTCTTATTTCCTGAGCACTTCCAGGAAGCAAAACAAAGCTCAGGAAATGAGAGGCTTGTTGCTTTTCCACATTTCTCCTCTAAGATTATTTTGAAATTTCTTGGTACCGTAGTCCCCTCTTATCCGCGGTTTTGCTTTCCACGGTTTCAGTTACCCACCATCAACCATGGTTTGAAAATATTAAATGGAAAATTCCAGAAATAAACAATTCATAAGTTTTAAATTGTGTGCCATTCTGAGTATTGTGATGAAATCTCACCCCGTCCTGCTCTGTCCTGCCTGGAACCAGAATCATCCCTTTGTCCATCGGATCCACGCTATAGACGCCACGGGCCTGTTGGTCACTTAGTAGTCGTCTCCATTATCAGATCCACTGTTGAGGTATCGCACTGCTTGTGTTTGTCACTTTTATTTTACTTAATAAGGGCCCATGTATATGGGAATGTATAGGAAAAAACATAGTATATATAGGGTCGGTACTATCCGTGGTTTCAGGCATCCACTGGGGGTCTTGGAACACGTCCCCATGGTTGAGGGGGGGACCCCATATTGCTAATTTTCCCTGGTTTTACATCTCTCCTGCTCTCCTGCCTCCGCAGGGATCTAACTTTCAGTTCCTACGTCCCTTTACCCAGCTTTGTCCAGTTTCCCTGGTCTTTTTGCAGGGAACTCCCTTAGTCGGAGTGTTTGATCTGTTGCTCTCTAATTTCTTTTTCAGAGCAGTTGTCTCTGTATAAATTAGACCCTCAATTACTTTTCTCTTCCTAGAGCAGTGAACCACATTCTGAGGAGCTGTCAGGGTGGGGGCAGCTGGGAGGTTCAAGCCAGTGCTGGCTTGTCAGCCTCATCCTCTGTTTCCTCCACTGCAGCGGCCACAGTGCAGCCTTGTGCAGAGGTCACGAGCATGGAAGGGCCTTCAGTGCCCATTCCTGCTGTGCCCACGTGCCCTGGGACCTGTGTGAAGAGGGCACCGTGCTTTAGAGCATTGGCCTGTGCTTAGAGGCAAGAAGAAAAACTAGCTCAATTTAGGACAGCTTGATGTTTGACAGCTGTGGTAGCCTGCATTCGTGCCCCAATCTTCATACCCCTCATATCACTACCCTCTGCCTTATGACTTTACGGTTCTTCCCATCAAGAGATGAGTATCTTCCCCGACCCCCTGATTCTGATCATGACATCTGCTTTGGCCAATAAGATGTTGGCAGATGTGATACAAGTAGAGGCTTGAACACACATCTGCTCTCTTGCATCTTCACTATTCCATGAGACGAGCTTGCCTTGGCCGGCCCCCTGGTCCCAGAAGGGGATGAGAGATATGTGGGGCACAGCAACCCTGACGAAGCTGCCCCAGCCCAGCCCACCCCAGCCCGGAACAGAGCCACCCGCTGACCCAGAGATGCATGAACAAACCCAGCCAAGAGCAGCCGCCTGTCCAGCCAGTCTTCACGGGCACTGCAGGTGCAGGAGCTGCAGCAGGAAGCGACTGTTGCTTGAAGCCTCTGGATTTTGAGGTGGTTTGCTCCCCAGCAAGTGCAGTGAGGCCATGCCCTCTGAGACTATTACGATGATGATGTGAGCAGCTAGAAACAAAAGCACTTTGCAAACGTAAAGCTGTGGGGAGTGAGCATAAAGGAGTGGACTGTTGAACAGGCTCCGACCTGGAACCTGAAGACCTGAGTTCAAATCCATGCTGCCCCCACTTCACTCTGTAAACTTGGGCAGAGAATTTAAGTTTTCTGGGTCTTACCACAAAATTAAAGAGCTGGCTGCAGACTCAAAACCATGAGAGCTTGAGACAATGCTGGAAAATTAATATGAGTCCTAGCACTTCATTGGTAGAGAGTAAAGAAAGGGATGGGGAAGGTAGGAGAGAGGTCAGACAACATTTTATTTGAGTGTAAATCAAATGTTATACCCAAATAAAGGGACAGATCTGCTGAGTTGGGAATTGAATGATTTTGAAGAATATGTTTGATCTAACGATGAGAGGTAGACCTGGAGCCCAGATATAAAATAAAGTCTCATTTCTCCAGAGACCAAAGATGCTGTCCTTAAAGTGGGCACATGAACGATAAGGGAGGAGAGTGACCCTGAAGATGGCTCATAGAAATTGCCTTCCTGACAGCTCTTCACTTGGAATAAAGCAAAGCCGGGGACGATTGTGAAGTCCTCGGTCAGACAGAGAGAGAAGTTTAACTTTTCTTGGTTGTGTCACTTGTCACCGAGGTCACCTGACCTCAGACAA
The DNA here is from genome assembly GCF_057802395.1 of Ceratotherium simum simum. Classification (NCBI taxonomy): domain Eukaryota; kingdom Metazoa; phylum Chordata; class Mammalia; order Perissodactyla; family Rhinocerotidae; genus Ceratotherium; species Ceratotherium simum. Next base: position 82,961,866 of record NC_141908.1, read on the forward strand.
GTCACCTGTCCCATGGGCAAGTGGATGAAATGTGGTTCATTCATTCGTTAAGTGTTGGTTACATGGTCCATTCCAGGAACTGCTCTGCACACTGGAATGAAACAGTGCATAAAACATGGTTCCTGAGCTGGCTGCCAGCCCAGGCTAGATGGACTCTTCATACGTTGTTATTCGTGTCAAAACATAGACAAATACTAGATTCTTTTGCAGAGGGGAAAATGATAGCTCAGAGAGATTTGTCCAAAGTCACAAAGCTTTTAAGAGAAAGACGAAAAAGTACCAATTTTGACCCTAATATCTGTGTTATTTCTACTGAATTATGCTAAATCCTTTTGTTGGTTGTTTGATTTTATTCACAAAAGTGTTATTTTTACACATTGTTTTAGGAGTACATCCCTGTGTAAAGTAGAGTCGGGTGCTTGGGTTCTTCTGTTGTTCCATGGAGAAGCTGTGTGATTTATAAATAAAGGATCAAGTTCTCAGTTTCTGTGGAAGTAGGTTTCTCTACTGAATAGGGACGAGGCTTAAATGTATGAAAATAAGGGAATAGTTTAATCAAGTGTTGTTCTTTTGCTCAAGGAAATACTTTGAAAACAAATATAATGACTATCAAACTTTGTAAGTGACAGTGTAAATTGTTATATTGCCTCAAGGAGGGAAATTTGAAAATATATTTCAAAACTACAAATAAACATGCGTTTTGTTCTAGTAATTTTGGCTTGAGGAACTTATCCTATAGAAATATTCACAGATGTACAAAATTATTCAGAGCAGCATTTTTTTCTAGCAACATATTGGAAATAACCTAAATGATCATCAATAGGGAATGGTTAAATAAATTATGCTACATCCTTAGGATGGAATAGCATGCAGCTATGAATAAGGACAAGGAGAAGAAGGAAGAGAGGGAGAAAGAAAAGGAAGAAGGGGAGGAGGAGATTCTTTATGTGCTCACATGGAACATTTCCAAGATGTCCCGTTAAGCGACGATGGTGTGATAACGCCTGTGGGAGAGGGCAGATGGAGTCTCTGGGATTCATGGCGAAAGAGCACCATGACCTGACTTATGGATCAGAGGTGGTGAGTTACCTCTTAATCAACCTGTGCCACCACTGACTATGTATCTATGGAAGGTGCTCAGGTGTTTTTATAGAAGATATGATGTGAGAGAAGGTCCCTCTCATCTACTCTGTCTAGTTGGGGTGTACATGATCTTTATATATAAGAGAGAACTAACTATCGAAACCATCACAGGATCAGAGAAGGAGCGTGGAGTCAACCTTATGTTGGGATGAGGGAGAAGTTTGGGCTTGAGGGGATCAGAAGTCTTCAGGAGAACTTCACTTGAGTTAGGGGAGGATTTAGATAGAACAGAAAGATTGTGGGAGCCAGGCAGGAGACTCGCAGCAGAGGCAGAGCCTGGAATGACAAGGCAAGTTGGGGGCAAAGAGGACCATGTTAGGGCCGGCCCCATGGCTTAGCAGTTAAGTGCGAGCGCTCTGCTACTGGCGGCCCGGGTTCGGATCCTGGGCGCGCACCGACGCACTGCTTCTCCGGCCATGCTGAGGCCGCGTCCCACATACAGCAACTAGAAGGATGTACAGCTATGACATACAACTATCTACTGGGGCTTTGGGGGAAAAAAGGAGGAGGATTGGCAATAGATGTTAGCTCAGAGCCGGTCTTCCTCAGCAAAAAGAGGAGGATTAGCATGGATGTTAGCTCAGGGCTGATCTTCCTCACACACACACACACACACACACACAAAAGAGGACCATGTTAGCTGGAGACGGGGAGACTGGCTTAGAGGGCCATCGTGAGAAGACCAGAATGTAGTTGGGCAACACTGAGGAGGACCTGGGATGCCAGGAAGAGATCTGGAATTTTGTTCAGGTGTTGGAGCCAGGGGCAACATGCACAAAGCAGTGTGTTGGAGAGTGTAATCAGGCCACCCTATGCCAAGTGGGCTGTAGCAAAGGGGTCTGAGGTCAGGAGACTCCTGGAGACCTCGACAGGAGACCAGGGACGAGGTGAAGAGGCCCAGGCTAGGTCAGTGGCCGGAAAAGTAGAAAAAGAGAGGCAGTCACTAAGGCGTTGTTCCTCAGCCCGCCCTGCCTGCACGCGGCTCTGACATTCCCCGCCGGCCACGATGAGCTTGGGTCTCACAGGTGTGAAGCTGCTGGTTGTGCAAGGACGTGCGAGTCGAGGACCAGACTGAAGGGTAAAAGTACTTCTTAAAAGTTACTTTTCCAGTATTCAATCAGAACTTTAACCAATGTTTTCATCAAAAAGTGGGCCACTAAAATAGCATGCAGCTGTTACAGAATCAGGTAGCTGTGGGTGCTCTCCCGTGAGAGGACAGCGGTCTCCTGATAGGCCCGTCACGCACTGCCCCTCTGAACACCTCTGCATGTTTCAGGGTGAAGCCTGGGACACACGGGACACCGGGAAGGAGGGTGCAGAACAGGGAAGTCACTTTTTTGCTTCTGAATAGTTGTGGTATTTTATAAGCAGGTTAGTGCTTATAAGGAAAAGATTCTTAAAGGCATTTAGTACATCCCACACTGCCTTCCTCAGGCCCTATCATAGGAAAATAGACAGAAGTGCTGGTTAGGGAAACAGAGGCGGGGAGAGCCGTGGTAAATCTTCCTTGATCTGACAGGTCACTTCTCCACAGCAGAGTCTAGTGTGGTTCAGAGCTTGGACTTATTTCTTGAGCAAGTTGCTTATGGCTCCAGGCTTCAATGTCCTCAACTGTAAAATGAGGATGCTGTGATAAAATGAAATAAAATGTAGAAAGCATCACTTTGCACATGGCAGCCACCACCTGGCAGGCCTCCTGTAATCACTGGCTGTTGTTATCATTGTCTCCCACGTCTCACTTGTGCTTCTCCTCCACTCTAGTGTTCACTTGCCTGACCTCTCTAGAATGTGCACCCCTTGAAGGCAAGTTTTTAAAGTTCTTTTAATTGTTTTCTCCCCTGCTGACAAAAATAGTACATTCTTATGGGGCGGGGAGACTAAAAATCTGCCTTCATCTCAGTCTCTAAAGATAATCTTTGTAGATTGTGCTTTCCATCGATTCCTCTGGAATAGGAGTTGGGGCCACTCTAAGGCCCCTTTCTGTAAAGGGCCAACTAGTAAATATTTTGGGCTTTGCGGCCATCGGGTCTCTGTCACAACTACTCAACTTTGTCCTTACAGCAGGGAAGTAGCCATGGAGGACGCCTACACAAACGGGCGTGGTTGTGTGCCAACAACACTGTCTACAAAAACAGGCTGCGACCTGATTTGGCCCTGGGACCGTGGTTCACCGGCTCCTCATCTAGAATAGTGCTTGCTGTTCAGTAGAAGCACAATGTGAATCGTATATGTAATTTTACATTTTCTTATAGATAGACTAAAAAACAGTTTTTTAAAAAGTAAAATCAATTTCAATAATGTTTTATTTAACCCAATATATCCAAAATCTTGTCATTTCAACATGTAATCAAAATAAACAATTATTGAAACATTTTACATTCTTGTTTTCATACTAAGTCTGAAACTCGCTGCTGCAAGATGTACTTGCAGCACATCTCAATTTGGACCAGCCACGCTGCAGGCGTTCAGCAGCCACGTGCGGCTGGTAGACTGCCGTGCTGGACAGCTCAGTGGCAGAATCTAGACGGACTTTGTATGCACATAATTACATATATTAAAAAAACATAAATAGTATAATATACGTGCTTTTTTCACCGAATAATCTTTCTTGGCCATCTTTCCTTATCATTCCATAAAGATCAGCCCTTTTTTGGACACAGTATTCCATTGTTTCAATTTATCATAATCTATGTTATCAGTGCCCTATTGGTGGATATTTGTATTTTCCTAATTTTGAATTGTTATTTAAAGTAGTTCAGGGATTGTCCTTTTATATATAAGTGTTGGCACCTGCGGGTGAATATGTCTAGAATAAATTCTTGGGGGTTGAATTGCTGAGTCAAAGGCTGTGATGACTGTGAATAGTAAGTTTTCTGGGTATTCCAGCATGCTGGCACTCAATGGATAACTGTTACATGAGTGGATAAATAAGAATCTCACAGCACTGAAAGAGAAAGAGAGAAATAATACGGATTGAAGTGGGAACAATGAACTGCACCTGGAGGAGACAAGTCGAAACACCTGGGTTGGCAGTGAAGGGGCTTTATCAGTGTTCAGTTAAACTTCGAGCTCAGCCCAGTCCCTATCCTCTCAGAGAGTCCCCAGGCCCCGGGTCTCGGGCTGGGGCATTTGTGTAACTCTGGGAAGTTGTTCTCTACATCTGAAGGCCCAGGTGAGCCCCAGTCTCCCCTGAAGTTGGCAGATTTCTGGTTAAAGGTGGGGCGTAGTTAGAGGTGCTGCTCCCCGGGGGGACTGGGAAAACCCCTACTCTTCAGACCCGACAGGGTCCCGGGATTCTGGAGTCCCATCTGCAGAGGTCTCTGACGCCAAACCAGCTGCCCTTCTGGAAAGAGGAGGCTTTCTCCCCAGGCCAATCCGTCCCCACTGTGGCAAATGAGGTTCCACTCTCCAAGGCCAAGTCCAGGGATGGAAATCTGACTATGAAAACCTGAATTTATCTTGAGATCTTCCCTGTTCCTCCATTGCCTGAGAGTTCTCCCCTGGCCTGTCCTTCAAACCAGCAGCTCTGGTCACACTCACACCTGCCTGGCTCCAGCTGACCTCCCGCCCTACATCCTCCCTCTTCTCTAGTTCATCCAATCCTCCTCCCCACCACCAACTCGGTCCTAAAACCTGGCTTTTCTATAGCCCTCTGGAAGGCAGGGTCTGGCTGCTTCCTCCCCCACAGGCTGCCATAGTACCTGGCACATAATCGGCACTTAATAGGGGTCAGTTTGAGTGAAAGGACAAAATAATCACCAGACTTTCTAGCTTGCCATCCATGGCCGTCCACAGGACAAGCATTGATCAAGGGCCAACTATGTGCCAGGTGCCCTGTCAGGGGAAGGAGGGGGACAGGGTTTCTAAGTTCACAGAGCTGTGATCTCAGATCCTTTTCTGATCATATCTAACACTTCACAGCTCCCCAGAATCCCTGGACCATTCTGTACTGTTATTCACGCAAATATTTATTTGAGCACCTATTATGTGCTAGCATTATGCTAAATGCGGACTATCTAATTTATTCCTCACAAGAACCCTCCAAGGAAGGTAATACTGGCCCTATTTTACACACAGGAAGTGTGAGATTAGGTAACTCGCCCAAATCCACATCTGCCCGTTAGTGAGTGGGGCCAGCGTTCCACCCCAGGCCTGCTCCACTCACGTCCACCCCCTGTTCATCCTGGAGCTCCATGGCCTGGCAAGGAAGCATGTGAGTCTTCAGGGCTGAGGGCAGAGCCTTCCAGACCAGGTAACCCCAGGAGCCCAGTGGGAAATCACTGTGCATTTGGCTGCAGGGCTGTTCCATTTGGCTGGGGAACTGAGAAGAAGGATAGTGAGAGATGGGGCTGGAAGAGCCTGGAAGTAACTGATTTCAGAGTCCCCTGACCTAGGCCTCAGCACCTCTCACTGTAACTTGTGACGACGAACTCCTCTGACTTGATTGTCTTGCTGGTTTGCACATGCTCCTGAGGTGCCTAGGTGAGGAGCTTGTCCCAGCTGCCGCGGTTAGCGTGGGGCTGGGACTCGAATCTAAAGGTCCTAAGCTTACTTTCCAGGTTACATTGATTTTTATTTTTTGAAACAACGTGAAGGTCGGTGGTGTTTCTGCTCCTCAGGAGCCACATCAGAGGGGATTCTGCAGCATTTGTGAAGAAGTGGACACAGCTCTACCGTTCGGCCTTTGCCTTATATTCAAGTCCAGAGTCTCTACTTCCCTCCTGCTCCTGTGCTTCTCACAGCTGCCAAACCATCTCCCTCCCAAGGCCCTGCCTTCGGAGCAAGGAAAGAAAAACAAAAAGAAGTCATTTGAATAAAATAAGAGCTCAGAGATCCAGGCAAAATTATTGTAATCAGAACCACAGACCCTCCACTGGCCAGGAGGGGAAAATTTTGTCAAATAATAATGCTCACATTCTTCTCTCTTTTTCTCCCCCGTTCTGCTTTGAGCATGTAGTTTTCTGCCCTGACCATGTTTCAAATCTTGCCAGAGGCAGGGACACAGAGGGAAAACATTCCTGCCTGTAAACAGAAGGAAAAGTTTCATGGAAGAGGCTTGGAAGTTTGAGACTTACATTGGAATTGGCAGCAGGAAAATCCAACTCTCTGGAAATAATGACCCCAGCATGAGGTCACTCAGGAGATGCCGCCTCCTGCATGGCCGCCAAGTGTTGCCTCAGCCTCTTTTCTCCCAGCTTGAGGCCACAGAAGGACGGTTTGTTCATTTATTCAACAGTCAGCAGACCCTTACTATTTACAGGGTACCTGAAGAGACACTAATGACCTCTAGGCAGCAAGGAAGACAAAACGTATGCAGCAGTGACTGTGGGGCCACAGGGATGGTGACCGCGACCCCAGGGAACCTTTCACAGCCTCTGCTCTGCTGCTCTCCACCCAGCGTCCAGGGCTGAGGTCTCCTCAGCGAAGCCCCCCGATGAGAGCTAAATGCATCCCTGTACCTCCCGTTCTCTCACAGAGCACTCACCCACCGGCGAGTTTAGGTGTAATCAGCTGGTGACTCGGGGCCTGGATCCCCATCCCGCTAGAAGTGGAGGAAGGAGGGACAGTGCCGAAGACAGGGGACCGGCCAGTCAATGTGAGCTGTTACTATGCAGAGCTACTTTCCGGATCCAGACCAGTCACCTGCTCCTCCCGCCCTGCGTCCAGACGCCGTGACCACAGCGTCTCTTCCTCTCTCTTGCTCAGTGACCGGGATGCTGGCCCCCTTTCCCCACCTCACAGGCAGGGAGGAGGTCCGATAATGGCCCACCCACATTCTTCTGGGTATGTCTGCTGGGAAACCTCTGCTGCTGCGTTCCCTCTCCAGAGCATTAGGGCTCCTCTTCTCCAGATGAGGAAGCTGGGACCCCAAGTGACTGATTTGCCCAAAGACAAAGAGCTGGTTTGAGGCTGAGGTCTTCCAAACCACAGTCCACGGCATCTGCTGCTCTAAAATGCCAAGTCCTCCTCATTCCAGCCGGACCTGTTTGCCCCAACTCCATTTCGTCCTGGCAGTGGATCATGAAGCCCTGAGTAGGAGTGCAGACAACCGGCAACTTGAATCCAGCAATTCCGCTCCTAGATATTTGCCAGAGAGAGAGAAGCCATATGCCCTCAAGGCGTGGACATGAATTTTTTTGCATCTTTATTCATAATAATCAAAAACTGAAAACAGCCCAGGTGTCCAACGACAGATGACTACATAAACTGTGGAAGGTCTGTGCAAGGAATATTACTCATCAACAAAAAGGAACAAATTATGGGTAAATGTAACAACATGGATGAATTTCACAGACATTATGCTGAATGCAAGAAGCCAGACACAAGAGTACCTACTGTATGATTCTGCTTATATGAAGTTGTTTTTGTTGTGTGAGCGTGTGAGGAAGATCAGCCCTGAGCTAACGTCTGTTGCCAATCCTCCTCTTTTTGCTGAGGAAGACTGGCCCTGGGTTAACATCTGTGCTCATCTTCCTCCACTTTATATGGGACGCCGCCACAGCATGGCCTGACAAGCAGTGCATTGGTGCACGCCCAGGATCCGAACCTGGGCCACCAGCAGTGGAGCACGAGCACTTAACCGCTACGCCACGGGGCCGGCCCCCCTATATGAAGTTCTTGAACAGGCAAAACAGGAAATCAGATCAGTGTCTGCTTGCAGGGACTGGAAGGATGGGGGATGGGAGGAGTTTGTGGGGAAAGGATTAGCTGGGAAGGAGCATGAGGGGACTTTTTGGGGTGATGAAAATATTCTATATCTTGATGGGGGTGTGGATTACATGGGTGTGTGCATTTGTTCGACTGCTCAATCTGTATACTTAGGAGCTGTGCGCTTCAATGCTGTAAATTGTATCTAAATTTCAAAAATAGAAAAAAAGGTAGTACATGACTGTTGCAAAACTTTATACAGAAGTAACGAAGTAAGCAAAAATTATTATTTTCCTACATCCAAATGTCATACCTCTGAGCTAACCGCTGTTCATTATTTCATGCAATAACCTTCCAGAGACTCTTCCTAGGGGAAGACGTCCACATAACGGGCTCCCCCATCCACCGGCCATAATCTGCTCCAGGACCACTCGGAGAGCTAACAGAAGGCTTTTCATTTCTTGCAACCACATTTCTGAGCATCAACCAGTTCCTGTTTGCATGTCAAATATTGGTTGTTTTTCCATGTTTGACTGCTGAGGGAGATTTTGTGGCTACCACTAAGGGATAACAGAATGCTTGGGTGACACCATATTTTTCTGAATGGTTTTCCTCTTAAGGGAGCTACATCCTCCCACCCTTCTCTTCCCAGGGGCTTGTCTCCTCATCCCTGCCTCTCTCTTCTTGACATCTAAGGTGAAGCTGTTTCATTCTCATTGCCTTTTTTCCATTTCAACTGTGCACAATGCGTCACCTTCATGGGCTTGAGCCCTCCTGAGGTGTGTGGAGAAAGCGCTGACCTCTCACAGGCTAGATCACCAAAGACATTCCCTATGACTCTGTTACTATCTATTGAATGAGAAAATACATGGAAAGGAAAAGCTACTATTAATTAAATGTAATGTCTTTAAATGGATTTGCATTTTATTAGCTATGACAGTATCTACGTGCGCTAAAATAATAACAGCAGCTACTATCAATTATGTACTTATCATGAGCCAGCTATTTTGCTAAGTGTCCACATGCATTATCTGTAATCCATCCCACAACGCTACAGAGTGGAAACCATTGTCATTCTCATTGTATAGAGGAGGAAACTAAGGCTCAGAGAAGTTCAGTAACCTGCCCAAGCTCACACTGATGGGCAGGGGTGGCCTGAGAACTCAGCCTGACAGGCATGAAGGATTGAGTGCCACTGGATCTTGCTTCTTTTGTTTACTTATTCTGTGGATGATATTTGCCAGCCTATGAGTCCTCCAGCCCCAACCTAAACTCAGGCCTGGTAGGAATCTGAGGCCACCAGGAGGGAGTCACTCATGTGGGTGCTGAGCCCTCAGCTTAGAGTCGAGCTTCAACTTGTTCACCAGCACAGGACCTCCTAAATCCAGCCTTATTCTTTTCATATCTCTCAACCCCAGGCTCCTGTTGCTTGAGTTTGCCTCTGCTTGGTCTGGCTTGTCCCAGTGTCCCCAGAGGCTGAGGGGTTAACAGTTGAAAACCTGTTTGCAGACCATTAGAAACAATAATCACCTTGCCCAGTAACCTGATCTACCTCAAAAGAAGTGTCTTGATTTTAGCAAACAGTGTAAGTGGCCTCTGTGTAAAGCAGAGGGGTGGAGCGGGCTCGCCTGAACTGCATTCTTACACGCAGTCGGAACTGCGTGGTGATCAAGCCAGGCCTAGGAGCCAATTCCAGAGCCTAGGCAGCCACGCTCACCCTTCTGGCTGCTTCTTCCCCGGGAATTCTGAAAAATCTCCCCTGTGTGGGGTGATCTGGTATAGCCCCCACATGGCTGCTTTCCCTGCCCAGCCAGGGGGAGCGAGTAACTCTCTATCTGATGTCCACTTGACCAAGGACGTGGACTGAATCCTCGCTGTGTGCTCACACGCACCGTCTTCTTTCATGCTCACCACTAAGCGCTGTTGCTAGTGTGCCTCCCATTTCACAGGGGAGAAAGAGGAGACTTAGAGACAGCTGTGTGTGGGAGCCAGCGCTGACTGTTAAACTTTTAGGAATTTGGCAAGCTAGTGGTTAAACTCGGCCATTATTAACAATTAAATACATAAACTTATAATTAAGTAAATTATATTAAAAACAAAGGTAATAAATACTCAAAATTCATCACTTCCTAATTGTGTTTTACGTTTCCCTAGATTCCGTGCCTCGGAGGTTGTGTCCACAGTACTGTATCTGTTGTAACATTGTGTCTATCGCACTCTCCATTTTGTAAGATCATGTTGGTAGCTTGAAATCCGCCGTGGTGGGGGTATTTACACCACAGAAACTGGCAAATGTACAAATCAGGGCTTGTGTTTTTTTCCCTAAGAGCTGGTTGTTAGACATTTACCAGTCCCCCTGTGCTGAGAGAGGTTTACTCACTGGGCAAGGTCACAAGGCTTGGAGAGGAGCCAAGCGTGCAGCTGGGACCTTATACCGCGATCCTCTACCACTTAAGAAATAAGAAGGGGCTTCAACACGTTAATTGCAAGGAAATAAAAGAGTTGAAGGAGGGTAAATGATTAAAGATTAAGAGAGACTTACAGACATATCATGCAATCACAATATGTGCACCTTATTTGGATCCTGATTAAAATAAACTAAAAAAATTATGACATTTGAGGCATTTGGAAATTTGAGTACTTACTAGATATTTGATGATATTAATGAATTATCATGAATATTTCAGAGGAAACGATATGCTGTCCGAGACTGGCTTTAATAAAAATGCCAGAAGGAAATCATGAATGGGTGTAGAGCGGTGGTTCCCAGTGTGGTTGCCTGACCAGCAGACCAGCAACACCTGGGAGCTGGAGATGCAGATTCTCAGGTCCCAGCTCAGATCTGCTGAATCAGAAACTCTGAGGGGAGGGCCCACAGTCTGTGTTTTAACCAGCCCCCAGGTGATTCTGACGCACTCAGGTTTGAGAACCTCTGAGTAAGATGCAACAGGATTCACCACGAGTTGGCTGTTGAGGCTGGGTGGGGGTTCACAGCTGTTTGAAATTTTCTATAATAAACAGTTAAAAAATGATTAAGCACACTGGAAGAGGGGCGTGTTGGTGTGACGGGAGGGTGGGAGCTGGATGGCCTCTGGGTGTGGAGTGAGACAATGGATTCTCTTGAATGTCGTTCACAAGCCCTGTATTGGTGCGTCTTTATTGTCTTTTGAATTAAAAATCCAGGTTAACTGCTGCCTTAGCAGGACTTTAACAGGCAAGCTCTTCTCTGCTTGGCCAGCCCCAACTCCTCAGGTGTCTCTGTTCAACTCCACCTCTTCATCTGAGGCCCTAGTTTTAATAAGGGTTGTTCCTGAATCCTCAAATCTCTTGGAGAAGCAACTATTTTAATTTTCAACTTCCACCTACGCTGTGTGACTGTAAATAGCCACCCGCTAGACCTGCTTTATCAACTGCAGACGTGATGCAATTAATTAACTTGATGCAGCCGCTTGCCACACAAGCTGCTTACCTTCAGCCCATTGTAGTTCTGGTTTACTTAGCAGATACCGCCTCTGGAGGGGCCGGCCCGGGCAGAGGAATTCATTAGTTGGTGTTTGCAGAGTGACAGGAAACCTGAAAAAGCATTAGGTGAGTTTTTATTTTTATTTATCGACTTTTTGTTTAAAAGGGACTGAAAAAGGGCCTGAACCCACTTCCAGGTTGTGTTGTTCATCGTCCTGCGGTTGGCAGATTGTCAGTTCCCCTCCGTCTCTAAACTACACCCCTCAGCGCATTTTTTCTCTCTCTCATTTCCGCTATTTCTCCCAACTGGAAAACTCTTTGGATTTTGTCCCAGAGGACGGGAAGGTCTGTCTGCCCGTCACATGGGATATTGAAGGGTTTTCAGTCTTTTTGGTTTAAATGCCAAACGCAATGTTTGTCCTCCCACCGCCTCCAGGAGCCGGCCTTCCTTCTGTCCATCCTCTCCACTTCCCTCCCTCCCTCGTCTCTCTTTTTTTTTTTTTAATTTAATTAATTAATTAATTTTTTCCCCCAAAGCCCCAGTAGATAGCTGTACCTCATAGTTGCACATCCTTCTAGTTGCGGTATGTGGGACGCGGTCTCAGCATGGCCAGAAAAGCGGTGCGTCGGTGCGCGCCCGGGATCCGAACCTGGGCCACCAGCATTGGAGCGCGCACACTTAACTGCTAAGCCACAGGGCCGGCCCCCTTGTCTCTTAAAAACAGTCCTCCTGAGACTTTGGCAAGACATCGCAAGGAAATCCTTTCTAGAAACTGTACTTCCCAAAACTCTGGGGAGGGGAGAAGAAAAGGAGTGGCCATCTTCTCGTAGAGAAGGAAGGAAAGACAGAGTAGGGAAAAGAACATTTTTGGGGTGGGGGGACGACATTTGAACTCTGCCTCATCTTTTCAAATGTTGCCCCTAGAACAGGATTTCTTAAGTGGCTCTACATGGCCCTGAAGGTAAAATGCAGATTTCAGGGCTACATTCCAACCCAACTGAATCACAATGTCTGGGATGTCCTCTGGGAATCTGCATTTTTAACGAGCTGCTCAGAAAGTCTGGATGCCCACTGAGGTCTGAGAACCACAGGTCCAGGGGAAGGCCCCGGATCCTGTTGACTGAAATCCCCCTAAGCGCCAGCCACAGCGTGCAGCAGAGTAGCTTTGGCTCCCTCTTTGAAAGGCCTGCCTCCAGGCCCCTTTTAAAGAAGTGAGACTTCACTGTTTTATGTTAATGGTATTTACTGGGTGTTTAATACCCACCAGACGCTTTACAATCCTCACAACCCCCCCGCAATCTGCATTCTTGTCGTACCCATTTTACAAATGAGGAGACTGATGCTTGGGGAGGTCAAATAGTTTGCCCACATCACGCCAATGAAATGTGTACTTAGACTCTGACATGTCTGCTCAAGGCTGAGCTGTTACCTCCTGGCCTTTCAGAGTAGAACTGTGCTGGGCGGATTTTCCACACCAAAAACTGAAACTCATGATTTCACAGATATGCTTTTATTTTTACAGACAACGGTTCATAATACTTGCAGCCTGGATGGTCTCCTTATACCCTGGGCTGTGTTATCCTGTTTTTCACTCTGTAGGATGTTACTAAGTCAGACAGGCCAGTCCTCGACCTGGTTTGCCAAACCCACTGGGCAGGAGACCCCAGCCTTCCTCCTCTGGTTTTGGGGGAATTAGGGATCTATTTTAAAATTATTCAACAATAAAGATAAATCGGAAGTTTGCATCTACCCCTATTCTCCGCCTCAGAAGCAGCTTTTGTGGCCAGTTTGGGGGTTTTCATGGAGACATTTCTGTCTGTGGTTTTACACATACAAAGCATTTCTTTTCCTTAAAATAAATAGGAAAATAGTGTATTTATCAACCTTGCAATCGATCTTTTTCACGTAATCATTTATCTTAGACCTCCTTCTTTCTTTTTTTCTTTGCATTTTTAATAGTAAAGGCGCACTAGAGAAGTTCAGTGATGAGAGAGGAAGGAAGAATATTCCTTAAGCATAATTAAAGATGAAAAAGATTGATAGTTATTTTGGAATCCAAGTATGGAAATACTTTTTTTTTATTGTGGTTAAATACCCAGTACATAAAACTGACCACTTTAACCATTTTTAAGTGTATGTAATGTCAGCGACTTTAAGTACATTTACAGTGTTGTGAAACCATCACCACCATCCATCTCCAGAACTTTTTCATCTTCCCCAACTGAACTCTGTCCCCATGAAGCACCAGCTCCCCTTCCCCCTCCGCCAGCCCCTGGCAACCACCATTCTCCTTTCTGTCTCTGTGAATTTGAGTCCTCTAGGGACCTCATATGAGTGGAATGATACCGTTTTTGTCCTCTTGTGTCTGGCTTATTGCACTTAGCATCACGTCTTCAAGGTTCATCCACATTGTAGCATGCGTCAGAATTTCCTTCGTTTTTAAGGCTGAATATGTGTGGATGGACCACATTTTGTTTATTTGTTCATCCGTTGATGGACACTTGGGTTGTTTCTACCTTTTGGCTGTTGTGAATAAAGCTCCTATGAACATGGGTGTGCAAAGATTTGTTTGAGTCCTTGCTCTCAGTTCTTTTGGGTGTGTATGCAGATGTGGAATTGCTGGATCATATGGAAATTCTATGTTAACTGTTTTTTTTTTTTTTAACTACTACATAATATTCCATTGTATCTTTCATGTGTTTATTGGTAATTTAAGTTCTCTTTTCTGTAAACTGCCAATCATCTGGTATGATTTTTAGTGGGATTTTAGATGATCTTTATATAATCTGGATATTCTTTATCTGTTATATACCTGGCAAATTAAAAACAAGTTTCTACATCATTCCAGATCCAAGCACTTGTCCTTTTCTTTCTGATTATTTAAGGAATATTTATTGATGAGAATTTTTATTATCACAAACTAAGACCTCACAGAGAGGCAGCATGTGTAGCAGCATAGGGCCTGCCTCCTGGTAGGTGAGTGAACATAAATGTTCACTGAATGACTAAAGGACTTTGGGACAGTGCATGGTTTCATTAGTGATTCTTTTTTACATTCTTACTGTGATCAGTCAAATCCAGAAACTAAGTTAAACTCTTTCTGATGCCTCTCAGCACTCTTTCCCTAAGGTTAACCTGTTCAGTCTCAGAAAAAAAAATAAGCCAAATTGCTATGGAAATAGTAGATAATTCAAGTTTCTGCTATTTGCAAAACACTGCAGGGAAACCTTACTGCAATGGGCTTTGTCAAAATGAGAATAGTCAGTGATCAAACAGCTCGCAGATTAGAAAGGAAAAGACTGGAAAGGGAGTGGTGGGTCCAGCTCAGTCTTCCTTCCTCTTCCCCAGCTGCCATTATTAAGGCTCAATATATACCAAATGATTTGCTGAACTCTGTACATCTGTTATTTAATCTTCATCTTAATCTTGCAAGGGAGCCATTACCATCCCCGCTTGATGGGTGTGGACGGCTTGTGAAGGCTAGGTCACTTGCTGAAGGGCACACAGCTCCTGGTAAATAGTGGAGCTGGGCCGTCATCCCTGTCCCTTTGGTGGCAGGCGCTGAAATCTTCCTCACCATTATCTTGTTCTGTGTCCCTGTACCCCAACGCTGGATCAGGGTTACTAGCAGGAGCCATGACCAGGAGTGAGTGACTTTGCCTGTGTATATGTGTGGGAGGGGGCAGGAAGGGAATCATGTGGTTTTGCTGGGTGCCCCATGGTTGGGTGTGGGGACGCAGGCTGGAGTGACTGGGTGTCCTTGAACCTCCGAGGTCCACAGCTTCACTGGCTGAGCCCCTCCTCCTGGGACTGATTCCCTGAGGCGCTGCTGGGCCCTGGGGCTGGAGGAGCCTCCTAGGGCCAG
Source organism: Ceratotherium simum simum (assembly GCF_057802395.1). Lineage (NCBI taxonomy): Eukaryota > Metazoa > Chordata > Mammalia > Perissodactyla > Rhinocerotidae > Ceratotherium > Ceratotherium simum. The sequence goes on from NC_141908.1 coordinate 82,976,985, forward strand.
CATGAAGGCTCCAATCTGTGTCCGTTGGGAATGGCTGTGTTCACTGTGTCGGTGACGTTGCCTCCGACTGTGGCCACAGAGATCTCTACCTTTTCCAACTGACCACACAGGGAGTTTGCAACCCATTACTCAATCAGACTTATATTTGTCCTTGTATTGCTCCCTAAACTTTGTTCCTTGTCACACCAGACAAATAGTGACACCTCTGGGGGCTGGCTTACGTTTTTTTTACACAACTCCTCTTAAATACCGCACTAGACCCAAATATTGACTCAGTATATTTTTAGTGGACAACCATTTCAGAGCCTCTGTAACTTTAGAGTTGGCTGAGGATAATTAGCATGACTAGCTTCTCGGGAGAAGAAAGATCAGGAGGAACCCCTCAAATTGAATTTTATACTTCTGGAAAGAATGCTGTGTACTTGTTTTTAAATGCAATCAGCAGAACTTTAAGGGGAAAAACCCCATAGTTTCAGGTCTCATTTACCTCCTTTTCATCCTAACTTCCCAGTTTTAGGTATAGCTAATTTTCCAGAATTGCCTGCTCCGGGGCCTGTGAAAATAGGGAGTGCCCCCAGGGAACCTGAGGTGGGGCGGTGGCAGCAAAGGTGAGGGGAAAGACCCACATTTTACTTGGATGCCTGAGAATTAATCTATCCTTTTGATGATAATTTAAAATAGCATTTGGAATTATAATTCAAATCCTATAGGTGTTTTCTCTTTTCTCCAAGTTTGTGGATCATTTTAAATACAAAGAAATGAGGGGTTACTCCCTTTTGATTTGCATGGGCCGTCCTGATGGATTTGTTGCAATTTCCGCTCACCTGGCTGCTCTGTCTTTGAAATCGTTGTCAGGTCGCCTCCTGTTCCTGCGTCAGGTACCGAAGTCCTCACCGAGGAACAATGCGCCTTGAAAACAGAATCCTCTCTCCCTCCCTGCTTCACTCCAAGTCGTAACAACTCCGCACCCAGTGGCATCCGCTGGTGTCCTGCCCGGAACCATAGTCCTGGCCTCACGGCCGTGGAGCACTACAATTACGTTAATTGGAGTCCTCTGTCACCTTTGGAGGAAAGGAATGCAGATGCCTCATTGCCCGTGGGGATCATGGTAGAAACACTTGACTCTGACAGGTGTTCCCTCCTGGTGTGGAAGCCTTTTTTCCTCATTTCACAGGTAAGACCAAGTGTGTCTACATCAGGGAGCCCCACACTGTGGTCCTCAGCAGAATGTGTTAGAGAGAGGTTGCTGGCTTCAATTGAGGAAGACAAAAAAGACTGTTTGCCCTGCAATTGAAATCTTTCTCCTCAGGAGGTGCTCAAAGGCTTGTCATCTTTGTGGAGGTCTTTCTGAAGCAACCAGGTCTGTGAGCAGACTGGCTCCCCAGCCCACGGCATGGATCGGTGATGTCCTGGAAGGCTGTGCTGTCCAACGTGGGAGGCTCGAGCCACATTTAAATTAATTAAAATGAAGTCAAATGAAAGGGTCAGTTCCTCACTAGCAGCAGCTACGATGTTTCCAGCGCTCAGCAGCACGTGGGGCGAGTAGACAGTGTGGCCACAGAGAGTTCTACCTGACGGCCTTACTCTTAGGCGCACCACTCACCAGAGGTACTTCGCTGTCCCAGACAGCGGTGGCCTGCACGGTGGCCCTGAGGGGCCAGGCGAGGCTGGAGTGAGGACTCAGTCACCATCCATCTGCACGCAGAACCCTGGTGTGGTCACGAGAGAGAAAACAGTGATGCTGTCAGCAAACGCAGCACTTGGCTCAGTGTCACTGAACCCGGAACCCTGGTTCTGTGTGGGACACACTTTCTGCTGCCTTGGAATTCAGAGCCTAAAAGATAAGGTGGGAAATAAATTATCAGAACCTGTAATCAGCTGACAAGTGGACATTTGCCAAGGGCAATAAATTATTTGGATGGAGGATCAGGGAAGATCCTAAGAAGGGGACTTGTAAGCTGGGTTTGGATGGGTGACAAGGAGCTCAGCAAATAGACGTGGCAGCAGGAGAATGTTCAGAATAGAATGAACTGCAAAAAACTGTGGGGAACTGTAAGAGGCCTGGTGTAGAGGGCTGTGAAGTGGGAGGAAGGGAGGCAGGACCAGCCACCACAGTTCTGGGGCCGCTCATTCAAAAATGATTCAGAATTTCAAGACGGCAACGGCTGAGCCTGAAATCAAGCCTGGGGCCCCATGCACACGTAGAGGCCGCAGCCCTCGAGGCCATCCTGGTGCAGGAGCCCAATTTAAAGAGAAAGAATGACCATGTCCCCAGGGCTTTGGGGGTCATGCTTGGACTTGGGCTCTGCCTCGAAGTCGACCAAGCCCAGCAGAGATTCTTGAGCCAGGGTGAGGCAAGGCCAGGCTTGTGTTTGACAAAGACTATGTTGGGGCCGTGCCGGAGGCCCTGAGGGGGAAGGCTGGTTAGGAAGCCACTGAATCAGCCTCTAGAGAGAGGATGAGCACTGGAGAGTGGCAGCAGGACAGAGGAGACAGGACCAGAAGGATCTGCCGGTGGTGAACTTGATCACAGCACAGGGACTGGCTGGTGTGGGGTGTGGGTGTGGACGTGAACTCCTGGACTCACCGTCTTTAGGCGGCAGGTCTCTGTGCTGTGGTCGCGCTGGGCTGCCTCCCTCCGAGGTCTCTTGTGCCTTTCTCTGCTGGTTCTGGAGCCTTTGGGTTCCCACCCCCCGCCCAGAGCACAGGCTGAGGAGGAGGGAGGGTGGAGGTGCTGACCTTGCCCTGAAGCTTCTTGCCAGAGCCCTTTCAGGACCCACTGTACCCTGCGGGCCACGGAGGCAGACATTTCCCCAGCCCACATCTGGGGGAGCCAAATCATCCCCTCTCTCCCCCAGCGCTAGAAACCCAGCCTTAAGGAAGCTGTCACCCCGTTCCCAGAACCCCCTTGGATTTGCATTTCCTGACTCGGGTATTGGTGACATCACTTTTCATGTCCTGACTGAATCACGACGGGCCCTTTTCTGAGGGGTGGTGGTGGGGCTATGGGAGCCAGCGAGTGCCGAGGCATGCCCCCACAGCAGGGAGCAATCCCACACACAGCAGGGAGAGGAACCCCACAGGCCCCTGCAGCCCTCCTGCTGCCAGGAAGGAAGCCCGTGCATCCAGCGCCCACACAGGGGTGCCAGGACCCCTCGCTCCTCACAGGGCACCTCTTCTGATCCTCATCACATGTCTTCGGGGCACAATGACCCCCTTTACATGTGAGCACTGCGCGGCTCCCCAAGTCTGGAGCCACCTGCCTGCTGGCACATGTGGGCAGGGTGAGGATGAGAACTGGTCTCCAGCGCCTGGGTGCCTCCCCCACTGCTCCTCCCGGCTCAGGCAAAGCCTGGGAAGAGCCCCTGGGATCTTGTGCTTCCACTTCACAGATGGAGAAACAAGCAGAGGAGGCGCAACAGTGAGACAGCCCTAGGTGACTTCCTGTTTCTAAGATGGGGGCGATTTCATTTAAACCTGGCATGCAGTGGATGTCTCCAATAGCTTATCCGTAAAAAAAAATTAGGAGTCTGGTCTGTCCCAGAGACAGGAGGGAACAGGGAGGCATATTTAATGCGTTTGAAGGAAAATAAAAGACACGTGTAACATGGAAGTAGGTACAGTTATGAATCAGCTGTGTTGGGCCACATTGTTCCAAGAAAATTTTACAAACGAATGTCCTTGCGCAGCGGCAAGTCTGGCTTGGAGTCTGCCCTTGCTAGATGTTGGAGGGTGTGGTGGGGCAGGTGGAGGAGGAGAGCGCGGAGGACCTGGGCCCCCGAGGCTCCCGGTCAGAGTGGCTCCTCCACCCCAGGGAGCCTGCCAGTGCAACCCTGACTGCTCAGGGGTCCATGGGAGGAGGAGGGAGCTGGAGCTGGGGGAGGTGGCGCCAGCAGTCCAGGAGCCGGCTGACAAGGCTGACAAAGCTCTAGGGAACCAGCTCTGAAGCCAAGGCTGCTCTTTGGGTCTGTCCGTCGCAAGTTTAAACTGGGATAGTAATTTTAGGAGCAGAAAAATCTTCCTGGATGTAAAAGCTCGGCTGACAGAAAAAGTCTGCAACCTTCGGGCCTGGATGAAAGGGCTGGACCTCTGGGGCATCTTCCCGGCTGCAAAAAGGGCGAGGTTCACTCGAAGGGTACTTGAAACAAAACAGTGACTCTAAAACGCACTCATGTGTCGCGTCCTTACAGAAAAATACCTTGTGTAATTAGTTACAAGCTTTAGAGAATAAAATCCAATTTTTCTGTCAGAGGGAAAGGCTGACCCCCTCAGACTGCTGGGAGAGGGGGACAATGGCTGCAGGCCCTTCCCCCCCGGAGCCCCTGCCCTTCATTTGGGAAGCCTGGAAACATAAAAAAGTTGGGGGATCCTGTGAGGACAGTGTTCCTGCACTCATGACTGTTCAGCCTGGCCCCTTGTGCTCCGAGGGGCTTCGTGGTGGAGCAGCCACGGGGTCCTTTCATGAGTTCAGGCTACCTTCTCAATAGCAGATTTTCTTTCCTCTTCTTTTCAACATTCGCCTTTCTTTTCCTTCATCCTCATCTTTACCTTCTCTTTTTTTCCCTTTTTTTGTGCTTTTTTCTTTTGGCTTTTCTGATAGCATTTTTCTCCTGCCCTTGTGTTTTAAGTCTCTAAATGAATCTTGACTGCCCCCACGGCCGGCTGGAGAAGCACAAAGGCCTCCCGTCCACTGGCTACAGTAATGCCATTGTGTGTCCTAACAATGCACTAATTGGCATCGACAATTGTTGGGGGGGGAAGGAGAGGGCCGCTCTTTTCCAATCAGTGAGCCACCGAAATAAAAGGAGAGGAGGAGGAGGACGGGAGGCCCAGGTTCCTGACAGTGGGAGAGAGACCCACAGAGGGGGCACAGCTCTGGGGTTTGTGCTGGGCTTTCTAAATTAATGATACAAAGAAAGGAGAAAATAATTATTTTGGAAAAAAAACTATAGACTTCACTGCAGACAACTCCAGGGTCCTGGAGGGGGTGGGAGGGAGGTGAGGGTGAATCCCTCCAGGACGGCTCTGGGCAGGGGGATGAGTGGAGCCCACCCCCACAGCAGCATCAGTGTTTCTGCAAACTGAGGGGAAAGTGGGAGAGGTGGTGAAGGAAGGCTCCGGAAACCCCTGCAGGAGGGCTGAAGGGCGGTGCAGAGGACAGTGCTGGGGAAGGACCATTTCAACCCCATTTCTCATTTGCCCTATGGGGTATTAGACTCTGAGAAGGGCCCCAAGCCGTAGAAGGCGATTCTGACCCCAAAAATGGTCCTTAAAGGGGGGTGGGGCAGGATGGTGGACCAGAACAAAATGAGGGTGCTGCTGGGGCTCTCGGGGCTGCAGGGGAACCTGAGAAACCCTAGAACGTGTCCTGGAACATGCAGGACCCCCAGCCACTTGGTTCCAGCCTGCATCCTTCCTTTCCCCAGAATGCCTCACCTTCCAGACCCACCTCCAACACCTCTCCTGGAAGCTGCCTGTCAGGTGGGCATGGCCACGTGCTCGTTCGTGCTCTCCCTCTGCCCCTGAAAGTAGCAGGACTGACATCTACTACTCCTTCCTGCGTGACAGGCCCCAGGCTGAGTGCCTGGGATGCATTATTTCACTTAAATCTCACAACAGCCCCATAACTGTTATCCCCACAGAGAAGGCAAATGGGGAAACTGAGGCCTCTTAGCCTCTTGGAGGTCACAGACTCAAGGGAGAGGCGCCAGGAATCTAAGAGTTGCAGCAGCAGCACTGGTGAACGTGGCCTGTGCTTTCCCTCCTCACTCTGCCTGTCTGGAGGGCAGGGGCTGGGTGTGTCATCTTTGCGTTCTCAGCATTTACCTGGGTACTGGGCACACAGGAGGCCTCCAACAAGGTTTGCTGACTGAAAGGGAGGCAGGGAGGGCTGAATTACCGGCCTACCTCCTCTATGTCCTGTGGGTCAGCCTTCAGCCTGCATCAGAATCCCCTGGGGACGGGGAGTTTTTCCAACACAACCCCCAGGGTCAAGGTGGGACCAGAGAACGTGCATTTCTAACACGTTCCCAGCTGATGATGCTGCTGAGCCCTGGGAGGGCTGTTCTCACGTGATGTGCACACCGCAGCAGGGAATTCCATCCTTCCATTATCTCTGTCTGTTGTGGCCTGAGATAGAAGCTTCATTAAGGAGAAATTAAAGTTGAAAACTTTTGACCATAATGATAGATAATCTTACTCTCCTGCCTGCTTTAAATAACAATCTTAATCAAGTAGTCATTTATATTTGATGAAAAAAAAGATCAGTGATGTGCCCAACTAACCACACTGCAAACAATGGCATTTCCTAGAACATATCTGGACAGAGGTTTTTATTTGGGAGGTCTCTCTTGGAGATCCCTTCCCTCGCACAGATTTTTGTGCCTTTTATTTCATGAATATCTTATACTTTAAAGTGAAATACTCATCCAGCGGAAGAACTGAAGAAAGAGCGTGTGAATTCTAATGTCTTTTTGGTGAGTGCGTCGTGGGGGATACAGTGACAAACTGAGGAACCTGCCCCAGGGGGACCAGCGAGTTGGCCCAAGAGCCAGTGCCTTGGGTCTCAGCATGGTGCCAGGGAATGGAGGGGTCTTCTGTGCCCTGGGGCAGCTGCCACCCCTGCCAATAAAGGCTCCTCTCTCCACTCAGTTCCGTAGGAACCACCCCTGTTTCTTGAGCAGGTCATTTCCATTAGTCAGTTATTTGGCACCCTCTGAACTTCACTGTCATCATGTTGGTTATGTAGCAAGCTCCTGAAGAAGTACCTCTTCTCAATTAAAAAAGTTTTCCTCGTGGCCTTGGCACCCTGGCAGGGCTCTCTTGTATGTTTGAGCTGCGGTGTCTGTTGGGTGCACAGGTTAGGATGAGATTGCAAATGTGTGGAGAAAGGGGGGAAATTGTGTGGGAAAGGTGTTGTGTCAGAAGCCAGCTCTGGTTAACCCAAGAGAGAAGCCATTTGTTGCACAGTTGATAGAATTTAATTAAAAAAACAGGTCCTTGGAATAACAGAGTTCAAGGCAGTTTCAAGGGAGCAGGAGCTAATGGACAACCCCTTCAGAGGCTGCAATCCAAAGTGCGTGCTCAGCTGCCCTCAAGATTCAAATCCCTGCTGGCCTGGCTTGGGCTGTGGGCCCCAAGTGGAAGGGTACTTTGATGATGGGCCACCAGGACTTCCTTCCTCTGAAGAAAAAGTGGGACCCTGTACCCTAGAGAAAGTGGAGGTGAAGCTAGGGAGGCACCACAGCCCCTTACGATTCATCAGGCCTTCAGGAGGGGCACCATGTGTTCTTATTTTTATTTTATAAAAACTGCTGTTTGAACAAACTAAACAAAATAATATTTTTGGGGCAATAAGATAAATTTGATTTGCAACTAAGCATCAGATGATAACAAGGAGTTATTGTTAATTTTGTAGGTGTGTAATGGCATTGTGACTACGTAAAAAAAAAAAAAAAATCTTTTTTTTTTTTTTTTGGTTAGGAAGATTATCCCTGAGCTGACATCCATGCCAATCCTGCCCCACTTTGCATGTGGGATGCCACCACAGCGTGGCTTGAGGAGCGGTGCATAGGTCCGAGCCTGGATCCGAACCAGCGAACCCCAGGCTGTCTCAGCGGAGTGCTTGAACCCAACTGCTACGCCAGCAGGCCAGCCCCTAAACATCATTTTTCAGATGCGTACTCAAGCAGTGAGCATAAAATGTCATTATGTCTGGGATTTGCTTTGTGATATTTCCTCAAAAAAGTGAAAAATGAAAACAAGAGTAGGTGGAACAAATGAGGCAAAATCTAATAATTTTTATTTTTGAATGTTTATTTTGATTTCTGAAAGTCCCTATTAGAGACACCCTGTGTGGGCTGCGTATGAGCTGACTGGGTGCCAGGGGACTGATTTGGGGGCCGTTGGGCAGGGCTAGTTCTCAGGGCTCGCTGTTGGCCAGATGCATGTTGTCACACACTCACCGTGAGCACTGCACTCCATGAGGCCAGTCAGTGGTGCCTGGCCTCTGCTTCCCCTCTCAGCTTGGCGTGGAATTGAATGTGCGCGAGCAGGAGCTCCTTCTTGAGACACCTGTGGTCAGGCAGCTCCTCTGGGCACTGGGGCTCCCCACGCTGCTTCCTCAGTTGCCTGACTCTGGGCAGTGAGAAAGCCATTCGGGGAGGTTGACTCAGTTTAGAATTCAAATTCACTTCCCTGCGTGTGCAACTGGAATTTATTTCCTCTGCAAAAGGCTTGAATCTCAGAGCAAAATACCTCCAGCTGGGCTTTGGTGTACGTGCAGTGATCCTGCTGGAGAAAGATCCTGGTGTATTTTCACAAGGGCGCACCTTGTGGTATTCTCAGAACCTGATATTATCAAGAGTGTATCATCACAATACAGCACGGAAGCTAAGGCAATTTGGATGTCCTTGGGCCCAAAATTAATATGTGCTTTGTATAGTCTTGTAATTTGGGAAGTAATTTTCCACAACAGTGGGAGATGTTCCTTCATACATTTGAGATAATTTAGCTCAACGTTCATTTGAAAAAATGACTGTGCTAATAGCAGCTCTTCAGCTTCAGAACAGCAGACTATGCTGAGAGAGCATGGAAGTCACTGAAAGTGACTCTCCTGTCAGTCTGTCTGGACAAAAGACAGAGGACTTTCGCCCAGACAAACAGCTGCCTGAGATTGTATGGCAGGATCTGAAATACTGTATAAACTCATGAACTCTAGCTGATTTGCTTAAAACCAATAGACCTTAAGGGAGGAATATGAAAAAAGGTGGAGGAGTGAAGACTCTCCCTATTGTCCAGGTGAACTGGGAGTCACTGCACACGTCAGAATTTCTGTATGCTCAGCTACAGGAACAATTTGTCCTTCCTACTGGACTTGTCTGCCCAAGCTACGAAGGAATAGATGTAAACGGGAGAATAAACTATATCTTTCTGCTGGGTGTGTTTTGCCTTGGGCTTCCTGGGTATTACATACCATTGGGATGGGGGGTGGGGGAGAATCCTCTGCTCCAATAAGAATCCAGTACACTAATAAAAATAAATTTAAAACATTTTTTTCCCAGTCAGAAAGGTAGTTTCTAACGATACTACTTTAGAACAAGTCCCAGATGAGGCCCTGGTAGACTCAAGTTCAAGTTTCTAGTTGCATTCCTGCCCCTTGGCACTACTAGCTTCCCATGGTGATTCTGAATAAAGTCATTGCTGCTGTGGGGGTTCCCCATGTGGCAAGCATTGTAGGCATGGAGGAGATCATAGCTTTCATAAGAGACTTGGATTCCTTTGGAAAAGTGCTCCATCAGTGAAGAATGCCTGTCGTCACTCAAGTTACTGACTCCATAAAGGGAGGAGAGGGTAAGAAGTCTTGTCGTTCTGAGTTTCCACTTACCGGCGACTCGCAGTGGATGCTGAAGATCATCACTTCAACAGGTGCCTGGATTTGGAATTACTCTGGTTCACTTCAAAGTCTAGTTCTTCTACTGAACAAGGCAAATCTGAACACAGCTCAAGATTTCCTGAATTTCCCAGGCCCTTCTGGGCAAGAAGCACCTAGTGATTTTCCATTTTAAACACCAGTGTCCACAGTGATGAGGTTCCTGTTCGTTGGATGGGCCTGAGCTGGGAGTGGATGCTCACATGAATGCATTTGAGGATGACTGCAGGATAAGCAGAAAGAATGAACAAACGGAAGAGAGAGGACAGGTTTGTCAGCCAGCTTAGTCACCTGTGGCTGTGACCAGGCCACTTCCATTCACCAGGCTGTCTGGCAATGGCATATATTGGATAAGCAGAAGCTAACCACACCTGGACGAAAGTGAAGGGGTGTAGAGAAAAGGTTTATGGAGATGATCGCAGTCCATGAACACAAGTTCCGAAGTGCTGTGTCTGTGGGAAGAGGGGAGGAAGCAGCTGTTAGCGGGAGGGCCACTAAGGCTGTTCAGCCCCTCTGCATCCTTTTGACATCATTCTTGCTGTGGACCACCGTGTGCCAAGCAAATGTTTATTTCAGGGTAACTTGCTTCATTTGATCTGGTGGTTCTTAACTCTCAGGACGCATGGGAATCCCCCAGGGAGTTTTAAGAAACACAGACACTCAGGTCCCATCCAGAGAGATTCCAGTTCAGTTGTCTGTGACGGAGTCCTGACATCTTGCTTTTGTTTTTGTGTTTCTAATGTGGGGACCACCGATTAAAGCCATCAACAAAGGACAGGGCAGGGGAACAGTTAAGGGAGATTCTAGTCACCATCTCCTGAGGGTGCGAGAGATGAACAAAATGGTGTCTCTTTCCACCCAACTGGAAACATCTTTGCGTATCATCTTCTCCTTGATAATGCCAGACTTCTGGAGTTATCCAGCCATTCCAGTTTGTCCTGTGAGTCAGATGAATCTGGGGTCTGACTACATCATGGGTCCAGCTTGATTCAGTGAAACATTAACTGGTTTCTTTTCATTGTGGATTATGGCAGGTTTCTTGTGAGGATGAAGTCCAGTTGTTCCTTGAACAGAATGGGTGTGAGCCCCAACTGGTTTCCGGAGGGTGGAGGAGGAGAGGCTGGGCATGAACTTGTTTAGGTGTGTCTTAGGGAGCGAGGCTCAGGGTTCACCTTGGGTAAATGTTTAACCAGAAGCACCTTTTCTAGTCTCTTCAACGTCTTTTTTTGAGAAAGTGAGTGTAAATGGTGGACAGCTGCTGCCCCTCATGGCCTTGCTGCTGGAAGGACCAAGGCAGCCCAGGGAAACAGTGCAGGTATTTCCAACCCCTTCACAACTCCCAGGAGCTGCTCTCTCTCACAGAAACACCGAATCTTTATTTCTCCTTCTCTGTTCCCAAAATATGGTCTTCAGGAACGACTAGCACCCTTGCCTAGTGGCCTACTGCCTGCCACTTGTCCATCTAATTTGGAGAGCACAGTGGCGAGATGGATCCAGGGCAAAAGGTTTGGGGAAGAGCTTTGGGGAGGACATTCCACACATGAGCTTTGGCAGGTGTGTCTCAGAACTGAAAGAAATCATGCCCTGATCCAGCAAATAAGGCCCATAACACTACATCTGCATCTTTAAAAAAGTTATACTGCATTTTTCACAAGCGTAGGAAGAGCTGATGAGAATACTGTAGGTTGATGAATTTGGAAAACACCAAAGTCTACCTGTAAGATTAATCTTAAGAGATATTTTAAAGTCCTAGTAGCTCACTTTCAATAAAGTGCAAATCTTGACTTTGAATTAACATCCAAGGCTCATCTTGGGCTTTCACCACTCCTCCAAAAATAGTACTGTAATGAAGTCATTACGAGAAGAGAAAGCACTTTCTGTGTTGTTTATTGAGGGAGAGCTAACTTTATACATTAGGAACTGGTGCACTTAAATTATATGACAGATGACCACAAAAACTAGGGGTCTTGTCAACAATACAACTTCATTTTATATTATTACAGTTACTGATATGTAAAAAATGATGTAAACAAAAATAAGTTATGCCAAAACAAAAGGCAATAAAATCTAGAAAACAGAAACAATACAAGGTAACACATTAGCTATTACAAATAGCTCAACACAGAGTGAAATAATAGCCCAAACCCCAGATTTTAGTCAATTCTGTACTGCACGAGCAGAAATAAGGGAAAACGACACTGATCTGACCCAGGAGCAAAAGAACAAGTTGTGCAGAAGTCTTCCATATCACCAGGTTCAATACTCTTATTTTGCAACCTAAGCATTTCCTTCCTTTTGCCGTTCCTTAAAGACAGATGTGTTTTCTTAAATCTTCTACAGTAGGCTATTGGCTATTCACTAAGATTCTGGTAGGTGACCACATTCAGAACCTAGGCCTCCAGCAGTGGAAGCCTAATTTAATAGCTCAGTGGACTGCCCACGCCACACAGAAACATTTTTATCACAATTTATCCAAGAGGCTTCCCACTCCCCACTTGGAAAACAGGTGGCAAAATAAACTGAAAACCTTCATACATAAAAGAAAAGAAGATTCTTGTGTTTGTGTAATTTTTTAACCTGAGAAAGGCTAAATTCACTGACTTTACAGATTCAGATCTGGATAACTGATGTCATTTCTCTATCCATTGGCCTTGGTGACATCATGACATTCCTGAGTTTGGATAATGAAAGCAAGCAAGCAAACAACGAAAAGAGTGATTAAAAAACGGCATAAACCAAAGTTAAAAAATTGTATCTTTTGTATTTCCTGGTAAAAGTGTAATGGAGCCAAGAAGCCAATGTTTCTACCTGAATGACGTGTCTCCAACAGGAATCCTTTGACTCTTGAGGTTAAGGCACCAGGTTAGGCAAAGGTGAGGGTGTGACGTGCACGTGGAGCATGCTGGCTTCAAGTGCATCTGTATAAAGAGCAGCCAGCAGGGAAGAAGCAAAGTGATCCGTCTTTAGGCAAAGGGCGCTGCAGGCTCCAAGTGGGTCAACAGACTGGACTAGAAGTGCTAGGCAGCACTGTAAGGCACTCCTACAGGGAGAGAACAAATGGGGTGCCAATAAGGAGAAGGAGCCACAGGCCCAGCTGTCCACTAGCCAGTTTACCAGCCATGAGGCCTGAATCTGGGCCAGGGTTCAGGACTAAGGGCAAGGAAGATCCAGGGGAAGGGACAGACACTGGTTTTCAGCTCTACGGCCAGTAGCAGGGAACCTCCACTGTGCTGGGTCACTGTGGGCATCTGCATCTTTTACCTGGGTAACAACTGGCTTCACTCCAGACCTTGCTAACGAGACAGCTTCTCTTTCCACAGGGAGGAAGCAAAGCAAGACAGCAACTGTCTCCTCACTGAGTTTAACAGAGCCTTCTGTCACATCGGAGGCCACTGTACAAGGGCAGTGCCACCTAGCAGGATCATTTGGAACCCATCTTGAAGGAGACTCCTGACAGTTAGGGTGTGCTTAGGTCACTGTGACTTCTACCTGGAGTTTAACAAGGACTGGGGTACGGGGACTTGACCGTCCACATGTGTCCCATGTGATGGGAATCCACACCGGTCTTTAGGTCCACCGAGCAGGTCCCTCACCCGTCACTGCTCGGCCTCGAGCAGCCAGTTCTACTGGACTCAGGTGGTTAACAAGGGCCAAGGAGAGAACAGACAGTGCTCCCACTGACTCCATGCTTGCCAGGCGCGAGGTGCTTGTTTCCTTCAGCCTTGCCCCAGATTCTGTACTTTTCCACATTATCTTATAATAAGAAAAGGAGTGAGACAGAAAACTCAAGAAATAAGGGGAAAGTGCATGCATCTCTCTTTACTGGGAGAAGTAAAAAATAAAATAATATAACCTTTGTGTTGACTCCGGGCAGCATTTGAGTTAGGAGCTGAAGATTTACTTCAGAATCCAGTTATTTCAACAAATCAGCGGCAGATCAGCGCAGATGAATAATTCTGCCCAAACCTACAAGCAGCAGCATGGCTTCACCCTAAACTAGGAGCAGAGTGTGTCTCTGCTTCTCAGATAATGCCTCTCTTGGCAGAAAGTGTCTGGTGTGGCACCCTGATCAGTAATTTACACATGGCCTCTTCTGGCCAGTGGGTAGAGAACAAGCCCACAGGTTTGGAAGCCAAGCCTTTTTGAACAGGCACGGAAGAAACTATCCACTGTATTGTTCAGTGTGTCCATATGCAGACATAAAAACAGGCCAGACCACATCCAAGGGGACTCACTCCAGCTTAGCAAAGCCTGCCTGGGCAGCTAGAGCCACAAGAACAGCTCTGTTCTCAATGCAGCTGGAAGGACTTCATGGCTCAGCCCTTTGCAGGAGACTGAAGGATACCACTGCACTGGTTGGAAACCACAAATCCCAAGCACTAGTGATATTCCCTCTTGTTGGAGGCCTAGTCTAGGAGAATCAAAAAGTGATTACCGGGCCGGCCCCGTGGCTTGGTGGTTAAGTGAGCGCGCTCCACTGCTGGCGACCCGGGTTCGGATCCCGGGCTCGCACCGACGCGCTGCTTCTCCGGCCATGCTGAGGCCGCGTCCCACATACAGCAACTAGAAGGATGTGCAGCTATGACACACAACTATCTACTGGGGCTTTGGGGAAAAATAAATAAATAAAATCTTTAAAAAAAAAAAAAAGCGATTACCTTCTTGGCTAATCAAATATTAAAGCTCCTGAAGAGATTAGTCTTCAGTGCTGCAGACGTGAAAATGACTCTCATGCAGTCCCCTGGAGAGGTGGCGAAGCAAAGGGGAAGATGAGATTTTACATGGTTTTCACATAAAGAGGTTTCCAGCTTTGGGAGAAAGCAGCCCTGGAAGAACATGGCTGCCATTCCCATCTACTGCTTTTTAGGTACTTTGTGGCCTTCCTGCTGTGGTGCAGACCGGGGTCTATTTTAGGAACTGGCTTCTCTACTGTGGCTTAGATGCCAACACTTCACCAGGTTGGACTGTCTCAAATGAGTTTCTGGCACTGTTAGGAGGGATTTCCTTAAGTGATACACCAGGGAATGGGCATTTCAAGTGAAGAGAGGGTCCTCTGAGTCGGCTGCCAGCTCTAGAAGATTAATTGGCCATTTTCTCATGTGCTTTATGTGCAAGATATTTAATATGGGATGAAAAACGGAACATGAGGGAAAGCAGGTATTAGCTTGGTCTTAAGCAGGTGGTAATCCACAGATTTGCTTTTGTTTCGACAGTTTCTAAGCAGTGGAACAATTACCTAATAGTGTACCAGGTAATCTGTTAGGGTTGAAAACAGTAAGGGCGTTCATGTGCTCTAAGGCATTCTGGGCTGAAAACAACAATTTTGAATTCTCATGGCTGACCCAACTCCTAAGCCAGCTCTGCTCTGTCCTATCAGCTTTTGGTGGTGGTGCTGAAGGTTGTGTAGGCCTGCGGCCAGCACCAGCAGGCTGTCAGGGATGTACAAAAAGGAGAGAAAACAGCACAGCTGGGGTCCAGTTCCGGTTCTGGGTAGCAGGGACTGCTCATAGTTAGCAGGACCCTCTAACTGGGCATTGGTGGAAACAAAGACCTTTAGAACAGGGTCCAGAATTTCACCCCGACTCATGGCAGGTCTGACTCTGGGTGCCTGGGAGTTGGGGCAGGAAGTTCTGTACACAGACCAAACGTGCCTGAAGGGGAGGAGACGGCCCTGCACGTCAGCCTCCAGTGCAGAGCGCTGGGGTGGCTGCTGAGAGCTGGAATCACGGTACATTAATTATAGGGAAGGCAGAGCAAGCTTTGGTGGCTGGGAGCTGGGGCGGAGGGAAAAGGCACTTTGCCATCGGAGCACATCTGTTTTATAATAAGCAGGTCTGTAATTCTCTTGTGAAAGATCCTGTTCTCTCTTCTCCAAGGCTGGAAAATATAAATACTGTATTTCATGAAGGAGAGGAGGGAAGAAGAGACGACCAAATCTGTTTGCCTGTTTGCCAAGCACTTGTTTAAGATTGCCCCCCTTTTCTTTAGTGCACACGTTCTCTGTAACGAGAGTAGGGGAAAGGCAACCTGTTTTCCAAGAGTAAAGGCACGGTGAGGCGTCTCATGAATGGGCCTGTCAGGCCTTGGTTACAGCTCCTGTCGAATCAGAAAATCAATGCGTCTGTGGTGCCAAGCTCTTCAGTTGAAATGTGTGGTCTGGGGTCAAAGGGACCGGCGTGAGTTGAGAGGTGAAATGCTTATGCCTAACTTTCTGCACAAAAGTCTGAAACGTCACATCTCTACACGGACGGAGTATCATGAGTTGGGATCTGGGGGAGCATAGTGTGGGGGCAAGGAGCAGTGGGGTAAATGTACCGTGTCCTTTGGGAGCCACTGATTCTCCATCCTAAGAGTAGTGAAACTACTAAACCAGGAAGGCATTGAAGGCATCTGCTCAGTAGAAACACACAGAATCTTCTCATACAGTCCACTAAGAATTGCTTCAGTATAAGCTTATTTTTCTGTTCTGGGAAGAGATAAGGTGGAAGGAATGTGAGCCATGATCCCAGCCTCACCCCACCTGCCCTTTCCATCACAGCGGCTGCTATGCTGGCTCTTAAAAGGGGATTGCATGGGACAACATTACCCTGCTGAGGGTGAAGCAATTCATTATATTTCTTATTCCTATGATATTATTTTAGCACTTTTTTTTTTTACTTTAACGAGGCAATTATATATGTGTGTGTGTATATATATTTAAACAATATTAGGTTTAATTCATTAATTATATTTGTAAGTTTGGTATTTTCTTAATAGTCTAAAGTTGGTATTTTGGAGTTCCATGTTACTTTGATTTTTTAAACAATTAAAAAAATATGAAAGTAGAACTGGTTAAAATGACAAATTAAAGGTCAAAATGCAAGTGCAATGAAGAACAATGAGAAATAAAACATTTAAAATGAATTAGTAGGAATTGCCTACACAGGATTCTGTGAAAAGAAATTGAAGACTGTCTCTTGGAATGTATGCACTACATACTCTGCCTACCAGTCTACAAACCCAAACATTGAAAAACAATGCTAGGAAATTTCCTCAGGCCAGGACCATTAAACAATCATAAATATCACCACGAAACCCCTGGAAAACAGCTCTTAAGAGAGCCATGTTCGCAACCTGTCAATATGGTGGAGCGTCGCATCCTTGGGTGGGTGATGGGATTTGTACCAACAAAAAGGCTGCCGACATGTAGTTACTGGTCACTGAGTTCTCTTCTTTTCTCAGGAGGAACTTTCTTTGATGAACTCGCAAACCAGAACCAGCTCTCCTGGTAAATCAGGGCACGTGCTTCCTGTCCAAGGGTGCGTGCATTGCTGATTCCCAAGCCGCTTGGCTTAGAAACCACCTCTGCAGAAGAAACCGAGGGGAGAGACCCAGGGAAGGGTCCAGGAGGCATCTCCTATGTTGTGAAGATTTTCTTATGAAACAGATGATGATGGGCGCTTGTCTCAGGTACCTCATCCTCTGTGAAGGCTAAAAATAAATAACACAAAATAACCTGAAGTGCTGCTGTTCTGTAGGACATGTTTTCTCCTGGGTCCTGTTTAATAAAACAGCCCCCGAGAGCCAAAAAAAAAGTCTAAACTATAAAGCTTTGTGTGTAAACCACATTTTGCTAGGGAGCAAGCAGCTGAAATTCATGGCTAAGTATAATTCAGCTATTGGTAACTGTTTGAGCCACAGAGGCTGCATGGACCTTTTAGACAACGACTTTCTACAGAACATACGCACAGGACGTATAGGTATGCATGTGTGTACATATAAATGTATGTCTATATCTAGCTAAAGATGAGACATAACTCTTCTCCCAAAGGGGTCTAACTGGCTTGTTAGGGAGCCACTGGGGCTGACGGGTCATCCAGAGGTCAGTCCCTGGCCTCGGGCTCCTGCTGAGTCAGGTGTTCTGGTAGGACAGCTCAAACATGTTGCAAGCCTCCTCCAGGCTCTCATCCATATTCAGCCTCCGCCAGAAAGACTTCTGCTTCTTCTGCAGCTCTCGGCGGACACACCTCGGGCAGGGGACAGACTTTTCTTTGCATTCAGAATGGAAAACGGCTCCACAGCTTTCACACCTGCAAAAGCCAACCATGGACATGATGAGCAAGGTTGAAATGAACAAGACAAAAGCCTGCTGTCCAGTGGCCTCTGTGCAGCTAGGGGCACGACATTTTATTCCAGACAGTCCTGCCACTGCAAAGAGAAATGATTCATAGAAATGGGCTCTTCCCTTTTCTAAAGTGCTCAAGGTTGAATTTCACTTGAAAACATTTTTTTCTGATTAGCACTAGCTGAGGAGAGACTTATAACTTACGGGGGAAGGGAGCCAGCAGCCACTGAGCAGCTCTGGTCATGGTGACGACGGACGGACGGAGCTCTAGAAGCTCTGTTTCCTCTCTACTGAGAAAGAAGTGTGGGTGGTAAGTCCAGGGTGAGGCGACAGGAAGTGGGAGGGCAGTGCCCTGCCAGCAGAAAACACTGGGAGCGCTGGTGACAAGCCCAGCGCTAACCGCTGTGGAAACGCAGCTTTCCACTTGAGCTAACAGGAGCTAAGTGCTTCCCTGTTACTCTTTGCCTTTAACTGACTGTTTGGAAAGGTAAAATGACACATTTTCATTTTCTGAATGATATCCTGTGGTCTCTTGTTCTTTTGAGTTTCTTAAAAATTAGGAAAACTCCCCACCTTTATAAGTCTATCTTTATAACCCACGTGGGAACAGACAAGCATGAGAGAGTGGGGAAGAAAGTATATTTTTAAAACAACACACAGATCGTGTAATTTGTAGAGAGGAGACATTCCAGATGAGTGACTAGTTTGTTGTTTGGCTTGCTGGAAGCCTGTACAGGAGTCTAAATGGCTTGTTTTTACTGCAAAGTCTTTAATAACAAGTAACTGACAAGCACAACTGTAGCTGCTTCAGTGGGTGGCTTCCAATGTGGATTAAGTTCTCGTCCTTCCATACATGAGTGACAAGCGACTATTACCTCATCCCAGGAGCCCAGGGAATTGGGCCTGCATAATTTTGTTTCAACTAGCAAGATCCATGGAGGTCCAGCACTGGACCAGGTTCAAAGATGGCTACGAAGGAACCAGTCCTTGGGGCTCAGCCTTATGCTTCTTTTGCTTTTCCTAGAATATCTTGAGTTTCAGTCCTGGGCGTAGGATAGTTTTTGGGGCACCATTCCCTAGCCTACCACTGCCTCACCCCAGGCACCATTCAAGATTCAGAAAGTTTGGTCAAAGGAGGATCTTCCCATGCAGCCTCATACCCAGGAGAGAAGGCCCTGAATTGGAGGGAGAGACACTGGGGAAGGGGCTATATCTACCAGCAGAGAGACCGAAAGACAGAGGCTTCACTGCACCCAGCAGTCTATGCCCAGCTCAGTTCCCTGGGCCAAGGGTGGCGTAGCCGTGGTTAGAACAGCAGGCAGTGAGATGACCTGACTTCAGATCCCACTTTCAAATCACGTTCTGGCGGTATGACTGCTATGGACTGAATTGTGTCCCCCGCTAGATTCTTCTGTTGAAGGCTTAACCCCCAATTTCACTATATTTGGAGATAGGGTCTTTAGGAAGTAATTAAGGTTAAAGGAGGTCACAAGGGTGGGCCCTGATCTGATAGGTTTAGTGTCCTTATCAGAAGAGATGACAGAGAGCTCCTCTCTTTCTCCCCCACTGCATGTACTCAGAGGAAAGAAAGGCTGTGTAAAAACTGCAGCAAGAAGGCGGCTGTCTTTGAGCCAGGAAGAGAGCACTTCCCAGGACCGAAGCCCTGCTGGACCCCAGTCTGGGATTTCCAGCCTCCAGAACTATAAGAAATAGACACTTGCTGTCTAAGCCCCCAGTCTGTGGTATTTTGTATGACAGCCTGAGCACACTAAGACAAGGGCCTTGAGCAAGTTACTTCACCTCTCTGAGCTTCAATTGCCTTATCTGCTAAGTGGAGTTTCCATTAACATGCACCTCACAAAGGTGTTGTGAGGCTCAAATGAGATAATGGATAAAGCATTAGCACAGTTCCTGGCACACACTAAGTGCTCAGTAATACAGCTAAGACTGCTCCTTCCAGTGTAAGCAGCTGCCTGCTGCCTTTCTCCAAATCTTCACTTCAGCCTGATTTCACCTATGCCACCACGGTGACCGGAGGACATCTTGATCAACCCCCTCACTTCACACATAAGAAAACGAAGGTTCCGAGAGGGCTAGTGATTGCCTCCTGAGGACACAGTGAGTTAAAGACAGGGTTGTGACTAGAACCCCGGACTCCAGGCAGCCTTGCCAAGGCTCTTACTGTGGTGTGGTCGTCTGAGTGGGAGCAGCTCACGCCTTCGTGCAGGGAAAGTGCTCTAAAGAGCAGGTGAGCATGACACCATCTCTCATGGGGGCTCCAGTACCTGCCTTCTTGACACTGGAGCTACACTGGCCAGGGTAGTCGACATGGTAGGGCATCTGTAAGATCCCCATGCCCTCAGCTCCTCCTTCCAGTGGGGATGAAGGTCAGACCCAGGTCTCCTAGTGCCTCTCTGAGCTGGATCCTCCCCAGTGGCAGTGGCTTTGTCCCAGCTGGGTCACACCTCTGTAACCTCCTATCACTAAGGTGACACGTGGCTTTATCAAATAAATTTCCTCCTTCTTGCCTGCTTTGCCCTGCTGAGTTAGTCAGTGATTTATACAGCCAGGGATGTTGCCCTGGGCAGTGGCTGATAAGCAGAAAACCACTGGCTTCCTTCAGGACCACTCCCTTATCTCTGCTGATACCAGTCTCCCCAGGTGAGTGAGGAGGTTGAGTCTTATCGGATATTTCTGGTGCAACAATCACCCATGGGGTGAAGGAGGGACTGAGGACACCTGTTCTTTCCAGCCAAAGGTCAGCAACTGAAAAAACTCTGAGATAAAAAATTAATGATTTAAAAATAGAAGCAAGTCCTATATTCTAATAATTTGTAATCCAGCAGGTATCTTTTGAACTTGTGTAATGGATAGACTGATCAATGACCTTACCAAATTCAGAGAATCTATTGTTAATTTTCCCCCTGGTTTTTTCTTTAAAGGAAAAGCAGGAAGAGAAATTGTTTCCTACATAAAAGTTATGGAGCTCTGTAATAAAAATGTAATGTGCAGTAAAAAGAAAGTATTTACATTAAAAAATGCAATATATAGGTATGCTCCTTTTTGAGAATAGGACTTTATTAAAAAGGACCTTTCACTTTAAAAAGATTCACTGGCTCCTTAGAGTTTGCTGAATTTTCTGACTATATTTAAAATATGATTTAACAAACACAACTTCTCAGGAAGATGTCTTTTATATAAGGCAAATCTACCAGTGTAATCATCTGTGCAGAACACTGCACCACGTAATGAAACAGGGGTGTCCATTCGGTGTTCCTGAGTGATGAATCAAATGACAGCCAGCATCTTCATTTCTGAGTCAGTCACCCAGGCCCAGCAATTAGCAGCTCATGGCTTTTTGGTTGTTGCTGTACACCACAGAGAACAAAGACTGCATGTCCTCCCTGCCTGGTGTCATGGAGAATGCAACTGCATGGAGATGTATTTGTTATTGACCAAAGCCATCCATTGGGTTTTTCCTGAAAACATCCATTGCTTCACTTAATCCAGGGATCTCAACCTCGGCACTATTGACATTTTGAGCCAGATAGTTCTTTGTTGTAGGGGGTTGTCCTGTGCACTGTAGGATGTTTGGCAGCATCCCTGTCCTCTACCCACTAGATGGTAGTAGCAACCTCCCCGGCCCCCCAAGTTGTGACAACCAACAATATCTCCAGATATTGCCAAATGTCCAAATGTCCCCTGGGAGTTGGGCAGGGAGATCTTCCCAGCTGAGAACCATTGACCTATCTGGAGAAGGCATCATAAAGGGGAACCCAGGGAGCACTTAAATAGCGCCCTCTCCAGGTCGGATTTGCAAGTGTCACCTTCTGGCTTATACCAAGCAATAAGGTCTAGCATAGTGTACTTATGGATATCATTTTCACAGATATATATTTTTAATACACAATTTGATTAAAATAGCTGAAACTCACTAGCACTGACTGTCCTGTGGCTTCTAAAGTTAATTTAGAACATCATTTAAGAAGCCAATGCACATGACTCAATCTGTGCAATGCTTAGTAAGCCTTAACTTTCTATCAACTCACTCCCACTCTTCAGTCGTCCCCAAAAGCCATCTTGATGGTTGGCCCTCAGTTGCATTTATTTGCTCCTTGGCCAAGAACCTCTGGGCTTTTTCTCTGTTTCTCTGTTCTTTGCCTCTTCATACCCTATGTAGGCCATCTTGTGACTCAAAACCAAAATTGTTTGTATTTGCTCCATAAAATAAATCGCTTTTACTAAACTGTGAAGCAATTAGATTTAAGCAACTGCTGCAATGAAAAGGAGACCAGTAAATATCAGTGAGGCCACTTACTGCAGAGGGGAGAGCTTACCTAGAGTGAGGAACCCTGAGTTCTTAGTCCGGGTTGGCCCTAGTATCACTGGGGTCTTGGCTAAGTTACTTCATCTCTGAACCTTGCTCTCCACAGAGGTAAAAGAGAAGGTTGGATTAGATGGTATCTAAAGTTCCTTACAACTTGCAGATTTTGTGCAGGGGGAAAAAGGCTACTCTGGATTTTATCCTCTTCTTTGCAAATTTTCTTGCCCCAAGGTCTGTGGATGAATGAGTGGGAATGTAGCCTTGCTGGCCCCTCTTTGGAAAGTCTCAGACTGACAAGCTGGGACCGAATGAGATGAGCCTTAAAGTGGAGAGCATTACTTTACATTTTATTTGCATTGATTTGCATTGATTAATCAAGCTATGAAATAGCTTATATGAACTAGTATATACAGCTCTGATTATCAGAAATCTGGCCAAAAGGAGCTGATTCTGCCTCTATATCATAAAATTTCAATTAAACATTAAAGATTCCTTTCTAAGCCTTCTCCCAACCCTTACCAGCATTCCCTCTCCCCAAGAAGAAAACTAGAATTGTTAAACGTTCTGGGTGTTTTGTTTTTTGGGGGTAGGGGCTGGCTAGAGGCAGCAGTCATTTACCACCCTGTATGGAAGTATTTCTGTGTTTTCATCATTGGCACAGCCACATTGGAGTGAACCAGGTGCATATCAGCACTGGATGCACAGTAGAATGTGGGACAAGGAAGGAAGAACTCAAGTTCTGCTTCTGCAGACACTCTAGGGGGCAGTGCCCTTAATTATCCATGTGTGCCCTGGCAAACTGGGCCCCTTCCTTGGGGTCAGGGCAGGGGAACATCTCCACCATTTGGGGGCAACACATATCTCATTCTGTCTTAGTAAAGGTACCATAGAATGAGACTATGTGTTTTATGAACAGTCTTGGACCTAAAAATTAGCTTACTGACCTACGGCAAGTGAAGGAGAGGTCATAACTTAGAAATCTAATAGTTAATTGCCAAGAGATTGGACAGACACAATTAGTTCTTATTACAGCTATCAAAACCAAGAAAACTAGTCTGCTACGAACTAACAGAACTAAACATATGTAGGGAAAAAGGTTTGCTTTTCAAATATTATGGCAAAGAAACAAGAATTCCTGGCTGCAGACAGTATCCTGTTCTGGAATGCTGATGATGTGAGACCAATTCCAGACAGGCTCGACGGCTTTGTCTGCGTCCTTCCAGATTCTAGCTGCACACAGGGAGATCACAGGAAGCTGCTAAAGGCCCCTGCCCCAAGTTGAGGTCACTGAAATGCTTCTGCTCTGCTCATGTTGGGTTCTTCTCCTGCTGCATTTTTATTTTTGGCTCAGGCGATGACCTCAGATACTTCACTAGGATTGAAATTCAGGCTTGAATTTGGTTGGATCTCTGACAAGCGAAAGGACAGACCCACAGAGCAGGGCAGAACTTTGGTGATTCCACTCTGCAGAGCCCACAATGAACAGGGTGGGTGCAGAAATAAGTGCATGTTATCAATCACGCGAGAGCCGTTTGCTGCACGGCTACTATGTCAAGGGCCCCACAGGGCCTCTAGCTATTATTGGCTTTTCCAAGAAACCAAGACGACGATTTAAATCTCTCAGCTAAGGGAGTAGTTGTTGCTGCCTGATTGTTTTCATGTTTTAATAATTTTATTTATTTTTTTTTCCCCCAAAGCCCCAGTAGATAGTTGTATGTTGTAGCTGCACATCCTTCTAGTTGCTGTATGTGGGACACGGCCTCAGCATGGCGGGAGAAGCGGTGGGTCGGTGCACGCCCGGGATCCGAACCCGGGCCGCCAGCAGCAGAGCGTACGCACTTAACCGCTAAGCCACGGGGCTGGCCCCTGTTTTCATGTTTTATATTGGTGTTTTCTTCTGTTATTGTGTAACTAAACGGATATTAGCAAACAACTTATCATTTGCTTAAACGGGAAATCAGCAATGTTACTTGTGCTTGCATGTGTGCTATGTATGTACCTACACCCGTATGAGTGCTGTTTACAAGAATACACAGAACATGTTACTGAACATGCTGAGGTAAAATGAATTAAACATGATTTAAACAAATGCTGCAATCTAACATTCATTCTTTTGTGGGAAACAGGAGGGTTAAATTAAAGAGATGTTAGCACACAATTTCAGTAGGAAATGATTGTGGTTGGTGCTGCTGGCTGAGGAGAGTCCAGGTTTCATAGCCGCCGCCTGGAGCACCACCTCCAGTCAGCCTTGTGCCATAACTGCCAGAGAACCCCTCTCCAGATCTCCTCTATTCTGCTCAGGAGAGCAGGTGGGATGGGGAGGAGAAGAGCAAAGGGTCTGGAAACGTTAGATTACAGAACCATCGGGCTCTTTGCAGATGAGGAATGGACCACATTTGGGCCTGTCACATTTGGGATTGTTCATTGTGATTTCTTTTTCTTTATTTGGCTGGGGATAGGGAGGTGTGGGTGGCTAGAAAGGCGTCCATATGGTTTGACTGGAATTGTATGAGACTGGAAAGGATCCAGCTCCTTTGGCCAAATGTCTGGCAGATTTAGGCATGTATACGCTAGTTTGTAAAGCTATTCCAATAGTTCTGAACAGTAAATGCAAATACAGTAAGATCAATATTAGACATTTAAATCAGGCAACATCAGTATGGCCCTTTGCCTGTTTTTACATAAATTATCCTTATAATAACTCTCAGAGCTAGGTACTATTTGTTTTTCCATTTTTAATGTTAGTCAGTAAATAAATAAAATGAAATGAAATGAAATAATAAAATAACTGGTGCTTATTTAGTCCCAGAACTAGTAAGTGGGTGATCAGCTCTGGACTTGACTCCCCTCTTCTGACTTGAAATCTGGCCTCCTTCCCCTGGTCCTAGCCTCATGGTCCTGGTACGTTATTCAACACATCCCCAAATACCTGCTAAGACCCAAATCTGGGAAGAACAATTGGAATGCCCTGCAACGATCTTTTTATTTACCTTTTAATCCCCAGCATTAATTAAGGAAGGGTTTTTCCTGATTGCAGCCCACAAGGTTATTTGGCTTTCACAAGTCTTGCTACACTCTGAGTTTGTGAACCAGGCTCAGCTAATACCTTTGATAAAGCTTTACTTAAAATCTTGGCTTTGAAATAGAATGTAAACAAGGGTTAATTAATTCACTTGTTAATTTTGCTATCCTACCGGGGACAGTAACTCACCGCTATAGTGCAAATGTTTAATAAACGCTTCTTGCTAATCTGTGGATGGTGACAGAACTTCTCAGTAATACTGTATGTACATATACATACAGTATTATGTATGTATGTATGTATGTATGTATGTACATATACATACATACAAAATTGTAATAGATTTGACCTGAATGAAACAGTTTTTTAGGGATAGGGAAAAACTGATATTTCTGACACTTGTAAGTTTTTTTTTTTATTGTTCACTTGGCATTTAATATAATTCTTAATATAATTCATAATATAGTTCAACAAACAAATGTCCATCTCTTCTTGGGATTACTTTAGGAAAATCTTGTTTAATGATAGAGAAAGTAAAGAAACTGCAGGAGGATTTAAAAATTTTCTACGATTTCTGGAAAAAGCAAGAATATGTTATGATTGTAGACATTAGAGAACCATAAATAAGAGCAATGGCTTTCTGTAAAAATTTCTAAAGTAGTTGAAAACACCTAAGAGCCCATGAAATGTTTAGAAATGTCTTGCTACATCTAAGACAAAGGCAGTGACTATTAAGAATATTATTAGGCCAATGTGGATAAAAAAAAAAATAGTCTTGGCTTATATATGGACTCCCACTGATTCACCAGTCTATCTTTTTCATGTAAAACTGAGAAATGTAACTGTCAAGTTTTTGAAGTAAGCCTCTTTAAAAGAAATATTATGAGGATGGTATGTATCTAAGACTCTGAATGGGACTTACTTCTATTTAACATACTACACTTTAGTTCCTTAAGTACTAAGACACTTAATGGAGCCAAATAAAAGAAATTTTCAAGCATGGGTACATTAGAAAAATGCAGAAAAGTTCAGAAGGTAAACCATATCTAATTTATGAACAGCATGATTAGTTGCTTACAAATAAGTTAGTGATATAAATTTAGAAGGAGAAAGGCATTCAAATAAAAGACCCAAAATGTTTGTCATTATTTTAGACTGTTCTCCTAATTATCTCCTTCACCAGTGCAACTCTCTTAACAAGATGGTATTACATAATTTTCTAATACTCAATGTGTTCCAGGCCAGTGGTTTTCAAAGTGTGGTCCTTGGACCAGCCGAACCAGTGTCACCAGAGAATTTGTTAGAAACGCAAAGGATTGGGTCCCACTCCAGACTTACTGAATTGTAAACTCTAGAGTAGGGCCTGCCAATCTATGTTTTAACAAGGCCTTCAGAGAATTCTGATGAATATAAAAGCTTGAAAACCAGTGCTCTAGGCCAATCATTTCCAAAGACAGCAGGGCTGTTTTAAATATTTAGAACAAAAATCCAAACTAATAGGAAGTGATATTAACAATTGTTTTTATATAGGGTTTTATACTTCATATCTGTTCATATTTTCTCATAGGTGATATTTAAGAACCTCAATTTATTTTGCTTTCTTTAATTACGAGTAATATGGAGTTGTTCATGTATTTATTGTTCATGTAAAAACATCTGCATATTTTTCAGTAAATTGGTTCATGTCCTTTGCCCATTTTCTAATGACTTTTATAGATTTTTTACATTCAGGAAATTAATACTTTGTCACATGTTGAAACTATTTCTCCAAGTTCCTGTTTACATTTATTTGCCTTTATCTATAGAATTGTAAGCATTTTTAATGTATTTAAAGGCATTTTGCTTCCATGGCTTCTGGGTTTGTGTCAAGCTTAGAGAGACCTTCCCCACTTTAAGATTATATAAATATTCACCCATCTTTTCTTCTAGTGCTTTATGGGTTTATTTTTTCCATTAAAATACTTAACCCATCTGGAATTTATCTTGAGGTACGGAGGATGGTAAAATCCAGCATTATTTTCCTTTCTCCAAATGGCTGTCTCCTTCCCAATTCCTTTTATAGAATGACCCATCTTTTGTTGCACTAATTTGCGTGCCACCTTTATCATGTACTAAATTCCCATATGACTTGGGTCTATTTCTGTACCTTCTGAAATGGTGTTCCATCGTCTGTTCCTATGCCAGCACTATACTGTGTATTTTTTAATACATTTTTATATCTGGTAGAAAACAGTCTCCTTTCAGGTAAACAACGTTAGAGGTCAAGTTCTGTACTGAATATATTAGGAAAATTTATGGGGTGACATCTTTATGTTAAGTGAAAAAAATTTTGGAATATATATAATCAATGATTAATTTAAAAAATGTATATTATAGTTTTATTTATTTATTTAAAATGAGATGCACCTGTATAAACATCTCAGGTGGTCAAGGACTAATCCTGGCTTTAGATATTTGACATTCTGAACATCTAAGATTTTTTTCATCTTTATATAGTGATAAAGGTATTGTACAAATTTGGTAGGTTAAACTAATAGACTGATTGTTTACATGTTTATACAATTAGGAAACATGGTTCAATTGTTGAATAATGTATAAACTTTTAATAAGTAAAATTATCCTACTTTGCATGAACCAAGCATGTATTATTTTGGAAAATACTACAATCATGCTTAAAACCTGGTGTAGAGGAACACCGAGTGAGGGAAGAAGATGTGAACAAGACCTGTTGGAGCAGCCCCTGTTTTCAGTGAGAACATTACTTGGAACTTTTGTTTCCACTCTGCATATTAGTAAAAGCTGATGGAACTGATAATCACAGTAGTAAAAGTAGTTATGCTATGTCCAGAAGCAATAAACAGACATGTAAGACACTTGAAAGTTACTGAAAATCGTATTTCTTTGAACACCACGTGTATTCATAAGATAGGAATTGGGTAGAAAAGGCTAGAGGTGGTAGTCTGTCAGCAAAGGAAACTCTCAACGGCAACGCCACAGCCACTCACCGGGGGAAGCCCGTGGAGCCCTTAGCTTAGGTCTGGTGAGCCACGTGCTGTGCTAACTAATAACTAAGCCTTTCCTCTTTCGTAGTCTCTGAGCGTGGCCTGGGTGAGCTCTCTAGACCCGTCAGGGAGAGAAACTGAGGTAAGAAACTCAGGGGTAGGGTTAGGCGGGAGAAGAAGGGTGAAGTGCTGCTCTCAGGTACTTTCCAAGTATTAAGGTTCCCCCGAGTAGGTCTCTCTCTTTTAAACAGTGTACCTTAAGTACCTCTCAGGGAAGCCAGGGGAAGGGCAAGTCATCTTTTTTGCTTGCTGCTTTGACATCACATCATTTCTGTCTCCAAATCCCTGGCCTCGTGCCTCTTTCAGGCATTACCTGGAAACCACACTCTCCTCTCAAGTTAACTCAGGCCCCACTATCCCCCATTCCACCCTGCCCCCCACGCCTTCCCCACTGCCAAGGAAAGTTTGCTTGTTTCTTTTCATTCTCAATTCTGAAATTTTTCTTTCAAATCATTGATGTAAGCTACTTTCCAGCTAAATTTTTTAATTTAAATTTCCTTTCTCTCCACCATTAAGGATTCTCTTTCTAGAAAAAAAGTGTTAACTCTCCTCTTAAAGAATGGTTTTAAGATACTTCAACCTCCCAACTCTCAAGGCCAAACCGGATCTCTCAGTTAAAGTTAAACCAGTTCAAGTTGGTGGCTTCCGATGTCCTCAATGCAGTCTTTAAATCAGCCACTGGTTCATTATTTGCAAGTTAATCTATTATGTTATTGGTTTTATAAAAGGAAATTCCCCCATTTCTGTTTTTCACATGAATTACTACATTTTTAATACTATCTTTCCCAGTTTTCTCATCAAATGGTTACAAAATTCTTCCTATTACTTTTTGTGAGCACCCTTCCCAACCATCACCAGAAGTAATTGAGACTAGTTAACAGTAGGTAGTAGTCTTTTGCCCTTCTAGGATGGTTTGTGGGTCCCTCAAATTTCAGACTAATGTTATCACAAGAGGGTGAGGCAGACAGTTCTCACCCTCTGCACTGGAATTCAACATCCTGAATCTCCCACTAGCCACGGGTGTGGTGCTGGGTGGGGATACTAGCCTCCACGGGGGTGGGGTGAGATGGGAAAGGGGTATGTGTTGCAGGGGGTGGGAGTGATGGGCAGACGATTGACAAGCTCTCCTCTGACTCTACAAAAGTTCTATGTTCTGATATAATTCAGTTCAAATAGCAACTTCTGTACAGAGTGTGAACATCTATGGACTGTGCCTTTGTCTCTATTTTAAGTGCTTTGAAAGCTTCAGGACTGAACAGAATGATTACTAATGGCAGCTATAGATAGCATATGTAGATGTTCCTGATGCAGCATTGAGTGGTTTAATATTCGGAATACTGAAAGGGTTTAATAAAGATATGATAATGTACATTAGACACTGAAATAAAAACAAAAAGGATGTTTAAAGACAACTTGAACAAGATATTACTGTCTGTACTCCTATAATTAGTTGGATGAAAAAGTCCCAAAATATCAAAAATGTATACTGACAAAACCACAAGATGCTATTGTACCTTTTGTAATTCTAAAGCATAAAACAGTTCATTTCAGAACATGCTGTTCAGTCTTAAAAGTCAACATTTTTTGTATGGAAAGGTAAATACTCTTTCTCTTCCCTATTGTGTATTCAGGTTACTTATTTACAGTTCCACGGGGAAAGAAAAAGCACACGCTAAAAAATGACCTAAAAGATGTTTTGAAAATTAAATTATCTGAGTAGCTTAGCAAAGCTCAAATTCCTGACATCATGGTCACCATTAGGCAGTTAAACACGTCTGTCCCTAACATGATAGAATGTTAGCTATCACTCAGTAAAGCCACAAATCTTGGTAATGTCTACATTTAAGTAGATAATTTCCCTGAAATTAGTTTAAAAGCTATTTAAAATAAGAGAAAATATGTTAATAAGTACAGATTTGAAAAACTAAAAGTGAACTTCTTGTTCATTCATGACTTATTTATTGAGCATTTACTAGGTGCTGTTCTAGACGCAGAGGATGGAGCAGTGAACAAAATAGAAAAAGTTCATTTCCTCATGCATCTGACATTATTTCAAAATGGTGGACTGAATCATAATTTGAATTTATATCTTGACTCCTTTGGGTAAATTGTATCAAAATCAGTCAACTTCACTGAAAATATCATGACAAACTATCAAATAGAATAATACAAAATGCTAAGCAATGGATCTGAAGTAAAGCTCTTACTTCTT
This sequence comes from Ceratotherium simum simum, assembly GCF_057802395.1. Lineage (NCBI taxonomy): Eukaryota > Metazoa > Chordata > Mammalia > Perissodactyla > Rhinocerotidae > Ceratotherium > Ceratotherium simum. Next base: position 83,007,139 of record NC_141908.1, read on the forward strand.
TGTCAGTAAGAGCTTAAAACAGTGCCATCTGCCTGGTGGGCAAATCCTAAGAGAGGTGGCTTGTCAAGTGTCACATAACAAATTAGTGGCAGAGTTAGGAATGACATCTAGACTTCTGTATTCCTAGCCCAGAGATCTTTCTGTGGACCAGCCTGCCTCTACTTATTAAATGGATCTTAATGGTTTTAGAGCCAATTAAAACTGTTCCCTGTAAAAGTATCCACCACTAAAAGTTGATAGATTAAATGTGATATTTTCTTGGTTCTGATATGATGTGATAAAAAAGCTGGATATAAAATTATGTATTCAATATGACCTCAATTTTATTAAAAAATATATATGCATACATATGTATGGAGAATTTTTTCTTTCGTGTACTTTTCAACTTTTCTATAATGAACGTCAATTAAATTTTTAGTTAGAAAGTTAAAATATAGTTAAACAATGATAAACATTTCCCTATTAAAAAAACAAAAAATTAAGTGTCTGAACTGCTTAGAGATAAAATGATTAACACAGTACTAACCAGACACCTAACTAGAAGCCTAGTAAGAAATTTGTCTAGGTGGAGACGACAGCCATCTATTCAAGTGAACAAATGGCTTCAAAAAACAATGGCGGCCTCACCAGCTAGGGTTGTGTTTATAAATGCACCGTATTTATCAAGTGACTTAATGGCATAAAGGGTCAGGTCAGCTCTGAGGGTTTCACAAAAGTCTTGTCTGTGTTAGCAGACATTCTGAAACATTTTGACATGTGAATATAGGAGCCACCAGGCCAAGGTGAAATGTTATTTACCAAGTTACTCTTTGACCAAAGTTTAAAAGCCAAAAAAAACTAGCATTGTGCTCAAGTTTTTATCAAGAAGAACCTTCATTGACACAATAAATACATTTAAGAGCAGGCAGTCACACAGCTTAAGAAGAACAGAACTCCATCTTGGCAAATCACTACCCTGCTTCTGCCACTCAAAAAATCTGTGAGCTTGCTGGGCTTCAGTTTTTCTACCCCCAAATGTCGAAATGGTCTCCACAGTCCCTTCTATCTCTGTCAGTTTATGATTCTAGAACACAGGCAGGAGTCTTGTCCTCCACCAGCTGCGTTAGAGGACCATGGGAAAGTTCCTCAGTAGGCCCCTCTTCAATACTGGAGAGAGAAAAGAACAATGAGCAGATGGAAACTAATGGTTCCTCAGCACAAGTACCTATGAAGAAGACTCCAAATTTCCTCCAGCTGTTTTGAGGATCCCATACCTCATTCCAATACTCACTGAGTGGCTGCTTTCCAAGAAAAGCCACAGAAAGGAAATATCATTAAAAGAGTGTATATGCATTGGGAGAAGCTGTTCCCTCCCTAAGCACAGCTAGCCAAGGCTGCTGTTCTCTGTTGTTGAACAGGATGTCACAGGACTGCCAAGCACAGCCCACAACGCTGCTAATTAGGTGCACTGACACTGTTTGTTTTGGAACCATTTACCCACAAAGGAATGTGTCAGGCTGATTAGTGAGAAAAGGGTATGTAATGTATGTGTATTCGAGTCCAGATGAGGGCATAATCCAGGTATTCAGTCTGTTTGTGCAAGGACTCACAAAAACAAAGGCTGAATAAATAGGAAGCTGCAAGGAAAGACCAGCTTCTGGGCAATACTTCTTTCTCCTTCTCCTCTGGAGTTCTGTTCTACTCCCGTGACCCTCCAAAAAAATTCCAGCCTAAACATGAAATTCTCTTTCAAAGAAAGACAAACTATAAGTGGCTCCCTAGAGAAATGGAACAGCCTTTGGAAGGTTGTTGGTAAATCTGGGGTTTGATGATTTTCTGGCAGATTAAGTAAGCGACAACTATAGGCAAAGCCACACCCACCCTCTATGGACAAATCAAAGGGAACTGGGGCAACAGAAAACACAGCTCTTAATGGGCTGTTGAAGTGGTGCTGAGAAAAACTGTGCATCTCAGCATCTTCTATGGGAAGAAATAATTCCATACTTTATAATAAAGCAGTTTCTTTCTCTCTTTGTAAACAAACCTTTGTAAAGTTTGACTCCAATTAGCTATCTGAAGCTTCATGTGAAGCTGAAGCTTAAAGAAGGGCAGAAAGCACCAAGGCAAAGAACCAAGTCCACGCCCCAGCAAGGTTAGGTCCTCAGGGCAGGGTGGTGTGGATCTCGAGGAAATGAAAAATGCAAAGACCAATTCAAAAGGTCAGGTGTGTTGGGAGGAGTCTCCATGTTCTTCATCACAAGTCAGACATTTCTGGAGTTTGGCCAGATGGATGAAAGCAGTGGGGCTTAGACTAAGTTCTTTGGTGGGCCTTCTTTTTCTGTGAGCTAACCCGACAAAATAGATTTGGAAAATGAAAAAGAGGTTAAGCCCTGTCAGAAACTCACTTGTTATGGACTTTTCCACGAGGCCAATGTTCGTTCTCACTAGACAGATGTAGGAAATGTTCTTTAAAAGTGTGCAGGGTGGAAATAGTGTCAGAGTATGTCAACTCAATTGGTAAGAGTTTGGTGCTGCTAAGTTTAAAGTTCTGCGTGCAATCGCTATTTCTTGGAAGAGGGGAGGGTATGGTCATCTACTGTACACAAAGAAAAACTGGCAAGTAATGCTCAGTCTGCTGCTCCAAAGCTCCACGCTTTATAACAAGTGACTCTTCTAGAAGAGTAACCACTGTGTTGCAGATGCCCCCCTAACACAGGAAGGACACCTCCTCAGATGCCTTCCCTAGGGCAAGCGGATGCTCACGCCGGAGAAATACCTTAAATGGTAGGTCACTTGCTTCAACCTTACATATAAAGCTGTAGTGTTATTTCAGACTTTTACTATGCTCCTCTATCTTTGCAAGTGTTTTTTCCCAGTTTTATTGAGATATAATTGACATATAACCTTGCATGAATTTTAGGTGTACAATATGATGATTTGATATATGTATATTGCAAAATGATCTCCACAATAACTTTAGTTAGCATCCATCACCTCACATGGTTACCAAATTTTTTTTCTTGTGATGAGAACTTTTAAGATCTACTCTTTTAGCAGCTTTCAAATACACGATGCAGTATTGTCTTTAGTTGCCAAGCTGCACATCACATCCCCAGGACTGATTCATCTTATGACTGGAAGTTTGTGCCTTTGACCACCTTCTTCCAATTTGCCCTCCCCCAACCTCTGCCTCTGGGAACCACCAATCTGTTCTCTACATCTATGAATCCAGGTTTTTTAGATTCCACATATAAGTGAGATCATACAGTATTTGTCTTTCTCTGACTTACTTCACTTAGTGCCAGTATTTTAAATTCTCTTAACTAATCAGTTTATTTAAAAAGCTCTGTCAGTGTTCTTAATGAATGCACATATATTTGGGAGAGCTGAACCAAACAGTAAATATTTATGAAATGCCTATTATAGGGAACACATCAAATTCAGTGTTAAGTATAATCTTCTTATAGTACACCCACATCTACATACAGCCAAAAGTGGTGTAGGGGTCACAAGGTCCTGAAGAGCAGTGTTTTCCACATTGGAAAACCTGTGGGGATGATCTGTATGTCACATGAAAAACATCAACAAAGCCGAGTGGATCAGACAGACAGGATGGACCTGATTTATGACCGCTGGTATATTCTGTAAGTCCCAGGCTAAAATGCATGCTGAGTGTTTTAAGATGAAGTATTTATGTACTTGTGACCTGGAAGCATTTCAGGATTCAGGAATGGCATCTTCACAGAAATGTGGGAAACAGGATGGTCTCCTTCACAGCATTATGTCCTTCATGTCAAGAGAAGATTAGTGATATGTAGAGATGTTAGAAAAAAAGCTGGAGAGCAGGAAATTTAAGGATTTTTTTTGTTTTTTTTGCTGAGGAAGATTTGCCCTAAGCTAACATCTACGCCAATCTTCCTCTATTTTGTATGTGGGTCACAGCCACAGCATGGCTGCCGACAAGTGGTGTAGGTCTGTGCCTGGCGCCTGAACCGGGGCCACCAAAGTGGAGTGTGATGAACTTAACCACCAGGCCATGGGGCCAGCCCCTGAGGATTTTTTTTTAAAAATCTAAGTCCTGGGTCATTTTGTGGGTTTATGTGACTTTTTTGCTTTTATATTTATGTCTTCCCTTAAGTCTTAGAGCAGTTCAGTCTCATCTTCTGACTTGTAATTCTGAAAAGCTAGAGGCCTTATTTCTTAACTTGAAATCAAGGAGGCTGTCTTGTCATTCCTATTTCCTTAGGGTGTGGGATTTTACCACTGTTTTAACAGAATGTTTATCTCTCCTAAAGATGTGCTTCAGTTCCCTCCTCTAGGAATGGATTAGGCTTAAGTAAAGCAGTCTTGCAATTCTGGATCTTCCTATTGTATTTAAAATCTTGCAATTTGGATTTTAGTGTTTTCCTATTTAAATTAGAGAGAGGTATATATTTAATTTGTGTTTGAGAAGAGAGAATATCTCAAGGTAAAACTGTCAGCACTATCTTCTGAATGGAGAGGAGGGTGTATGGTGTAGCCAACTGGAGTCTGCCTTCGTAAGCCCGTTAAGGCAGATCCTCAGCCCCCACAGGTACCCCTCTGCCAACCTGACCCACCTGGGGATGTGCAGAGGTGGAAGCTTTGGTGTGGTCTCCTTCCCCACTCCCCCTCACAACAGCCCTTTGGCAATTTTACAAAAGAAAGGCATATCATTCCCCTACCCTAATCTAACTCTGGCTCACTGCCCTAAGTGTAAAAACTTCCAGGGTGGCAAATAAACGGATAATGCAAAATAATAGTTTTGTGGGAGGCTTCTTTAATGATAGAAGTACATGTTTTTTTCCAATTTCTGTTAGGGGGTATGCTGTAAAAAGGTTTTGAAGACTACAGGTACAGAAGAAACAGTGATGTATAACGAAAAAAGCATGGATTTTGGAGTCAGATATATTTGGGTTCAAGTTTTGACTTTATCTCTCAGGCCAAGTTAATTGCCTTCTCTGAACCTAGGTTTCCTCTTTATTAAAATGGAGGTAACAGTATTCCCTCAGAGGACTGGCATAAGAATTAAATGAAGAAAAACGCAAATCGCTGGCACTAGTACTAGTAAATATTCGTGCCATGCCCCTACAATCCCAGCATATTCTCTATGAGTCTGCCAGAGATGGTGTTCTAAATATGAGTCTGCCAGAGATGGTATTCTAAAAATTAATACTAGGGCTATATTTCTAAATGACACATTCATGAAGCTTCCTCCTCATAACATTAATTTAATGAGGAAAAGACTGTCTGAAAGTTGACCAATGTTTGATAAATGGTCAAATCAAAATGAGCATGTTAAAACTGAGTATATTCCAATCCTGAAGTGCATAAATCAGTGCTTTAGGTTCAACACAGAACTAACATTTTTAGAAATTGTGGAGCTTCCTTCTCACCTACCACAGCATCCTTCCTCCGAATGGTACCCCTTCTTGGAGCTCCAGGCCCACCCCTCTCCCATGGCTCCGCCCACACTTTCACACAATTGCCTGACGGCTTGCCTCTTTAACTAGAGACTCTCAGCTATTTGTGAGCAAGGAGCACGCTGTGTTCACAGTGTGTCTCCAGAACCCAGCCCAATGCACAAACACAGGATGCTCAGTAAATCATTATTCAAAGAATGAATAGTCCTAATGCCTGTGGAATGTTTTTTTACTGAATTGTAATTATGCTATTCAAATGATATTTGGATCTGAAAGAACATTAAATATATTTCTGAGGACACAGAGGTGCTGAATTTAGCAAGATGGTCAAGGATATGTGGTAACAAATTCACTAAATACTTCATTTCTAAGATTTTTACATATAGATTTTTAAACATGTTTTATTATAGAAAATTTCAAAAGTAGAGTGAATAGTATAATAAACCCCTGTGTACTTATCACCAGCTTCAACAAGTATCAATCTCTTTCTGCCCTCTCTCCCACCATCAGTTTATTTTGAAGCAAATCCTAGATATCATATTACTTCATCCATAAAGATTTCAGTTACACGTAGATTTTAAAATTTACCCCACTATTCAGATTTATTTCTATCACATTTATTTCTTCAGCACATCTTTATGTACATGTTTTAAATCTACAACTCTGTTTCTGATTAAAGTTTTCCTTTAATCTTTTATTAGTGTTTCTTTTTGTCCTTTCCTATAGACTCGTATAAACCACTCCCAGTGTTTCACTGGAAACTGAACAACAAGAGGAAGCTCAAGGGGTTCCTGGAAAGTAGTATCAACCTGGAATTCCAGGAAGGCTGGTCAGGGCTCCTTTGGACTCAGACATTTGTGCAAGCTTAGAGAACTTCATCTGATCAAGGCAGAAACAGGATTCGAAATAGCTACACATTCTTTCCTACTGGGTGAAGGCACCTACGAACCCACAGACATGTTAATGTGGTCATTCTGTGACCACATTCTGTGAGAATCCAGCCCCTCTGACTACAACCATAGCTGTCTTAGAGGAGTGATTCTTTCTTCTGGCTGTGACTTAGAATTACATGGGGAGCCTCTGAAGATACAGATTCTGGGGATTAAAAAACCCCAGCCCCACAGGAGATTCTGATGTGCAGTCAGAGGGGAGCACCTCTGCTCCAGTCAAGGGATGAGTCCTTGACCAAGGGCTTTAAAAATGTATGTACAACCCAGCACCCTGATCTTGGTCTCTAATATTCTCCAATAAGAGGAACCAGAGCTCCTTAGAGAAATAGCTCCTTCTAAGATTAGGGCAAGAAATATGTAAGGTGACCCTGGAACACCTAGCAGCACCAGAAAGTAAGGAAATGCTCAGAAACAAAACCCCACACTGACTGGAGTCTGTCAAGGGCACAGGAGCCAGCTGGAAGAGCGGAACGGCCAAGGCAGAGCAGTCGGAGCAACAAAATAAAGCGGTATTGGATTACAACCCGAAGTAGAAAATAAGTATGCGTCAGTCCACACTGATATGAATGAAGAATTGAAAAAATAAATAGACAACAAGAGACAAATCTCTCACGCAGAAGAATTTCAAACAATTCTGTACATACTTCGTTCCCAAGGGGGGCGGAGCACATCTCCCCACTCCTTACATGTAGGCTGCACACAGTGATTCCTTCCACAGAGGGCAGCACGGAAAGGGGCTAGGGGGCAAGCAGAGTGACTTTACAGCAGAGAAACCTGACAGACATTCCAGGAGAAGTCATGCTGACCGTGTGTCTGTGGCTGTGCTATGATGTGATGAAAATGGCACTTTGACCTCTGTGCTCTTCTTCCCAAACCTGTAAAACCCATCTAATCGTAAGAAAAACATCAAGTATATCTTGATAGAGGGATTCTACAACATACTTGACCAGTACTCCTCAAAACTGTCAAGATCATAAAAACAAAGTCTGAAAAATTGTCAGAGCCAAGAGGAGCCTGGGGAGATGCAACAACTAAATGTAATGTGGTATCCTGGAACAGAAAAAGGACATTAGGAAAAACCAGGGAAATCTGAAAAAACTATGGACTTTAGCTAATAATAGTGTATCAGTATTGATTCATTAATTGTAACAGGGGAAATTGGATATGGAGTATATGGTAACTCTATACTATGTTTGTGATTTTTCTGTAAATCTAAAATTGTTCTAATAAAGTTTATTAAAACTGTTAAGCTTCAATCTTAGAGTCAACTGTTCAGTTGAATGAATTGTTTTATTTTAATAGGCTTTATTTTTTAGAACAGCTTTAGATTTACAGAAAAATTGAACATAAAGTTTATATATAAATAAAAAATAGTGGATTTGTCTATTTCTCCTTGCAGTTTTTTTTTTTTTATTTTATTTATTTATTTTTTCCCCCAAAGCCCCAGTAGATAGTCGTATGTCACAGCTGCACATCCTTGTAGTTGTTGTATGTGGGACGCGGCCTCAGCATGGTCGGAGAAGCGGTGCGTCGGTGCACACCCGGGATCCGAACCCGGGCTGCTAGCCGGGCCGCCAGCAGCGGAGCGCGCGGACTTAACCGCTATGCCACGGGGCCGGCCCTCTCCTTGCAGTTTTATTAGTTTTTGCCTCAGGTATTTTTGACTCTCTGTTCATACACCTTAAGGATTGTTGTTTTTCTGGAGAACTGACCCCCTTATCATTATGTAATGCCCCTCTTTATCCCTGCGTTGAAGGATTGGCATTCTTTCTTTAAATATTCAACAAAATTCACTGGCTTCTTTATGAGAAGATTTAAAAATAACTAATCCGATTTCCTTACTTGTTGTAGGTCTATTCATATTTTTATTTCTTTTTGAGCCAGTTTTGGCAATTTGTCTCTCTAGAAATTTATCCATTTCATCTAAGTTGTCTAACTTGTTGACATGAAGTTGTTTACATACCTCATATACAATTCTTTTAAATGCTGTACCCTTTTTCATTCCTGATTTTGGCAATTTGTCTTCTCTCTTAATTTCTTGGTCAGTCTAGCAAAAGAGTTGTCAATTTTGTTGATTCTTTCAAAGAACCAACTTGTGGTTTCATTGCCCTATTGTTTTTCTGTTTTCTATTTCATTGATATCTGCTTTAATCTTATTCTCTCCTTCCTTCTACTTGCTTTGGATTTAGTTTGCTCTTCGTTATCTAGTTTCTTAAGGTGGAATTTCGGGTTACTGATTTGAGACTTTCTTTTTTCTTCTTCTCTGATATAGGTGTTTATAGCTATAAATTTCACTACTTTAGCTGCATTCTATACATTTTGATATTTTGTATTTCATTTTCATTCATTCCAAAATATTTAAAAATTTCTTTTGTGATTGACTTCTTCTTTGACCCATGAGTTTTTAGAATGTATTGTTTAATTTCCAAATATTTTGGGGTTTCTCAGATTCTTTTCTACTGAGGATCTTAATTCCATGTGTCAGAGAACATACATGGTATGGTTTAAAACTTTTTAAATTTATTGAAACTTATTTTGTGGCCCAGCAAATGATTTATTCAGTTGGAAGCATTTTTAAATTTAATTTTTTTACTAAGTGTTTTTTATTGTGATATAATTCACATACCATGAAATTCATCCTTTTAAAGTATATAATTCACTGATTTTTAGTGTATTTACAAGTCTGTGTAACCATCACCACAGTCTAATTCCAGAACATTTTCATCACCCCACAAGAAATCTACCCATTAGAAGCTATTATCTTTTCCCCTCCCCCAGCCCTGGCAACCACTCATCTTTCTGTCTCTATGGACTTGCCTATTTGGAACATTTCATATAAACGGAACATAAAATATATGGCCTTTTGTGTCTGGCTCTTTTCGTTCAGCAGAATGTTCCCAAGGTTCATCCATGTTGTAACATGTGTCAGTACTTTGTACCTTTTTAGGTTGAATAATATTTGATTGTATGGATAGACCACATTTTGTTTATCCATTCATCAGTTAATGGGCATTTATGTTGTTCCCACTTTTTGGCTATTATGAATACTGCTGCTATGACATTTGTGTACAAGTTTGTGTGGTGTACATTTTTAAGAAGTATGTAACTCTAGGCTGGGTGCTAAGTACCTGTACTCAGGGAACTGGAAGCTAGAGTTGTGTGTGTGTCTGTCTGTCTGTGTGTCTGTGTGTGAGTGTGTATGTCTGTGTGTGAGTGTGCGTGTGTGTGTTTATGTGTCTGTCTTTCTGTGTGTGGGGCCAACCTAAGTTCCTGGATGTTTACAAAGAGTCTTTGGGTTTAAGAAGAGGCCAGGAAGGCTGAGTCAACTCTTAATATCGTAGCTCTCCCTACATGCTTCACTCTTCCTGGCTACGTGCCTCACCTTCTGTCCTGAACCACAGTGTAAGTGAGCCCTGCAGGGTGGGAAATGAGTCATGACATTCGTGCCCAAAGAAGCCAGTGTACATACACACAGTGTATATTTCTATTATGCTTTTGGGATGAAAGGAAAAGTGATATGTATCATTTTGTGATTCAAGAAAAGCAATAGTAAAACCCCTGCTCTCAAGTTAGGGGGGAAAATCATCCATCAATCAATAGATGTGATGATGCCCAAATATTACTTTGGTTAGAAAAATAATCCCACATAAACTCCCACTTTTCTCTCCATTGGGTCCTAAAACTTTCATCGTTACACCACAGTGATCGGTGAAGAAGAGCACATGGTGAGGCAGGCAGCCGTTCTCAGTATCCTCTAGTTTTAGTCCTCAGTCCATCAGTCTTGGCCTTCTTCTGGGACTGCGACTTCCCACTGCCCTGCCCATCACTTGGCCCTGAAAGGGTTGTGAGGGTTCTTTCTCCCAATCTTCATTCTAAAAATGTATCTGAACACTTTTTGTTACCTAATAAGGCAGAGTAAAGCGATGCTTCTTTGCAACTCTGTTATCTCATTCTGGATAAAGGTAGCGAGGGAAGAGCTGGAAATAAGCACAGGAAACCAAAGGGTACAACTGTTCCCCAAGAATAAGGGAAATCTGACATTGGGAAAAAGACAGAGATACAGTACTTGACTAAAAGTTGGCCTGATCTGGCCAATACCACTGCATGGGACGTGTTCAGGTAGACTTCTCTAAGACAAGATATTCTGTACCTGCTTGTTGAAATATCCTCAAAAGGGTAGAGAATCTCGCCGTTGTTACAGATTTCACAGATGAACCCCTTCTGGCTACAGAGACTGCAGCTGTACACGTGGGAGGCGGCAAATTTAATGACCTTGCCCAAGAATGGAGCCAGCTTTCCTTCTATCACCTGCAGAAAGAGAAATGGGATGGGGAAGCAAATTCATTGAGAACAGAAGTCTTACAGATGCAGGAGGACTGGAATTCCTTTCCTTTACACAACAGGAAAACCTCTAATTATAATTTCTCAGCAACTCAGAGAAAGAAAAGACATAGTATTTTTGCTCTAAAAGAACTCTGGTTTAAACCACTGGAGGCTGGAAAATGAAGATGTTGAAACTTCTTTGTATTCCTCTTTCTCTGTAGTGTGGGAAGGGGACTGAGGACCAACAAATGGGGAGCCCAGCTTTCACAGACCAGCTTCACAGCTACGGTGTGGTGGACTCGCCAGAACAGATGAAAACATGTGGGGTCACGCTAATGGAGAATTTTATGTTGCAAATTCAATAATACCTTTTCTCTGAAGAGTTAATAGGATAGATTTTCACTATCTTCCCCATGAACATCTAACAAATGTGGAAAAATAGTTTTCTTTTGTGGCTGATAAGTACAACAATATAAAGAGGTTGCAATTTGGCTGTCTGAGGGCTGTATTCAGCCTGAAGATTTTTTTTTACATCTCTTAATGTTTAGAAAAATTAGCCAATTTAAGAATTGGGAGATTTCACATAACAATCCAGATTTTTGGCTTCTTTTGAAAAATCATTAGATCTAGCAAAACTAGGCCTGAGTTCTGATGTGATGATGATCCTGGTTCTGGGTAGGGGCTGCTTGCTCCGCTGAGCAGGAGCTCTCCAGCTGACAGTTGTCCCTACGAGGCCCTAGTGTCTTGAATCTCCTGCCTCCCATGAGTACCTCACCTGTTGACCTGCAAACATCCCTGAGTTTGGAACCAATGGTCAGTTGGATCCCTCCTCACTTAACCAATACTGCATGGGCTTCATACACTAACAAGATAAAATCTGTCTTTATTTATCTCTCATTAATGCATATGCATATACATGCTGATTTTGATATAAGAAAAAAATGAAGATGAAATTTAATTTGGAAATATCTGGAAATAATTGGAAATAGCTGGATACTTTTAAATGAATACATAGTTAAAATGACAATTTTACATAAAAATGACATCTGACAGAATGTAGTAAATCATACCTAAAGAGAAATTACAGTGCCAATGTGAGTAAATAGTAGTAACTGAATACAAAAATAAAAGAGTACAAGGAACGTAATTATGTATTTTGAAAAAAAAGAAGCTACACATAATATTGGAGATAAAAACTAAAGTGGTTTTTAAATAGCACAGAATAATCTCATGATGTTTTAAAAATGAATATAATAGTGGTTAACTCTAAGGAAGAGAGCAAGTTGGAGAAGCAAGTCTTTCACTTTGTATATAGTTGTTTTTTGCATTTTTTAAAACAATGTATATTATTTTTGCATTAAGATGCAGAAAGTGAACAGAAAAATCAGGTTTACTATTTTTTGAGAGGATTTTTTTCCTAATAAAGGGGGTAGAAATTATGCTGACTGTTTTGAGTCAAGCAAGCACATTCCCTACCCTTTTCTCACTCACCCTCCTCTCCATCACCTTCAGGAAACCATAGATAGACCTCCTTTCATTTATGTTTTCTCAAGGACCATTAACTGATAAACCCCAGTAAAGTGTGCTCCTAATATCAACACACGATACCCACTTTATAAGAAATAACCACAACCAAATCATACACCCGACCACCAGGAAACACTCAGGTTTCCTAGGTTATTTCTAAACTGTGGTAACAAGACTGCAGCTGAGTTTGGTTTTACTTATTTTACTCACCCCTAAACAACCAAGGGTAATGACACATTTAAAGAGAGGCACTAACAAAGTAGTCCAGGATATAGGACAGTCTGGAAACCAAGTAAGTAACAGTTATTTGCAGGAACTGAGGATGAGAAGAGAAGGCCTAAGGAAGACATGAGAATCATCATCTAGGATCTAGAGAAGACTTGGCATCTTATGAATCAAGCTTTTTCTCTATCTAGAAGATTTCCTCGGGACAAAGGGTATGAACCTTTTGAAGGCTTTTGAAATATTTCACCACATTTACACAGTCAGTAATGTATATTTATTCCTATCGAGGGATTTTAATAAGCTTTTAAAAATTAATTTGGGGATTGATATCTTTATAATATTTAGTCTCCCTATCAAAGAACCTCATCTATATCTTCATTTTATTATATCTTCATTTATTATTGCTTAATAAAAATTTGTCTTTTGGGGCCAGCCCCATGGCCTAGTAGTTAAGTTCAGCGCACTCTACTTCAGCGGCCCAGGTTCAGTTCCCAGTCGCGGACCTACACCACTTGTCAGTGGCCATGCTGTGTCGGTGACCCACATACAAAATAGAGGAGGACTGGCACAGATGTTAGCTCAGGGCGAATCTTCCTCAAGCAAAAAGAGGAAAATTGGCAACAGATGTTAGCTCAGGGCAAATTTTCCTCAGCAAAAAAAAAAAATTGTTCTTTTCATTTGTTAATATGTATTTTCGGCTGTGAGCAACTTTTCCCTCTGTAGAATATGCTTACTCTGGCTCCTGTGCCTTCACCAGGTCATTTCCTCTATCTGGAGTTTCACTTCTCTTCTTAATCCTTATTTAAATTTCGCCTAGGCTTCATGGCTCAGATCTATTCTGGCTTGATCTGGAAAGCCATCTTTGACTACTTCAGCTGTCATGGATCTCTTGTGTTTCATCTAATTTACTTTTACATCATATAATTTATTATAGAAATTGATGCTGTTTTGTACTCTTTGAAATTATTTAACATGATTGTTTTGCTTATCCAACTGTAGACTGAACATATAAAAATGGTGATACTACCTATAAAATGGTGGTTTTACATGGAGCAACCTAAGAGAACATAAACTGCTTGAAGGCAAAGATTGAGTCTCACACTTGTCCTAAATATCCCCTCTCTGCCAGGCACCTAAGTTCTTGTTGACTGACCAAGGATGCTTTCCTGTCTTTTTCCTTGTTTGCAACAGTCACACCTTAGGACTATCTTTTTGTCACAAACATTTTCAGTCATTCCACTGTGTGATTTAGGGAGGAGCATAGAGAGTGCATGGACTTGGTGGCAGCTCAGCTCTTCTGGGACTCTTTCCGCTTCTTTAGACTTGATTAATTGTCTTCTTATGTGTCAATATAGGTTCACTGCCATGTTCCAAAGGGCTGAAGCTGCTGGAAGTTTTTCCTCTAGAAAGGTGAGGTAATATTCTATAAGTTTATTTTAGAATTTACAAACTGTTTTTTAATATTATAGAAAGGAAAACTTTATACTTATAATTTTCTAGGGGTAAAGATATATTTAGGAAGTTTAAATTTTCTCTTTGAATACAACTACTAGCAGCACTGGGAACAGAATCTAGCTATTCTGGCTTCTGATCTAAAAGCTTCATCACTACAAAAAGTAGGCTCCAAGTGTGACATCTCCTAGGGTTCTTTTTAAAAATCAGACGTATGTTTACTTTCCTATATCTCCCAGAGAGGCTGACATTACAGAGATTTTGATACTCCCTCAGAACTTGGCTGTCCCTGGGTACTGGGAAGCAGTGGGGCAGAGTGGAAAGAGCAAGGTTGGAGATTGTCTTTCTTACTCTTTTCCTACTTATAATTAAATTAGTCATAGGTTAATATAAGTTTATAATAATCTATCCAAAGTCACAAGGCCATCCATTCATCTTAAGCATTAGAAGCCTGGTGGTTTTAGTTAAGCAGGTGGTCATTTGGATATGTCACAAGTGATGGTGAAACAGACCTCTGAGACGAAGTTCAGTTATCCCTCCGTTTGTTTTCCCCAAAGTGCCTGTGTACGTGAACAAAATCATGACAAAGTAATTAGCAGAAAACACATTTAGCTCTTGGCCCATCTCCTCACCGCTACACTCAACCTCCTTCATCTCTTCCACACACCAAATTGCCCCATCTCCTTGAGAAAAGGCAGATGTCCAAAACAGAGCGAGTTTGTTTCTGTTTTCCATTAAACTTAATTTCTTGTACTAAGGAAGGTACTAGTCTGATTTATTTACTTGGGGAGTGTGCATATATGACTATTTCAGAGGTATTATACTGACTGGGTGTTCAAAGAATACTACCTACTTCCATTTGTAACTTAAAATTATGTGTCCTTTCATCATGGATAAGAACAAAATGCAATATCAAGATGATTTCTTCTTCCAGAATTTGCTATTTTTCATTTTTGCAGTCTCTCTACAAATTCTTCTTGCTCCATCATTTCAGGTACTTCTAGAACTCAGAGAACTGTCACATACCACTTTCCCTGATCCAGCTCGCTGGCAGATTTACCAAACATCTTACCCTTCCTGTGTGGCAGCAGCCCAAGAAAGTTGCCTGGCAGAACTTCCAGCTCAGGGATACACACATTTTTCCCTCTTCTATTCTGGTCAAGATGGTCAGCATTGGAATTTGAGGCCTAGGGCTTTCTTGCAGACTAAGACAACAGACTTTATTTGATTTACTTTCTTGCAGACCAATCAAAAATTACAATTAAGTTAAAAAATAACCTAGGGCTGCCTTCTCCAAACCACAGTTTCAGAAACAGCTGCTTATTACTCATGTGTGGCACCAGGAAATTGCAGTGTCATGTTCAAGGCCTGCAGCCCATAGAGATCTGTGGGATTGGGAAAAGGGCACAAATGATTCTTTTATGTCTGTTACCTTCACTCCTTGGCACCACCACAAAATTCAAAATCTACACGGGGAGAGGGACAGAGCACCAATAACTTGGACAAGAAAAAAGAAAGAAAAAGCTCTTTCTCAATGAATTTCTATATGCATTGGCTAATTCCTTCCCCCTGATTTGTCCAGTTACCTTCTGTCTTAGTATAAGCATTCTTCATCCACTGACTAACATCCAGAGCCTGGACAACTGTTGGGGAGACTCTGATGAAGAGGGCTGCTGCTCTTGACAAAGGGCCCTCCTCTGTAAGTCCAACCCTAAGACCCATTCATGATAAACAAAGCCACCCGCCACTCACTCACTGGAACAAGCTGGCTCGAGGAAACGGAAGAATCAAAACTGTCACCCACTGTAAAATGATTTCAAATAGAATTTAGTTTGCATTTGCTTGGCCAGAGGACCATGAAAGTTTGCACTATTTTCTCTCTCAGAGCCATTTCTCAGCATTAACAGGTGGGTACCGTGAAGTCTCGTGACCTAGGCCAGGTAAGTCCATGGAAAGTTAGGAAAAAATAGCCTGTGGATTCTGCTCAAGTTTCAAAACCCTAACACAAAGTGAGAATATCTGAATCTTCATTTAATTTTAAACTTTACTCCCCTTGGGGCTGGCACCGTGGCGTGGCAGTTAAGTGCGTGAGTTCCGCTGCTGGCGGCCCGGGTTCGGATCCCGGGCGCGCACCGATGCACCACTTGTCGGGCCATGCTGAGGCGGCGTCCCACATAAAGTGGAGGAAGATGGGCACAGATGTTAGCTCAGGGCCAGTCTTCCTCAGCAAAAGAGGCGGATTGGCATGGATGTTAGCTCAGGGCTGATCTTCCTCACAAAAAAAAAAAGAAAAGAAAAACTTTACTCCCCTTAATCATAAATCCTTAAAAATGGAAAATAAAAAGCATACTACTATATTATTTTTCTTAAAAATAGAATATAAAAAGCAAATGGAAAAAAAAAGTATAGGGGATTTTCCTATTTCAAAAAGTTTGTTAAAACTTCATTTTCCCATAATTCACCCTTGAGCTCCTTCTCATGGCTCAACGCTGGGATGTTTGTGTATAAACAGAAAACTGTCTCCTCTAATGAGCTGCTCCCACTCTCTTTATCCATCATGGAACTGTTCCAATGCAGCTGAGATTCGGCTAATCAGGCACTTCACTGAGGGTGGATTATGACGTCACAATTAGCTCCTATCTGACCCTCTCCCAAAGGTGACAGCTTTTACTTAGACTTGGGAAACTATGTAATAATTTAATTTGGCTTGATGTAATTGGGTAAGATTTACATTTTCCTTTCAAATTACATCATTTCTATAAAATTACATTTTGCTTCCTGCTGGAAACAAAATCTTAGGGAATAAAAGATAAAGGAATTTCTATTTCAATTCTCTTCAGTGGCTGAATGGCAAAGATGAACTCAAGAACACAAATTTCTTATTCAAAAAAAAAAATATGGAATGGGGCCTACTTCAGCCAGGTTTTCTGCACCAAGTTAAGCACCTCAAGGAGTGTGGCCTAGTCAAGCCACAACCTCAGGGAACTTCAGTGGAAGCATTTGTAAAGAGTAAGTACAATTATGTGGTCCAAATATTCTGAGCCCCAAAACAAGCCACATGGTCTAAGTACATGTGTATTATTTATGGGGAAAATAGAATAAAGTATTCTAAATTGAGACAGTTCCCGAAAATTCTCATGGTACGGTCAGCAAAATTGAACTTCTCCATTGAGTTAATTAGTTATATGCCTGAAATAAATCTGATTTAGGTCTCTACTCTTCATTTTGGTCCTAGTTCCTAGTTAGGACATTACTGAATAGTAAACAAGGCAAGGCTCTAAATGGTCTTACTAATTCAGCTTTCTTAATATATGAGAAAACTGAGGCCCAGAGAGGTGCTGTGAGCTGACCAAGATCACCCAGCTGGTTAGTGACAGACCCTGACTCTCCCTCTTAAGCACTCTTCACCACTCTAGAAAGGGCCTCTCTGAGAGCATCTGGGGTCAGAGTGTAGCCTCAAGGTTTGGTTCAGCCTGAGAAGTCTGAGATCACTGGACACCTACTGCTCCACCATGTAGAAATGGAGGATTTCTAGAACAGACTTAATCCCTGCATGGAAGCAAGATGCACAGTCTGGACTCGTCCACGTTTACACCCACCTTTGATCTGAACTGGATCTGCCTTTGCCTCATAGAAAGATTTATTGTTTAACCTATTTAGTCCTTGTATGAAAATTCTTTTAAATGGTCACATCTTGTATAATTTTCTAAATATGGAGTATGATTTTGAATAGTGTTTTATTATTGGCTGCACTATATTATTATATTATTGATGAACTGAAATTCATCAATTAAAATAACACAAAATTCTTTGACAAAAATGGACTTAACATCAACTGCAGGATATTTACCAAAACTAGAGAAGTAACTTTATTACAGGGAGAAGCAACTAAGACTGGAACAAACAAAACAAAACAAAGTAACTCCCTGTATGAGCGCATGTGGGAGGAAATAAGGTTTTTCAGAGGGGACTTGAGGAGATGCCAGTGAGACCCCGGAACAGAAAAACAACAAGACCTCATGTTTAAAGGGACAGAGAAACAGAGGAGAAATACAAGCACCATTACCTGATCATGTAAGGTCAGGAGAGACAGAAAGGCAGAGAGCCAAGAAGGAAAGGAGAGGTAGGAGAAGGATGGAAGCAGAAAGAAAAAAGGTTAAAAAATAGAGAAAGGCAATTCACATGCTCACAAAGAGAAACAAAGGACAAAGCTGGCTGAGATCTGAAGGAGAGTGAGGAACCTTGGCTTCTATTCCCAGTTAGGGTCCCAGTGAGCTGTACGATCTTTTCTGTAAGTCACTAAACTTCTCCGTGCCTCAGTTTCCTCATCTACAAAATAAAGTGATTGGACGAAGTCATTCAAAACTGGATGATCAATTAGGATCCCTCTCAGTTTGAAGATTCTATGATTTTGTGATTAACTAACAGGCAAAACATCAAAAGAAGCTTGTTGAATGCCCCCAGGAATGTAGAAAGGGGATATCTGGGGAGACAGATAAAAGGTGAGTTTAACCAGACTAATTAGAAGATACCCAAGGAAATTTTCAAAAGAAGTGAAATAATGTCACCAGCTTTTTATTCCTCTGCTTACTGAGTGCCATTCCAAGAGGGAGTTAATGCTTTTCAGGAATCGTCCCTTCACAGGTGTACAACCAGATATTGGTTTTCCTGAAGACCTCTGCAAATCCCTTCCTTTCATCAATGCATTTAATTAGTTAATGTTTAGATAGCACTTAGGGATGAAAAGCACTATATAAGTGCTCAACATTGTTATTACTTAACAGCTTTTATGAGACCAGCAGTCCCTAAGATTAAATGAGAAACTAAAGTGAGTGCCTAGCTAGAAGGTTGTGATCTAACAAATTGCTGGGTCACTGACGTGAGGGAAACAAACCCTGCATATAAACTGAGATAGGTGCTCCATTAGCTTGCATGCCATTGTCTCAAGATGGTCAGTAATTTTCATTCTTTGCCTCAAGGCATCAACAAGTAGTGAACCACACTCACTACCAAGTACTGATTATTCCACACATCCTGTCTTTCAAGAACGTTATCTGCTGTTTGTGGTATCTGTATGCTGGACATCTGTATACCCAGGACATGGATTCAAATATGTATGGGAATTTAGTATACATTGAAAGTAGGGAAAGATAAATTATTTAATAATTAATGTTGGGGCAACTGGTTAGCCATCGGGGAAAAAATAAAGCTGAATCTCTAACTCATTTCATTAAAAAAAATGTAATTACAGATAAATCGAATATTTAAATATAAAAAGAAAACCATAAAAGTATTTTTAAAACTATACAAAAGTATTAGAGAAAAATGTTAGAAAAACATTTACATGGGGTAAATATTTTACAATCTTAGAAACCATAAAAGAGTGATAAAGCTGAATATATAAAAATAAAAAATTAGTACAATACAAAATACTACTTACAAAGTCATATGACAAAAAACTGGGAGAAATATTTCCTATTTAGATGATAAAAGTGCCAATTTCTTTAATATAGAAAGAGCTCTTTCACATTAATAAGAAAAAGTCCAACAATATAATTTAAAGACAGGTTAATGAAATAAACAGGCAATTCACAAAAACAACAAATGGCCAATAACATATAAAAGAGATGCTCAACCTTACTTACAATGGAAAAAAATACAAAATAATAAAATAATAGTGTAAAGTTATTTTATTTATCAGATTGGCAAGGATTAAAAATATAGTTAATATAGAAAATTAATGTGGGTGTAGGAAAACAGGCACTCTCAGGACATTGAATGGAAGTATAAATGGGTTCCACCTTTTCAGAAGACAAGTGGCAATATTATCTAACTACAAAGCATGTGTACCCTTTGACCTGGCAATCTCATGTTAATGATTTTATGCTATAGATGCATTCACACAAGTGCACAGAGAAATGTCTGAGGGTGTTCGCTGCAGTACTGGTTCTAATAGAGAAAAACTGCACAGGTTAAAAATTAAGGTAACTTTCTATTACGCAGCTGATAAAAGAATGAAGTAAACCTTTATGTGTACTGAATGTGTACATATGCTCAGATATCCACAGTATACTATTAAGTGGAAAAGGCAAGATGCAGAAAGGTAGTATAGTTTGATCCCATTTGCAAAAATTAATTAATTAATTAATTAACATTTGAAAATATGTAGAAACGTCTGGAAGAAGACAGACTGGCTTAACAAAAGCTACTTCTGCAGAATGGGATGTGGGGGAGACAAGCACAGACTTTAAAAACAGACTTTTGCAACGAACTATCAAAAAAAGAAATTAAAAAAACAATCCCTATTCCAATTGCATCAAAAAGAATAAAATTTAACCAAGAATAAATTTAACCAAGGAAGTGAAAGACCTGTACACTGAAAACTATAAGACACTGATGAAAGAAATTGACGAAGACACAAATAAATGGAAAGACATTCAGTGCTCATGGATTGGAAGAATTAATATTGTTAAAATGTCCACACTACCCAAAGCAATCTACAGAGTCAATGCGATCCCTATCAAAATTCCAACGGCATTTTTCATAAAAATAGAACAAACAATCCTAAAATTTGTATGGAACTACAAAAGACCCCAATAGCCAAAGCAATCTTGAGAAAGAAGAAAAAAGCTGGAGACATCATGCTCCCAGATTTCAAATTATATTACGGAGGTATAATAATCAAAGCCATATGGTATTGGCATAAAAACAGACACATGGATCAATGGAACAGAATAGAGAGCCCAGAAATAAACCCACACATATATGGTCAATTAATTTATGACAAAGGAGCCAAGAATATACAATGGAGAAAGGAAAGTCTCTTTAGTAAATGGTGTTGGGAAAACTGGACAGCCACATGCAAAAGACTGAAACTGGACCACTATCTTACACCATACACAAAAATTAACTCAAAATGGATTAAAGACCTGAATGTAAGACATGAAAGCATAAAACTCCTAGAAGAAAACATATGCAGTAAGCTACTTGACATTGGTTTAGTGATGATTTTTTGGATTTGATACCAAAAGCAAAGGCAACAAAAGCAAAAATAAACAGGTGGGACTATACCACACTAAAAAGCTTCCGTACAGCAAAGGAAACCATCAACAAAAAGGCAACTTACTAAATGGGAGAAAATATTTGCAAATTATATATCTGATAAGGAGTTAATATCCAAAATATATAAAGAAGTCAAACAACTCAATAGCAAAAAACCCCCAAATAATTCAGTTTAAAAATGGGCAGAGGATCTGAATAGAAATTTTCCCACAGAAGACATACAGATGGCCAACAGGTACATGAAAAGATGTTCAACATCACTAATCACCAGGGAAATATGAATCAAAACCACAATGAGATATCACTTCACACCTGTTAGAAGGGCTATTATCAAAAAGACATGAGATAAATGTTGGTGAGGATGTGGAGAAAAGGGAACCTTTGTGCACTGTTGGTGGGAATATAAATTGGTGCAGCCACTGTGGAACACCATATGGGGGTTCTAAAAATAATGATCCAGCAGTTCCATTTGTGGGTATTTATTTGAAGAAAACAAAAACACCAACTCGAAATAACATATACAACCCCATGTTCACTGCAGCATTATTTTCAATAGCCAAGATATGGAAATAACCTAAGCGTCCACTGAGGGATGAATGGATAAAGAAGATGGAGTATATATGTATATATACAATGGAATATAATTCAGCCATAAAAAAGAGAAAAAGCTTGCCATTTGCGACAACATAGATGGACCTTGAGGGCATTATGCTAAGTGAAATCAGACAAAGACAAACAAATACCATATGATCTAAACCTAAAAGCAAAACAAACCAAACCAAACCCTGAGCTCATAGATACAGAGAACAGATTGGTGGTTGCCAGAGGTGGGGTGGAGTGGGTAGGGGCGGTCAGGGGAGAAATGGGTGAAGGGGGTCAAAGAATACAAACTTCCAGTTATAAAATAAGTCCTGGGGATGTGATGTACAGCATGGTGATTATAGTTAATGATACTGTATTGCATATTTTAAAGTTGCTAAGAGACTAGATCTTAAAAGTTCTCATCACAAGAACAAAAATTTTGTAACTACAGTGATGGATGTTAACTAGACTTACTGTGGTGATCATTTAGCAATATACACAAATATCATTTGTTGTATCATTGTATCATTATGTTGTACACCTGAAACTAATAAATGTTATATGTCAATTATACCTGTATTTATAAAAAGAGAAATCTATCACAGAGATTCACACAAAGATGATAACTTCTTAAAACTAAAAGAGGGGTAGTAACAGACGAGCGGAAAGAAAAATTTTAAGAAAAATTTAGGTGGTAACATTGGAAGAACACATTGGTGATTGTGTGCATAATGTTTGTAATGTATTTTGATATTTGATTGCAAACAGCTTTCAAGCCTCTGGCCTGTCTCTTCTTGTGCCCCACACCTGGGCAAGATGACAAGGAAGCCCCTTTATGCTCCTTCTTTAGCACCTGCCGGAGCTTCAAACCACACAACTCCTGGCTTCCTGTGGGACCCTCACCCAGGCCCACCCCTAACCACAATAAAAGCCCCAAGTAGCCAGCTTCTCTTGCTCTCTGCAGCCATTTTGGATCTGCTTGAGACTGCTCTGCTCATCCTAGAGACCTTAATTATATAAGTAATAAACCTTTTTGTACCTTCAAAAAAAAATTCTGTATTTTTTGATGTTTAAGTAATGAATATGAATTGCCACTTTATTATAAATGTTTAAGTTGTTAAAAAAATGACAGCTCTACGAAGCATGGCTTTAGAAATATATAAATGTAATTAGCATATGCATATATGTAAGCATTATAAAAATGTAGAAAACCTTTATTTCCTTGTCTTATATGACCGGTGTTTTCACTTGCCCCCAATAACAGGTTTATTTTCACGAAAGTTCTTGAAAATTGCCTATCAATGAACCTGCTATGACTGCATCAGATTCGATGCTTGTATCCAAGGAGACCTGTCTGCCTAATCAGAATGTTCCCTGACTTATGGGTTTTTTAGGTTTTGGAAGGTAACATTGCCCTATTCAATTAGAATGACTTATAAGATATGCAGAGTGTCAATAGCCATATCTAATACCAGGCAATTTAAGGTCAGTTTTGTGTACATAATTGTCACCGAATTCTAGATGTTTAGTCTTATCTCTTTAAATACTTAACTAGGAGTTAGTAAGCAAGCAATCAGTTAGAATGCACATTGCATTTTCTACAAATCTCACTTAAATGTTTTAAATGCCCTTTTCTAGCTCTGCTCGGCCAGGGCTTTTTCCTTCCTGCCCTATCACAAATGACCTACCCTCACCAGCCTCATCCTCTGACTGTGATCACATGGTTGGTCCCGAAATGCCAATAGTTTTAGATTGTGTTTTGTAATCAACAGGAGGAGAAACAGTATTGGTATCAGACTTTTTTATCCATTCCCCAGATATTCAGACATTGCAATTTCATGTCACCCAGGGCACTGTGCAGGAGAAGTATGTTACCTAAAATGCACATTTTTACCACTTAGTTTGGTGTCAATCTAAGGAAAAGTCAGTGTACTGACTGACCTGCCTTAGACTTGGCCTTAAGAAAGAAATGAAAACCACGGTTTTACAACAGGAGGACATTCAAAGATAAGATTAGGTTCAAAGAGAAAAGCATTTTGAATAGAATGCCCAGCTGTGACATGTTCAGAGGTTGGGTAAAATCTAAACAGAAAAGTGTCCTAAGAAAGGAAGCCCAGTAAACAGCCAGTTTTTCAAAGGCTGAGGGCAGTGTGTGATCTGGTCCCGCACCTGACATTCTTCTCTTTGTCGCCCCATGGTCTGCCTTTCTCTGAGCTGGCGGATCTGTACCACCAGGCTGGAGGATGAGAGACAGGAAGCTCATCTAGATTCACTTGCTACTGCTTGTAGCTCTGGCACAGGGACAGCCATTGACTAGGTCAGAGTTGTGTGTGAGTTGCAGAGATTTCTGTTTTCCTTGGGCTTCCTGTCTTTCAGGAGTACGGTTAATTGAAAAAGGATTTTACTTAGCTCCTTCGTGGTCTTTTTGTTTAAATTTTAGTGAAGAGAGCTCAGTTAATTGAAACTCCAAACAGTTGTAGAGTAGCTTACCCAAACTGGGAGAAGAGGTTTCATTGGTTATCTCTTTTATTGTATATATTTTTAATTGAGGGATGACATGGATAAGGTAAAGTACACAGATCATAAGTATACATCTCAATAGGTTTTTTTTTTTTGGTGAGGAAGAGTGGTTCCAAGTTAACATCTATGCCCATCTTCCACTATTTTTGTATGTGAATCCACTATCGTGGCTTGAAGAGTGGTGTAGGTCTGCGCCTAGGATCCGAACCCGCGAACCCGGGCCACCGAAGTAGAGTGTGCGAACTTAACCCCAAACAGCAGGGCAGGCCCCAACTCAATAGGTTTGTAAAAATGTGTGTGAAAATACTGTTGTCCTACCTGCTCTCTTGGCCTCCAGCCCCAATCACCCCAATCTAATCTTTATGCCAACACCAGAAGGATCTTATTAAAATAGAGATTTGACTGAACAATAAAAATAATGACATCAGCTGCTGCACTACCCCCACAGCAGTGACTGACTGTTTAATACGTGCCAGTCACTGCCTTAAGCCTTTTTTTTTTTGTGAGGAAGATTGGCCCTGAGCTAACATCCAATGCCAATCCTCCTCTTTTTGCCGAGGAAGATTGGCCTGGGCTAACATCCGTGCCCATCTTCCTCTACTTTATATGGGATGCTGCCAGAGCATGGCTTGACAAGCGGTGCATCGGTGCACACCCAGGATCCGAACCTGCAAATCTTGGGCCGCCACAGCGGAGCACGCACACTTAACTGCTACGCCACCGAGCCGGCCCCAACTGCCTTAAGCTTTTAATTCATTATCTCCTTTAAGATAATACAAGCCAAGCACTTAGAGCATTGGCAGGCACACAGTGAGCATTAAATAAATAATAATAATAATAATTATTATTCATGAGATCCCTAAAAGGTCAGTATTTTTATCATTACCAATTTATACATGATAAAATTGAGACTTAGAAGGCTTAAGTCATTTGCCCAAGGTCGTGTAGAGTAGGGAGCTGGACTCCCAGAGGCCAGGTGCTAACCACGAGACTTCAAGACCTCCCTAGAGCTGGGATTTCTTTCATGAAAACCCCCTGAAGCCTCTTGAGCCCCTACAGGATAAGGTCTCCCTAGCAAGCCCTACAAAGTCTTCCCACAAGCCAGGCACAGGCTGTCTTTCCACACCGGCTTCTAGTTTTCATCTATCATGCCTCCATCTCCTGCTCTCACAATGGCTGCCTACTCATCATTCCCTGAAAAAGTCTGGATCTTAATAATTACCATTTATTGCTATCATGTATGAGTTCTGCATGCTTTCTGTATTTATTTCCAATTCTTACTGCAACTTCCCAAAATAAGTAGTATCATACTCATTTTACAGATAAGTAAACTGAGATATAAAAGATTAAGGGACTTGTTTCATGGTCAGAGAGCTAATACATCAAAGCTGGAGTCTGAACTCAGGTCTGTCTGATTTCAGTGGTTAGTCCTTCCTACTCCATCACAATTCCTCCCAAGTCACATGGTCTCATACCTGGCTCAAATGTCATCTAGTTTCTAAGGCATTTTTTACTCCAGCCACTGGTTGACCTCATCTTGCTCCATGGCCTTCCACAGGTATAAACAGATCACTTGTTAAGGAGGAATGGCTCTCGCTCCATTTCTTTTCTAGGCCTTTCTAAGTGCATTCAATCTTTGCATTAAAAAAGCTGAAACAGAATATTTCTGCAATATTCCTACTGCATGCCCCAGAACCAACTATTTAAGTGACAACTTTGTCCAAACAAAATGGCAAGTCTTTGACCAGATGGGGTTATGGAGTCTAGTGGCCTGAACGCAGAGGGCAAATGGAGAAGGTGCTGCCAGTTAAATACCACATGTCCTCTAGCAGAACCTCTCAGGGATGTGATTCATGAGCTCCTGGGACATGCAGAATTCCCGATGTATGAGCTAGCCAGCTCTCCAGACACGCGGACAATGGAGGATGAATTCTGTGGACAGCTGGAAAGGCCATAGTGGGCAATTTCTGAACTGATCTTGAAAAGCATTTTATCATTGGAATAGCCAACATTATTGTTGATTATGTAGAATAAAAATACTGAAGCATTTGAACACTTGGTACATGTTCAGCTCCTTCTGTACCTCAGTCCCACAGCCTGACAGGAAGTGGCTGGCTCTGCAGCTGCCTCCCAAAGAGTTCTGGCAGCATTTGGGGGTGATCAGCCAATCATACTAGTACTTACGATTATAAAATGTTACTTAATTCTTATTATTCTTACATAAATTTAAACTACGTGTGCTTCTTTTCAAGTCCCGAGCTAAAAATTCTCATTGTTAAGAAAAAGTACAAAAATCCAACTCAGAATCAGCACAATTATTAAAATAATTTAAAAAGTAAATTGGGTTGACAAGGTGATTTCAAAGTTGATCTGGAAGAATAAAAGGGCAGGCATAAGTAAGACAATTTTGTAAAACAAGAATATGAGGATGTATTTCTGCTATCAGACATCAATATATATCAAAATGGTATTGGCATTGGAATTGCTATTGAGGAAATAGAAGTGATTGCACAGAAACAGACCCCAGGACACACATGAAATTGGATTATGATGAATATGGAGTCAAAAGTCAGCAGGGAAAGGATGGATTACTAAAAAATGGAGCTGAAATGACTGCTTAACCATTAGAAAAAAAATCAAGCTATATCCTCACTTTATACTACAAAGAAAAATAAATCCCAGAAATTTATTGTTATTAAATGTATAAAATAAACTATTAAAAGACAATAAAATACAAATTATTATTGATCTGATCTGAGCATGGGGAAAGGCTTTGCAGGCTATAAAGCTACGGAAAAAAATCACACAAGGGAAAAATGAACATGCACATAGATGAGGTGAAAACTTAGGTCTATCAAAAAACATCTAAAATCCAAGGGCAAACAACAAAACTACAGAAAACATCACACATAAAGTGGTGATAGCCTAACATATAAGGAACTCACATAAACTAACTGAAAAAATAGCCTGCCCCCAGATGGGAAGAAGATGTGATCAAACAATTCATAAAAAAATGAAGTAGCAATAAATATATAAAAATGTTTAGCCTCACAAATAATAAAAAATAGATATGCAAAGTCAAACAATAATGAGAAACTTTTTTTCCCTCTAAAATTACCAAAGATGGGGCCGGCCCTGTGGCTTAGTGGTTAAGTGTGCGCACTCCACTACTTGGTGGCCTGGGTTCGGATCCCAGGCGCTCTGATGCACTGCTTGTCCAGCCGTACTGAGGCAGCATCCCACATACAGCAACTAGAAAGGATGTGCAACTATGACATACAACTATCTACTGGGGCCTTGGGGAGAAAAAGGGAAAAAAAGGAGGAGGATTGGCCATAGATGTTAGCTCAGGGCCAGTCTTCCTCAGCAAAAAAGAGAAGGATTGGCATGGATGTTAGCTCAGGGCTGATCTTCCTCAAAATAAATAAATAAATAAATAAATAAAATTACCAAAGATTTGTGTTTTTTATTTTTTTATTTTTTTAAATTTTTATTTATTTATTTTTTTCCCCCAAAGCCCCAGTAGATAGTTGTATGTCATAGCTGCACATCCTTCTAGTTGCTGTATGTGGGACACGGCCTCAGCATGGCCGGACAAGCGGTGCGTCCGTGCGCGCCCGGGATCCGAACCAGGGCCGCCAGCAGCGGAGCGCGCACACTTAACCGCTAAGCCACAGGCCGGCCCCTGATTTGTGTTTTTTAAATGAAAATGGTTAATGCTCTGTGATCTGAAGGGCGAACTTACTTATACTATTGGTAGGTATAGATATGTATAGTAAATGGTATCCAGAACTTTTAACAAGTTCAAACCCTCTGACTATAGTAGTTCCTCTTCTGAATTTATCTTAAATTAGCAGAAACTAAATTATTTTGCACAAGGATGTATATCATAGTATTATTTATAATAATACAAAATTGGAAACCCCTAAATGTCCAATAAAAAAGGAAAAGTGATAGGATCTTATATACAGGAAGTCAAAAGAGCTAGTGCTTCTGAAGATTATTTAATAAGTTAAAAAAAGCAAGATAAAAATTCATATGTTGTAAAGAATGAGCCACGTTTTATACCCATACACACACAGAAAAGAACTAGCTGGACATGCATCTAATGTTAACTGTGGTGGTGGGTTAATAGCAATGATAACAACAACAGCAGCAGCAGCTAACATGGGCCAGGCCTATGAGCTCATTTAATCCTTGCACTTTCATTACAGGGAATTACCACCCTGTTTTATAGACGAGGACACTGAGCAGTGAGCTGGGACTCAAATGCAGGTCTACCAATGGCTGGGATGGGAACCTCTCTGCCATGCTGCCTGATGGCTATCTTCTCTTTAGTAACTATCTGTACTTTCCAAATTCTCTGCAATGAGTATATTTTTATAATGCAAAAAAAACACAACTTTTAAAAAAGTGAATTGGGGCCAAGAGGCTCTTGGAAGTTTTGTGTTCTGCCCCAAGACAGCTTGTGGTACAGGTGCCTGCACCACCCCCGAGTCCTCTGACTCTTCTCCTGGGCTCAGGTTCTGTCTTCAGTCTCCCTTCCCTTTCTTGTCTCTGTCCAGTGTCAATCATGGTGTCACATGGCCCAGTGAGGTGCATGGCGGCACCATCCCAGGGCCGGCTTGGCCTCCATATCTTCTTTCCTCTGCCTCCCTCTTTTCCTTCCCTTCTGCAGACCCTTAGGCTTTCTAGCAGCCCTGGGAATAAGCCTGGTTCAAGGATCTCATTTAACGAAACAAAACAGGGCATCCTGGGGTTAACTCTGGGCTCAGCCTTTCACAGTACTAAGATTAAACTGCATTTTTCAGTGGTTCTGCCTCTTAACTCAAACCCTTTTAAAGAGAAATTTAAGGAGAGCAAAACATAGGAAGCAGTGCCAAATGCCAATAACATCCTTGAGTCATTTGGGGCACAGGCAGCCTTGGAAACCGCCAGCCTGCTTATGCAAGGGCTACTTGGGATTTTCTCTTTATTGCTTAGTGACAGGATCCTGGCTTTAGACCACAGTCAGTGTTGTTCTCTTGTTTTCCTTTCTTTCTCTCTCTCTGAAAACTGTTATAAAAGGCCTGAGTTATCACAATGAGAGTCAGCCAATCCTACAGCTCTAATCAAATGACAAAAATTGTCTTCCACTGATATGGTTAGTTCAGGTCAGAAGGCAGATTTAGTCTATGTCTTGGTACCTGTGATACCTGCTCAACAAACCCGGTCATACTGAACCCTGCACTCTAAACTCAGGAGGCTCCACAGAGTGACTTTACCATCAGCTGGCAAGGCTTTGGGACCATGTGCTCAGCTAGGTGTTCTGTCTCTTTTCTCCCAAAGAAAGTGACTGAAAGGGGAAGATAAGATGTGAGTATCATTTTGTGACTATGGTGTCCAAAACCATGGCTGGCACAATATAAGATGGAAAGAATCCCAGAGAGCTCTCTTCCGTGGCCTTAGATCTATTCTGACTGTCAGGGACTATGAGCCCAAACATCAGAGTCCAGTGATGAGGTTCTTCTTCTCAGCCCCCACAATCACAGCTAGATGGTGTGGCCCAGCCAGTCCCAGGGCATGACCTGGTAAACTGTACTACATTATCACCAAATAAATTGGAAATAAGGTGCCAGTGAGCTCAGGTTTCCACAGTTACTCCTTAAATTACTGACCAGTGTGAACTAGCCCACTTGAGTATAAGTATGTAGCAGTGAAAAATTTTAAAAACTTCTTTATATGTTGAGTACTGAGTATTTTGGTGGTGTGGATACAGTGTACAGAGCAACTATAAGCCAAGGAAATAGTCCTGGAATGAAGCAAATGACAGTCATTTGTGTTAGCAATCAACTAACATGGGCACAAGAGATTAATTTTATTACATAGGGGTTAAAGTTGACTGATTTGGTAAACACTGCAAACAAAAAAACTACAGAAAATAAAAACTACAGAAAAGTTGGAAAAAGATACAAATATCCTCAACAAAACACTAGCAAACTGAACCCAGAAACATATAAAAAGAATTATACTCTATGACCAATTGGGATTTATCCCAGGAATGCAAGGTAGGCTTAACATCTGAAAATCAATGTAGTACACATATGAATAGAATGAAGGACAAAAACCACATGATTATCTCAATCAATACAAAAAAAGCATTTGACAAAATCCAACACCTCTCTATGATAAAAACACTCAACAAACTAGGAAAAGAAGGGAGCTTCCTCAACCTGATGTAGGCTTTCTATGAAAAACTCAGCAGCATGTTTAATGCTGAAAGAATGAATGTTTTACCCTCAAGATCAGAAACTAGACAAGGATGTCTGTTTTCACCATGTCTATTCAACATTGTACTGGAGGTTCTAGCTAGGACAATTAGGCAAGAAAAAGAAAGAAGTAAAACCATCTCTAGTCTCAGATGACAAGATCTGGTATATAGAAAAGTTGGAAATATTTTGCTGACATGAAAGTCAAAAAAAAACTTTAAAATATATTTTAAATACGACTTTGTAACTATATCCACGTATGTTGTTGGAGAGGCTAAGTGACTAACACTATCCAGTTCAGGAAACACTTACTAGGAATCCCATTCCAAATAAGTTAAAAAGGTAGTGTTACTGTCAAAGCATGTAATAAATTTCTCATTTTCAACATAAAGAAAGTGGTACACATGTATTTTTATTAATAGGAAATCAGTTTCTCTTTCCCTTCCCCTATCTACTAAATATATTAAATCCACATATTTTGGTCTGGTGTGCTTCCTGCTGCACTCCAGGTCATACCTGGGAGTTTGTACTCCCAAGAGAACAAAAATGACAGTAGTCTGATAGGCCTGCTGAGGTCCCCTTGTGCTGGATCATCAAAGACTCCCTGTGGATATGGGGCTTAGCATCAGACCAGAAACAAGCCCTTGCCATCTGCTGCTGAAACTGAGGCCATTGGGTAGACGAGCATGAGAACCTGCATATCTCTACACGGTCCCTTAAGGCACAAGGAAGCTATGTAGGGGACAGAGCTACTCAGAAGTCTTAGAGGCAGTAAAATGAAAGCTCCACTCAAGCCAGGAATGCCCGTTGAGTCTACAGAGTGCTCCAGGGCTTGGGAAGGCCTCAGATTGAGAGCTCTCTGACTAGTCGCTCCTCTCTTCCTTGGAGCACTGACTATGACAGTGGTCCTCTTGCTTTGGGTTTGCTGGCCAGTATTGGCCTGGAACTTGCCAGATCTCCCCTGGCTAACTCAGACACATCCTGACAAACCACCTTAAATCTTGCTGGAGTCTTTGAACTTTGCTTCTTGTCTGTGCTTTGGCCCTACAATTAACCCTTCCAACTCTAGTTTCCTTGACATTGGGCATTTTGGGCCTCCTGCTCTTCCTTTTACAAATCTTTCTGCATCTCTAAATGGCCTCTTTCTAGATCAACTCTGAAATCTCATGTATAATAATGTGTTGGTCAAAGCAAGAAATGAAGAAACAGACAGAAAAAGAATGACCTTTTAAAATTGGCTTATGGGGCCGGCCCCGTGGCTTAGCAGTTAAGTGTGCGTGCTCCGCTGCTGGCAGCCAGGGTTCGGATCCTGGGCACGCACCGACGCACCGCTTCTCCGGCCATGCTGAGGCCGCGTCCCACATACAGCAACTAGAAGGATGTGCAACTATGACATACAACTCTCTACTGGGGCTTTGGGAGAAAAATAAATAAATAAATAAAATTATTAAAAAGAAAAAAAAATTTAAAAAAATAATTGGCTTAAATATGTCCAAGATTTTTAGCCTCTCTGCCCTCCTGAGTCCCAGAAACAATAGCAGCAACACTAAAGAAAAACAAAAAACCCAAAGACTATTTAAGTACTTCTCAATTGTGCTCTCAGCTTTCCATTTTGCAAGTAAAAATGAAATAAACATATCTTAGCAAGTGTAAGTATTCCAACGGATGGGTTGCTCACGATAACTAGTTATTTCAGAGATATCTCATTTTTCAAAAATAATTCTATTAATAATTAGCATTGCGGTCCTGATAGGAAAACTATACACCTAGAGAATAGACATAAGAGAATTTCACAAGCAGGAGCTCTTTGATAATTTCTCTGAAGAAAATGCTTGAATGCACTTTAGGAAAGAAAGACTGGTGTGATTCCATATCGCCCTTCCTAAAGTTCTCAAGACTGCTAGGCAACTGAGAGGAATCACACCACCAACAGATGGTGACTGAACAATGGCACCCAAGTTTTATGTTTTCTGGATCAGTACAATTTTTTAAAAGTTTCCAGTTTTTACTTTTGCCACATAAGGGCTTTAAAAACAAACAAAATCTATCATCGACCATCACCATCATTTCACAAGAAAGTAAGGGGATTTTAACATTAAAAAAGTAGAAATGGTAAGATTTCAGAAAAACAAATATTTTAAACTATGTGTGGTGTTATTATAAAATCACCACATTATATTATTTTTCTCCCTTCTGCATGACCTGGTGAAAACTCCACCCCAGAGGAGCCCTCAACCCACAGAGGGAAGTCAGAAATCTTTTTGATAAGAGCACAAGGAATCGCAATGTTTGCCAAAACCACTGCTTTAAAGTGAATTTCAAAATAGAAGATTCAGTGTTTCCCAAACTTCAATCATGTGAAAACACCTTAACAAACATTGTCATAGCTGCATTCCTATGTTACTACTTAATGCATTATTTAAATCGAGTCATTTGTTTACTTAAATAAGTTTATTTAAAAACGAAAGCCTTATGTGAATACCATAAATGGAAAACCGGTATCCCCAGCCATAAAATCAAATACAACTGCTGGAAGGCCCTGCGTCTGCAGCCAACTCTCTGTTGAAAAGGGAGATTAGCAGGTGTTAGGGGTTCAAGCCACACCAGCACCAGAATGAAACTTACTTTGATTTAAAACCTCAAGGACAGAAAGGAATTGAAGGCAATAATTTTCTCATTATGCAATTAAACATCATTTAATGCCATGTCTATGTACTGCCTAAATGCATCTCTTGTACCAACTACTACTGTTTTGGTAGATATTCCATGGAATCAGAGGTGTCCTGCATACTAATGAACAGCATTGCCTAAAATTAACCTTCCTGAGTTCAAATTCTGAGACTTTCTCATGTCCTAGCTGGTGACTTTGAGCAAGTTATTTACCTTCTCTGCCTACAATTTTCATCTAAGAAATTCGGATAACAATACCCACTTCATAGGCTGGTTGTGAGGATCAAATGAGTAGTTACATGTAAAGCTCTTAGAACTGTAAACCACACATTAAGAGCTCAAAAATGTTAGTTATTATTCTTATTATCCCACTGTTTAAGGAACACCAAATTAGGATACTGCAGGCTTATGTTATACTATATCAGGCATATAGTAATATAGTAACACATTTTTAGAAAGAAGATATATCTAGGGAATAAGAAAGACATTTCCTTTGCTAATTTGAATTAAAATGAATAACTTAGTACACGTGCATCTAAGGCAATTTATTATTCTTTTGGTTTGTTTCTTTCCATGCCCCATTTTGGCCACGAGCAAGTCTGAATGATATATTTTTGCCTTTAAGGCATAGTACACAATGCCTTTGACACAACAAGGTCGCACCATAGAGAAAGGCTTTTCAGGATCTTAACTGAAAGTCACTACTTAGGTAAACAAGTATAATATAAATATTATATATTTATCCAAATATATTAGTCTTTTAATCATGGAATCAATGTCCCCTCTACTTAGAGTAAACAATAGAATTAACGTAGGATTTCACCCCGAGAGTGGCTACACATGCTATGACTTAATTCACATTATGAAATACAAAAAGGGAGACTTACTCATCATTAAATCACCAAATAAATAAGCTAACATCAAAAAGCAGTGGTTCTAGGAGGCTCCTGAGATGGATTAGTCGGTCCTGAACAAGAAAGACATATTAACATATCCTAAGCTGCTGCCTTTCATGTGTCTCATCCCTTTTGTCCTTGGAACTATATTTAGTACAGAGAGAACAACAGCGCTGCCAGGGCAGTCAAGTAGAAAGAGAGGGTATTAATTTAGTACATCTTGGTCAAGGTTAGGGCAAGAGATAGTGGACAAGTACATATGCAGTTTATTAAAATACAAGATAAGGTCATATTGGAAATTTATAGCAATCTCTAGACCCTATATTGGGTCTACCTTGATGGTGGCCTCATTCAGAAGGATCTGGATTTTACAAATATCTGTCGTCTTCAGTCCCTGCCCACTCACTGTAGGACAGTCTCTTCCATCTCTACAACACGCTTCTTGGAACACCTGTATTGCCTTCCCTTTCTTTCCACTCAACTTTGGCTGTTTCTTCCTCCAGAGTCTCAGGTTGAGCACTTCAGCTTCTCCTTTTTGCTGTCATGATCCCCCATTCGTTACTCGCCTCCCTCTTCTCTATGGGCCTCGTCATTGTTGGGCTTCTTCTCTTCTGATTAGGCTCACCTGCTTTGCTCTTTCAGGCAGGTCTCTCCACTTTTCTATTGAACTCTGCCGCAAACATTATTCTTTCTTAAAAGTGTTATTTGTCCTTTCCTATTTCTCTTCTTCCTCCCACACTCTCAAGGACATTTTTTTGAAAATTCCTTCACTCTACTCTTATGTTTATAAGCAATAGAATGTTCCAGGTCCTGGAAGTGAACTTTCGTCACATCTTTTAATTTTCCTTTGTACCTTTTCCTTAGCACCCACTTCCTCTTAGAAGGCTTAGCTTGAGTACTTTAAGAGACCAAAAAGAGCAGATTAAGCTCAGATGCAATGCAGCCCACTCATTTCTCCTTTCTTTACTGAGTTTGCATTTGGTCTGGGTATCTAAGGAAAAGAGTGCCCAGGGTTGGAGCTTGATAAATCTTAACTGCTAGCAGTGCTCTGGCTTTTAGTGAGTTCTACACATACCTATAAATGGCCTCTATGCTCTGGAGTAAATTAACTCTTCTGAATCTGTCCAATTACTTTACAATGATCTGAATGGGTCATTTATGAAAGTATAATAGTGTTCTAGAAAAGTCACTTTACCACCAAAATAAGGAGCAAAATCTTCACGTACACTCACAGGGAGTCTGCAGTATGCTGGGCGCTGTTCCAGGTAATGGGGACATGGGTGAACAACTCTGACAAGGCCCACTCTCCTGGAGCAACGACTTCCTGAGAGTATTTAAAGGCCAATGCAAACCATCGCAGTCACACTGGTCAAGGTAACCAGGTGAAAGCCATCCTATTAAGGAGGAGGAGACCAATTCATTGGTGGATGGGCTACTGTGTTAACAAAAGTTCCACCTTCCTGAACGAGGATACACATTTAAGAGCAAGCAGGAGGTTAAAAAAAAATCCTAACCCAACCCAAAAGATAATGGGAATCATCTGTTCTGCTCTCATGTGCAAACCTATAATTTATGGAAAGATGGGAAAGAGAAAGTCCCTGAGGAGGCCTAGCCAATTCTGTGGTGAAAAGTCAACTGTACTCACAGCTCAGACTGGAAGGGGTGGGGGTGGAGAGGAGCAAGAAGCCACAGTAAAAATAACACGTCTTGAGGCAGCAGCTCCCTCTCCTCCCCCATTTCTAGTGCCACTCCTGGCCCAAGCTGCCTTTCTCCCTTCTTCTTGCCACCCCCAGCCCTTCCCCATTCACAGGTTATTACTTCGTCCTCTTTGTTTTTCTTTCATTTCTTTACGAATCCCAAACTGGCTGTAGTACTCATAATTCCTGTCACAAGGTAAGGTCAGCAGTATAGTAAGCACGTAGTTAAGATCAAGTGAGAATGTGCATGTTAAAATAAAATGGAGTTACCGAGAATTTTCAAATTTTGAAAGAGACCATTTCCTCTTATGTATAATATATATTTGCATATATATTTCTGCACAGTAACAAAGTAATTTACTGCTAAGAATATGCTATAAGACCTGATAATAGAAAAGGCCATCATTCTTAAATGCAATATCACCCTACCAAACTCTGATTTTTTAGTTTCAGCTCTATATCATAATGGCTACACACTGTCTTTTTTGCTTCTTCTCTTGGGCTGTTGTCACTTAGCTTTATAATTTTGCTTTTAAAGGGTACGGTTACTAATAAGTTAACTACTATTTTCAATATATATTTTTTAAATGCCAGTATCAGTGATTTCAGCCGGGCCATTTGAAAAAGCATTTTTATTACACTTAATAATTTGCTAATGTACTTCAATAAAATTTCAATATGTATTTTATTAGTTTCTTTGTCAGTCATATAAGGTAAATTTATTATCTGTATCAGAGATGGAGAAATGAAGGCAATCTAAACTAGAAAAGATCAGTAATAGTGGTAGAAATAGGATGTGAAATAAATGTCAAATTGTCCAGGAGGGAATCCCCTTTGTAACATTTCAGAGTTTCTAATGTCAGTTATGGCGTTCTTGCTATTCATGGACAGCTCTAACTGCTCGTCAGAATAAAATGTATTGAGAAAGATAGCACCTGTGGTCATAGGGTAGACGATGAAGTCTCACTACGGTGTCATAAAGCAACAGACCCTTGTCAGTATGACGGGGAGTGGCTGTCAACAACAGCACTCAGAGCGCTCACATACGCCAAGCATTCTCCTAAGCACTTTACATATTTGTCAGTTAACCTCACAATCTTGTAAGATAGGTACTTTAATTATCCCCATTTTGCAGATAAGGAAACTGAGGCATAACAAGCTTAAGTAACTTGCTCAAGGTCACACAACTGGTAAGGGGTGCAGCTAAGGTGCAAATCCAGGCTCTCTGGCTCCAGACTCTATACCGTCAACCATTATGCTAAACTGCCTTTCAGAGGACATGCTGTAGCTAACCAACAGACCGCAGCTATTTAAAGGTTTACTGGAAAGTCAGTTGTTTGAACTCAGGACCAAACAGTTCTAAAGAAAAAACAAAAGATAAATGTTAGTGAGGTCTTCAGTTCACAAATGCTCACTTCTGCGATAACAGAGCTTGAACTAATGTAAAGCCCCATTTGAGTTCATTCTCACTCCTGTGTTCCTTCTCCTATAACTGATTCATTCATTCATCCCATATTTATTGGGCACCTCCTCCTGCCCAGGCACTGTTCTTAGTGGGGGCCAGGATGGATAAGATAAACTGACTTGCATTCAAGGTTAAATCTTTCACTTACGGATTATTTTAAAAGGCTCTTGTGAGCAGGCCTAAGAACTAAGTAACTCAGGTGACATTTCTGGGGGGCAGGCATACCATAGTCTCGGCAAGAATCATACAATTGCACCCTTTCTGCTCCCAGCCTGGGGACTGAGGACACCCCGTTGAGTGGGCCCCTCTAGATCCTGGGTGTGAGGGGCTGGTCATTTCCTCCTAAATGGATCTCTCCCCTCTCAGTTCAGAGGACGTTTTCAGCACACTGCCCGCCTAGAATGTGTGTCTTGTCTACGTTTATTTTTAATTCACACATCACAGTGTATGGTACCTAGCACTTAACAAATACTTAAAAGGTTGTAAAACATAGACCATAAGTCAAGGAGGGCCAGCACTTTCCTGAGGTGCTCACGATCATTTAAGAGGATAGTCGTCTTTTTTTTATTGTGGTAAATATACATAACATTTGCCATTTTAACCATTTTTAGGTATATCTCATAATCATTTTTGATTGGTTACACTTCATTGATTACTTTTCTAAATACTATAGCTTCTCTTCCACTGTTAACCATTTCATGGGAAATAAAATAGCAAGTCAGACAATAAGTTGGTTTTCCTAACCAGCACAGCTGGCCCTATTAGTACCTCAGAAAGACCAGCTTCTCTCCCAGACTGGGACAACTTCAATCCTTGTGGTGCCACTTCCCTACCCACCCTCGATGGAGTCAGATGCTAGCTCTGAGGTCTGAAGTTGCTTTGCCTCCCTCATCCCAAGCAGCTGAATCAACTTCTCACTCCACCCCTTTCATTATCCCATTCCATCCACCCCATTGCCATCAGTGGGGTGGAGACTCACAGCTTATAAGTGTGCAGAAAACCCCAGAAGCAAGAAACTAGAGTAACTTGCTCCTGCTAACAAAACAAACCAGAAAACACAGCAGGGGCCAAGACCTCACAGTCGCTGAGTTCCAAATCCTTCCTTATCCCAAGGAGACAGACTGCCTGCCTCTCTATTCGAGGCTCAGGCAGTGTGGCTGAAGCAAACTCACAGGAGGGATTCAAGCCTCCAGATCCACTTTCAGCTCCTTCCAGAGCCCCACGTGCCTTTTCATCCTTACTCCATCTTGCCCAGCCAAATGTGAAAGCCTGTGTACAGACCGTTACATGTCTCACTTTGAAAGGATTCGAATGGCCCTATGAACTAACTTCTGGCTGAAATCTTTGGTCCCACGGAGACAGAGAAAGCAGCCATCAGTTGGAATACAAAAAGAAGTGTTGTTTATTTCTCTGTTAAATTAAACTCAGATCTGCTTAATATCTTGGCCAACTTATGCCACAACTATTTTGGCCCTTTCTACCACCCCAAAGTCCTTTGTGGCCAAAATGTACCATTGTGCTGCTGTTTGACACCGTGTGCCAAAGCCAAGCAACACCCTTCCTTCTTCGGGTTTTGGGACAGCAAGGGAGGGTGGCTAATTCCTTTTGTGACCACTGACGAAGAACTGAGTAGCCAACAATTTTGAAAATTACATACACACCTAAAATCAGAGATTTTTGCTCTATCCTTCCAGTAGCTGAAGGGAACCTTTAGGCTGAAGGCAATTCTAGAAGAGCTGGGTTTCCAACCACATTCTGTGGGAGGGATGCTAGCAGAACTGCAGGCATGCAGGATCCCGAGCAGCAAAGAATCATCTTTGATAAGTGTATGTGCCAATGGTTCAAACCAATGGAAAGGGATGGGAATTAAATTAGTCACAGTTATGAATACACACACACACACACACACACACACACACGAGAGAGAGAGATTGATGGGGGGATCTCCACCATAAAAGTCCTTTTTGGAATCAGACTAGCTATGAAAACGTAAATGCACACTGACACAGGTTTTGTTTTGAAAAACAAAACAAAAAGCAAATTCGTAGTCTCATAAATCCATATGTGATTAGCCTGCTTTCCCTTTTGGACTATAAATTAATATATTCTGTGGGTTATCTAGTTCTTTGTTCTAGAATTTTGCTGTTTTTGATGACTACAGGTCATTGGGTTGAAAAAATGGAAATGTTTTGACCACCACGGCAGTGGTTAAAAATTGTAGGGGCTATGGCCTATTTGGGGGAATGTGGGCAGGAAGCTGGGCCTGCCCACCATGATCACAGCACGTCTGGCCAGTCTACTGGGCGCTGGGATTCTTGCCCTGTGTGGTGCTGGCACTCTGGGCTAGTGGTGGGTGCATTTCCCCAGTTCTATATTCCCCTCCTTGTCCTGTGACTCCCTCTTCCACTCAGTAGCAGGACTTGCTGGAATTTCAGCAGTGGGGGGCGTGGCCCTGCCGCCAGGTGGGTCTCTAGGAACAGAGAATGTTGGTGCTGGAAGGAAACAGTACAATATGGTGGTTCAGATGTGTGCCCACGGGAGAAGGGAATCCTTCAGCTGCAGGGGTACTCAGGCAGCTGGTCATATTTGTTGCTGTTTATGTTTTGGTAAGTCGGAACCACTTCATACAAAATTGAAAGAACAAGAGAGGGTGTGTGCTAGAAGAGGACAGCTCCTCCACTTCAGCCAGAAGATCTGGGCAAGTTCATCTCATTTGCAAAAGGTGGATAATAACAGTACCGATCTCAGAGGGCTGTTGTGAGGACTCAGAGAATTCAAGCAGATTTAGAACAAGGTCTGGCCTAAAGTCAGCACTTAATAATAAAAGTAACGTTTTTTGAGCATATAATAAAAATTAGCTATTATTAATCTAATTATTTAGTGCAACTTTCTCATTTTACAGACAAAATTTTTTTTTTTTTGTGAGGAAGATCAGCCCTGAGCTAACAATCATGCTAATCCTCCTCTTTTTGCTGAAGAAGACTGGCTCTGAGCTAACATCTACTGCCAATCCTCCTCCTTTTTTTTTTTTTTTTCCGCAAAGCCCCAGTAGATAGGTGTATGTCATGGTTGCACATCCTTCTAGTTGCTGTACGTGGGACGCGGCCTCAACATGGCCAGAGAAGCGGTGTGTCAGTGCACGCCCGGGATCCGAACCCGGGCCGCCAGTAGCGGAGTGCGCGCACTTAACCGCTAAGCCACGGGGCCAGCCCCAACAGACAAAAATTTTAAGCGGCAGAGATATTATGTGACTTGGTAAAGGATAAACTCCTGTTATCACCCTGGGGTGTGGTTTTCTGAACGTCACTCTCCTTCTGACGAAGCGCCGGGAGATGCGAGTGCAATGAGCAGGTCCCCTGCCTGCAGTGAGGCTGCCTTAACAACTCGGGAAAAGCAGCAGACTGAGAGTCCCGGCCCTTTCTAGCTCCTTCTGCCTGCCTGTCAGATGATCAGTCTCTGTCCCCAGAGGCAGTAAACAGAGAAAGGAGGAAAAGGTGAAACTCAGATCACTAGTTTTATTACCTGCAATTTGCCTGGACTGCTTTCTCCCTGCGCCCTTGACCTCTGCTCTAGCCAGGAATCCATTCACAATGCCCTGCCCGACTGCGTTTTTTCTTCGGGCCTGAACCTTCCCCAGGACACCTCACCCTTTATTGTCCCTCATGCACACCTGAGCTGCAGTGGGCTCTGCTGTTAGCCTGACACAAACTCCAGCCACAGTTCACCAGCTAACCTGATGGACGCCGCCCACCCTCATAGCAAACCCAGCAGGGGGCACATGAACTTCCGCACATTCTTATTGGCCAAATTTTGTGCGCTGGGCATTATTCTAACTGGCACTGATTGCAAGGTATTAAGACAATTTATCTGTCTTTAAGGGATACATAAAATCAGTATATTTGACTTGTTTTTGTAAGCTGTCTTGCAGATCATATTTGTGAAAATGCTTAAAATTGCTTTTTAACGACAAAAAGTCAAAACATCAGTTGATCTTTGGCAAACGGAAATTTGCTATTTGTCACTTAGAAGTGAAGGAGCTGAGATCTGGCTCTCGTTCCAGGTTCCCTGCTACGCCCAGAGCCTGGCTGCTTTATGAAAACTGGCTAGGAAACCCCAGAAAGTAGATCTGTGGCTTCTACAATTTAATCGTTTCTCAAGGATCATAAAATCATGGAACCAGGGTCCTAGAACTGGAAAGGGCTGTAAAACTTGCTTAATTCAAACTTTTCACATGACAAATGAGGAGATTTAGGACCCAGGAAGTAAAGTGATGGAGGTTTCTATCCAAATAT
Source organism: Ceratotherium simum simum (assembly GCF_057802395.1). Classification (NCBI taxonomy): domain Eukaryota; kingdom Metazoa; phylum Chordata; class Mammalia; order Perissodactyla; family Rhinocerotidae; genus Ceratotherium; species Ceratotherium simum. Next base: position 83,048,468 of record NC_141908.1, read on the forward strand.
ACCTGTGATTCCTCTCTTGGGAATAGACAGAGTACAAAGCCAAAGCTGGAGAAAAAAGGGGTCCAAAGTGGGATGTACTGTATGAAATTATCATTTAAAGATGCCATATATCTTTGACACATTGGTTAACAGGGTTGAGAATAACCCCTATGAGGGTTAAGTTAAAAATCCACTACAAAAAACCTCAGCTTTTTATAAAGCCATGAGAAGTGATAGGGATGGGGATATTTTCAGAGGTAAGCTGTGTTTCCACTCCTAAGACTTAATGGAGCACATGCATTCAGGGAGATGCATGGAATTTAAACACAATCAGTGAATTCTAAGAGTGAAAGCCCTTCAGTCCAGCCTCCTTCCACCTCGATGTTAAAGGAAACTAGAAAGCCAATCTCACTCACAGCAGGGCCTCTCCCTCCTGGCAGGGAAGAATGCACTGTAAGTTCTATGTGTGCTTTACAAGCTACTAAAGCTGTAATTACAGGTGGGAAGGGACACGGGCTCTCTTTGTTTCTGCCAGTATTTCAGTCTGGTGAGCTCCTCTCTTCCATAGCTGCAGAAATAATGCAGACTCAATATATTTTTTTAAGCACAAAAAATATATATTCTATGATTTTACAAAATTTACAGAAGGAATGTTTTTTGTTAAAATTGAAAAGATATCTGTGCACAACCCACCAAAAGAGCATGCATTCTTCAAAGAGACACATGCTGAAGGTGCCCACCTTTTATGGGAAGCCAAAACCCACTTTCTGGTTCAAGCTCTGAAGGCCCCTCAGCAAGACACAAGAAAGGTGGTGAGGCTGGGGGGCAGTGCCTGACCAGCTAGCATAGCCCTGGGGAGATCTCATTGCCAGGGAAGGGAGGGGGGTGGGGGCTCTTGAGGTGCCATTCCCCTGTGGGGCCACTGGGGAGGTCTGGTCTAGGAGGCAGAAAGAAGCATATCTAGGGTTTTTCTGCTTTCCCCATCAGAGTGCTGTTCCATATGGTGACTGTGCAGCTGCTGCTACAGCAGGATCCTGGGGCCTAGACACCCTTGTAGAATCTGAGGGGCCAAACTGTGATGTAGCAAACATTACTTCTGTGGTGACGGCTGCATTCTAGTGTCTGCAGTTGCAGTGTCTTGGCGATGCTGAAGAAAGCTACAGGGAGCCATTTATGAAAGGTCCTTGTCTCAGCCACACTAAAACCAGTCCTTGTACCACTCATAAAGCTCACATCTCCTACGCCCCATGTGTCAAGTAGAGTCCTTATGCACGTTAACTCCTCTAAGCCTCACAATAACCTTTGGGGGAGGTAGTATTATTATCCCCCCTTCAGAGATGAAATGCTTCTTGAGGTACGAAGAGAAGTGACTTGCCCAAGGTCATCTAGTGAGTCTGGAGGGAGCTGGCATTCGAAGATGGGCAGCCGGCCTCTAAGATTTCAGTGTATAACCACTGTACCTGCCAGCCCCTCTGTGATGCCCAAGACCAGGTGTTATCACCCCTTTGGAGACCTTTGCTCCAGGCAGAAACCTCATCCCATGTTGTCCTCACGCTGGCCTGCTGGTTTCCTAAAAGCTCCTGACAGCCATCTTAATTTTGATTTCCATTTAATTTTCCACCTCACAAAGCAGTGCCAGGGAGAGGGAATCTGGTACCTTTCTGAATATGATTTATCAACCAACAACTCAAGGAAATGGAGGGCCTTCCGCTGCCACCTGACCTTTGTCTTAGGCCTTCCTAATGTTTGCATTGCTGCCCTGACCTTGCAAAGTGACCTGGAATAGCTTTGCCTGTTTCCCTGTGTGTGTCCACTTTCAGAGCCCAGCTGTCAGCCTGTGCAAGTCTGTCAATTAGGATCTCAAGGGTTTAGGATGGGGTCTGCAGGCTTTTGAGAAGCACAATCTAACACTAACCTCCAAATTCCTTCTCGTAATTGAGCATTCATTAGTTTGATGGAACAAAAGCAGGCATTCTCTATCATAAAGCAGAGGTCAAAACCAGTGGCTGTGTTTTGCTTGGCCTGCAGAGTGTTTAAATATTGATAAACTTCACATAAAAATACGGATTTCTGGCTTATCTTGGAAAACGGGAAGAGATGACAATTCTGGGGCTTCTGAGTAACAGCTGTCCCCTTCAGAGGGGAGTCTCACCTTGGGCCTGCTTCAGGCACAGATATCACTTGCCTGGCCTCTGTAGGAATCAGAGTGGACATAACCCTGTCCTAAAGCCATATTTCCCTCCTTTAAAATGCGGAATGAAATGGTTAGGCTGCCCTTCTGATGTGCCTGGTCTACAGTACAGAATTGGGCGAGAATGTGCTCCCAGAGGGCAGACGCTGTGCCTCTCCGGTCCTGTCACAGCACGGGGCACAGTAAGTACCTGTATATAATAGATGGTTATCACTTCTCATACAGATGAACAAAGGAACGACTAGCTCTCAGGAAGAGAGTGAATTTCAGAATGACAGAAACCTGCTCAACAGCTACAGAAATCCAGGCTTATTAATGCTTCAGCAGCTTTCTGAATGACCAGTGCTGCTCCCTGTACCTTTCATTTGTTGTGCTATAAAGATCTTCCCTGCTGTCACAAATGATTTTGAATCTCGTTTAAAAGTTCAGGAGCAAATGTGTTGATGGTTTAATAGGATTTAGCCAGAAATTAAAATAAAAACAAACAACAATATGAAGAGCTGCCCCAGTCAGGCTTCTAATTTTTCCTCAGAAAGATGAGAGTGATATTGTTGAAAAGCAGCAAGTTCCACATGTAGGTGGATGCAGGCCACTACCAGGTGTGTGTCTGTGCAGCCAGCGTTTCAGCTCAGACACACATGCTAACGCCGTCTTGCGAGGCTGCCATACTTCCTGGTTCCAACTCTGGAACATCATCAAGTGGATGGCCTTTGTGAAAGCGCTGGAAACCTCCTCATCCCTCCAAACCTGACCAGACAGAGCCTTGCTGTGAACCCGCTGCCCCCTTGAAGACCAGCCGCACCTGTGGTGGAATGGCTGGCGTGAGGTATCGAGGGTAAAACCCTGCTGGACGTCACTAGGCTGACCAGGATCATGGGCAGCCTCGACTAGAAGTTCTTGGGACACAGGCCAAGTATAGGAGTTTGACCGTAATCAGTAAGAATCACTAGTCCTTTTCTGAGAAAATGAGCCCTCTCAACTCATGGCTCTGCACTTAATAAGTATTTGCTGAATGAATAAATGAACAGAGAGCAAATACCCAGCCAGGGTTTGGTGAGAGAGAACTGGGCTCATGTTTCAGTGCACAAGTGGGATGGAAAGGTTATAAAACACACTCTTTGCAGCTCCAGGCACATCACAGACTCATTCATTTCTAGGGAAAGTGAAGTGATACCATCATACTCATTCCACGAATATTTTGTTGAGAGAGTTTATCAAAATAATCCTGAAACACGCAGACAGGATGTTCTTCAGAAATGTCAAAGTCAGTAATGAAAATTTTCTCCTGCTTGCCTCCATGACAGAAACCCCATGGATTAGGTCATTGAGGGGTCTGAGGCTACCAGGGCCTGGAAGTCCTCTTCCCATTTCTCTCTGCCTGGCTTGTGTCTATAGTTCCTCACATCTCAATTTAGAATCACATCCTCTAGGAAGGCTTCCCTGACAGCCAAGTTACTGAGTGTTCTGGTTACTACTGCTGTAAAACAAATTGCCCCAAAACCTAGTGGTGTAAGACAATCATTTCATTATGCTCAGATTCTGTAGGTCAGGAGTTCAGGCAGCACACAGCGGAGATGGCTTGTCTCTGCTCTATGATGTCTACAGCCTCATCTGTGGGTTCCCCTGAGAAGACTTGAAGGCTAGGAGTGGGTGGGACTCATGTGGAGGTACCTTTAGTGACATGTCTGGTGGTTGATGATGGCTGTCAGCTAGAACTACATATGGCCTCTTCATGTGGTCTCTCTGCATGGGCTAATTTGGGCTTCCTTACAAAATGGCAGCTGGTTTCCAAGAGTGAGCATCCCCAGAGAGTACCAGGTTAAAGCTGTATCACCTTTTGTGACCTAGCCTTGGAAGTCACACAGCATCATTTCCATGGTCACAGTCCCACCCAAATTCAGGGAAAGGGAACACAGACCCCACCTCTCAGTGGGATTGGAATGTCAAAGTCACAGTGTAAGAAGAGCAAGTGGGATAGGAGATACTGTTGTGGCCATCTTGGCAAAATATAATCTGCCACACTGGGTTAGACACAAGTACCCTGTGTCCGACTCCACTGACTTAAAAAATGCTTGTCTGCCTCTCTCAGTGGATTGTGAGCTCAGTGAGGGAAGGGCCTGTGACTCATTCACCTTTGCCTCCTCTGTTCCTTGCACAGTGCCCGGCACACAGAATGCATTCAACACATATCTGTTGAATTGAACCGAACAGAAAGAAAGAACCAGGACTCTTGGAGTCCCCTTTCATGCTGGCTGTTGGTAACATAAGGGAAGTTTGAGCAGGGCAATAGAACTGTGAGGGAAAAGTACCTAAATGCCTTTCTGGGGCTCAAGGCTATTCCCTGTGAGTGAATCATACATGACAGGGAGATTTTGCTTCCTGATGCCTTCAGGTTGTATATAGGAAGTAACTACAAGAATCAAAACTGACTTCATAATTCTCTTTTCTTAAGCTTTTTGAAAATATTTTCTTCCCTTTATATCTCCGTGCCATAAACACGGCAAGTATGAGATTGCCCAGGAGGCTGTCTGTTTTTTATACACATATGCTTACATGACACAGCAGAAGGAACACTGGACGAGGAGGCAGAATACCTCCGCTTCAGTCTTGGTTCAGTCACTTAGTAGAAGCTGTGTAACTTTGGCAAGCCAGATAATTTTTCTAAGTCTCAGTTTTCTTGCCTATAAAGTAGATATAAAAAAAGGCAAACCTGCCAATCTCACCAAGTTGTTTTGGGAATAGTGCTTTTTAAACAGTAAAGCAATATACAAATACGAGATGCTATTATAACAGGTACGACGGTTTTGAAATATGTTCACACATTCTTCGACATGCCTACTTTCAGAAGGTGGAGTCTAATTCTCCTCTCCTTAAATATGGGGCCCGATTTAGTGATTTATTTCAAATGAACAGAATGTGGCAGACATGATGCTATCTGACTTCTGAGGCAAGGTCCTAAAAAGGGTAGCTTCAGCTGGTTTTCACTCTCCTGGTTCACCATCCAGCTCTGTGGCTGCATTCTCATCCACTACCATCTTGTTTATACCTGAGGGGCTCAGGGCTGGCTTCTGGAATCCTTATCTCAACCGAGCTCTTTCTCACCTAGAAGACGAGGCTCTCTATCCAACGCTCACAACACATAGTTGTCTTCTGGTTTCCCAAGAAGAGCATTAACTTTGCCCTTAGCTAGCCACATTCTCTGCCACAGCCCCTGCCTGCCTCTCCCAATCCTTTACTGCATCTGTGTACCAGGTGTGTGGGTGTAGTTAGGTGTGGTGCCTGGGTCTGCAGATGGACAAAGTTTTCTCTGGGAAAAGATTAACCAGCTGGTATAAAAAACAATCTGCAGGGGCCAGCCTGTGTTGTAGTGGTTAAGTTTGGGGCGCTCCACTTTGGCGGCCCAGGTTCGTGGGTTCAGATCCCAGGCACGGACCTACACCACCCCTTGGCAGCCATGCTGTGGCACCATCACAAATCCACCTCTATACAAAATAGAGGAGGATTGGTACAGACGTTAGTTCAGGGCTAATCTTCTTCAAGCAAAAAAGGAGGAAGATTGGCAACAGATGTTAGCTAAGGGTGACTCTTCCTTGGCAAAACAAACAAACAAACAAAAAAACCCAAAACAATCTGCATCACCACCTTGTTAATCACTCACTTTAGCTAATTGGCCCCATCACCAAAACACCAAAAATCAGTAGTGGTGATCAGTAGGACCCCAAAGATGGAAGGCCTCTTAGGAGGAGTCAGAAGATGAGCTCCAGCCCTGGCACTTAGCAGTGGTCATCCCTTCTCCCCCTGGCCCCCAAGATCTGAAACACCCTGGGAGACTGAACACAAGGCGGAAACTGTTCTGCACCTACTCAAAATACACCTGCTCTCCTGAGAAACAGTGGCTTTCCACTTGCTCTGCTGCCAACTGGCCAATCCTTCAAAGAATAACATTCAATCTCTTCCCTTCACGCCTGGAAGATCTTCAAGGGAAACATGTGTTTACTCCTTAAAAACCCACTTATTGAAAAGGCATGATTCTCCCCCCAACAACTTGTGGTCCTCTTTCCTAACTCATCAACTGGTTGGAACAAGCCGGGCTAAAGCAGCTAACAGACGTAGTGATGTTTTCATGGAGGCCTGTTCCCGTCTCACCCCAGACTACGCCCAGGGGGTTCTGAAGGCAGCGATGGCTGCAGCAGACACAGGCGGCACTGGCCGCAGAACAACACAGGCAAGCTGTCACGCTTTGTTTTTCTGCTTGTTAAATCCGAATGCTCCTCATTAGTTATCCTGCCCACGAACGCTGGGGTAGACAATGGTGCGGGGATCGGGGGTGCTGAGAGGCTATGAATACAAGTTCCTTAGGCTCCTGAGGCTTGGGGACTGGCGACTTGATTGTGGGGATCGAGGCGCTGAGCTCCTGTGGGCTGTGGATTCAAAGGCTCAGTCGCCCTGTGAATGAAGGTCACCATCGGTTACTGCTTTGGTGACAAGGCAGCTGCACTGGGTGCCTACTTCAGCTCGGCCTTTGTCTGCTGACTCTGTGAATAGCGCCCATAGAAACTAACAGTCCCTGATTCTGTGTTTGGTTGGTGGGGCAGGGCCATGCAAAATAACTCACATTACTTCCTTGGAGAAGAATTCAAAAAAGTATGTTTTTAAAAAGAAGCCTCAAAATGCCTTTAACATTGCCTTTTGGTGATTGTCCTCACTAACCAGAAAACCTTCAAGGTAGGACCACCATTTGCCTAATGTCTTCAGAGGCTGACTCTGACATATGTTTAGGTCACACAGATGACAATTCTTAAGCTCTATGGTATAGGGAGCTAGTGAAAAAGTTAACTGGAAAGTTAGCTAGCTGTTCAGGAGTGTTTAGTGTTCAGAAAGTTTGCAACATTGAACACATCACTATTATTCTGACATATAAAAAGCAGAGATTTTTATTTGGCTTCAGAATTCTATGTATTGTTATTTTACAGATCAGCATTTCTTTTTTTTTTTTTTTAAAGATTTTATTTATTTATTTTTCCCCCCAAAGCCCCAGTAGATAGTTGTATGTCATAGCTGCACATCCTTCTAGTTGCTGTATGTGGGACGCAGCCTCAGCATGGCCGGAGAAGCGGTGTGTCGGTGCGCACCCGGGATCCGAACCCGGGCCGCCAGCAGCGGAGCGCTCGCACTTAACCGCTAAGCCATGGGGCTGGCCCAGATCAGCATTTCTAATATTGTTTTGTTTAGGGGCTAACATTAAAACATTAGTTTGCTTTTCTTTTGGGGAGAGACAGTTAGTGAGTTCAGGATAGTACATGTGTGTGTATCCATCCATCCATTGATTCATTGCAAGTACAAGCCTGTTGCTTAGTGTGTTTATTGCTTTAGCATAAAACAGTTCAGACCGTTCTAGGCAACTCCAGAAAGGTAGCGTGCATCTGATTTACTCCTCTATCCATACTCCTGAGTGCTGTGGGTCCTCCTCTCTGGCATCCTTTCCATTTCATATTTCTTTAGTTAGTACTCCAAATTCCAGCCTCTTCCATCTTTTTCTCTTTTTCGTCATTAAAACTTACCTGCTGAAATTTCTCTTCCCTCAAATATCATGCTGTGCTTTCAACTTATTAATAAGACAAAAGAGAGTGCCAAAATAATGATGTATTCTTCTCAGGTAACATATTTCATATTAACTAGAATCTAAATTGCCTTAACCCGAACGTAGGGTCTAGTTTAGAAATTTAGGGCCCAGGAAAGGTGAACAATGGGGAAATCAGCTCCTCTGACTGTCCCACAGGAAGGTGTGTATTTTGGGGGTGAGGTGGTGGGCAGGGAGGGGCTACCCTAACCGACTGCCTCACCCGTGGGATCATCCAGTATCCTTTCTTATGAATCATGTACAAGTAGAATCATTCAATGCTTAACTTACATATGCCCCAAAGGTGAGTAACATCAGAAGAGTTAGTCATTAATATACATTTTAGGTTTTTGTCACAAGAGTATGGGTAGCCAAAATTTAGAAGTTAAATCTGACCTTTCCTTTCAGCAAGTAGAAGGAACTCTAGGAGAACTCCTATCACTTACACAGTCCAAGGAATAACATATTAAACCAGGGTTCTGATCTGCTCCTTAAGAGCAACTATGATCTCTTGAACATGAACTTACATATACTAATGTATTCTATGGGTAAAATGTGGCACTTTCTTATCAGCATGAAAACAGCCAAGGGGACGTGAGTAAGGAGCCAGTGTGTCACATACTTAACAGGGAAGGAGAGAGCCATGCAGAAAGCTATGCATTGAGAGTTATGGCACTCTTCCTGCTGTCTCATCTGAGCTTGTCTGTTTATTGTATTTCTGTCTTAAAGATTTCCCATGGATTGTGATAATGCTGGATAGACTGAAAATTCTATTCTACTTGCCCCTTCTCCAAGTATGAAACCAGAAGAAAGCTCTTACAAAGCAGTGCCTCAGTTTTCCCATTAACCATGCACCAATACATGTCCATTCATTCATATATGCTCAGTCACTGCCAGACAAATCCCTTACAAGGAACCGCTCTGTCAGTTCAAAAAAACCACTATGCATTCTCACCTCCTGAAAGAAAGTTTATAAGATTTTATTTTCTGTTGGATTTACATTCAAAGGGCATGGATTTAATATGTTTTTCTAACAATATTCATTTTGCTGAACAGAAATTCATCTGAAATTCCAAACTTAAGAAATGAATAACTCAAGCCGGTACACCCTCGAGCTCCTAGGCTTTGGAGAGCCTCTGCCCCCATCTTATGCCCAGTCTGTGGCCCTGTTTCTAGGCCAGGAGGAGAACTTGGCTCTGTCTTACATGTTACAGTGCTGCCAACTGATTACAGTTGGGTAACAACTGTGTGTTGTTCAACCTTTATGACGTGCTAGTAAAACCCAGTGAGCAGCGTAGTCACTGGTGAAATAAACAGACAACTAGGGACTCAGCACCAGCATAAGCTGCAAATTTTGCCAATAATTGGCGCCCATTGGCCAGTGGGCAGGTGACTATGGCTCCCAGAACAACTGAAGGGAGTTTCCTTTGCAAAGCAGTGTCAGTCTGTGCTCTTCATTTCCTCACGTCCAAGTGTTTGATAGCAGGGGAGACTGCGAGCACAGAGACCAGCAAATTTAAATAATACGAAGAGGGAAAAACTGTCTTGAATGTAACAAGCACTCAGGCAGCTTGAAATCTTCAGCCAAATTGTTGAACTGAGTCTACCTGCTAAAACTTTATGGATTGTTACTTATAAAAATGAAACCAGAGAGAGAGATAAGAAGTTTGCAAATTTTTAGGTACCAGAATTCTTTCAGCATCTTTATTTTAAGTATTATTAGTGTTTTGCGTATTATATTATTTTAAGATTACATATACTTAAATTATAAATCCCTCCTTACAATGTTTATTAAATTCTTACCTTTTTTTCTTTTTGGAGAGGAAGATGTCTATGTTGTATTTTTTTGAATGAAAGCTAATGGGAAAAATCAAGTTCGCTTAAGAGAAATTTGTAGAAAGGAGTCTATGCCTTTAGGAAGGATATTTATACGATCATTATCAAGATCTGTAACCCTTCAGCTACCTGCTTTAGTTTATCTTCTCTCTCCCGCAAAGTTCATAGACTGAAATTCATTTTTCTATAGTTATCTTATATGATAGAAAGATCTGCTTTCATAGAGACCTTTGTTTTAGGAGTGAAGAGGGAAATGAAATGAGGGAAAATAACTTGCACTAAAGCTCCTGAGGCTGCCATGAAACAGGACCACAGTGCAGCCAGACAGGCCAAAGCGGTGCAGGCAACATGGGCTGGGGGTCGGGTGAGTTCGGGTGGGTTGCCTGCTACCAGTGACATGCCCCGTCACACAGCAACAGCATATTTGTTTCTCCTTGTGTTCCCTTCCCTTCCATATTTGCAAGAACAGAAGATCCAGAAAACATGTCTGAAATTTAGTCAGAAACCAAGGCGGGAGATGGCGCGGAGGTGCCCTTCAGTACTGAGAGCCTAGATGCAGACAGATCAAAAGCTAAATCCAATTTAACCCACCAGGCAGAAAAATTAATTGAATTAAACTCCCTCTAAATATGATAAGTTTGGGGATCTTACAGCCAGGCACAAAGAACCAGGTTAGAGTGAGCTGTTGAGTAAATGGCTGGAGGGCGCTCCAGTCGCTCCCGCCCACAGGGAGTTTGATAAGCTGCTGATTGCCTCTATCACTTTACTACTGAGGCTGAAAACGGATTAAGCTGCTTATGGGGCTCCAGGGGCTAATAGTCTGGCCCACCAAGAATACTGCTGCCATTGATTTAAGTAAGCTGCTTGGCAGGTATGGTTTGATTGCAAGGGGGAAAAACAGGGCAGCAGGGACAGGAAAGCTTTAAAAAGCAGGCTTTATTATGCCAAATAGATACGCTCCTTTGACACCCTAAAATGAATATGGAATTACTGATTCCTTCTCTTCATCTGGTATCAAAACTTGTTTTTGAAATGCTTTCTCAAAGAGTACTCACTTTGGAGTCCACCCATTCCATTTTAAACCACCCTTACAAGAATGTGTTGGTGCCTTTAAACATACTTCTCAAATCATACAGTCTGGGTCCTCAGATACTATGATCAGGTAGAGTCCTAGAAAATAGATAAAAGTATAATGGGTATTTTTTTTGTGTGTGTGAGGAAGATCAGCCTTGAGCTAATGTCTGATGCCAATCCTCCTCTTTTTGCTGAGGAAGATTGGCCATGGGCTAACATCTGTGCCCACCTTCCTCCACTTTATATGGGACGCCTCCACAGCATGGCTTGACAAGCGGTGCATTAGTGTGCGCCTGGGATCCGAACCTGTGAACCCCGGGCCACTGCAGCGGAATGCACACACTTAACTGCTACGCCACTGGGCCGGCCCCTATAATGGGTATTTTAATCAATTCTTCCCCTTGAACACCACCAGACAATCAAAATTAAAAATATATCCCTTTCTACCCTGGCCAGCAGGTCACTGCTGCTTGATTACACAGGACAGGGCAGACAGGACTGAGGGAGTGGGGGAGCTGATTTTTGCAAATCGATTACACTTGATACACAAGTGGAAATTAAAATCCTGGTATTCTCTCAGACTTCTCCAACTAAATGCTGTAAAACTATTTCTACCATTTAAAATAGCTTTCCTACCTCTGGGGAGACAAACAGAACACAAAAGTCTTAAGTTAAAACAAACAAACCTTGAGAAGGAATTTACGGTACTGAAAGATGACTGAAGGATCTGAAGACAGTTCCTAGGTTAACCTCATTTCTCCTGGCAAAACAGCCAGGACGAAAACAACAACAGAAGAACAGAATCACAGCAGTCTGAGATGTTCTGACAGTTGTCACAATTATTTTTTTTAATTGACTCTTGAAAGAATCAATAGCTATATGGTGTCTAAAAGCTTCTTAGGGAACGAATTGTTCATTTAGATCATTAACCAAAGCTTAACATATTCAGAACTTTGGGCTGAACAGACAAAATGTCGGTTTTCTTCCTGGCTGCTAACCTGGTCGATCATTAAAAAGACAGGCACTAATAAAAGTTTAAAAAGATGATTTTGACTCTTATATGCTCTGTTGTGTTTTATTAAACTTTAAAGTCATCCAACTGTTTGGCTTGGGTACAAGTCAAAGAGTTTAATATATTCATTGCCTTTTATATCTTTTTTCCTTGTATAATTTTTTATTGAGATATAATTCACATACCATAAAATTCACTCTTTGAAAGTATACAATTTGATGGTTTTTAGTGTATTCACAAAGTTGTGCAACCATCACCACTATCTAATTCAAGCACAGTTTCATCAGCCCACAGGAAACCCCCGTACCATTAGCAGTCACTCCTCCATCCCCTGCTCTCCTCAGGCCATGGCAACCACTCATTGATTTTCTGTCGCTGTGGATTTGCCTATTTTGGACATTTCATTTAAACAGACTCATAAAATATATACATTCTTTTGTGACTGGCTTCCTTCACCTAGCATGTTTTCAAGCCTTATCTATGTTGTAGCGTGTATCAGTACTTATTCCTCTTTACGGCCAAATGATATTCCATCGTGTGGAGATACAACATTTTGTTTATCCATTCATTAGCTGATGAACATTTGGGTTGTTTCCACTTTTTGGCTATTATAAATAATGCTGCTCTGAACATTTGTGTCCAAGTTTTTAGGTGGAAATATGTTTTCATTTCTCTTGGGTACATACCTAGGAGTGGAATTGCTGGGTCATATGGTTAACTCTATGTTTAACTTTTTCAGGGACTGCCAAACTGTTTTCCCAAGTGGCTACGCCACTTCACATTCCCATCAGAGGTATGTGAGGGCTCCAATTTATCTACATCCTTGACAATATTTGTTATTGTCCTGGAATATCTTTTTATACTAAGTTTTTTTCCATTCTGAATAGAAATTGATTATCAGGGCTTGTGAAGAAAACCACCCCAATGATGGCAGAATTCAGTGCCAAGACCAGAGTCAACAAAGACACTTCCCCCAGGAGAAAACAGACTGAAGCGGCCCCTCTGAGCTCTTACCTGCTGCAGATCGGCGAGGGAATATAGGTGGATCTGTTGAAGGAGGTATTCTCTGGGGAAAATTCTGAAAATGATGACAGAAACACAAATGAACTTGGTGCTACCACAGAAAACACTTTTTATAGTAAGTTTCAACATCGCGTTCATCCCGTCTCTCCGCTTTCTACCTGAACTCCTCCTCCCTATACCCTCTGAGAAATCTGTAATAATACCTTGTTTCAGATCTTTTTCTTCCTAAAGCAGATACTAAGATGGAAGTAAGAGTCTGATCTTTGATTCTAATGTGATCTGAGGTGCTATGTGTCCTCTGTGGTGGTCCAGGCCCAAGGGCCAGAGAATTAGGTTCTTGTGGGAGCTGTGTCATCTTAGGCAAGTCACAAAACCCATCTGGCTTCAGCTTCTTCGCTGTTGAATGAGGGTGACTGAACTCGATCTCTCTCTCTCTCCAGCTCTATTATTCTGTCTAAATTAATAGATTTTGGAGTTGAGAAAATCAACTGAAGTGGCAACCTGTGTGTCTTCTGTCTGGAGGCTCCTATGGCCACTGCTAATGGGACAGTGGTGCTCAATATCACATCAAGGAACTATCCTCTTACATGGACAATGATAAGTTTTAGAACCTAGGTACAAATGGGGATAATGGGACGAAATATTTCAAATTGGGACTCCCTGACAAAGTCCAATATTTTTGGCTGCTGTCACTTTCACAGCATCTGAATAAATGACAGTGAGTGAACAGGAAAAAACACTAGATTATGGATAAGCAGACAGGTACCAAAGTGTAGATGGTTAGAAAACACACACACATGCCCACCCCAAAAAACAAAACAAAACTCACAGTGCTAGCATTTTCGCTTTGTCTTACGTGGTACTATGCAATTTTCTTGTGTCCTAAATGAAAGAAACCACCAATTTATTCAACTAACATTTATGACTGTCCACTACATGCCAACCACTGTGCAGGCAACAAGGAAGGCAATTATGAATAAGATAGTCCCAGTATCTCAGTTCAAGGAGCATAAAGTCAAGTGAGGGAAAGATACCTGAACCGTTAATTACAATACAATGTGATAACTGAAAATAAGAGTTATGTATGGGGTACATATTTTTAGAATGGTCTAACATGGTGGATCCCAACACTGGCTCTTTATTAGAATCACTTGGGGAGCTTTTAGAAAACAACAGAGCATAAGCATAACCAGAAACCAGTGTTGAACAAAACAAAAGCTCTCCTAGTGATTAGTGCAGCCAAGGTTTGGAACCACTGGCCTAATATCTAGCTCATTGGAAAACTCATTATTCAGTCTTTCAATTAAGTATGCATTACTTGACAAATCTAGAGACTAAATCATTCATCTTTCTATCCACCCAACAGTGATGAAGCACAACTGAAAGAAGGGCATTGGATGGATTTTACAAAGTCCTTCCCCATGAGGGACAGGGCAGGCATAGTCTAGCTCGGGGCTCGCCTGGGAAGCATGACAGGCACTGAAGAATTCTGCTGAAAGCGCTGTTTCATCCATGAATGAGAACAGACCAAGTGAATGACAAGGCCTTCTTACTCTGGGAACTGGAATACGGTTCCTGAGGCTGGGCTCCCTTCAGCTCTGGTGGTTCAGGCAGCACCTGTGGCAGGAGGTACAGTCCAAGTGCCCTGGGTAGGGGACAGGGAAAGGGCTCAATTCCTCCATGCAAGGTTAAGCTTCCCTGTAGAGAGGCTCCCTGTTGTGCAAGGTAGACCACAGTCCCAGGAGGGACCATGAGACATAACCAACTTCCATTTTCAATTACACACATACTTGACACAGATGATCAAGAGACCTATTCCTCATGGCTCCCAAAGTGTTAACACCAACAACAATAAGAGGAATCCACTTTGAGTTTGGCCCTTGACACAGATCATTTCATTTAATTCTCACAACAGCCCCGCACACTAAGTACAACCTCCATTTTACATAATAAGAAACTGAGGCTCAGAGGCAAAGACTAATTTATCCAGGGTCACAAAACTGGGATTCAAGGCCAGACTTTCTGACTCCAAAGGCCTGTGCTCCTTCCACTTTCTTAGAGGTGGGGGTGGAGGAAGGAGGGAGGTGAGTTTGAGTTGACCATCTAAGTTAGCTCTATAACGCAAGTCTCTTCCAGGTAGATGGTTACTACTGCTAGGCCAGTGGCAATACAGAGCCACTGATGCTTTTTTAAGCAGGAAAGTGACAATGATGTACTTTGTCATGCCCACCTTCTGAAGGCAGGGGGGTGGAGAGATTACAGGCAGGGATAGTCCTGACGAGGTATTTGAGGGTCTATTCTAGGGGATAGTGAAAGAGGTTGGGTGGGTAGATACAAGAGACCTTTGGAAGAATTGCCAACATTTAGAATGAGTGAAAGTGGAGAAAGGAATCAAAAGTGATTCTGAAGCATCTAGCTTAGGTGACTGGATGGTGATGTCCCCGGCCAACACAGGGCAGGCCATAAAAAACTGAAATTTATATGTGCTGAATATAAAGTGCTTGTGTGGAGGACAGCAAGGATGGTCCCTGGGAAGGTGGGACTGAAAGACGTGGACTAGTCAGGGGCACTTCTGATGTCAGCACAGAGGTGACACCTAAAGCTTCGAGAATGGATGGGATGGACCTAGCAGGAAACTGAACAGGAAGGGGGCTGAGCACGGGCAGAGGCTGTTTGTTCTGACTTTGTTAACCTTACACTGTCTAGAGTATCTAAAGCACACTTTGGTAGTCTGCAGTTTTTCTCAACCTTGAAAAATTCTGTTTTGAAAATAATCAGGATGTTCACATGTACTTGAGTTTCTAACATTTCCCCTATTTGTGAAATGTCTGTAGCCTTATAGCCTTCATCCAGCTTCCCCTAATGTTAACATCTTAGACAACCACCGTATGTTGATCAAAACTAAGAAATTAACTATTACTTATAGATTTTATTCAGATTTCACTAATTGTTTCACTAATGTTCCTTTCCTATTTAAGGATCCAATCCAGAATATAACATTGCATTTGCAGATTAAAAAAAATATATATATATTTAAACACTTGCAAAAGACTTGAGACCCAAACATATGTGCAGAAAAGGAAACCTAGGACACAGTCTCTCAGTTGGGCTATGAGGGTAACAATGTACAGTAATCTAATACAGGGACAGAGGATGTTGGAGTGTGGTTGAATGGGAGGAATCATCTTTTTCAAAGGTATTGCTTAATAATGAATCTCCGAAATAAAGTAAAATAAAAGCGATGTGGCAGGAGGGCTGAGAAATAGAGACAGAGTAAACCTAGTAAGCGGGCTGGAAAATCATTTGAAGATGGGCTTCTGCCACTTCTGTTGGTTTGTACAAATGTTGGTCAGCTGGAGGGTTAGCAGGAGGTAACTGAAATGAACCATAGCAGGGACAAAGGCGGGGTAGCGTATTTTAATGTTTTGCTACTTCAAGTTTTTTCTGCTCTAAAATCCTAAAATTTCTTTAACTGAGAGCATACAGGATATAAGAATTATTTATAAATTTACAAGCCAAATCATACTGGTAATTCCCTTACTACAGTACTACAGTCAGTTATCCAGTCAACACTTACTGAGTGCTGAAAAGAAGCAGGTGTTGTGTTAAATGCTGGAGATGGATATGCCAATGTTACAGCCGATGAGCAAAGAGAAGAGCCAGTTTAAAAAAAAATTTATTGAGATATCATTAACATATAACATATTAGTTTCAGGTGTACAAATAGTGATTCAATAATTGTTTCAGGTCTTACATTCAAGTCTTTATTCTGTTTTGAGTTAATTTGTAAGGTGTAAGATAACGGTCCGGTTTTCCCAACATCATTTGCTGAAGAGACTGTCCTTTCCCCGTTGTATACTCTTGGCTCCTCTGTCGTAAATTAATTGACCCTATATGCCTGGGTTTATTTCTGGGCTTTTCCTTACTTGGCTGGGTCTTTCTTGCTTCCAAACACTGCTCATTATTCTCACAATAACCAACTTTGGGCACAGTCATCTCTAATACTCCTTCCACATTATTCGTATGGCTAAAGTTAGCTATGCATTTATTTCGTGTTTCTACTTGTGTAAATATATTCCATGTATGTTTATTTTCTCTCTCCCTTTAGAAGAGATTCTTAGCCCCTCCAGCAACACCTCATCTACTGTCTCCTCTCTATCACTCTTCAGTGTTTAATACTGTAATTTATATGAGGTCAGTCATAACAGACACAAAGAACTGGAAAATGCCACGTATGCAGAAAAGATAAAGGAACTGAGCTTATTGTGTCTGGAGAAGATGTTGTGTCCAGGAGATTTAGTGGTGGCCATAAAAAACAAAGACTTTTAAGACAGATATTGCTAATCAGCTTTTCTTCTCCCTGGAAGATGGAAATTGTAGCATGAAAGCACTGAAGTCAAATATGAGAATAAATTTCCCAAGAGGTATTAAAATGTGTCCCTTAATGTGATGCTTTTTCATGTAAATGAAGGAAGAAAAATTGTTTGCAGGTATTTACAGCAGGGCACGCTCTTCTGTTTGAAGGAGGGAAGGGCTGAAGGCAGGGCTCAATGACTGAGGCCTTCTCCTGCGGTCAGTTTGTTCCTCTCCTCCACTGCCCGTGTCTCCAAGGCAGACTGAATCTGCAAGACATTCTCTGAATACCTTTTCTAAGCAGACCATGCACAGGGGTAGCACAGGGTAGAAAACGACATAAAAGCCAAGCCCATAAAAGCATGGGCCACAGTGACTTCCCATCTGGGGGACACCAAGGGCTCTTCCCTGCTGAGGCTTAGGTCCTACAAGCTGGCCCATCTGACAGTGGCTCTTTAGAAAATGGGGGAACAAGCAGGGACTCCCAGGGACCAGTTCCTTTAAAACTCTGAGTAATAGAAGGAGCAAGTGGAGAACTTGCTCAGGTAGCATTGAGCTGCCTTCGGCAGATGTGACTAGGAGAGGAGAGGGCTCCGCAAGGGATGCAGAGGTGAATTTGCAGTCACTTCAGGGATTGCTGGGGGAACCCTTCACGTCTGGGAGACAAAGCTTGGCATCCCTTTAAGAGAATCATGTCAGGATTAATTTCACTATTAATGTACTCAATAAAGAATGGATGATTATTTGCATTTTTTGTCAGAAAACACAACTTGTGATCACCATACCTTCCATGAATTTAATGCAAATGAAGTCCAGCCTTATAACCCCTGCAACTTGTCACTATGGTTAAGAACCTAAAACAGTGTACATTTCATTGCAATAAGTAGATGCTAGGTACATAACATGTGACAGGCATTGTGCTGGGCCCTGGAGATTTGGAGAAAAGTTTTTTTAACATCAAAGAATATGCAGACAAATGGGATAAACAGACAAGTAAGCAAACAGTTGTAGTTCACAATGTTGAGTGCTGAGACCTACAGACACACACACAGGGATGGGGGAAGCCAGCAGAGCACCTGGTCAGGAAAGACCTCAGAGAACTGACAAGTCAGAATTAATTTGACCAAGTGAAAGGATGGGAACTGCAGGTCGAGGGAGCAGCATGAGTAAGAGCATAGAGACCAGAGCAAGGACACTGCTCTCATACAGAGACCAGAGCAAGGACACTGCTCGCAGGGAACTGGTTTTCTGGGCAGGTGAGTGAGGTGTAGCAGTGTACATGTTGGGAAGGAGAAACTACAGGGTGTGAGCTTAGAAAGTTAGGACATAGCCAGATATGAGAGGTCTTGAATACCTTGCTAAGAGCTACCCCAGAAGAGATGGGATGCCAAAGAATTGCCTCAAGCAGGAGAATAACATGGTTTGATTTGTGACTTTAAAAAATCATTGACAGCAGAAAGGGATCGGGGAAGAGACTGAAGGGATAGATAATTTTTTTGGTAAACAAGGGGAGAAATGATGGGGGCCCGAACAGAATTTAAATGGTTGCCCTGGGGTTGGAGAGAATGGCCAACCATAAGACAGATTTCTGTAGCAGAAGACACAAGGTCATGATGAATAATAGGAATGATGGCCAGGAAGGAGCTTGGGATTATTCAGTTTTCCAGTTAGGTCCAGCAGGTAAATGGCAGTTCCATTTACTGACATAGCGAATGAGAAAGAAGAGTTGTCTTCGGGGAGAAAGGGTAGCTCAGTTGTCGGGGCAGAGGGTTGGAACTGTCTGTAGAATGTTCACGTGGAGTCGTCTGAGAGTCCAGGTAGGATATTTGTGTGCCCCCAGCCTATAGGTGTTAGTTGAAGCCATGAGAATGAGTGATAGCCCAGGACAGTACATATTAGGGAAACAGGACCCTGGCAAACAGCGCTAGTTAACAAGTGGCTGCAGGAAAAAGACTGAGAAGGAACAGTTTCATAGGGAGGCGAAAAAGCAGAAGAGCCAGCGCCAGAGATGCCAAGGAAGGAGAGAATTTCGAGAATGAAAAAGATGGTCAATGGTATGGAAGGCAGGGGAGAGGTCAAATCATACATGGAAGACTCACGAGTCCTGAACAGCGCCTGCTGGGCTCGGCAAACGGAAGCTCGGAAGCTCGTTAGTCATCTCAGACAGAATGGTTTCAGGGGAGGGAGAGGGAAGCCAGATTGCAGAGGGATGGACTGTGGATTACTCTGTTAAGAAGCTAATTTTAAAGGAAAGGAGAGAAATTGGGCCATAACTAAAGAAGGATGTAGGACTAAGAAAGGATTCTTTTCTTAAAGATGGAAGAGACTTGGGTATATTTATATGCTAAAATGAAGAAACTAGTACAGAAGCAGTACCTATAGATACAAAGGTAGGGATAATTGACAGAGCCTGTGCTTGGAAAGGCCTAGAGGAAATGGATGTGGACCCAGCTGGAAGCTCTTTCAAATACACACGTTTACACACACACACACACACACACACACACACGCACACCCAAACACACCCTGTACTTTCTTAATTGAAGTGCTTCAAGTTTCTACTAAAATGTTATATAAAAGGTAATTACTAATTTCTCCAATGTTCCCTCCAAACTTCAACATATTAGGAACGGAAAGCTATAAACTATCTGAAGGTCCTCTGACTTAGCTGGCCTTTGGTCAACAGGATCCTTGCTGCAGAGGGAGCGCCTTTTGTCTTCTCATCAGGGCTGCTGTGTCTAGGGTGTTCTGTGCACTGTGACCTCGCTGCGCCACAGGCCTAAGCATCACCAGGTCTGACAGCATCTCTCTGGCAGGCCAACCTTGAGGATAGCCCTGCGCACGCCAATGCAAGCTCATCTGGTCGGTCCTGACACCAGAGCCAAAGGACAAGCGTGATAAGAAGAGTCAACTCCACATCTCACTCCCCATCAGGGAAACCACATTGCTGGCAGGCAGCACTATCAAGTTCTCTGACACCAAAGAACACTGGAGAAACCTGCTAACGGTTCACGAACACCAACCAGCACAATCACTTCTAGTGCCATGTTTTCTACTTGATCATCTTTAGAATTGCCTGACACACCAAGAAGGTAACTTAGGCTTCATTTATAGATTGCTCTAAAGAGAAAGGTGAGAAAAGACGAAAATTAAAAAGGAAAAAGGTCATATATGTTCAGAGCCCTTATATTATGCAGCTGATACTGGGAGTTAAAAATGCAGAGATAATTGCCTATATAATCTAAGGCAGTAGTCTTTACAAAAAAGGTTAGAGGTCCTCATGCCATTTTGTACCAGGACACGGAGTTAAATAAACAAGACGCATTTAAGCTGACTAATTTCTGAGGATTTCAACTCAGTTCCCACCAAGCCCTGATGCTCACGAGAGAAAAGGGAGTAGGTCAGGCTCTGAAGTAGGTAGTCTCTTTGCAGGATTTTGATGGATTTAATAACGTCACCATTTCCCTGAAGCTCAGTTCTCAGAGTTACCTAACTAGTATTTAAAAACCCAATGATTAAAATGAAAAAAGAAAAAAAAAAGTTTGTAACGGAAATATCTCAGCACATGTAAGAGACAGACCTTAAAAAAAAGACCCATCACACATATGCACGAAATAAAAGATAACACAACACCAAAGGAAAACTTCCAGTTTTGATTCTAGGTCGTATGGGTCTAAAAGTAAGAATACAGATAGAGGTGCACAAAGAATAATTTAAAAAGGAAAACCATTTATTCATGTAGCAGTACTGTGTGTTCCAAGAATATGTGCTCCGGGGGGGGTAATTTGTGCTGAGTTGAGAGAGCCGTGGTGTCCTGCCTTTGGAGGGCACACGCACCCACACCAAAATCAGCAAAAAGCACTGTGAAGCCTCCCCAGGGAGTGCAATTTGCTGATCTTGAAGCAAGCTGCAAACTCTTCCTAGAACAGTTACATTAGGCTGGATATGGACAGGACTCATATGCCCAGCCATGCTCCCAGCTAATGGAAAAACAATTTTAAATCAAAGGCAGATATTCCGATAGCAACCCATGTGGGAGAAACAAGCTTCAATCATTTCTCTAGATACCTCGTTTTGCTAATCTCATTGGCTGAAAAAGTGACAAGATTGCATCAGATATTATATCTTGGCAGATGGTTTCAGGAAATAAGAGTCTCTTTTACCCGCTCATTCAGAAATTGCGTTTAAGTTTCTTAGCAACAATCTAAAGCCTGGAGTAGAAATACTTGGGAAGTAATTTTGGTAATGATTATTCTGGGGTCTGATTATAGAAGTGCAGATTATATCACAGTTATTATAGATCCTAGCTCAAATTCTTATGGTTTTTTTTAATAGTTCCAAAAATATAACACTTTTCCTGCAATGAGTTTTATTTTTTTGTTGTCTCTTAGAAAATGATTTTAGATAATTTATGTATTTTAATCTCAGAATAAGATAAAATCACTTTTTAACTTTCTGAAAGATTTCTCAGTAAATAAAAAACTATGTGTACATTATAGTAAAATTAATATACAACTTGCCAGAGTTCCTTTTTCAAAGTTTATTAATCTGTTTAGTTTTGAATGACACTGTCTTCCGCAGACAGTGTGCAGCTCCCTTTCAGGGTGCTGATATTGGTATATACATATACAGGATTTGCTGAAGGAGCTCTCTGGACAAAATGAAGGAAGAGGGAGGAGCTATTAGGAGATCAGGAGGAGGTTAGATGACTTAGATGACTTAAACTTTAGATCTAGAAGTCATCCAAGGGAAAAGGAATTCTTGAAGTAGAATGAGAGTGGCTGCTTTCAAAAACTATCAAAATGACACTCTGTGCTTTAGCACTGAGTCCTGATAGATTCAAGCAGCTGATCTGTTGGGACTAAAGCCCCAACTTCAGCTAATGACGCTTTTAATTAGCTAACTTGAAAACTAGCCACAAAGTCTGGCTAATATTAAATCTTACAGAGCACATAAATAGTTATATTCATTTGCTGAATTTAAAGAAGTGTTTTCTATACACTTAAAGTGCTAATAATTACTGGTCTTTAATGAGACTAATTTAGTGATAATATTGTTGCTAAAATGGGCTTACTCTTCTAAAATACAATATTAACCAGAATTTGTCAGCTAATAATTGCACACTTAGATCTCAGATTTTGGTTATAAGATATTCCTCATATGCTGTTCAGAGACACAGCGAGTCAAGTCCGTGTAGACTGTGTTTTAAGAACTAGGCTGCCCTAAGAGATATGCTCTTAATAAGCTAGCCTCCTAAATTAAGTATATTCAGTTCACAACATGTAATCTTTTCTCTAACAGATATCCCTCCATCTAACATGTCTGACTTTTTTCAGGAGTTGGGGGAGAAAAGGACGTTTAACTATGAAATGATCTCTCCCAGCTCACTTATTATCTGTTCGTGCAATCTTTTGTTGGGTACACGGAATATTATCCTTGCTTATTTCTTCCAAGATCGATGGTGTACGTATGCATGTTCACACATCAAAATAGCATTTTCGCTCAGTGATTCATGATGCTTTAGACAAATATTTACTGGCACAAAAAGATGTTCACTACATACTCAGTGAAATGATTGGGTTAAGAGTAGTATGTACAGTATGAAACCATTTTTATGGGGAAAAAATAATCTGCAGAGGAAAAAGTCTGGAAGGATATGCACCAAAGTGGTAGGCTAAAGGATGGCTTTCTTATTCTTGTTTTCTGTGATAAACAGTATTTTTTTGTAATAGGAAAAAAAAAGTTTGACCAAATTAAGTGGGTGGAATCTTGGTAATAGTAGTTTATTCATTTAATCAATTTGTTCAGCAAATACTTATTAGCCCCCACCATATGTCAGGTATGGTTCTAGGCCCTGGGAATATAGCAGTAAGCAAAACAGTCACAAAGCCTGACCTTCTGTAGCTTACACCTAGTGGGAGAGCAGGGCCACTGCATATGGCTGCACAGGTTGAGCACAGCACAACTTCTATATCCATACATGATGGCCCAAGAGAGGGAGATAGACAAAGTAAAATACCATGTTATATGGTAATAAGCAGAAAAAGAAGACAGGAAGTGTGTGTGGAGGGACGCTGGTTGCAATTTTAAATAGAGTGGTCAAAGATGCTTCATTAGGGTGAACTGCATTAAGACCTAAAGGGGATGAGGAAGCAAGCTATGCAGTTATCTGGGGAAAGAACAAACAAGTATAGAAACTCACATAGGAGCCTGCTCGGTGTGCTCAAGGACGAAAAAAAAAGGCCAGAGTGAATGGGGAGAAATTAGTGGGAGATGAGGGCAGAGAGGTAATGGGGTTACGAGACTGTATATAGCCTTAGCTTTTACTTGGAGTGAGAGGTGAAGCTATTAGGTAGTTTGGATTGGGGTGACATCATCAAATCTTCACAGTAACTCTAGCCGTCGTTTTAAGAACACACTGAAGGGGAGATCAGTTACCGCAATAATCCAGGGGAAAGATGACAGTGGCTTGACCTGGGTGGCAGTAGTGGAAGTGGTGGTGAGTGGATATATTCTGAAGGTGAAGCTGACAGGATTTGCTGGTGGACTGGATATGGAATGGGAGAGAAAGGTCTGGCCTGAACAAACTGGATGGATGGAGGTGCCATTAAGCCAGATGGTAAAGTCTGCAGCAGGAGCAGTTTGCAACAGGATTGGGGTGGGGATATTAGCTCAGTTTTGAACATATTAAGTTTGAGATGCTAGTAGATGTCCAAAGGACATTTCAATCTTTGGACTTAGCCTCCCCTCCAGTGAACTCACTAGAAAGACAGGAAGGAGTGGGAAGAGAATCTTAGTAAATCAGGTTACATTTACAGAGATTGGTCTAAGAGCTGAGCGAGCTGCTAAATTCTGCTGGAAGGAAGAGGAGGCAACAAGAGTCTGACAGAATACACACACACATTCATTTTTTTATGGTACTCACCAGGATAAATAATGTTAATAAAAATGGCAATCTTTATGATAGAAATTTCTCACCATTCAGTAAAGGTGACATTTCAGTGAGAACACTGGATATAATTTCAAATAAAATGTGAGACCAAAGAAAAAGGTAGCTTAGAAGGTAGAAGAATCACCTGTGTTATTCTCTTGAGACTCCCAAGTCAAGCTGTGAAATTGCTCCAGAATGGTCTAAGCCAAGGACTAAACTTAAACAAGTAGGACCAAATGCTCCCCAAGAAGCGACACAGTTCTGCTCTAAGCAACTGGGAGAACAGGCATAACATTGCCTGTTGGCCCCAACTAGTGTTGGAAAGAAACTGATTTTAAATTTGTGTCATAATAGGAACTTTGGAATCACCATCACCCGAGTCCCCAGTCACGTTTTGATGGTAGAGTATGGGAAACTCGCAAGCATCCACATTAATTTCTAGAATGTCTTTCCCTGGACTAGATGATGTCACTTCAGCATGCAGAAGAGAAAATATGACTTAAGTCAGGATTTCTGAAAAGCTAATCCAAACAGCTGGTGTCAGTCTGGTGATGTTTGTAGCAGTCCAAGGTAAAATGCGGAAAAAAAAGGACAGTAGAATGAATTTAAAATCTATTTGGTTTTAAAAAGCTGTTTGATTTCTGAGACTGTTTGCCTATTTTTTTTAGTGTCACTGTGTTCTTTTATGAAATGATGGTGGGAAATGGGTGGTACTGTTTAAGTCTGTTTTGGCTAAAGACAGATGTAAGACAATCATATAGATATCTCCACATTTTTGTTTTAAATTTACAGGTCTGTGAATAGAAAGGCCTGGTAAACACTGACCTAGAGAAAGCGCCGCACTGGTCAGCGCTAAGCCAGCTGTCATGCCTTGCTCTCCAGGGCTGACTGAGCTGGCAGTGAGCACAGGAGTGCCCGTGTCAGCAATCCCACCTCCCCACTCAGGGGCTTCACTGTCTGCCACCTCCTTCCCTGCCCTCACCCTCTCCTAGAGGACTTCAATCAAGGCTTCAGGAGAATTAACAGCTGTTCCTTGTAAGAGTCTATAGACCTCTGGACGTCACCATCAACAGCAAATGCAAAGGAAGGAAAGCAGCAGCGATCTGAACACCAGAAAACCTGGTTCCCAGGGTGGACTCTGCTGCCTACCAGCTTTGTCACCTCAGGCAAGTCACATAGCATCTCAGAGTCACAGTTCTTCCTCTTCTTCCTAAATACCATCTGTCCTACCCATCTAAAAGGGCTGTTGTAAAGAAAAAATAATATATTTATGGGAAAATACGTTTTAATTGACAAAAGTCATAATTATCTCACATGGCTCCAGGTACAATCATAAATAAGTGAAATGGGCTGGGGATAACAAAAAGTGGACAGCAATGTATTATAGACCAAATGACAGTGGGTCTGGGGCGACAACAGGAGCAGTAGAGACTATGGCAAAGTGGAGAGTCCAGTATCTAAAGTTGATTGCTGCTATCCAGGAATGAGGGAAGACCTGTGTAATCAGAACTTATGATTTCCTAAGAGAAACCAGAGAGCTTCATTTTGTGTGTGCAAGAAAACTGATTATTTAAATCTTAGCAACTATTTCACAACTTTAAAACCTGGTGGGGGCCATCCCTGAAAGGCCAAACCAAGCATACCTGTGGCCAAACCTGGCTCTGAGGTGCCGTTTGTGACTTCTGATTTACACACACATCCTGCTGTTCCTGTGTTCAGCGGGATACAGAGAGCCAAAGCCCTACCAGCTCTTCTTAGGGTCCCTCTCAAAGACTTCCCTAATGGCTGCTGATCCGGATGTGTCCTGACAGGACTAAGATTTTCCACAGAGTTCTTCATGCACCTTCACGTGTGGACATTGTAAATAATTCTTTTCAGGAAAAATTAACTCGGCCTTGAACCAGTCCAGCAGGGTCGCCATCTGGGAGTCCTCAGGAACAGTGAACTGTCAGCACTGTAAACATTTTAGCCTTCATGGAAGACACTGACTTTTTCTAAATTAATCACCCCTGCCAGTCAAGATTTGCAGTATAGGTTCAAGAACAAGGCATTCATTTAACAACAATAACAAAAACAGTGAGGATGAAAACCTGACGGTCATAACAAAAGGCTTAAAAGCAAACTGTGACTTCCCTAATAAGGCGACGACCAAAGTTGGCTCCCTGGCGGTCGAGCACCAATACGATTAATCAGTCTGTTTTCAGTTTTCTCACGACAGCAACATTAACAGTTTGCTTTATTCTGTTTAGATGTTGCTGACAGGTCTTCAGCATGTTGGGCCTACTTGCTGGAGATGAATGGCTGCTCTTGCACTGAGGTAAAAGGCCAGGCCGGGCGAGTGTCTTCAAAGACTAGAGGAGACTGGGTTCTCTCGCTCCTTTTGTTCCCCCCTTGCCCATCTACTCTTCCGTCTTCTAATTTCTATCAAGGATATGAACAATTAGGAGTGTCCAGGGGGTTCTTCTTACTGTATAAATTCCTCACTTTAGATGCTGTATCCCCACGTGAAACAAAGGGAACCTTGGATAAGCTCATCTCTAAACGCACTGTTGGCTAATTTTCTTTTTAAAAACTCAGATTTCATATAAAAGTGAAAGATAGGTAAGAGATGGCCCCTGGTGACAGGAATTTTAGCATATTAGGTGGGCAATAGTTCCTGTATCTTTGGTCATTTTTTTAGACACTGAAGAAGGTAAAATTGGTATTAAGTGTGGCCCAGCTGCAGGAAGTACAGATATCTCAGAAAACCTCTTAGACATATTTCACTAAATTGTTATATTTCAAAATAAATCAAAAAGACTTGAAGTACCTCAAGAAGACCAGCACCCTATAACCCACCTACCTCCCCAAAAAGCTGCTTGTTACTAGTATACTTTTCTCTGTGCCAGGTTGGAGAGAAATGGTAAGCCCAAACATTATTTTATCAGCATATAAGTATAGAGAAACTAACATAACAAAAAATTTTAAAAAATCAATGTACCCCCTCCCGGGTTCTGCAGAAATCTTTGTCTCATTCTTTGTTCTTGGGGAGCC
This sequence comes from Ceratotherium simum simum, assembly GCF_057802395.1. Lineage (NCBI taxonomy): Eukaryota > Metazoa > Chordata > Mammalia > Perissodactyla > Rhinocerotidae > Ceratotherium > Ceratotherium simum. Next base: position 83,075,520 of record NC_141908.1, read on the forward strand.
TCCTGCTCCACCCACCTTTATGCAACAACTGCATGGATAAGCATGCACTACATAGCTAGGAATTGCAGCCTTGGGCCTGGCTAGCTCTCCAACCTACTTCTCACTCACTCCTCTCCTGACATAATAGCGAGAAGAGGGGATTGGTTCCAACAGACAGGGCATCAGGGGTGGCTTTTAAGTGGAACCTTTTAACAAAGACTTTTAAAGCCAGAAACAAGAACATTCTAGGATGAGAAGCCAGTACTACTACTACCACTAATAGTACTTACTGAGTGCCTACTAAGCACTAGTGTAAGCACTTCAGTTGTAAAAACCCATTTAATTCCCACAGCAGAATGCATTGAGGGAGGAGTTAAATAGTTACTGTGTTGGAAATGCAAGATAGTTGAGCGAATAGAGCATTATGCTGGACTAGATTTGGGCAGATCCTGAATTCCATACTTGTACTTTAATCATTTGTCTGATGCGAAGGTTCGATTGGAGAGGGAAGAAACTGAAGTTATATAAACTAGTTAGGACACTGCAATAGTCCAGAGACTCTGAACCAGGGTGGTGCACTAGGAGGGAAAAGGAGAGGAAAGATTTGAGAGTTACCACAGAAACAGAACCAACTAAATGTTTTTTTTTTTTTTTTTGAGGAAGATTGGCCCTGCACTAACATCCGTTGCCAATCTTCCTCTTTTTTTGTTTTTCTTTTTTCTCCTCAAAGCACCAGTACATAGTTGTGTATCGTAGTTGTCGAGTTGTAGTTCTTCTATGTGGGACACCACCTCAGCATGGCTGGATGAGTGGTGAGTGGGTCTGTGCCTAGGATCTGAACCTGTGAGCCCCGGGCCACTGAAGCGGAACGCACGAACTTAACCGCTATGCCACTGGGCCGGCCCCTAAATCTTTTTTGACTGATTCAATTTTTTTTTGTTCATTTGCTCAACAACTATTTTTGAGGGTGTTGTAGGTCAGACACTGTGCTAAGTGACACAGAGAGAAATAAGGAAAAGAAGAATTTGAAGACAACTGCTTCTTTATTTTATTTATTTTATTTATTTATTTATTTATTTATTTTTAAAGATTTTATTTATTTATTTTTTCCCCCCAAAGCCCCAGTAGATAGCTGTGTGTCATAGTTGCACATCCTTCTAGTTGCTGTATGTGGGACGCGGCCTCAGCATGGCCAGAGAAGCAGCGCGTCGGTGCGAGCCCGGGATCCGAACCCGGGTCGCCAGCAGTGGAGCGCGCTCACTTAACCACTAAGCCACGGGGCCGGCCGACAACTGCTTCTTTAAACTTGGCTCCTAGTTATTGCTCAGTGGTCTAAGTGGCACTGTAATGGGCATCCCTCTGTCTGTCCTTACACTTGTCCCTCCTCCTCCTTCCTTCTGTCCATGGAACACTTACTGAGCACCCACACACTTACTGAGCCAGGTACTGCAATACACCGTAGTCATGAACAAGTCCAGGAAAGACAGAGAAGGGGAAGGAGAAGAGACTAATATCTTGGTCCTCACAGCCTTGGAGTGCCTTCCCTCCACACCCTCCACTCTTTTCCTGGTGGTCTGGCCACAAGGCGCAGTACTGGGTGGTAAACCACCAGAGGAACAGCGTGGTCTTCTTAGTCGTCCATGTGAAGAGAGGACCTCCTACTGAACTCCTAAATGTGTGCCCCAATTCGGCATATTTAACCAAAGCAAAACATTATACCAGAAAGGTATCTAACCTGATTCCCATGTGTAGATTTTAATATCGTCTAAAAATATAGGCACGAGAAAAACAAGCTCTGATCAAAGCCAAAAGGTACTGAAAATAATAGAACAAACATTTTTTGAACATTAAAAATCTTGTATCTAGTTTAGTTGGTAAATTAGTTTGAGACATATAATTCTATTGCCTTCCAGGGAAAGCCCTGATCTCTTAAAATTAAGATTTGCCTAGACTTTATAAGAATAAATCCTGACTACTTTCTACTGCTTTCTGAAAAACAATTAGGTAATAGAATGACTACCACTGAGAAATATTTTGCTTTATGGCAGCTACCCGTTCATTATTATTTTATGAGAGCTTGTCTAGATATTATGTATCTTGCACTATCTACATTTAGTTCTTTTTAAAATGTTTTCTTCAGATGCCTGGGGTTATGTCAGTTTCAGGATATAATTGCATCTCAAATAGCAAACTATATCACTTTAATACTTTCCAAAGGTTCTTATGCATATAGGCTTACCTCCAAAAACCATGAGTAACGTATGCTTTTGGTCACTTCTATTAAAACAAAGAAATTAAAAGGTATTTTTAGGGACTTATGAAAACCATCAACAATTATTTCAAGTATAAGCTAGTTGATAGATGCCAAGGTTAAGAATTTAATGCCAATAAAATCTAACTGTAAAAGAAGGAATTTGATGAGAGCAGGCATATTTTAAATTCAATTTTATTTTGAGGATCTGAGCCTGGTATGGACTTGTGTGTTCTACGAACTCTAAGATAACTAAGCTATGGAAAAAGCAGCCTGCACCACTGGTAACACGAAAAGGAGAAATCCTGGGCCTGCTGCACTGTAATCCTAGCTCTACCACCTACCTCATTTACCAAGTTTGTTTCTGTATGGAAAATAAGAGGTGAATAGCCACCTACTTATTTCCCATTGAAAAATGTTTTTAAGCTATGAAATATCAAACATGCTTATTTTTACTGATGATAAATAGGAACTGAAATTGGGAAAAGTGTAAAACACTACATAAGTGATAGATGAAGACACTCAGATAGTTATTATCTCAAGTTAACCTATAGGTAAGAGAAGTCTTCACTCTCCTGGGACCTCAATCCATCGGTTAAAAGCCTTCTGTTACGCTGAGATATTATTTTGATTTTGCTTGGCTCAACCAGATAGAGGACCTCAGAGGAACAAGTAAAAGATGAGCCCAGAGGGGGAGCCACATAATCCGGGCCAGACTGCTGGAGAGGCCCTGGGAGAGCATCTACCCGCAGGAAAGGCAACAACCCAAGGCATCTGATGCTGGCGACTCACCTGCGGCGCAGATCCTCCGCCACCGCTGCCCGGCAGCCGAACAGATAGGCTCGAAGCGACGTCAGCCGCTGTCGCAGCCGCGCCACGGTGGCCAGCGGCTCGGCGTGCTGGTACAGCAGGGGGTTCTCCTGCTGGATGTCGATCAGGGGCTCCTCGTACACGTACTCCAGAAACTCCTTGGCCTGCTTAGACACCTGTGAAACAGACTTCTTCAATCAGTTCTGGCAAATCTTCCCGCTTTCTGCACTCCTCCAACCAGGAACATAGTTAAACATCAAAGTAATATTATCTTCTGAACACAGCCAAATGAAAAAGCCTACAATTTAACTAAATATAAATTTTGGCTTCTGTTTATTTCTCCCAGAAACTCAACTGGCAAAAGTAACCTCGGCATCAAAAGGAACTCATTAATTCTGCACCTTGATTCTGTGATTACACACATCTGCATATGTGATAAAATGACACAGAACTATGCAGACCCGGTATACCAATGTCAATTTCCTGCCTTTTTTTCTATATTGTACTATAGTTATTTAAGATGTAACCAATGGTAGAAACTGGGTGAAAGGTATATAGCACCTCTCTGTATTATCTACGTCACTTTCTGTGAATCTATAATTATTTCAAAATAAAAAGTAAAAAAAAAAAAAGTTCATTAAGTCTCTCTTAACATAATGCTGATTTTAAAAACTACACATATATGTCTATATATTCTATAACACTTTTTTTTTTTTTTGGTGAGGAAGATTTGCCCTGAGCTAACATCTCTTGCCAATCTTCTTCTTTTTTTGCTTGAGGAGGTTAGCCCCAAGCTAACATCTGTGCCCATCTTTCCTCTATTTTGTATGTGGGTTGCCACCTCAGTATGGCTGACAAGTGGTGTAGGTCCGTGCCTGGGATCCAAACCAGCAAACCTGGGCTGCCGAAGCAGAGTGCGCCAAACTCAACCACTATGCCACGGGGCTGGCCCCTATAACAGTTTTTATAAGTAGCCACTTTAAAAAAAATAGGTAAACCATGCACATATAACAAAATTCAAAAGGAATAAAAGGATATCTCCAAAAAAAGGAAAAATTTGCGGAGAAAACAGGCTCTCACACACCTTTCAGAGAGCAGAAAGGAGCTGCTCTCGTGAGAACCACCTGGAGCTCTGGCTGACTCGGGCCAACATACCCACCAAGTCTGTACCCACATCTGGTAGTGAACCAGCAGACTGTGAAAGCTGGCTTTAAACTGTCCTTGTCCTCAGCAGAAACAAACAGTGGGAACACCACACAGCCGAGACACAGAAGGAGGAGCCTGAAGAATGCACACATGCGGTGATTGTCAGGAGTCTTGACGCACAGGTCACTGATGCAGAGATGAGGACTGGCTAATGATGCACAGGGCTGGTTCAGTTTCTATTCACGGAAGATGGTAAAACCTCTCCACAAAGTTTCCACCAAAACCTCTCTAGTACTAGGAGTAAGGCTAGTAATTCAACATAAAAAACAAAACAAACAGCTTTGTTTATTAAAAAGAAAGTTGAAAATCCACTGTTTAACACTCCAGGCTAGAAGCTTACTAATGAAGATAAATAGGATACCCTCAAGAGACTCACTGTTTAGTATAATAGGCAAATATTTAAAACAAGAAACACATGTAGTACGCAGACTGTCATCCACCACAAGAGAAATGTGGATGAAGTCCATTGGTAGCTCAAAGGAGAGAGAAATCAACTGTCCTGGGGGGAAGGAAGTGTCACCCGGGTGACACTCGCTCGAGGTCTAGAAAAAGAAATAGAAATTCACTTGGTGGACAAGGATGGGACAGACGAGAGTACAACAAGCAGACACAGCCCTGAAAACTCATCAATATGTACATGTGATAACTAAATGTATGGCTATTGTATGTTGGTTAAAAACATATTTATGAAATTCAATTATTATTTTATTGTAAAACTCATACAAAAGTTTATGTTTCTTATAGAAATGCAAAAAATATACCAATGTGTTTCTCTAATAAAAGTCTCATCTTTTTCCTTATAAGCAATTATTTTTGAGGTACCTATTGTGTTATGTGATCCTTTGGGGTCCTGCAGTTAGAGAGTTAAAGAGTTGGGAAGTTTACAGTCTCTGCAAATCCAGCTCACAAAGAGGTACCTAGAATTACCCAAAACCTTTGACTCTTTTTCCAGGCTGGAAATAACAGTTGTCAGGGCTAAAGAATGCCTCATTTTGAGGCACAGAGATGCAGGTATATGGTGGACACTGTAGCACACATTAGGCATTCAAAGGAGAATAAAACCGGGATGGTCCTGTCCTCACGTAGCTCGCGGCTCAGTGGGGAAAGGCAGAATTGGGTTCAAATATTTTATTTATCATGGTTAAATATTTGCTATATTTAAATATCTTAAATGAGGAAAAAATGGATGGTGTTCTGGGAAACGAAGTACAATCCACTTGAAACTATTGCTGAAAAATGATGTATTGTACAATTCCATTAGTCTTCCTGGCTCTATTGAGCAGTGTTTATACTGAGTCAGGGCCCTGCTGAATTAGGTCAACAATGCCACCTTTTAGTAGGTGGACAGAAGGACAAAGGGCACTGGCCAGTCTCCCAGGCCTTCAAAGGCTTCTCTCTTCAGGTGGTAGTTAAGCCCGAAAGGGAAAAAACAGTCTTTTACAGAGACAGTAAAAGCAGCGAGAGACAAATGGGACATCAGCTACTGACATCAGCATTCATAAACTGAAATTACTAAAAAGAGAAACAGAGCTGGTTTCAATAACGTCTAAGGCACTGCTTCACAAAATTATTAACTAGTGTTAAGAATAGAGAGCACATGGTGACCGTGGCTGCCTGAGTACGTGAACAAATCTCTGCCACGTTGAGCCATTTTTGGCAGCAAGGCTGAGCAAATGCTCGTTTTTTGAGAATCAACCACTTACACTGGTGAGGGAATTTTTGAGAGAACTCAAAATTAGGCATGAAGTGCTATTTTTGCAAAATAGAGCACTGCATCCCCACTGATTTCCTAAGTTCTAAACAACCCTCCGTACTCGTATGGGCACTCCACTTTCAAACTCAACCATAATTAAAAAGCTTTTTAAATGCTCTCTAAAAAAGAAAATTTTAAATATATAGTTACTTAGGGAAGGAAGCCAATGATATTCTTAGGTGATAAAGTTTATGTAAGAGAAAGTTTCTTTCTTGTTAATATAAATATTACATGAGTTCTATGTGAATGCTGAACATATTCCACTGGAGAGCTAAGAGCTACTGTCCTACTTCTTGCCTACCAAATTATGAAAACAGGAAAAGCCTGAGTGCTGCTTCTGATGTGTATGAAAACTCAGCTCACAGGTGCAGACAGATGAGCCCAATACCTATCCTTCTTTAAAAATGAATGGTTTTGGTTGGCATTCTTTTCTGTGATCCCACTCCATTCACATTAGAAATAATTTTCACAAGGTCAATAGTTCATTTTTCAAACCTATTGACTTATTAGTATTTTACTAAATAATACTTAATGTTTATTAATAATATTAATATTATTAATATAAACTAGACTCTTTTCACAGCTCTTTTACCTTATAAACAGAATAGCTGAAGCTATAAGAACTCAACTCTGTGACTGTGACTTTGTGTCAGTTTGTGAACTGTCCTCTCTTCACAGCCCTGCAGTTACATGATTCGAGAAAGCTACGAAGGAGGAAGTCCAGGTGGAAACAGATGTCCCCACCTTGCATTCACAAGGTGTTAGAGAAAACAGCACGATCAGGTTATAATTAGCTACAAACTAACAATGACCAAATCTGCTACATACACATATGTATTTATAAATAAACATATTTATCATTTGATTTGAACATTAAGCATTGTTGGTATAGATTTGAACATAATATGTCTTTTGTTATGCTGATGGCAACTACCTCTTAAAAACACAGTTCTGGAACGTTGTTCAGGTGTATGTAATTCTGCAAGAAAGGTTCTGGAACGGTGTGTACCACCTCACAAAAACAGCTGTGGGTAATAAAGCAAAGTGGCAAAGGGGATGTTGAACCAGGGACGGCAACTTGGAGATGATGTGGTGGTGGTGGTGAGGACTTTACTTTTTGTTAAAGGAGGAAAAGGTACTAGAATAACACAAATGAGAACATAATCTTAGAATAACAAGGACTGGTACAGATAATCTAGTTCAGTTTTTCTCAGCCTGTGTTCCAAGGAATACTAGTCCTACAAAAAAGACATTCTGAGGTCCAGAAAGAAATATGCCACATACCACATTCTTCTCTTGGTGATTCAAAGTGCAGCACGTTAGCATATTAAAGCTTGGGGACATCTTGTACTAAAGAAAATCTGCTTAACCCAGCCACTTCCTATACCTATTTGAAGGCAGCTGTTTAATGTTGTGCAGGCTGCATGGGGGCAGTGGTGGGAGATGAATACAACCTGGACCGTTCACCAACAGGGGGAAGGCGCATCTTTCTCCAACTTGCTCCATCCTCCTGCCAAGCTGTGATCTCCCAGGGCTGCGTTTTCTTGGGGGCGGTGAGGTGGGGGATGGGGGCATAGGGGGGTGCTTTCCCAATTATAAAGCCGGCCCAGCTCTGGCCTTCCTATGGAACCCTCTTTTTGAGTAATACCTATTAACATGCACAGAACTTGTTAATGTTCCAAGGAATATACTTTGAGAAACAATGAATTAATCCATTACCTACGTTTAACAGAAAAGAAAATTGAGTCAGAGAGCTTATGTGACTCATCTGTGGTCATTTTGTGGCAGAACTAGAGCCAAAACTCAGATCTCTGGATACTCTGCCCTGTGCTTTTTAGCACTGTTTACATTCACAGTTCTTTTCATTTTTTACTAACTCTATCATAAATTATCTGCTCATCACTCTTTAAGAGAGGTGGTCCCTTCCCCCGTTCTGTCCTTCCCTCCTCCCCAATCAAATAGAGAGCAAGTGGGCTACGATGCAGACTAAGTGATAATGTAATTAGACAGTATGCTATATGTAGGTTCCCATTCGGTTTTAACTCTAAAACAAAAACTAAAGCCCAGTAACATTTTGTTTATCTAGAAGTCACCTGTTCATGTATCTGTTTACTGTCTTTCGCCCTCCACTGGAATAAGAACACTCACGAGGCAAAGACTATGTCCCCAGTGCCTAGACAGTGAGCACAGTAAGTATTAATACATACTGTTGAACAAATGAATGGGTACTTCACAGTGCTCTGGCTGTGACTTTGAACCACATGCTCTTATTCAAACGAACTTCTAACAGCTTGGTTGTTTATTTCTAAGTTCACCACATATTTAGAGTTAATAAAGCAGAGAAGGGGTGGACAGCTAGAGGCAGCACAGTGACAATACAGGTGACAGCTGACATCCTGGTACTAAGGGAAGAAAGGCACTTACAGCAAGATGCGAGGTAAAAGGAGAGCACACAACCCCAGCTGAGGCAATCTGGGAATATCCATCCAACTCACAAATGTCAGACCTCCATCTAGGGAGTTCTCTGTAGATGTCTCATTCATGCATGAAAGAATTTATATTAAAAATGACGTATAAAGTCATTCACTGAATCACTGTCTATAATAGCAAAGGTTGGAAAAAACTTAATGTCCACCAAAAAACAGACAGGTTAGATAAATACTGTGTGTGTGTGTGTGTGTGTGTGTGTGTGTAAAATTCATGATGGAACATGGAGTGGCTGTAAAAAAAAAAAAAAAATCCCATGGAAGAGTTTTAAGATCTAAATGGAAATTTCTCCAACAGCAGCATGTACACTATATCGCCTGTTACCATTTTTGTGTAAAAAACACATACATAAAATATTTCTGGAAGGATGCACAAGAAAGGGGTAATTTGGTTACCTGTGGGAAGAAGAAGAAAGTGTGTGGGAAGGGGATTATCCATGTATGTATGCCCTTTTACTTTTCAAATCGTGAAATTTGTGAAAGTATATTATATTCAAAAAAGAAGAAAGAATAAAAGTATAGCAGTGCAAGGCAATTTCTTTATGGAAAAATAGCCTCCTATACCACATTAAACCATGCTGAAGTTAACTATCACAGGACAGAACAATCATATTTATAATTATAATTCTGAAGCATTAAAAAAGGTTAATTTCTGGGACTGGGCCAGTGGTGTAGCAGTTAACTTCTCCGCTCCGCTTTGGCGGCCCAGGGTTCACCGGTTCAGATCCTGGGCAAGGACCTACGCACTGCTTATCAAAGCCATGCTGTAGCGGCGTCCCATATAAAGTAGAGGAAGATGGACACAGATGTTAGCCCAGGGCCAATCTTCCTCAGCAAAAAAGAGGAGGATTGGCAACAGATGTTAGCTCAGGGCTAATCTTCCTCAAAAAAAAAAAGGTTAATTTTTAATACATATTTTGTTAAATAGAATATACGGAGCTAAGTGACAGTTAAAATATATAAAATAATAAAAATAATATAATGACATTACTAAGAATTTGGAGAATAAAGATCAGGAAAGGAAAAAAAAATATCACCCATAATTTTACCAAAGTAAAATAACTACTTATTGCTTTGGTATTTTTTCTCATCTCTATCGTGAAAAATCATGGTGAAATCTTAATAAAATCAATCCCGGGGGGCCGGCCCCGTGGCTTAGCTGTTAAGCGCGCGCACTCCGCTACTGGCGGCCCAGTTCGGATCCCGGGCGCGCACTGACGTACCGCTTGTCCGGCCACGCTGAGGCTGCGTCCCACATACAGCAACTAGAAGGATGTGCAACTATGACATACGACTATCTACTGGGGCTTTGGGGAAAAAAAAGGAGGAGGATTGGCAATAGATGTTAGCTCAGAGCCGGTCTTCCTCAGCAAAAAGAGGAGGATTAGCATGGATGTTAGCTCAGGGCCGATCTTTCTCACACACACACAAAAAAATCCCGACCATACTTGTTGGTCCTGTTAGGCACAATGGGCTAAAGGAGGAGGAATCAGGAGATCTGAAGTTTAATTACAATTTGTTCTTAAAATCTCTAAATGACTCTAAACAAGTGGTTTTCCCCATCAGCAAGCTACTCTCCAGCTCACAAGGGCAATAGAGCCTGCCTTGAATACCTCTCCAGATGGAGAGATAGGAAATGGTTTACGTAACATGGAAAACCCCTAGCTAAATGGAATGTGAGTATTCAGGCTAGGATACAAAAATATTTTTACAAAGCACAACAGAGAGGAACTATTTAGGAAGAGTTGAGGCTAAGTTTAAGCTCCTCACCACCTCCTTGTCATGCTCAATATTTTCGAATGAGGGACTAGGGGGAAAGTTACCTTCAGAGAGCATTTCATTGGAAAATACCTATAAAATTAGAGGCGAGGGTTCAGCTGCTGGGTAATCCTGGCGCTCAATTAAATCTGCAGGATATACACCGGAAACAGATGAAATCCTTCTTTAAAAATAATTAGGATTATTATTACTCCAGAGGGCAGACAAGGAAATGCTTAGCATGACAGATTTCATTCTGCTCTGCAAAGCCATTTTTTCACTCTTTTAAATGGATATTCAAGCCAGTCACGTACTTACTATTAAGAAGAGGCAGATCTAGCAGAATGATGTCTGGTCTTAGAAACTGATAGGCATTGATCCTCACGACTAGCAACATTAAGTTAAATTCTGGTGTCTGAGCAAAGACAGACAGATACTGGACTAAACGGAATATAGTGACTTAATGCCAGTGAGAGATGATCCAGATAAAAGAGACCAGCTCCGTTCTTGCTGTAAAATCTCCCCTGATCCACTGAGAACCTGGGAAGGAATGGTCTGACAAAGGAGATTTTCCTCACGTGCAACACAGATGAAGTGAGGGTGACATCTTCAGTTAGTTACCTATCCTCTCAAAATCAAACCTTGCACTTCAATGACTGCCATGGCAAAAAGTCTGCTGTATAGAAAGATGGCAAGCGTCAGTGATGGCTAAATTGACGGTTTTGGTGACCTTTAGAGCTCACTGCAAACAGACCTGGACCTCTTCATTTTACATCTTCAGAAACCATGCCTGATTTTTAAATTTTCCTCATTCAGTGCCACCTTTTCTGCTTTAGCTCCACTAATTGGCACATATTCTGTTGGCAGGTGCCACTAGCCTAAACTCGCAATGACCATGGGGCTGGGACTGCCTCATTTGCTTGCTCTCTACATACCTCTCTCAGCTGTCAAAGCCCTGCTCCAAGCAGATTAAACCGTCTAAACTAAACTCAGCTAGTGTTCTTTCTGTCTAAATAAGTTTTTATCTAACACACCCATGGCAAATATATTTATAGACTATATTCAGAGTGTCAAGTACAAGATGCAGAGGAGAGAATGATAACTCTGTCTGGCAGAGGGGAAGGAAAGAATCAGGAGGGAAATGAGGTTTAAGCTGGGTTTAAGATTTACAAAGCTGACCGAGGGAAGAGGAAGATGAGAGGTGTGAAATAGCATGGCAGGACTGGGGGCAGAAAGGAGTGTGACCTTACTGAAGAGACTCATGGGGCGGGGAGGGAGTGGACGAAGGGGCTGGAAAAGCAGGGACGAGAGATCATAAAAGGTCTTCATGTCAGGCTAAGAGATTTGTGTCTATCTTACATACAATCATAGTGCAAACTGGCATGAACTGAGTAAGCTTATTAGTGGCAGACACTGAACTAGGTACTCTCTGTGAATCATTCTTTTCAGCAAACAGTAACTTTATTACAGTAGTAGATGCGATTATCATTATTATCATCTCTATTCTAAAAGTGAAGAAACTGAGAAGAGGGAGGGTACTAAATTTACCCAAGGTGAAATTAGGACTTTTTTGAAATATTGTTGGGACAAGACTTGAAGGCCCGAAGCACAGTTAGGAGGCTACTGAACGCCTTCCTGTGAGTGATGCTGAGGGTCCCAGGTGGTCTGGTGGGACTGCGGGTGCAGTGGAGAGCACGACCTCAAGAGCTAACATTCCGCAGCTGACCTTTGCTAACTGATCAGGCAGGGTGGGTGCAGCAGAGGGCCGAATCCAGGAGGTCTCCCAGCACCAGCAGTGGGGACTGGTGGGACAGTGGGGGCCGGGGGAGCCATGTGCACTCGGGAATACATGGTGAGAGTGACGAAGCCCATTTGGGATGTATTGGGTTTGAGGTGCCCACAGAACAGGCTTCACTCTTGCATTCATTCAGTATGCATTCCTGCTTACCTACTATGTGCCAGGAACTGTGCTAAGACAGGTTCCCTGTGCCCAAGGAGCTACCTTAGAGAGCAGACAGACAAGCAGCTCCTGTTACATAAATGTGAGGATAATGAAAATCATCGTAACAGCCTCCGTTCTTTAAGTGCTTATCACAGTCATGCGCAGAGTGCTTTTCCTTATTATCCCAGTTCACACACTGCTTTAGGTAAACAGATGAATTATAATAAGAACAAATGCTTATCTGACTCACACTATGTACTGGGCACTGTTCCAAACCCTTCCCACGCATTAATCCATTTAACCAGCAGTAACCCCGTGGGGTATCATTGTCCTTTTTATAGATGAGGAAACTGAAACACAGAGGGACTACGAAGCTGGCCCAGGTCAGACAGCTAATAAATGACGAAGACAAGACTTGAACCCAGGCAGTCTGGGTTCATTTTACAGATTAGGAGACTGAAGCTCAGGGAAGTTCAAATAATTTGTCCCAACAAATCAAGCATTTAAGAAGAGGGGGAGGTAGGATTTGGACAAATGCCTACTATTCAACTCCAAGCTCCTGCTATTAGCCCCTTAAAGAAGTGTAATTATAGAGACCCACGCACAACGTGGTGGTGGCACGAAGAAAAGAGCCAGCAATGCAGTGGGCCGGCCCCATGGCTTAGCGGTTAAGTGCGCGCACTCTGCTGCTGGCGGCCCGGGTTCGGATCCCGGGCGCGCACCAACGCACCGCTTCTCTGGCCATGCTGAGGCCACGTCCCACATACAGCAACTAGAAGGCTGTGCAGCTATGACATACAACTATCTACTGGGGCTTTGGGGAAAAAAATAAATAAATAAAATTAAAAAAAAAAAAAAAAAGAGCCAGCAATGCAGCAAAAGAGGAAGGGTGGGGAGCGTCAGAGGTTTCGCCAAGGAGGACACACTTTTGTCAGCTCTGGAATGATAAAGAGGGATTCCCCCGATGGATAAAAATACCTGGAGGACATGTGCAAGGACGATCTCTAAATAAGAGTAGGGGCTCTTCTTCATCCTAAGATCAGAAGGGAAGCTGTCAGGACAGGTACAAATATAGATAGATTTGTAAGTATCCATATTCATATCTTGTAGCTTCGATTTTCTCCTTGAAGTAGGAGGCAAGGTCCTATGCTGAGAAGCATTGAGATGAGGCATCTTGAAGACAGTGAAGATGTGGATGGTTATTGGATAGAACAGGACACAGAGCTGCCCAGGGATGTAGAAAGGATACAAGCCAATTGGCCACTCACAATTTTCACGTTTGTTTTAGACTTCAAAGATTACAGGTAGGTGACAGCAATAGGTCCTTTCCCCACCTACCTTGTTGCAGGTGATACAGTTACAATGAAAGCAATTCTCAGACATGTGTTAGCAAGGAGGTATAAACAGTCCTGCAGCCTGGTTTTGTACGAAGCACCTTGCACGGAGGCTCATTCAAGACAGATGTGACAATATTCTGGCAGAATGATCAGCAGAGCTTCTAGTCAGATCAGGGGACAGAATCCTATTATGTGGCAGGACACAGGACATAAAAGTATCCTAAGCCTAGAGTACCACTCCAGTGGGTCAGATTCCTCGATATGGCAAATTCTACTACTTTGTCTACGCAGGGGTGGAAGTGCTATGCAACGTAGCTAACCAATTCACATATTTTGACAACTGGTAGGTTGAAAACTAAAGCTAAGATGTCCAATTGGCCATCAAATCCATAAATCTCACTTTTAGTAGCAAAACTGGAGCTGGAGATAAAAGTGGGGTCATCAGCATACGACTCCTGGTAGTTAAAACCACAGAAGAGACAGAGATAATGCAATAGGAAGTGGATGAATTGGAAAAAGACAACAAAAAATGGACCTAAGAGACCACAATATTAGAGGTGTAGGCAGAGGACAAGAAGTCAGGGAGGGTGGTTCAAAAAGAAGAGCTAGAAGCAGGAGAACCAGGGCTGTGTCATCAAAGCCAAGGCAGAAGAATTCTAGGTCAAATACCGTGTCCCAGAGAAGTCTAGCAAAATAAGAAAATGCTGAGGGTCAACCAGACTTGGCAAAACTCTGATGGAGGAAAGGAGCTAAGATCATGAGCAGAGGCGGAAGGAATGAACCTTCCACAAGAGGAGTGACATTTCTTCTGTGGCTAAAGGAGGACGATGAGGACAGATGTGGATGCAGACGGGTTTGTACATGGGCTGACAGAATTATTGACTAACTACCCCTACTTCTCTGTGAAATAGAAGGTAAAAGCACTTCCCACAGTGACTGGGGGTAGTGTTTCTATCTTTTTGGGATCACAGATGCTGAAATAAAAGAATCTGATGGAAGCTCTTGAAGTAAATCGGAGAGGACTTCCATAAGCTCCAAGCATCATACCTACCCACCTGACACCTGTGCCCAGACTCTCCTTTGCTCTTACTACCTGCTTCAAGCAAAGGCCAAATGCTCCAACGTCTACACCGTTCCATCCTTCTCACTTACGCAACCACATCATTTTAGCAATTCCGTCTTTCCTAGATGGTTCATATCCACTTAGAAAACATGCTGTTGGGGCCAGTCCTGTGGCTTAGCGGTTAAGTGCGTGTGCGCCGCTACTGGCGGGACGGGTTCGGATCCCGGGCGCGCACTGACGCACCGCTTCTCCAGCCATGCTGAGGCCGCATCCCACATACAGCAACTAGAAGGATGTGCAACTATGACATACAACTATCTACTGGGGCTTTGGGGGGAAAAAAAGGAGGAGGATTGGCAATAGATGTTAGCTCAGAGCCGGTTTTCCTCAGCAAAAAGAGGAGGATTAGCATGGATGTTAGCTCAGGGCTGATCTCCTCACAAAAAAAAAAAAAATAAGGTCACTCAACGACCTCCACATTACTAAATCCCATGGTCAATTCTCAGTGCTCATCTTATCTGACCTATCAGCATCTGTCACAACTGATGTGGAAACACTGATGTGGCTGTCAGACACCCTGGGATCCTTCTACCTCACTGCTCACTCCTTCTTGGTCTCCTTTGCTGGTTCCCCCTCTCCTCTCTGCCCTCTTAAGTTGGAGTGTCCCTGTGCTCAGTCTTCCTCTTCTCCTCTACTGACTTGTGTTTTTATAGCTATCAAGTCTGCCATTTGTACTTCTTGGATATCCTCCTTGGCTGTTAGCAGTTACTTTGCAAAGCTATTAGCATATACCTGTGCTTCTCACTTCCTCCCTTTTTAAATAAACAACAGTCCAGATGAAGGCCTGAGGGTGGCTTAGTGCACTACTCCTTGGTGTGGGCCTCCACCCAGAAGTCCTTACAGCTTCCCTCCAGGCTCTAGTTCAGGGAGTGGATTTGCTAGAAGACTGACCTTCACATGAGGAGGAGCGCTACTCCACTGTAAGAAATATGTTGGGTTATAGAAGTCTTCTCCTTCAAAGATCACTAGCACGCTCATGCATGCATTATTTTCCTATTTTTATCCTCTTGTAGTATTGTGATGTTGGAGATAATATCTATTAAAAAATAATAAATGAGGTTTCTTTATCAGAATTCTCTCTTAGCGTCTACAGCTAATTATCAAGGTGCAGAAGTAAAAATTGCTGTATATCTTTTTAAATGAGAAAATTAATAAAAGTCATAGTTAAGACATCTTTAAACTGTGAGATACTTAAGAAGTATTGCAGGGCGCCAGCCCCGTGGCTAAGCAGTTAAGGGCGCGCGCTCCGCTACTGAAGGCCTGGGTTTGGATCCCGGGCGCGCACCAACGCACCACTTGTCCAGCCATGCTGAGGCCCACATATAGCAACTAGAAGGATGTGCAGCTATGACATACAACTATCCACTGGGGCTTTGGGGAGAAAAAGGGAAAAAAAGGATTGGCAATAGATGTTAGAGAAAAGAGAGAAAAAGAATTGGCAACAGAGGTTAGAGAAAAGAGAGAAAAAGGATTGGCAATAGATGTTAGCTCAGGGCTGATCTTCCTCAAAAAAAAAGAAGCATTGGATAAGATCTTGTAGCTTTAGTGAGACTACCTAATCAAATTTGCTTCAATTTCTTATATCATTATCTTTATAATCCACATGACAACATAGGAACACCCAAATTGCTATTATGAAGTGAACCCAGTTTTTGTACTTACCTTATATTTTGAAGTATCCCAGTTGTGGACTATGCGTGCTGGAATGAGAAAACTGTCGTCCACATGGCAGCTGCTGCAGTAATACCACCCACTGTAATTGCACACCTTGGCTTTCCCACTGGAAAGGCCTATAGATCGCTGGCATCCTGTTCAAGGCAAAAGAAAAAGTCTATGATTGTTTTTGTACTTATAATACCACAGAACAACTTATACAACTCTCAAGATAAACAAAAGTCTGTGAATGGAAACACATTGCAGAGAATACATGTATAGACATGTCCCTTTCTTCCTAGCCTGATAGCTTCCACCCCCAGCCTCCTGAGGAGTTACTGTAACTGTCACCTAGCTGGCCCCCTATTTCTGCTCTCTTCTGATGCGGTCTCTTCTGCACACAGCCGCCAGAGATCAGTCTCTCTACAAGCCTTCTTTCAGCTCCTCACTTCCTCCTCATAAACCCTATTTCCACCAGGCACTTCCTGAGGGCTTCTCATACAGGATCTTATTTAACCTGCACAACATCTCTATGAGGAAGATATTATCAGCTCTCTTTTACAGATGAATAAACAAAGGTTTTAGCCAGCTTAAGTATCTTGTCTGAGGTCACCCAGCCAATAAGAGGTGGAGTTTGGATTTGGCTCTAAGCTTATCTGATTCTAAAATGCTGCTAAAAATTAATATGTAGTCTTCTTTTATCTACAAAATCAATGAAAGGAATTTGTCTTTTGATTGGCCCTCATTTCACCTTTCCACATACCCACTTCTACTCTCTCCAATGGGACTAGAATGTCTTTATTCCAATCAGAGAACTCTCCTCACTGTTCCCCAAATAAACACAGCATGCTCACTCCACCTTTCATACATTGGCACATATTATTTCTCCTTACACAATGCCCTCTTCTCTGATCTCTAATTTGCCAAATCCTGCCCATTACTCAAGACCAATGGTTGCCTGCAAGTGATTGCTAAGGCCCTTTTCATGTCCAAGGAAGTCCATGACTCTGTGAGCAGTGTCCTAGTACTGTCAGCGGACCTGGTAATAATCATGGCTCTGTCATGGAGAAGCCATTCTTTTCTTTAGATAGGAGAAACTATCTTCTATTGATAAGTACAGAAATTCGGTCACAATCAAGCCAAAGGACAAAACCCTGGCAGCCCCAGAACAGGTAATCATGATTATACAAAACAGCAACATTATTCTGACATTTCTGATCTGCAGGTTTCATTTTAGAAATTCTTCCATGTGGCCCATCTCATGGTTGGATCAAGAACCATATTGATCAAGAAATCTCACATTAAGCCTATTTTATGATATGGGTACAAAATGAAGTACTCTTAATAATAATAATAACATAATGTGCAGTGTTGTACCCCATTCCCATTAATAGAGCTCCAAACACATTCATTTAACAAACTGCCAATATAAGAAGACACTGATTCACATGAAATCCATAAATGAAAGTATCACAAAACTCACAGAACTTTAATTTTCATCACAAATAAAATGGCATCAATAATCAAGCAGTTTCACAGTATATCCTCCAGAAGGAGAATTAGATCCTATTCTTTTTAAATACAAGAGGTACTAAAAGACAGTAAGTAAATGGATTGGTATTATGCTTCAAGAGCTTAATACTGTTCCTTCCTAGAATGGTTATTTCTTTACTACCGAGTAGCAACAAAATCATAACAAGCTCCTGTTTTTCAGATTGGCTGAGGAATGAGATAAGGAAGAACCAAACACACATGTTGCTCCTCTTGGATGGAGGACACACTATCACAATCACCAGGCTACGAAAGTTGGGAAGCTGCACGCTGTACTCACTGAACTCACTGCTCATCCGGCATTTAGCACATGCCTCCTTAAACTATTGTGCCTTTTTTATGTGCTTGTCCAGCCAGAACCACTAAACTCCTCGAAGTTATTCTAAACTCCTTGAATCTATTTCTTATCCTCAGCACTTAACACAGAGCTTCACACATAGCAGACCATCAGGAAATGTCTATATTGAAGGGATGATCAGCTGAATATGATTTGGCACATATACACCCACAAGCATATAAAGAGATCGTAATTTCCCTAAGCTCTTCTAGACCTGATTCTCCTAACCTGGTCACTTGCCTCTCGAAACAGCTTATTTTTGTTAATATCCTTGTGACAATATGTTGCCCATTCTAAGAGTTAGACATTACACGTGTTCATATATGGACTGTAGAACAGAATTTAGTGAGACTTGACATATCCTAGACGCTGGGCTATTGCTGTTTCCAAAAATTAGTAGACAGTCAAACTGACTTAACACTAGAATGACACTGAATAGAATTCAATCTTTCCTAATGATTTACAAAGTGATCATGATCCTGCAGAAATTCAGGATCATTAGTGTAGTTTAAACTCTCATCATAGAACACTGCAAAAATAGATTTAGGTTATTTTAGCTTTTTGGTTGTATGAATTTTAGATACAATATCAGTAAGCATTTCCTGGATATTTATATATGCTTTGGTAGGTACCACTAGGTTTATCAGTCTATAATTTTTAATGACTTTATTATAATTTTCTTTATTATAACATAGGCAATATTAAAATACACAAATATACACCTTAAGAAAGCATATAGCCCAAAAATGTATATATCAACTGGGCACACAGGTCCAAAGCCTGACAGGCCTTGGGTTCAACGATGTGAGCTAGCTATGGAGCGGAGCATCCTCACCACGCTGCACAGGCCTCCAAGCTCACGAGAGAGGGAAAGGCTGAGAGAACACGGCCAGGACTCATTCAGGTTTTCATTTAGGTGGAAGTAGTAGCACGTAAACTCCTACCTCTAGTTTTTGTCTTTACCTTTGTACCTTATTCAGAACCATGCTCTCCTACTCTCAGTGCTAAAATCACCCTGAATGATCCAGAAGTAGGTTTGAACCCATCTGCATGACTGTTTTGGATAGTGGAGTATAGACAAGCACAAGTCTAGAGTCAGGGAGCCTGTTCTTGCCTAGGGCACACTGTGAACTTGACCCATCAAACTCTCTAGGCCTGCTTTCTTCAATGCAAAATGAAGGAGTTAGCCTAAATCAGTGCTTTGCCAAATTCGGTGAGAATCAGAATTTTCTGAAGATGTTTGTGAAAAATGTAGACCCCCTCGTACCCCCTGCAGAGATTTTGATTCTGTAGATCTGGGGTAGGGTCCAGGAACCTGCATTTCTACACAGACACCCAACTAATACCAGACTCTGGTGGGTAAAACTGAGGATTGCTCCCTGATTTCTAGGTGACTGCAAAGGTCCCTCCAAGCTCTAAAACTCTGATTCTATTCAAGTAAAGTGCAGAGGGTGTGCAGACTCCTCAGGGAAAAGCTCGTGATTTGTGACACAGTTTACTTTCTAGGCTTCCAAAATCAACATTTCAGGTTCTTAGTTAATTTCCAAAAATTTGCTATGTAGAAACAACCTGAGTTCATTTTACCAGGGTTTTTCCAGAGCATTCATTGTCCCCACTGAGAAGCATCTTATTTGACTTAGGAAGAATTAAAACTTTTAACCTCTAAGTCCAATGTATTTGTTATTGAAAGAACATAGGATGGTCAGGAAAGAAGATTAGAGGCTAGTTAGTGACCTGATGTAGATTCATTTTCTAAAAAACAACACATACCATTTGTTTGAAGAAGGAAACACCTGTTCTTTCAATTAACTGCAAGATTTCCTTCTTAAATATCATACTAGCAAGTCATAAACTAAAAATGTCTGAAACAATTCCCCATAAAGATTCACAATCTGGGATTTTACTTTATCATTGTGAGGTTTTCAACAGGGGAAAAAAATGTGTTTTCTTAATAACAACTGCTAGAAAACACATTTTTTGGAAGGTGCTGAAGCTGGACTCTGACAAGCGATGTTATAAGGAGAAAAATAGAGCTGCAAAGCAGAGACAAGAAATAATTAATTGAAATAACTAATTAGAGCTTATTTACATATTATATTTTTATGTACTTTCAAACAGATTTTTCAACGTTTCTAAATTAAAGGGTATTTGTAGTAGGGAACACTCCACATACTGGATCAAAGTAAATACATTCTTCCCAGATTCTTTTTGAAACTTTTCAGAGAGTGTATTCAATTCATAGGAACAAAAAACTATCTCACAAGAGAACTCACTGGCCTTTTTTTTTTTTTTTACTGCTTCCCACCCCACTTCAACTCTTTAATGAACACATGCTCTGAAGAGCTTAGCGTCCCGTCTGATTCACTTTTGGAAACAAATGTCACCATTTAACCGAAATCCCATTTGCTGCATGTACAGTCCACTTCCCAAATGGCCTTTCACTAAAGACACCCAAAGAAGCTGTTGCTGGGGGCTGAAGCAGAAGTTTTGGCATAACTCTCCCCAAAGGCACAGTCCTCCTTTTAATAAGTGCACCTAGTTTGCTCAGTTGGCTGCAATGTGGTGTTACTGGAGCTGAGATCTTGAGGAGGAGCCAATACCTTCTCTCCACTTCATGGCACCACTCAGTCCTCCTTCCCCAACCAGCAGCTGGAAAATCCATGGGCATCTGTTAAAAGTAGCAAGAGCTGGGGCTGGATCCAGGGGACTGTCTCTCACCAAGGAAAGAGCTCACACGTGCTCTCTGAGTGCGGTCGGCCACACTACTCCCTTTCCCCACGCAGTAAAGTAAATCCAGCATTTTGTATTTGGAAGGCAGAAATGCTCTACGAAAAGAACAGAGGCAAATAAAAAGAAAAAAGAGAAGGTGCCTTTATAAAAGGGAGGAAAAGAGATAAAAAGAGTGAGAGGACAAATTTTCATTTGCTCTGTTAAAATAGAAAAAATAAAACTGGCAAGTTCCATACCCTCTTTTATTGTATGCACACCAGGTAGGGAGAGATGGCCACAGGAGGGGGAAGGGGATGGCCCTGTGTCTCCCTCCTCCTTTCCATCCAGCGTCCTGGCCTGGGACAATGAGCTGCGGCGAACACTGTGTAAAATGTTGAAAGAAGGCCTGCACTTGAATCATATGCTTCAGAGATGAGATTTTCCAAAATGAAGCAAAACAGAAATGGGGGTTCACTGACTTGTTATATTACAAGAATTAGGAGAAAAAGTTATAAAGAACTTAGCTTTCCTAGCTTACAGCCTGTAACCACTGGCTTATTAAGTAAGTGTTGAACATGTACTTTTTAAAATAAGATGTCTCATTGGGTATACAATTGAAAATTCTGTTTAATGAGCCTGGGATTAGCACAAAGCTGGGCACAGAGCAGAAGCAATTTTGTAATGCAGCTTTGGTATCCACTAAGGAAGTGGAGGCAAAGCAAACCTGGGCCCCACACTTGTATCCTCCACTGTAGGAGGGGAGGAACTGGGATGTAAGAGAGGCTGACCATATGCACGCGTTCTCAAGTTAACACTGGTGGAACTGAGGCTACGGAACTCTACATAATTGTAATGGAAGGTGGCAAAGGTGAGGGACATTGAGAAACACCTACTTAGAAATAAGTGATCTAAAACTTTTCCTATCCCAAGCATCCAAGCTACTCCACATCTTTGGGACAAGGTGGTGACCCATAAAGTAGAAGACATCTACTTAGTCATAAAATCAATTAAGGGATGAAATATTTGGAAGGAGAATCAGGCACATGAAAACAAATGCCTCTGCATTTTGTCTGTTATAAGGAAGAGAGTGTCCACAGCATCTTAAATGAAACTAAAGAAACACAAGGGGAAATCAAGAAAAATCAATTGTGTATCACCTATAATTGCTAATGTGAATAGTATGGCATGCTGCTGGTAGTGCCTTTGTTTAGTTCATGGGCTCACTTTTAGACGGCAATCCTTCAAAATTATTTTCTCCATGCAGTTTAAGTCCTTTGATAGTGACTTCTCTTCCTGGAGGATGAAAACTTCATGGTTGAGAGAGAACACACATACTCAAATACAATCCTGAAATGTACTGACTGGTTGTTTCCAAAGCTATATTGAAATTCAGTTTTGCTCATCAGAAAAGAAATTTTTCTGGTGGGCTTCATTTTATGTTTATCTGGGCTTCTATTTTGACCCGACAATGTGGCTCTGGAGGGTAACAGGCTCCAGAGGACGATGTGGCTCTGCAGGGCATGGGCCACTTCTCCCCCAGGTTGGCCCAGGAGAAGTGTGAGGCTCTGAGCATCCCGAAGGTGCAAAACCAGCATGGCAACCGCACCCTTCTCCAGAAGCCGTCCCAGGACGAGTCGGGTAAAACCCTGCACGCCAGGGAGGCTGCCACGCCCTGGAGAGGAACCTGAACCAGGCCCTTTGGGATCTGCGGGTCCTGGTTCTACCCACATAGACCCCCACCTCTGTGACTTCCTGGGGAGCCATTTCCTAGACAAGGAGGTAAAACTCACCAAGATGGGTGACCACCTGACTAACCTCTGCAGGCAGGGCTGGGCCAGTATCTCTTGGAAAGGCTCACCCTCAAGCAGGACTAGAAGCCTCCAGAGCCCAGTGGACTTTGAAGGATCCCTCTGCATCCCCCTGGTGTCAGGACTTCTGCCCCCTGCAGCCACCAGGCAGTTTTTTAACAACCCTGGAGCCCTCTCCTAAGCCGTGGACGAAATGGAAACAATAAAGAATTTTGCAGCCAAAAAAAAAAAAAAGGAAGAAGAAAAGAAAATATAAACTCAAGACTTTCTACTCTTGCTAAACTCTATATGCTTGTTTGTTTAATCTCATGGAATGTTGTTATTAAGATTACAAATCATATGAAATAAATTAATAAATACCAACTAGACTCCAATGCAAGTTGAGAAGTGTCAAGATTTATTAGTCTTCCAGGTAAACAATGATTGAGAGCCTAAAGTCAATATTTAGTCAAAATTTATCTTGAAAGGCAATAAATCTTGATTTTTTGCTAAAGCAAGTAAGTAAATATACGCACTGTTCTAGAGACTCTGACTGCTTTTTTATCTACTAGATAGCTACATTGAGGGGTGTTGGGAAAAGAGCTTGGAATGATAAACTGAAGCTAGAACATAAGAATCCTGGATGCTCAGGGGGAGGGGTCCTTATTAATCAATAAAATACAGGAATAGCTAGAGTTGTTTGAAGTAGAACAGCAATCTGAGCTTTGGAAAGATTAAATGGCAAGAAAACACTGGAGGGAGAGAGAACCAGTTGATAAGTTATGGCCCCATCTGAGCTTGAGTAGGCAGCAGGTTTGGGAGCAGGAAGTGGGAAAAAGAAGGAGATGCTATAGGGATAAAATGCAAATGACCTGGCAGCTGACTCCTGGAGAGAGCACGGCAAGGGAGAGTCCAAGATGCCCAGGCCGTCTTGAGCCTGTGACCGTCAGGAGAAATCTATCAGTCAGAAAGGGTAAGTGGTTTGGGGGAGAAAATACTGTTTGTCTGAAGCATAAAATAAAAACAATAGAGTTAAAAAAATTTGAGCTAGCAGATCAACTGATGCCTAAAGCTGAGCTGACAGAATAATTCCCCTCTATTGCATAAATTAGTTTGAATTAGACTTTCTGTTACTTGTGCCTGAAAGCATCTGATATATTTATACTGAACGATGGTTGGTGAGGGTTCTATTTCTATAGCCTACTACTTTTACTTAAATCCCCCCAGGAAGATGCTGAGGTCTCATTATAAACATGAGGCGGTATGAAATCATCCACATGCTGCAGTAGAAAACCCTTACTACTTTATAAAGCAGTGAGGACAAGCTGCGTGATGAAGAGAAGACATAGTTGCTGGGCCTTGTTTCTTGACAGCACACTGGTTCTCAACCAGGGGAGATTTTTGTCCCAATAGGGGACATTTGCAATGTCTAGAGACATTTTTGATTGTCACAAAAGGGTGAGTGGGGGTAGCAACTGGCATGTAATGGGTACAGGTCAGGGATGTTGGTAAACATCTCTCAATGCACAGGACAGCTCCCCACAACAAAGAATTATCTGGCCCCAAATGTCAATAGTGCCACTGTTGAAAAACCCTGTGACAGTACAAAGACAAGAGGGCAAAATAAAAGATCTGTGTACTGACCCTCCTTAATCACTTTTCTCTGCAAGCGATGGACATACTGTGTATTATGGGGAGAAGCCCCCTTGCCAGCTCTCCTTTCTTACCTAAACAAAACGATTCATGCTGCTGGTTAGCCGAGAGGAAAGAGGTACCATCAAAGAGAGCCCCTGTCCACTCTGTACCACCACCTCCTAGACTATCTGCTAGTAACATCTGCTCCAAGCCTGGGACTCTTTCTCCACAAATTAATCCTTTTGGTGAAACACTGGCCTACCAATAACTTACTTGAAAAACAACTGCAGAAACAGAAGGGGCTGAATGAAGCTGATTACTTTAGACATGAAAGCTGTGGGCAGTTGGAATAATACTCCTGTCACAGTCTACCTGCTGCTCTCTATTAGTTCTGTCTACACGGAGTACCAGGACCCCCCATACGGTACCCCAGCCATCCTGGACAGGGAAGGGAGGCCAACCTCGCCATCCTGTAACAAGGCAAAAGCTGGCCTGGGCTACTTGGAACCTATACACTGAAAGCTCTGGGGGAAGACCTCTTACTAAATAATCGGTCTTCCTGTAATGTTCCTCTGAACCATGTTCGAGCCTGAGGCAAAAGGAAAAATCAGTCATACTGATCTTACCTCTATTTAAAAGTTTATATTTTGTTCATGGATTTTTTGTATTAATTTTTATTTTTAAGTAATATTACATTAAAATATTATTCGTCTTAATTTCTGAGGTTCTTTCTGGCTCTCCCTTAAATATTGTGCCCCAGACTAGTGCCTCACCCCCTCACCCTCGTCCCAGCCCTGCTCTAACCCCTGTTTCCTTGCAGAGAATCCACTGTGTGCCCCAGTTATGTTCTTTCTACGGTGACTTTCCCTGGTATTTAACATTATGTTAAGCCACCACTAACTCTTTTTGTGATTTGCAGCTACTTCTCGATGACGATTGCCTCGAAAGGTCAATAACCTCCAACTGGCTTAGAAGTTCAGATTATCTTGTTGGTTTTCCTGAAAAGCAATCTGTCTTTCCTGACTAGAACTTATGTTTCCTTCCAGCTTGTATATCAAAGTCTCTACGTATATCAGCCTCATCTTGCCTGTGGCTTCTGTCGTAGACATCGTCCCACCCGAGTCCCCTTAACTTCTCTTTCACGTCACTCCTCATTCTTCATGCCTGTTTCTGTTTCCTTATATTTTGTGAGTCTCATTTCTTTGAACTCTACAGTATCTTTAAAACACAACCTTTCCTCTTCTTTGCTAAAACCTCCGAAAAAACCCTGACAGCATCTCTTAGAGCAATTTCTACTAGAGCTATTTCAGTAATGACAACAATTTGATAAAATTAAAGTCATGAGAGTGGATCAGAGTAGGACTAGGAACAGTCTCAAAGTGAAAAAGATCACTTTCATCAGCTTCCTTTAAATCCATGCTTGAATTTCTTCGTTTTCACCCCAAACCAAATTCTTTATGTTCTAGAAGATTTAGGGGCTGCCTTGGCCCACACTCTTCCTCTGTTCTCTTCCTTCAGGCCTTCCCTGGCCTGCTTCCCAAGCTTTTCTGTCTCTCTACAAACACAGGTTGCAGCCAGCTCCAAAGCTAATCTTTTAACTGCATGTTTAGTATCTGGAGATGGCTGCTTGTGCCAGGACACTCAGAGTTGGTGACAAGACACAAGAAATGCCTTCAACTAGGAAACTCCTATTCCCTGGCATCATGTTGCCATTTGGAAGGAATTTCCTAGAGTAATATTCCCAGCTTCTCCCAATTGCTCATCTAGCCTCCCTCAGATGGAGAAAGGAGGCACCTGACTGGTTTACAAGAAGGACCCTGGCGTGCTCAGCAGGGCCTTTAGGGAGCAGTTTTTCAGTCTGCTGCAGCAAGAGGGCATGGCCTTCAGGACTCCAGCTGAGACCAGTGAATATCTGGTTTATCTGGATATCTAGAATATCCGGAATATCTAATTTAGGGGCATTATATAGTAACACACATGATCTATAAGCAATGCATGCAGTATTTTGATTGCCATCTTTCTGACCTCTGGGAATGGAACGAAGAGGTATAACTTATTAACCCTGTAGGCCCCTATAAGGATGATGGGTCAGACTGACAACATCCAATAACGGGAGTGGGGAGGAAAAGGGAAGGCACCCAGGCAACCAGAACATGCGTGTCAGCAGGTGGAGATCATCGAGAGGAGGGACAGGTAGGCTCAAGGGGATGCCAGGAAACCCTCTGCATTACCTTGCACCTTTGACTCAGTTAAAATTCCTCATCCTAACAATGGAGGAGAAACATCATTTTCCTACAGGTTTCCCATCCATTGTTTGGATGATCGCTTCATCCAAGAGATCACCTGGGGAATCTCCATATTTTCTGGGGAAAAAAATGCAGTGATGTTCAGAATTACTGAAGTAAGAGTTGGCACTTTTGGTTTAGCCCATATTTTGTAACATTTGAATTGAACATAGTCAAGGCAGTTTAACCTTCCCTCAAGCGACAGTGTTGAAGATGCTGACCTACAAGACTGTGAAAAGGCTGGCTCGAGAGGGCATGATGAATCAGTGGCAGGGCTGTAAACAGAAGCAAGCTCCTAATTTATTACTAGTCCTACTGAGTCTGGATGCTTCCCAGCCACCAAATCATGTGTGTCTATTTTGTTTGGTCTCTAAAAGTCTGGGGGCTGAGAAGAACATCTTTATTGGTAAAGATGGAGAAAGAGACCAAGACTTTCAAACAAAATCTACCTTCTGTGTCAAAGGTGCAAGCCTGGTGATTTGAGGGGGAAGTGACTTTCAGCAAGGCTTTTGGTTCAGCCCCCCCATTAAAAAAATATGAACAAGACACAACGGTTGGTATTGGTACATACCTGGTTAGAATGTGATTTTCAGCATTGTGACTATAGTGAACAATACTGTATTGTATACTTGAAAGTTGCTAAAAGAGCATATCTTAAATGTTCTCACCACACACACACACAAAAGGTAACTTTGTGAGGTGATGGATGTTAACCAACCTTAAAGTGGCAATCATTTCACGATATGCATGTATATCAAATCGTCACATTGTACACCTTAAAATTACACAAAGTTATTTGTCAATTATATCTCAATAAAGCTGGGGGGAAAAAGAATGTGATTTTTGATCTTTTGGAAAGTGATACAAACTTGCATGTCTTTGGTTTTAGAATCCTAGTTCCCTTCCAGAAGTGGTGTATAGCATACACGAAATTATTTTCAGTTAAAGGTAATGCATAAAATTAATTTTGTTGGTCACCTTTATAATATCCATTAAGAAAGAAAACACTCTCTATTTAAACCAAGATTTGAGAGTGGTCCTGGGTAGAGAGTAGGGATCCCAAAGTCACTGGATGTGCCTGACACCCCACCACTCTGAGCTGGGCCCCTGGGAGAGCTGTGGCCAGTTTCTTATCTGTTTCTGAAGCTGCTTGGTCCCAGCAAGACCCACCAGAAATCCCTCCTCCCAGGTGGCTGCAGTCAGTAATCCCTCCTCCCCGGTGGCTGCAGTCAGTGCTGGAAGGCACACACCAGCAGTGACTGGAAACGAGGGAACATGGCCAGCAGGCCCGAAGGGCAACCACATATATTACCTATCCTCCTTTCATCCGGGTTCCATTTTTGCTGTGGAAATGGCCCATCAATGCCCTGTGCTGCTGTATAATAAAGAATTGTCTGGTCTTTCTTCCTGGTTCCTGGCAGGGACCTTCTAAAACCTTTGGAATTCCCGACTGATACAAGTATCTTTATTATTCATGAGCCCCTTGGCGCAGAACTGAGTTTATGCTAATGAGGGGCTCATGGTGGGCCACTAAATAGCTTCAGGATGGGGGTGGTCACCTGAAGGACCAATCATATGATTAGAGGGGTGGGACTTTGAGCCAGCTTGACCTGGTGGGGAGAGAATCAGGGCTGGAGACTGAGTTCAATCACAAAGTCAATGGTTCAATCAAGCATGCCTATATAATGAAACCCTAATAAAAACTCTGGACACTGAAACTCAGTGGAGCTTCCTGGTTGATGAACACGACTGGGTGATGTGCCCTGATTCCATGGGGAGAGGGCATGGAAGCTTTGCATTTGGAGCCTCCTAGACCTTCCTGATTTGTATTCTAATAAAACTGTAATCAGAAGTATAGTGCCTTCCTGAGTTGTGGGTCATTCTAGCAAATTATCAGACCTGAGGGAGTTGTGGGAACCCCCAAATTTGTAGCCAGTCAGAGTATAGGTGGCCTGGGGATCCCCTGGACTTGTGGCTGGCATCTGTGATGGGGGCAGTTTTTTTTTTTTCAGTTTTATTGAGATATAATTGACATACATCACTGTATGAGTTTAAGGTGTACAGCATGATGGTTTGACTTACATATACTGTGAAACGACATGGGGGCAGTCTTGTGGAGGATCAAGCCCTTAACTCACAGGGTTTGCGCTAACTCGGGGTGGTTAGTGCCAGAATTGAAGTGTAGTATACCAATTGGAGTTGAAACAGAATATGTGCAAATGACAGAAACTCTGACGGTGCAGTGCCCAGAGCAGGGGTTTGCGGAATCCTAGTCCTACAAAGAGAGGGTCAAGGAAGTATGTTGCATACTTGTCTCTTACATTAGTATAATAAAAGCTCTAAGGGGTTCCATAGTCAAAAATTAAAAAAAAAGAAAAAAAGTCCCTGGAAATCTTCAAGATCATAACTGGTTTACCAAAGGGTAAGTTTTGGGTTCATCCTCTATTAATATTTTTAAACAACCTAGATGATTGAGCAGAGGACATGTTAATTATATCTGCAGATGACTCCAATCTAGGATTCCTAGAAAAAACGGCGAAAGCAGGAAACCTGATGGCAAGAGTGGGGGGGGGGAGGTGGTGGTTTCAAAACAGAAGATGATTAGAAATATTTAGTGTGCACCTACTGTGTGCCAGATGCAGAGCTAGGGAGTCAGCAACAAACAAGACAACATGGCCCTGCCATTATGGCATTTGCAGTCAAGTGGAGGAGACAGACATTAAACAGTTACACAAAAGACAATACAATCTCAATTATGACAAGTACCAGAGTAAGAGGCACCTCAAGCCAGCATTACAGCAGAGGGAACCACACAGGTCCTGAGCTAGTCTGAGGGGTTAGGTGGAGAAGGTGTTCTTGAGAAAGTAATGTTTAAGTAGTGACCTCAAGAATGAGTTGGGTGTAGCGGTGAGGGTGGCAACACTCCAGGGAGAGGCAGCTGCACAGGTGAAGGCTCTAAGGTGAGTGGGAAAGAAGTGGTACATTTGAAGAACAGAGTCCAGTCCATGTGGCTGGAACTCAGTGTGTAGGACAGAGTGACAGAGGGCAAGGACTGAAGGCAAGGAGGTGGGCAGGGGCCAAATCGTGTGGTGTCATTGTGAGGAGGCTAGTCTTCATGCCAAAAGAAGTGGGAGCCACTGAAGGACTGTACAGAGAGGTTGACCTGGGTCAATGTGAACTTACAAAGACCAGACTTGCAGCAGTTAAGACAAGATTTGGGAAAGGTTAGACTGGAAGCAGGAAGCCTGGTTAGGAGGCCATTGTGGTCACCCAGGTGAAAGATGACCCGGCTGGTAGCAAAGAAGGTGAGAGAGGTAAAAGCTGTTCTCAAACTCAAAGACTAAATATGCTGATCAAGTATAAACACTAGGCATCCATTAGGACATATTACAAGGCAGCCCAAATGTGGGTCAAGGACTGGAGCTCATCTCTTCCTCGATTTGTAGTCACCACTGGGTGTACCTCTGGAAACCCTAACAGAACATTATTGCAGTTTCCAGAATGTAAAGAAGACAAGAAAACCTAGAGATTATCAGCAGATTGATACCTCAATGGTTAAAAAGCTGGACATATGTAGAAAAAACAGTTCAAGGAAATGTGCTTAAATACCCTAGAGAAAATTGAGATATGGCTTGATTCATTCTCTAAGAATATTCTGTGGGCTGCATGCAAATCAACTGGAAAGTTTGTTAAAACCTCCAGGCCTGATCCCAGACATCCTGACTTCAACAGGTCTAGGAAAGAGTCCAGCATCGCTCCTCATGTCACCCTCATGATTCTGATGCAAACAGCGCTACAACCACGGCCTGAGAGGTGCTGAGGGCCTGCCCTCAGAAAAGGGAGGCACAACCCA
Organism: Ceratotherium simum simum; assembly: GCF_057802395.1. Taxonomy (NCBI): domain Eukaryota; kingdom Metazoa; phylum Chordata; class Mammalia; order Perissodactyla; family Rhinocerotidae; genus Ceratotherium; species Ceratotherium simum. Next base: position 83,105,975 of record NC_141908.1, read on the forward strand.
CAGGCCCTGACAGGAGTTCAAGAGAGTGGAGGGGGGCGGTCAAGCAGGAGGGATGCTCAAGTCCCTCTGGGGGGGTGAGAGCGGTGTTCGGGGAGGTGGTCAACGAAGGCGTGGAGACAAGTCTTTAAGGGTGTACAGGATTTTCATACCAGAAGTCTTCACAAAAGCACACTACAAGACTGTGCCAGAACATGGGCTGTCTCCTTAATCTCAGTGCACACTGCTGTGCATACCTGCTCCATTTTCATCTAAAACACATAAAGGAGTTGCATGCTCTTTGCTGTTTATTAATACGATTTCCTTAAAGCATTTTCTGTGTTAACATATTTCAAGACACAAAAACCTGCATATAGTCATAATTTCTACTGCCAAAATTGACTTTTAGTTTACCCCACACCCCAATTTCTGGGACTATGTTTGTGTGACCCTTGTTTGTTGAATGAATGACTGGATGAAAATATTAATGCAAGAAATAAATTAGTATTACTAGATTACTAGATCTCCTTATCCAGAGATGTATTTAAAACGGCAAGTTTTTCACTTGAGCATGTTTCTGTTGTTAGGCAGTATGACGGATTTAGGAAGCCTCTCCAGTAGCTCTTACTCTTAGGAGTCCAGGAAAAGCTCAGTTTTTCAAGGAACTTAGCTAGAAATTAAGGAGAACCGACCCCAGTCTGTCCTAAAACCATACCTAAACCAATTCTCTCCCATTGAAAGGTCAGTAAATAGAAACTTTTAACTCAGTGTAGAGTCCAATAGTACATTAACACTTACTTTAGAAGTTTAGCCGGAAATGAACACATGATGAGAACAATGTTAACCAAAAAGGAAGCTACAAAAAGGGACAAGAACTTTCTAGACCAAAGTATAGCAACAAAGACTGGGAGAAATGAACAGCTTTAAAAAAAAAAAGATAGCACAGCTATGGCCTATGAAGTTCAGGAAGGTCTATCAAAAGATCCATATCTTCTGAAATTCAAAATGATTTTATTCTTCTGAAATATATCAAAGACCAACATACGACTTCTATGATGAGAATACCAGGAATAAATCAAAAAAGCAAATTTATATCCTATAAAATCAAACAGCCTACTTATATAAAGTGATCAAATCTCTCTGAATTTTAGGATGTGAAAGAGTTCAAAACCCAAATTATATAACATTCTTCTTCTTCCATAAAGTCATATTACTATTTCAGTGTGTATTCATATTCTTAATATACATTTATTTTTATTTAAAATGATTTCCTGGACGTAGAAACTTAGACTGAAAAAGAGACTAAAAAGCCAAGTAATTGATCCAATGATAGACATCAGAGCCAGGAAAAAGATTCCCATTTCCTGTCGTCTTAGTCAAGTGACATTTCTACTGGTTTAAATTCTCTTCCCCAAAGGAAAAAGCTATCACTTATTAAATGAGGTTTAAATGGAGGACCGCATTAATCTAATTTTCTCTAATCTTCTACAGAAATTCAAAGAATCGCAGAATGAGAGATAGAAGGGACCCTACAGAGCAAAGCTGTTCCCTCTAAAATATCCCAGACGGATGGACTGTTGGAATGAAACTCAAAGACTTTCAAGTTCAACTGTGTACTATAATTACATATTTAATTGTCTGGCTTCCAATTCTCAAGTTCTGTGAGGACACATAATGGGATTATCTTGTTCACTACACATCAAGCATAGTGCTCAGAACACAGTAGGGCTTCAATAAATATTTGTAGAAGGGCTGAATTAATAAATTTCTTATCCTGCAGATGAGAAAACTATAGCTCAGACAAGTTAAGTGACTTGCCTTGAGATCGAAATTCCACTTCTTCCAGTCTCAGTGGCCACGGCTCTTGCTACTCTACTCATTTTCACCATGGCCATCAAATCTTCTTAAATGATGGAAATTCATTCCACTCTGGGCATTTCTGTTATGTTGATCTAATGGAATTATCCAGAGTAAGCCTATTTTCTCTTCTAAGTGGCAGCCTTCAAGTATGTGGAAACAATACTTGTGTCCTCCCTATTCTAGGTTACATTTGCATGGCATGGTTTCTGGTCCCCTCACTATCCTACTGCATGTCAAGAGATGTGGCTGTGTGTTCTTCAAGAGCAGCATCCATACTGAAATTTCCAGGTGTGGTCTGGCCAGGGTAGAATATGGGAGGATATGATCTCTTCTTTCTGGACCTGTTCTGTGAATGCTTTTGATGTGGCCACAGCAGCACAGAGGCTAGCTTCCCTGCTACCTCATTTGTGTACCCACCGAGTTGCTAGTAGATCAAATTTCCCCTACCTTCTATCTTTGCAGTTAATTTTCTGAATATAAGTATAGGACTATCAATTTATCCCTACTAAATCTCATGTTGTTTGGTCCATTCCTCTAGCTTGTGTTTCAGAATCTTGATTCTGTCATTCAACATATTAGTTGTCCAATCTAGTTTTGAGATAGCTGCAAATTTGATAAGTATGCTTATGGTGTCTTTAATCATTGTCCTATGTGGGCAAATAATAAAAACAGCTAATCCGTACATAGGATTTACTATTTGCCAGGCACTGTTCCAAGCCCTTTTAACTCCTTTTATTCTCACTACAAACTTATGAGGTAGATGTGATTATTTTCTCACATCTGAGATTCAAAAATGGAGGTACAGAGAGGTTAAGTAACTTACCCAGGGTCACACAGTTAGTGAGCAGCAGATCTGGAAACTCAGCCAATCTGATTCCAGAGACCTTGCTCTTAATTACTAACTTGTGCTGCTTCTCATTATTATCATGTACCTTTACTGACAACATTCTAGGCTGAAAGGAATCTATTAGCCAATAATCCTTGGGTAAAGGCGCCAATCACTCACAAAATGACATAACTATAATCTCTGATACCCCAAGTTTCTCTGTCTTGAAGATTTTGCCAGACGCTTTTCTGAATAAGTGCTATGCAGCATGGACGTGACCTAATTGTCTAGCAACCCCTCATTTTCCTTTGTGCATCCTCAACCGGACTGTCAAGTCCTGGGGGTCCAGGCCACAGCTATGCTTCTCTTATATCTCCCAGAGCACCTACTACATAATGAGCACACAACAGAAACTGAAGCATATCTTTGGTAGATGGTAGCCAAAGCCAAGGAGATTTTCCCTGAGTTTAATTCTGTAGGAAATATGAGGACAAAGTTTAAAATGGCAGAGGGAGGAGAGATACCACTTTAGCTCTTTAGCTTTCAAATTCTCTACAACAGAGATTCTCTGACATAAGCAGAGACAGGGATGTACTGGTCTCCCAGTCAGTGGCCATGACCCCTTGACCCCTTGTCCTTCAGCCCCATTCTCCTGGTCACCTCCTTCACACCCCCCAGACCCTTTGCGGGGGCTCTTCTACAAGTCTTTGAAGAGCACAGCCTGCACCTCACTCCTACCTCCTTATCCCAAGGCGCCTGGCAGAGCATGTGTGTGGCACACAGGAAGGGTTTACTAAATGCTTGTTGAAATGAACCCTCTACTAAAACTCCACTTAAGGATTTTACTATCAGCAACTCCTCCATGGTCATATTCAAGGTTGGGGAAATAAAATTGAGCCCTTCAGCACACACACAAAAACCAGAGATTTCTCCTCTGGGAGATATCAATCCAATACACTCAAAAACAAAATGACTTAGACAGTACAAAGTGAGAAAGCGACAACGGACTAAACAACTCTCACTTATCCAAGCTATTTATATGTTTGGGCATAGCTAAGTTTTCCTTCATTGTTTTTTTCTCTTCCAATTGGCTACTTGCCTATTCTTTAACTCAAATAAATCTTCACTTTATTACCATTCCTAACAAGTGAGAGACAGATTTGAAAATAGCAATAAAAATAGGAATTGGAGGTATCAAGGAAAGTCCATTTCTTTTTATTTCTGTATCTCATTTCCTCAGGAGATCTGGCACTTTGGCTGCTGGAGGGTCCCCTAAATTTTCGCATGGGAATCAAAACAGATTTTGGCTACACTGGAGCTTTTTTTTTTCCCCCAGGAGCATACTACACAACTTCCCTTCTCGGCACTTAAAAATCTACAGATCTTTCTTTAACTAGACTCACATGAATAATCAGCTCCCAAATTCAATTTCTCTTTTTCTTAAGAATTGTTATTCTGCATGATTTACTCTGAGTGCAATAAGTAACTAACTAGGCCCAACTCAGAAATACTGCTTACTTCCAGAATGGCAGCTATTTAGTGAACGATTAACCACTCCACACTTTCTATCAGGAATGCTTGTATTACCAGGGTAAAGGCATCCCTTACGTCTAAACGATGTCATAAAACAGGCCTTTGCCAGAAAGACGCCCTCATTTATCACATGAAATGCCAAGTGGTATTAACAAGGTCGAGACTGTTTGTTTAATATGTTTTGCTTTCATAGGGGCTTGAAATGATTTGTTTTTGCAGCTGTAACAGAGTTAAATTAGGGATTTTGCTTCAGCTTAGCTAGTTGAGCATATATAACCAGGAGCTATTAATTATCTGCCTAGAGGCCTCTGGTCATCTTTCCACAACACACAGCATCCTTGGGGTACTGAGTTGCACCACAGGCAGCCAGATTCTATCCTCAAATAATCAATCCCGGCTTCTCAGGAACTGAGAGGAGATTAAATAATTCAAATTTTTATTTCTTACTCAACAACCACCCTCCCCCCCGCAACATGTAAATGTTATTAGTGCACAGATTTTTTAGAAGTTGAGTAAGGAATTCAAGAGAAAATCTTAGTTCAAAGACTAGTTTCAGACCTCTGTTCTCACAAATGAGAAACTGAAAAATCACTTTTCTGATCTTAGAGCACCAACAATCAGCCCCCTTCTCCTTTCCTCTCTTCTCACACGGCTGTTCTGCCTTACATGCAGCAGGGGGAGAGAAGGAATTTCGCTCCAAAGATAAACTTGTCAAAAGCCTGCACAATTCTAATTCCTCTCTACCTGTTTGTGGATGTCAGCTGGGAGCAACTGCTGAAAAGCTTGGGGCGGGGGAGCAAGAGGAGAGACGAGGGGAAAGCAGGGGTAGGGGCAAGAAAAACCAGAGTGCAAGTCAAACAAAAATGAACTCGCACATACAGAGAGAAAAGCGCTCCCCCCTCAGGACCCCACAACACACTCCTTTATCAGAGGTTCATTGTCAGTCAATTACCAAGGCAGCAGGGGTCTGTGAGGACGGGCACCCGGGGAAACAATGTGCAGCCCTGTTACATTACTATTTAATCACTTTTGCTAAATAAATAGAGCAGCCCCGAGGTGCTGTCATGTCAAGGGAATTTATAACAAAAAAAACTTCATTTTTCACTGGTCATTCCTTTTTCCCCTCAGGAGAAGAGAGGGTTATTACTGTAGCCTTAAGTTCCATCTTTGTGTTTCTTGCCTTTGATTCCCGCTCGGACCCTGCCACTTTCTGGCACTAATTTGTTAGGCTGAACAAAGAGAGGATTTGTACCTCCTGTAAAGGTCTCAATTAGGAATGGCTTCTGCTGTATTATGTGCCATTCAGAGAGGACACAATGCTGGTAATTACAGGAATTTGCACTAAATGGCTGAAGAATTCACAGCAAAACTTTTCCCCGCCTTGGGCTTACCCCTCCCAAGGGCTGGGGAAAAAAAAAGAAAGCAAAAAGCTCTTAATGCCACAGAGATGTAATTACCAACAGCAGTCTCAAGAGGTTAAACAGCAGCCAAAGGAGTAAAACCATAAAAACTGACAACGTGAAAATGGTGGAGGGGATCCCCTTGTCTCACTCTTTTTCTTGCTGTCCCTTTTGTTAACATTTGCAATTTCATTTCAGAATCAGGAACACTGCCCCACAGTAGGCCATCTGATTTCACCCAAAGCAGTAACACAGGGAAGACTTTAAAAGGTAAGCTTTGCATCTCTTGTCGCATCTACAAACAAGGCCCTGAGCCTTTTATTATAGTATTCAATTGCTAGGTTTCTTGATTGCTGGGAAATTACAGGAAAAATATCTGTGTGTACTACTACCAAGAAAACCATGTATCTATTGAGCGGAAATAGGTGTATACGCATAGTTAACGCCTGAAGAAAAGAGGGCTGCTGCCTTATAATCTAATTTATACAGCATTTTATGAACAACCTAATTTAGAACTACTTACAGGTATATACTTCATAAATATTTTAATAAGCTGCAAAATCATTTGTTTTAGCACTAATATTTTAACACCACATATTCCCCATTGCCAAACATAACTTTGAATCTCAACCAGTAACTTCATTCACTACAGAAGCATACCTCATTTTCCGCTACAGAGGTGTTTCCAAAAACTGTACCAAAGTACCACCAAATTCATTGTTCTTAAATACTACTTTCATCCTGTGCTCCTCTGCTCAGGAACCTTCTGTGAACGTCAGGGTCAAACATTAAGCTCAACCTTATCAAACTGCCTTTTTTTTTTGTAGGTCAAAAACGACTGGATATCTGCAGCTTCATATAGTCCCACTTGGCACCACCTCTGACAGTTCTCAAATTGATGTGTGGGCCTCACTTCCATAGCTCTCATCACAGCTGCCATTTGGCATTCATGATGTGATTCCTGATTAACATCCGCCCTCTCTAGCAGACTGAAACTCCCTGAGAGCAGGGACGTCTACTCCCTGCAGCACTGACTCATCCTGGGGCACCAGAGTTTCAGGCACACGGTCAGAATCTCGGCACACAATAAACGGTAGAAAGGATGGAAGAACAGAATTTTCAAAAGCATGTTTTCAGGAAGAAGGAACAGCAAGTTTAAAGGCCCTGGAGGCAGGAATGACCAAGGTTCCAGAACAGCAAGAAGACCACTGTAGCTGAGGCTTCCTATGCATGGGGCAGCCACAGAGCTAGAGACAAAGCCATGGAACAAACCACACACAATCAAATACAACTATAAAAACTTCAAGCACATGTTAAGAAATATACAGTTATGTATAAGCATGTATTTTCAAAGCCATAACCCCAAGCACTTCTGGACGGTCAGGGTCCATTTTTTCTGCAGGGGCTCCTTAAGTTTCAAAGAAGGAGATAGAAAATTCTTCACCTACAGAAAGAATTTAGTGAAATAAGTCCAAATGCACTATTTTGTAGATTTAAAAGCCAACATTTGTGGCTCCCCTGAATAGCAACTGAATGAAATCACAATAACGAGCTACTCAGTACAATCTTACACTTTTAAAGTTTATTCATCAAAAATATTTAAACGGGGAGGGACTAAGTGGACATAAAAACTTACAGTCTAAAGAGGCTCACCAAAACAATGAAATATTGTGAATTAGCTTCTCAAAATAACAGATAAGACCAAGATTCAACTAAAAAAATTTAGTGGACTTTTTGGCATTTTAGAAGGTAAACATGCTATGCAACCAGCTTTTTCACTGAATACGTGTTTTTATGAGGATGCAAAGTTAGGGGACACAAGTACTAAATGAAGCAGCAGCTGGTTTAGATTAACTGTGTTTGTGAGAAACATGGATCCATTTTTAAAGTTCCATATGCTATAATAATCTTTGATATAATGAACAGCCTCCCAAGTAATTTAAAAGACATTCAGGTTTGCTTAATAAGTTTTTGCTTTTTTCTTTTGAGATTCTGCCCCCTACAGGAGATGAAGTATTCCTACCTGAGGTAGGAAACCAGTATTCCATGCTCGAGTACTTAAGGAAAATGCAACCCGGTAAAGCCACGTGTATCACAAAGCCACCGAATGTAGCCTTCTCCAATGGAAGAGGAGGCAATGAAATAAAAAATTTATGCTTTGGAGTCAGCCACACTATACAAATTAGGATTGATTTCTCCCCACCCCAAATTAGAAACCCACCTGTGCCCCATTAGAACTCCAAACCAGGGCCGGCCCCGGGGCTTAGCGGTTAAGTGCGCGCGCCCTCCGCTACTGGCGGCCCCGGGTTCGGATCCCGGGCGCGCACTGATGCACCGCTTCTCTGGCCATGCTGAGGCCGTGTCCCACATACAGCAACTAGAAGGATGTGCAACTATGACATACAGCTATCTACTGGGGCTTTGGGGAAAAATAAATAAAATTATAAAAAATTATAGAACTCCAAACCAAAGCATGAAGGAAAAGCTGAGTAGAGCAGATAAGTTTTAGACTACATCACCTGTCTCCAGGATTCCTACTACCACCCACCCCCAACTATTCTCCAACCAGCCAAAGTTAGCAAGCACCAGATTTAGACCGCAAAGGGAGGCATCCTATAACATGGAACCTAAGGCAGCTGCCAAAAAGTTCTATCTCTGCCCATTATGTAATCCTTTTCCTCTTCTTTTCTACTTAGCTTCCCTCACCCTGCATCTGCTACTCACCTCTCTTTGCCTTTGTCTTATCTTCATTTCTCCAACTGCTAGACGCAGTGGACCTGCTGAATGGTACCCTCGACCTGCATTCCTCCTTCCTCTTAGTGCCAGGAACACTACCAATGCAGTACAGAACGTGGGCAGTGCACACTCAATCAGGAAGCAAACTTATGAGAGGAAGGTAAATTAGGGGTCAACCGGGTGACAATCCTTACGTACCACCTGAAGCTTTTCTTCCCCCTTTTACCAGTGAGTTTCCCCACTGAGCTACTCCAGTCTCCAACGTGAGCTGCTCTCCCTGATTCCAATAACACAACAGATTTGTTGACCCTATCACCAATCTACAGCCACAGAGGTGTAATTCCAGGATGTCCACAGAGTAAGCACTGAATAAATTACTGTTGAATGGCTGCACTTTGAAATATAATATATGCACCAGTATAATAAGACACTGAGATGTCAATAATTTTTAAAAACGGTGCTAAAACCAGTGTCTCCTTATTTCAAAACCATTTTCCAAAAGTAGCTAGCTGACAAGGTCATTCATGCCTGTAGACATATGCACATCACCTAGTATGGCTTCTTTACCGGCTCAGTCTTTCTGGTCTGTCTAATCCCACCCTGCAAATTTCTGCCTAACAGTCACTGAGGTCCCCCCCCAGGCAAATCAGGGATGATTCACCCACTCCCCACTTTAAGTAAATTATTTTTCAATAGAAAAGGCCATCATCATAACTAACCTAAATTCAAAACATGGGTTTTCATTGCCCTACCACTATTTGGCTTTTCAATGCAGGAGCAAGCATAAAATTTAACATTTGGTCTTGGCTGGTGGCGAAGTTCTTCGTTTTTAAACAACATACTTCAATCTGATACACTTGAATTAAAATCTTCCAAATCGGGCTTCCAATTAAAGCTACCTTCATGATAAATTTCTTGTCCCAAATTGTGAGGTTTAGTGAAAGGGGAATAATTTGATTCCGTTTATAGCAGGTAGATTTGGTTTAGTGACTTTTTTATTTTTAGTTTACTGTTTGGGGGAAGGTGAGAGGAATGGGGAATGGGAAGAGAAGCAGGAAGAGGATTGTAAGAAATAACAGATTACTGGCCTTGAACTCCACTTTGTGTCTCATCCTTCCACTGCAGCTCCAGAAACCCCAGACCTCCTCAGGATGAGGCGCAGATGCACAGGGACTCAGAGGTCCTCTGCTGAATCCTCTACACTGCTCTCAGCCAACTCCAGATTTTCTGTCAAGGCTGACTTTCTAGATTCTACCTTAACAGGATTGGACAAGGTCACAATCAATGACAGTTACTGACTGTGGACATTTTCCTTGCCTAAGGAGTTAATAGTCAGCTTTGGGTCTGAATGTCTCTTATAAGACAATCTAAGACATCCACATTCACAGTGACCTTTGTTTAAGAAGGCAGAGAAAATGGAATCAGAGCAGACACAGGAAGCCTAAATTCTAGTCTAGTTATGCTTTGGCCAAGTCATTTTGATTTGATGGGGTATATCATACATGCTTCCACTTACTTCACCAGCATGGCATGAAGATAGACAGATGTCTTAACAGAGCAAACTCCTTGAAGGAGAGATGCTTTTTAAACAGGAAGTAGCTGTGACTGGCCTATTGTGAGGATTTTTTTTTTTTTTTTTTTATTGGCCAGAACTGGCCAAGGTTTTTTTGTTGTTGTTGTTGTTTTTTGTGAGGAAGATCAGCCCTGAGCTAACATCCATGCTAATCCTTCTCTTTTTGCTGAGGAAGACCGGCTCTGAGCTAATGTCTATTGCCAATGCTCCTCCTTTTTTTTTTTTTCCCCAAAGCCCCAGTAGATAGTTGTATGTCATAATTGCACATCCTTCTAGTTGCTGTATGTGGGACGCGGCCTCAGCATGGCCGGAGAAGCAGTGCGTCGGTGTGCACCCAGGATCCAAACCTGGGCCGCCAGTAGCGGAGCGCGCGCACTTAACCGCTAAGCCATGGGGCCGGCCCTATTGTGAGGATTTTTAAAGTGAATTCCAACTGTGGAATTCAGGATTGTTCTTTAATGAGCTTTAGGCTCCATACCTGCACATTTGAAACTCTGAGCAGTGAGTCCTCGTTCCAAAGACAGAGTTGTCAGAATGCTGAGGAAGCTGGTGGTCACGGACTGACGTTTGCTCTTCCTGAGTTCACGCCCACCCATCAGATCCATGGGTTTGTTTCTCAGTGTGACTTGCAGGTTTTGCTCTGAACTCCTCGCTGCATTGGCAGCTGTTTTCAGAGCCTCCATCCACTCCTGAGCCCTCTGCCGGGTCTCGGCACGGAGGCGGAGGACATCCTGGGGGAAAATGACTTGAAAGCAAGAGTCACAGTCATCCAGATTGTCCATCTGGACAGCCAGACACACGTCCACGTTGTAGCTTAGCAGGGGGTCCTCATCTAGCTTGCCGGGCTGAAAAGCCATAAGGCAGGCCCTGCTCAGCACAAATGTAAATGCCTTCCAGTTATTTTGGACAGTTAGCCTGTAGAGTGTCCCTGATTTGAGAATGTTTTGGTACTGTTTGGGGCTATCCAAGATAGGGGACAGCATGAGCAGCTCACTGGATTTCTGCTGTAAACAATGATGCTGTGTACAGTCAACATGATGACCAAGCCTTGGGGAGTTGGCCAGTTCATCCTGCCGTCCCACATAACCAGGCATGGCAGCATGCATGACTTCCCAGAGCTTCTGGCCCCAGTCCAAAGCCTCCCATGGTGACTCTGCCTTTAGCTGTAGCTGAGTGTTGTCATACAGAACAGTATCCACCAGCCTGGCCTCAAGGTTGCCCAAAACGGATATGCTCTGGAAGTGTGAAAGCTGGTAGGTGGCATGGAGGTTTTGATTCCCACTGCTGTCGAGGCTGTAGACGCATAAGCTGTAGGGGGAGAGTTCTGCGTAGCAGCTTTGCCAGTAACTGTCATGGTCCTTCCTAATCTCCAGGTAACCCTTCTTTAGAATGTTTGGGAATGCTTGCTTGTGTTCTAGAAAGAAAAAGAATAAAAACAAGAGAAGCAATGTATTAATTCGTTAATATGAATGAACTGAATGAGTTGAAAAGGCAGGTGCAAGAAACTACAGATCAAGGTCGATGTCCTTCTGGTTCAAACTAAACATAGTAGTAAAATTCCTAGATAGCACCTAATTGACAAGCTGTAATTGGCGAAAACCTCAGGTCTAAACAACTCAGAGTGGAAATATGATGCAAGAGTAAGCATGGCGGAGTGCAGTGTCAGTGTGACATGCAGAGGTCTGGGAGGAAAACAGGAATTGAGACCACGCCCCGTGGGCCCAGGAAACAACGGCACTTCGCCAGGATTTCTTGTATTCTAGGTAAGATTCTACAGAGTATCAAATACACGAGAGAGAATGTGTCTCCTGCCCCTGGACCTAACTCCCCGCTAATGCGCATCTTTCTTTAGGGCAGTAAAGCTAGAAGGGTCAATGGAAAGGACAGAGCGTGAAGTATTGCTCACAAACTCCTGTTTCTCAGACACCCCCATTAGTCTTTGTGGTCAGTTCATGAGCCTTCTGTCTTATAACCAGTTCTCCAGAACTCTCCAGTAGCTCACTTTTTAGGTCTCTGTGCTTAGATAGCAGTTCTCCCTCACCTCTGAGCCTGACTGTGCTTAGGCTGCTCCCTCCACTTGCAGTGCTCTTTTCCACGGCTTCCACACACGTACCCTCACTCAGCTACCCCTCCTCCAGGAAGCGGGTCTGTCCTGATGCCCCCAACCCCCACCCCTCACCTGCACACACACACCCCTGGGTCAGTATGAGATATCCCTACTATATTATTCCTCTTTGATAAGCTCTTATCTGGCTGTTTTATAATATTTTACTTAAATATCTGAATAAGATAAATTTTGAAGTTTTTTTAAAAGTCTATTCTCCCTACTGGACTAGAAGCTCCACTGAGGACAGGGTGAGGTCTGTCCTTTCATCCTTTTATCACAGCACACAGTGTGATGCCTGGTACATAGTAGGTACTTAAGTACTTGTGGAATTAGAAATAAAGCTCCTAGCACAAGGCCCAGCATACAGTAGACATAATTCCCCGCTGTTTCACAAGTTTATCTGGTCATGCCATCTTTAATCAATGATTAGCTGCAATACACACAAGTTTAGTACTTTAATAAAGGGGACTGTCACTTGAGAGACTTCCTGATACTTTTAGTGGGCATGAAAAAGACATCCACACAAGAGGGAGCACTCCTCCGTGGTAGGGATTTTCATTTCTGAGATGCTTCTCTTTCTCTTTGCTGACACACATTGAAGACAACCATAAACTAATTGAGTCATTCCCTAAGGAAGACAAATCACACTTCCAAAGGGTATGATTTCTGATCTTGGCTGAAGAAAAAAAGAGTAACATAGATCTAGATCTTAAAATAGTGAACCAAAAGAGAAAACGAGAGAAATGAGGCCGAGAAAAGCCAATTTTACCTACTTTACATCTCTGGTCCTGACATTCATCAGTATTTCTGCGGTAACTCAAAAGCCATTAATTTCTTGCAACACACACTCACTCCTTTGTAGAGAGAGATAATGGATGCCTATTCTCAGGTTATCTTTCTTTTCTGATAATGCAATACAGGAGGCAGTGCTGTTAGAGACACTGCTGCCACCTCCCTCCCCCCCACTCATTTCTATCAAGCGCTGATAACAGTTCAACCTTTTTCACAACAGACTCATAACCATGGGTCTCTCTGTCCTTATCCCTTCTGTGACCCAGCAGCTCAGCTATGTGTCCCAAGTAAAATGAAAACCACCTCTGTTGCTTTTAGCTAGGAATTTTCCTCTCTGTTTCCTCCCTGAGAGCTTTTCACAACAGCTACCATGAACTGGAAATTCTATTTAATTAGGCTCAAGCCAGCAGCAAACCTGATTAAAACATCACTTCTTTCTGACCGTACAAGCTGGGTGGTAGATGCCAGCTTGGATGGACTGAATGAAAAGCCCTGCCAGGGAGTCTCAGGGAAAGAAGTTCCCTCATCTTCTTGATGCAGAGTAAGGGTAAAGAATGCATTATGTTTCAACATTTTTCCCCACCTAGGCTCAGCCCTCTCTAAACAGGTATGTTCAACTGAGATGCAAAAGAGGGGTGTTAATCATAGGAAATGGCCCACACTTACAGACTGCAGTTTGCAGGGTTAATTTCTTGAAAAAGAAAACTCAGGAAGAAGAGAGCAAAAGCGACCAGGAAAGTGTTCTCTGGGTGCGCATTCCTCTTTGGAGGGCCCGTTTATATCAGAGCTCAGTCATGTTTCCTGTGTGAAGTATTCATTATCTTTGCTTGTAGAGGGCTGGAGAACTACCATTTCTCTTCAGTCTCGAACAACTGCTACTTTCCATTGGATCTGAGATTTATTTTTAATATTTTTGCTGTTGACAAATCAAAAACTATATATGTAAATCTAAGCTTTCATTAATTTACTATAGTTCACCTTTTGTTTCCTCAGACCACATCATTTCAACTCATTTAATTAATCCCACATACATTCTTTTAAAGTGTTCAATTTCACAAATAAATAATAGAATCTGTCTTAACTAATATCATAAATTATTCAGGTAGGACCACTGACAAAGATTATCATCATTTCCCCAATGAAAATAGAGAAAGATGATCAAAATGAATCACTGTACCTATAAATTTCATACTGAAACCACAAGAGAGTAATTCCTTGTGAAAAAGAGCAAAACAAAAAAAAGAGAACGGAGTTCTTTGTTTCCCCACTGCTTTCCCCTTTGGCTGGTATGAAGAGCTGGCTCAGCTCCTCCTCGTGCAGGACCCCTCTCGCTCCCTTCCTCATCCTCATGGTGCTCGGTGAGCGACGTGAGGACAGTAATCGCCAGGACTGAGGAGGAAGAAGGGGGTTTCCACACAGTGCGCTGATTCACTTCTGCACTGCCCACCCACCAGAGTTCCTCTTTTGCCATTATTTCCTCTATCTGTTCTCAAAAAAGTCTCCATTCTCATGGCCACCACCTTAATCAAGGTCTGCAGGGGCCCTACCTCTCGTCCTCCTCCCCCGGCCACATCCTACACTGTACAGGTTAACCTTTCCGGGTCACTCAAGCCCTTCCCCTGCCCCTCCTCAGACCAAAACCTGCACAGCAAAGTCCACACTCCTTAGTTTGATCTTAAAACATGTTATTATGGAAAATTTCAAACATACTCAAAAGCATGTGGGAGAGTAAAATGAACACCTGCAGACTCACCCCACAGCTTCAAAAATCACCACGTTTCTGCCATTCTTGCTTCATCTCTCCACTCTTGCTTTTTATTGTTTCTGTGCTAGAATATTTGAAAGCAAATTGCAGACATTTTATCATTTCTACTGTAAATACTTCAGGGTGTATCTCTAATCTAACAGATAAGAACCTTAAAAAATATATGTGATACCATTTTCACACCCAACACCATGAATAATTCCTTATCTAACACCCAGTCTGAGTCTAATTTTCCCAGATTGTCTCAAAAAAATTCTTTAATACAGATGGTTTGTTCAAATGAGGTTCACACATTGATTTGCTTGATATGTCTTTTAAGTCTCTTTAAATCTATAACAGTTTCCGATTCCTCTCTTTTTTCACACCATGTATTTACTGAAGAAATTAGTTCATTTGTCCTGTAGAATTTCTCATATTCTGGATTTGGCAGAGTATATCTTCATGGCATTGTTTAAATGTTCCCCTGTTTCCCATGGTTTCTGTCAATTGCTATTTAAATTTCAAGGTTCGATTAGATTTTTGTTTTTTGTAAGAATATGTCACAGGTGGTTGTCCTACTTCTAGGGATATTAAGAGTAATTTGTTGGTTCAGAGGATGTTAGCCTGATCCCTCTATTATAAATTTTCCCAGGGACCTTTCACACAATGCAGCCACTCTTCTCCACTCCCCCATATTCCAGCCAGGGGACCTGATGCTGTTTCTACCACTCACCCCTCCCAACCTTCATGCCTTTTCTCTCACCTTTACCCCTGCCTGGATTTCCCTTCATCTCTGCTTGTCCATGCTTTCCTTGTCTGCAAGAGCTAGTGTAAAATCTCTCCTATTCCTGAAGACTTGCTTCATCCTCTCTAGTTGAAAACAACTGTCCTCCTCTGGACCTCCATGGCTCTAAGGCTAGACCACTCTGATGACTCATATTTCAAATACTCTTTCACATTCATCAAGTATGTATTAAATGATAAAATTATCCAAAATAATCAGTAAGAAATGTAAAAAAAAAAAAAAAAAAAGTTTCTGCCTCCACACCCCAGCACCCACAATCCTCCTGCCCAGACTGTGTATCATTTGATATTTAGACTTTAGACATTAAATATGTAATAATAATATAAGTAATAATTAGGTGTGTTCACATATATTAGCATATTTAACTACTGAACTGTTATATGCTTTCATTTTGGTTACTTTATGCAATTTTATCTTTTTAAAAACCACTATGTCAGGCCGGCCCCATGGCTTAGCGGTTAAGAGCGCGTGCTCTGCTACTGGCGGCCCAGGTTCGGATCCTGGGCGCCCGCCGACGCGCTGCTTCTCCGGCCATGCTGAGGCCGCGTCCCACATACAGCAACTAGAGGGATGTGCAACTATGACATACAACTATCTACCGGGGCTTTGGGGTGGGGGGAAGGAGGTGGATTGGCAATAGATGTTAGCTCAGAGCCGGTCTTCCTCAGCAAAAAGAGAAGGATTAGCATGGATGTTAGCTCAGGGCTGATCTTCCTCACAAAAAAAAAAAAAAAACCCCCACTATATCCCAGATCACAATAAATGAAACATTTAGGTAACCTAGTTTACCAAGAAAATCTGGACTATCTGAGACAGTACAACGAATGAAGTCACATGAATAGAGATTCTGAAGAGCAGGCAATAGTTAGAATGAAAGACAGAGAAACATTTTAATGTTTTAAATGTTTTTTCTGTTTTCAATGTTTAATGTTTTCAAAGAACTCAAAAGCCCACGTGGTGCCAATATTCCAAAACAAAATATCTAGGCAAATTGAAAGAAAACATTTAAGTTCTTGTAATGAAATTAATGAATGTGAAAGGAAGCCAAATGGAGAGTGAATGGAGTACTCATAACACCACTATACAACACTCTGTCCTAGACAAGCCCACCAAAACGGCCTTTCAAAGTTGAGCAGATACATTACATTTCTTTTGCTCTTGATCATCCTTCTTTTCAGTTTCTCTATAGGTTATCTAGGCTATAGTTAGCTATAAGGCTAGATGATTCTAAGAACCTAAGAAAAGCCTAGGAAACAGGATTTACATCTGTTACAGGGGCTCAAAAATAAGGGAGCAAAGCAATTTCACACATTCATTTACTGAGTGCCAACTATGTACAAAGCAGGGCACAAGGCTTTGTTAGAGACTCAAAGGTGACAGAAGGTCTCAAGGTGCTTACAATTTGCTTGTGGTAAATGACTCTAATATGAGACTTCTGGGTCAATATAGACTGATTAATTCAAGATAAAGGAGAAACCATACTGTCACTCCAACAACGTGGCTCTTTCTCATGTATGGCCAATGCCAATTGTACTCAACTGTTATTGTCTCTTGACTTCCAGATCCCATACCCAGTTTCCCAGATGACAGTGCCACTTGGTTCAACCTCACCTCACAGTTCTGGCCCAGGTGCCGCCAGCACTACACTGACAGCCTAGAGTGTGGGAAAGTGTGATTAGACTTCCTCACTGGCACAGAGCTCCCTGAGAACCATCTACTCACCTCCCAGCCCCACTTCCTCCTCCAAGACTGCATGCTTTTCAGGATTAGTTACAACCTCTAGGCTTCAGGACTCAGCTCTCGTCCTAGTCTCCAACTCCAGGGGGGCTCCTGGACTTCATCTCTTACAGACTGACCCACTTTCAGCTCCACCCACCCCTCTAACACTGTCTGAACAGAGACAGAAGGCAACTTTCATTGACTGCCTGGAACCCTGTACTGAGAAAGATGCTGAGACCACATCAGATTCAGTGGGGAAAAGGCACTGTGGTATTGCTGAGGTGGGAAAAGATATATGTTAAGCTTTTGCCATTTGGTTTTAGGATCTTAATCAACACAGGCCCTTACCTTCCTTGACTCCAGAAACCTGATTCTCTCTTGAACAACAGTAACATCCTTGACCTCTTAGACCTCTTCGTCATCAAATACTCACCAACTTCCACCTTGGTACTCCTTCATTCTCTGCACAGGCATTTCTCTACTCCCTCCTTATAAGGGCCTTTAATCACAAAACCTCTACTTCACCCCTTACAGTCTCTTCCTCTTTTTACTGGACTCATTCCTCCTCTAGATTCTGTGGTCAATAGTTAAATTTGTTTTCTTATACTTTCCAGATTTAATCACCAACTCTGGATCACTACCATCATCTATATTCTCTATGTAAGCCTAGCATGCTTGAGGAAGATACAGAAGTACTAATCCAAGTATCTTAGTTCATTTGGGCTGTTATAACAAAACACTATAAACTGGGTAGCTTATAAACAACATAAATCAATTTCTCACAGTTCTGGAGGCTGAAAGTTCGAGATCAAGGTGCCGGCTGATTCAGTGTCTCGTGAGGACAAGCTTCCTGGTTCATGGAAGGCCGTCTTTCTGCTGTAACCTCACATGGTGGAAGAGGCTACCGAGCTCTCTAGGTTCTTTTTTATAAGACACTAACCCCATTCATGAGGGCCCCACTCTCAGTAAGGACCTCCCAAAGGCCCTACCTC
Source organism: Ceratotherium simum simum (assembly GCF_057802395.1). Classification (NCBI taxonomy): domain Eukaryota; kingdom Metazoa; phylum Chordata; class Mammalia; order Perissodactyla; family Rhinocerotidae; genus Ceratotherium; species Ceratotherium simum. The sequence goes on from NC_141908.1 coordinate 83,124,038, forward strand.
CAAATACCATCACTTTAGGGGTTAGGAGTCCAACACAGGAATTCTGGGTGGACACAAACATTCAGACTATAGCACCAGTCAAATACATTTCCATGTTGCTCAACTTCTATCATATATTTAACTCTGACAATTCATTCTTTTATTCATTTCAACGGATCCAAACACAATCCCCAGAACAATTTTTCCACACCTTCTTTACTCTCCCCAAACACCTACTTCCGCTGTCTCTCTTTCTCTGTGCACTGTAAGGAACACTTTGTGCACTCCTTTACATATCCTATAATTGGCTTCACTTCAGCATTACACTAACCAATGTCCTGTACAAGTGATATAAGAGCACAGTGGTTAAGGCCACAGGTGCTGGAGCCATTGGTCTATGTTTAAATCGCAATTCTGCCTGTACTAGCTGTGTGACCATGGGCAAACTACCTATCCTGAGTCTCAGTTTTATTATCTTTAAAATGGGGCTGTAATAACAGCACCTACCTCATCATTCTGTTATGAGGAAGAAACAAGTAGCTCTTAGAATGGTGCCTGATACGTCATAAGTATTCAATAGATGTTTCCTATTTTAGTCTTTTGATATCAAAAGAAAACTTCTTGCCTCCTTGTTAAATTAACCCTTCCACCTCTACTCTGTACCTAATTCCTTCCCACTTCTTCAGAATCTCTTTCTCTATAACATCTTAAAATTATCCCTCTACTAATCTCTTTTCCTCCTCTGTTCCAATATCCAAAGGTTTCTTGTGTCTACTAAAAAATTATTCATTTGATCCTACCTCTCCTACGGCTTAATCTGTTTCCTTCAGATTCCAAATTCTTACAATGCCTCCACTTCCTGTTCCACACAATCTGGCCTCTGATTATTGCTCTGACCTCATCTCACATCCCTTCTCTCCCTCCAGCCACAAACCTCGTATGTTCTTTGAACAAGCCAAGCACATTCTAGCCTCAAGGCCTCTGAAGTTGCTATATCCCCCATTTGGAACTTCTCTCTCCAGCTCCAATAACTTATTCATCTCCCTCAGTTGTTCACCTCAGAGGTGCCATCCTCAGTGAGGCTATCCTATCCCGCCTTTGTCCCTCTCTGTCTTACTACCTGCTTCAGTTCTTTCAAAGGACTCTCTCCTTCTTCTTGAAGGCAGGATGTCTGGATGTCTCTCTCACTCCCATATATCCAGTGGCTAGCGCCCTAAATGTCTATGAATGTATGTACAAAGGACCACACTAGAATCTGTGGAGATACCAAATGAATCAGACACACATCCTTGTCAACAGAGTTACAATTAGAGCCCCTCTTTTTTTTTCTCAAGTCCCACTTTCTCTTTTGCCACAGTCACCCTCATCACCTCACATCATGATGACTGGTAGAGCCTTCTAACTGGTTTCCATCCCTTCAACTCTTTCCATCTACCAATCCATCCCATGTATTGTTAGGGCCTGCGGGGACCCAGTAAATGGCATCCCTTTTCTTCACCCAAGTTTTAAACCAACTGAGATTGACAGAGGTAGTCAGACACATGGAGATCAAAACATCAGCCAGTTGGAGGACACAGCTTAGGTGTGTTGCAACAAACTGAACCCCAGGATTATACAGACTTACCTCTGAGTGACAAGCAGCACTGGGTCACCATGGGCTCCCCTCTGGGGGACTGCCCATGAAAGGCTGATGGGTGGAGGGTCAGGTCTGGAGGGGCAGACCAGAATTAGTGCTTCCTGTGAGAAGCTGAGTTATGCTTGCCTGGTTCCTCTCCTAAACCTGCCATAAATCACTCCTCCCCAGGAGTGGAGTGTGCAAAGGGAGGGGGAGAGGCCAAGGGTGTTATTCTAATTTATGTCCCTTTACATGGACACAAAAGCTGCAGGAAAGGAGGTTCCCTGCTACCTCCCCCACTACCCTTCACCTCTGCCCACTTCCAGACTTCTTGTAAAATGTCCTTTTAATCTTGACTGTCAAGAAATTTTCAAGTGCTTCTTGCCAAATATATTACATTATTTCCATTTGTCTGGCTTTGAAAGTCCTCCATAACCTCAGTCTACTACTCTCCAAAATGCAGCCCTGTTCCAGCTTAGCCTCCTGGCCATCCCACACACAGGTTGTCTTCATCTCCATCTTGGCTTTGCTCAGCCCTCAAAGCTTAGCTGAAACATCCTTTCCTCAATGAAGACTTCTCTGACATTCTAGATCACAATCATCTCTTTTGTTTACATTCCTGGTTAACAAAACAGTTTTCCAAGTCTATTGTTTCATGTTATAGTATTCAACTGTGCTTAAGTCAAAAACTAGCAGAAAAAAATTAACTAATTTTAGGTCTTGGTTCTCCTCATGAGAGGCACATGAGAGAAGTAAAATTAACAGGATCCACATTAATCATAACACTGCCACAAAGAACATGAAGAGAATGATGCTACCTACAGAAACCAAAGCGGGGCTGTGTCTTGTACATTTTAAATATGGTTCACAGGCTCTTACACAGTGCTGCCCACTGTAGTGCTCACAGATACTTGTTAACAAACTTATTCTGGTAGAAATGAACTAGGCTCAAGTGATATCTTTTCTGTGAGCTACTTTGGAGACCTTTCTTTATGGGTAAAAGAGAATATCCCATTTGCTTTCCCTTCATAAACCTAGGGAAAGACATATTATCTATGTAGGCTCTAATAGAAATAGACCTGTAATTTAGTTACCTATTAGCCAGACACATGAACTTAGGGATCTTTTCCATCTAAGTTCTTTGCTACTGGCAACAGTGATAGAGCGTAAGTCAACACAGACCTAGTCAATGTCACTTCTCAAGTATGAACCTGACTAGGAGATCACAGACCCAACTTCTTAAATGCAGAGGCTTTCTGCCTTCTGTGACAAGCGTAATCTCTAGTCTTTTTAGAACTTTTTGACCCAGAAAACAATTCCAAACACCAACTTTCTAACTATGCTCACTCTTTGCCATGGTGAGCTTTTCATTCTGTTTCTCTAACCTATAGGAATTAATAAAAGAATCTCCCATACTTAGGCCACTAGATTTTAAGTAACTGGCATTCCATTACCATATCTTTGGGTAACACAGAATCATAAAAACTTAGAGCCAGAAGGAATTAGAAATCTCTTTCCCCCAGCCCCATCTGGGGCAGAACCTGTCAGTTGCCTAGCCCACTGGCTAGTTCTCCCCCTTCTCTACCAACAGAACCTAAATTTTGTTCAGGCCTGGTGGCATATGCTCAGGAAAGATGGCCTCTCCCCTGCCCCATGGAAAGAATGCCATGATCTATTTAACCCAATCACAGTAATACCATTTTTCTTTGCCAGAGATTGCTCTAGGGCTGGGCATGCAATGCAGTTCTGGCTACTGAGGGGGTACTATTGGGGGTTTTGGGGAAGAAACCCAGAGGGGGTTGCCCTGCTTTCCCTTCCTGACTTTGGCTTTTGATATATGAGAAAAAGATCCTTGGGGAGAAGAGACCTCACCAATATACTGAGGATAGCAGAGCCAAAAGATGGGAAGTACCTGGATCCTTGATGACCCTGGGACTACCTATCTCTGGACTTCTGATGTGTTTATTGCATACACTGCTTGATGTTCACTAAGTGTTCAACAGCTATCTGAGAGAGAGATGAAAAAATACTATGTATACCACTTTTAGTTGAGTATTCTATTACTTACTTGTTTCTGAAAACATTCTAACAGATTTAACAGATTTGGAAAGAGCTTCCTGGAAACAAAATGACTTGGCCAAGGTTATACCACAAAGTGTGCAAGTTGGGAGCAGAACTCCAACCTCCAGACTTTCCATCTAGATCACACTGTGTTTTATTTATGGTGAAGAGAATGAGAACTAAACTTCCTCAGGCTTGAGAGGCAGTATTATAGAGTGGTTATGTGTGGCCTCCAGTGTCGAGACTGGCTTGGGATGCTAGCCACACCACATACTAGCTGTATGCTCTAAGGCTCAGTTTCCTCATTTGTAAAATCAGGAAAACATCATCTATCATATTAAACTATTGTGACTGTTAAATAAGATAATGGGTGAACACTTTTTAGCACGGGGCTGATGTAAAGTTAACTCTCATTAAATAATAGTTCTTATTGACAGTATTAATAATAACAAACTTCATTCAACTTGACTCAAGCTATAAGTAAGGAAAAAGAAAAGAGAGGTGATTTCCATTTTTTGAAAAAAAAAACACCAAAACTGTACTGTCCTGATTTTCCAAGCACCAACAGATATACCTTGCATATGTCATACTTGGTACAATACAAAGTTTTCTACAATAAGGTTCATATCGTCAAAGAACTTCCAATCTAGTGTGGGAGATGGATGTACACACAATTACGTATAATGTGCAACAGAATAAAATGTGCTATGGAAATAAAAAAAAAGAATTTTAATTGAGAAAAATATGGCAAGGTCTCAGGGGAGGATGTGGCATTTGAATTGGTCCTTGAAAGATAATGGAGGATTTTGAAAAGTGAAAAGGGCAGGGCGGGTATCCTGGGATGAAGAGACAGCTTGAGCAAAGGCCCAGGAGCTTGAAAGCACAGGGCACATTCACAAATGGCACACAGATGGGGTGAGGAAAGGTGCGGGCGATAAGGTTAGGAAGATTCTGGATGCTTGATAAAATTTACACTTGCTTTTGTGAAGAATGGGGAACCATGATTCATTTTTGAGAACAGAGTAGCATGAAAAGATGTGTGTTTTAAGAAGGTAACTCTAGCAGTCTGTCAAATTAGTAACTATGGTTCTTCCTAGCCAAAAAAGATAAAATACATTAATAGAGCAACCACAGAAAACATTAGACACTTCATTTTCAGAGTTCCCATATAAGAACGTTGGAATCAAATGAGGCAATCTGGCTGTTGATGAGGCATGCTGGGTTTCCGAATAGTTGCCACGGGCCAACATTCAATAATGTAACCAATGGAAATCATAGAATCATATAAAATCAACTTTCTGTGACCTATTTTAGCAACTTCTTTGTACTGACTAATCTTGCTGAAGGGTGAATCATAAACGCAGCAAGAGACCATGTCCTGGTGACCTCACTTGTTGTAAGCCTGCAGGAATATTCTACCTCTACTGGCTCCAAGGCTTTTGGGAAACATAATTGAAAAAGCAGTCATTTTAGTATAAATCCCAAATTTGGATTTTTTTTTTTTCAAGTGAAAGATGGGGAAAGGGTATCGAAACAGAGTAACATAAAACTCAGGATAAAGAAACCATACTATCATGGCTTTTCTGGCCGTAAAGAAAATCTCTGCTGGAGACCCTTTCCTAAAGTACTTAGAACAAGAGAATACAGGGAGAGAGGAATGGTGCCAGGTCACCAGCAAGTGAAGCTGACTGAAACAAAAACCCAGCTGACCACTGCACTTGCCACATAGATGAAAGTGTGAACACAGTCAGGGAGGGAAAAGTCAGTCAAATTCTGGCAGTCTGTGGAGTTTCAGCACTCCATAGCTAATGCGGAGGATTTCTTTTAAAAATTTTGATTTTAAAAATTGCACCAGTAGTTCCTCCAGAAGTAGACTTACAAGGCACATAGAAATCTTTCTATGTTAAATAATTTCAACTATACCTGTATTTCTATCACGACCTTCCATTACCAACCTGACCACAGTAATTAGCTCCCATAAAACCATGAGTCAGGGTCAGTTCAAATACATCCTAGAATGATATAATTTTAGAGTTGGGAAGGATCATAGAGATAATTAACCTGCTTCACTCGGTTTATGAACCAAAGGCAACAGTGATTTTTCCAGACCTACATGGTGAGTTAGGAATAGAGCTGGGATAAACACTTTTTTTTTTTTTTTTGTGAGGAAGATCAGTCAGCCCTGAGCCGACATACATGCCAATCCTCCTCCTTTTGCTGAGGAAGACGGCCCTGGGCCAACATCTACACCCATCTTCCTCCACTCTACATGGGATGCTGCCACAGCATGGCCCAACAAGTGGTGCATCGGTGCACGCCTGGGATCCGAACCTGGGTCACCAGCAGCGGAGCATGCGTACTCAACTGCCACGCCATGGGGCCGGCCCCGGGGATAAACACTTTTGAGTCCTAGCTGAGAGTTCTTTCACAACAGCCTCACCTTCCTCTACTGTGTGTACACACTTACAGGTATAAGTGTGTGTGTATATAACTATTTTTCATATTGATAACATACCTAGTGTCCACATGTTCATATGACTTCTTATGTTCTTCCCTTGGTACATGTTTATATTTAGACTGTAATTCTACAATGTTAGGACCCTGTCTTCTTTATTCTGTGGGAAATCCCCTGGTGTCTTTGGCTGTACCATTACTCAATGAACAAGAACAGGATGACAGTGATGCAAAGGAGTAAATGGTGAAGTATAGATACTAGTCAAGATCACGTCTGTATAGAACTAAGATTAGTGCTAGGACTAGAACTTAGCCATTCTGGTGGTGGGATCAGCCCTCCCTCACACCTCACCACAGCTGCCCAAGGCATGGCAGACACTGGGATGGCAGTAAGGAATGGAGCTGACCCTGAGGAAGCTTTGGTCTCTACCACCTACCTTGAGACTCTAGAAATAACTGCCTCTGTTGCCATCTTACCTTAGATCCTTTCTCTCCTATCATTTTATGAGCTAATCTTTTTGGCATTCCTACCCTATCCTCAGTAATACAGATGGTGTTAACTAGGTTGGATTCAACCACACCCCACTGACCTAGTAGGACCCACTGGCAGTACCCTTCATCCATTTAGCACAGGCAACATCCCATTTTAAGAAGTGTCCTAGGTCCATCTCTGCCTGAGGCAATGCAATCCCTAGAATGTGTTCACAGGCTTCCAAGTAAGACTGAAAAAGGCAGCCAAAGGTAGGCTTCCAAGTAAGACTGAAAAAGGCAGCCAAAGGTCGGACAAAACCCCAAGTCCTCTTTCCATGGTTATAAACCCATGGAGGTTGGTTTACTCAAGCTCTGTGCATAGCTAACATTTAAGAATGTGAAAGGCAAAGTCTTCTTTTTGCAGATTCATTGGTCCCCTAAAGAACTGTGACCAGCTCTGCACTGTCCATGTATTTTAGTGAATATGTTAAATGCAGGAAACAATACTTGCTGAGGTAGACTGCTTTAGTGTGTCTCAGTTTTTCCTCACCACTGATCTCTTGAGGGATTAAATTTAGTTCGATGAACACTATCCAGGTCTGTCTCTTCTACACCACTTCCCATCTCTATCCCCACAGAGACTGAGTGCCAAAAAGGCTTTTGAAGTGGAGTGATCTGGAAACTGAGGACTATTGGCTTCCAAAGTAAGGAACAGCCAAGCTTAGTGGGCAAGAGCATGGACTCTGGAGGAAGACTGCCTAGATCCACATTGAGGTACCACTCATTACTAGCTGCAGGACAAAAAGCATGTCATGACTCAGTTTAACATCTGTCTATGCCTCAGTTTCATCATCCTTAAGATGGGGTCAATAAAAATACCTGTATTACAGGAGTGTTATATGAGTTAAATAAGCAGCTACCTGTAAAGCACTTAAAAAGTCAGTGTACAGAGTAAGTGCTAGCTGCCGCTGCTGCTATGATTTTTTTCCTTTTCTTTCCACCTGGGCTCTCTCACCATAAGGACAAATACACCAAGTGCTCCAATGTTGGCTTTGCCAGTAACAAGTAGGCTGTTAATGTTTGATGCATTCTGTTCTCATATATCCCAAGAACCTAGGAAAGAAGCAATCTTCAAATCCTAAGCAATAATCTTCTGGAAAGAAGCACTACCAGGGAACAGAGAAAAGTTGAGGAGCAATGCAAAATTATCTCAAACGATTGCCAACTTCAGAAAGACTAAAAGGCAATCACAATCCAATTCAGAAAGACTAAAAGGCAATCACAATTATCTCACCAGGCTTTGTGCTCACCAAATGGCAGCCAGAATCCTCTACGATGGGGAATCCTAACTGTGCCTCTGCAACCAGGGGTCTGAGATGGTATCGGACACTCCTCTTGGGCCAGGGCAACATTCTTCCAACACTAGGGGCCACTTATAAGCCACATCTGTTTGATTTTCTCTTATCACAAGGATAGTGCAAATCTTCATTTTCCACTGCTGCTAGAGAGCTTCACAGAGAAGATGTGCAAGGTGTGAAATGTTCGATGATGGTGCAAGAGCTGCAGAAAGGAAGGGGGAGTCGTTCTTTCTCTAAAGACACAAACCAGCTAAGGAAGTTAATGTTTTTAATTTGTCAGCTTGATTCTTCTCAATTACATTCACTCCACATGTAAAAACATTTTTGGAGCACATGCTATGTTCAGAGCACTATGTTACGTACTGAGAATAAAACAACGTGTAACAAACAGTCCCTCCCTCGGTGACCATAAACTCTGGTTGGAAGACAGTAAGCAGAGAGCACAAATCAGTATGAGAGAGGGCTTGGATGGTCTATTTCCCATTCACAAACCAGTGAATAACTATGAGAAAGTACACTGCAGGAAGGGCAGTTCAAAAAATGTTCACTGTGAGGCCATTTTACGAAAGAAACTATGTTGGGGAAACTAGGAGTGAGGTAGTGTCACTGACTCTCACTGACGAGTTTAAAATTCAACTAATAATAGTAAAAATAATATTATTAAGTGTTTAAAACGTTTATTAAGTGTTTGCTATGTGCCAAACATGGTTCTAAGAAGCACTTTAGATGTTTTAACCCATTTAACGCTCACAAGATATTGAGGTGAGCACTACTATTATCCTACACTTTTATGGCAAAAAAAAAAAAGATGAAGGCACAAAGAGATTAAGAAACTTGTCCTAAGTTACACAGCTAGTAAGTACTGGAACAAAGAAGGAAACTCTAACAGTCCGGGTTTAAAGTCAGTGTTTTTAACCAATATGCTACCTTGTTTGATGAGAAGGCCTTCTTCAGACAGGCCTGCCCATTTTCTCCCCACTGCTCTCATTATGCCAGAACCTGACTCGCTTTATACCCAAAGCAGCATTTATCTTCTGTAAGGCTCAAAAGCCCAGGTATTCATTGCCATATGAGGCAGAAGATGCAGAGGCCCTACCTAATGAAGAAGACCCTTGGGCTTGTTGTTATGGGAGGAAAGAGAGAGCATGAAAGGGGCAGAAGAGGAAAAAGTGGCAGATAAGGAGGAGAAGAACCACTCCTGCTAAGTCTTTAAACTACTCAAGGTGAACTTGGAAAAGGTGCCAGAAACAAAAAAAATCAACTGGAGAAAACATAAGACCACCCAGTAATCTAGCTCCTAAGTAAGAGAGTGATGGGGCTAGACGCAAAACCAAGCTGACCTCACCAAAGGAAGCCCACTGGACTAAACTGTACTTCTTCTGAGGAGCCCCCAGCCTCTCATTAATCCTTATGAATTTTCAGAACAGCAGAGGAGGAGTTGGGAGGATGATGGGTCACTTTTAGACACTATGAATTTGTAGTGCCTGTGGGATCTTACAACAGACATGTTCACCAGGCAGTCGGATATGTAAGTCGGAGACTCAAGGAAGTGTTCTGGCCTGACCCCAAATCTCCAGCTCCCAAGATACTACACTGCCTCCCTCTGCTTTTGGCATATTCCTTCAGGAGATACAATAAGCCTTTCTTCAGTCTCGAACACTAATTTCAAAGGTTTATAGTAAACTTTAGTCAAAGGTCTTGGCTGATTTTGACTAGTATGCACCTGGGGATTGGTATATCCCCCCAAATGCTTGTGAGAATTACAGTCAGCAAAGTAGGTGACCAGCCATGTGTCTAGAACTCCTCTCCACCACAGCCCGAGAATGGGTGACCAGTGAACATTCACTGCTTGCCCCTGCCCTTCACCTGGTGAACAATAAACACATGATGTATCTCGCCTGCCCTCCAGAGCATACCAGAAAGGAAAGGTGTCAGAAATGTGGCATGCCATTGGCCCAACCCTGCTGATTCCTGCTAGGATGAGTATCCCATGGGTGACCAAAAGGTGGCCCGGCTATATTATATCAATACCTGCAAAGGCCACTTGTTACAGGTTATTTTTCAAAATACCATTCAGTCCTTTATATCAACATCATTTAATATTCAAATTTTTTTAAAATTGAGAATTAAAAAATTATAATCATGATCTGTCATACACTACAGAGAGAACCTAATGAAGGCCTGGTTCTTGCATTTATAATCCGAACAAGATAGAAAAAATAAAACTGGAAACATACACCCTCCTAACTTCGCTTATGTCAGGGATTTAGAATGGTTATGATAGTTTAGTAATAAAAATCAATGCGAACTCCAAGAAACCAAAAAACAATTGAGGTTATTTGCTAATCAACAAGTGCACCTGTTTGTACATGAGCTCAAGGCAAAGCTCTCATTCTGTCAGGCTCCAGGGGTGACAGTAACTTGTTTGTCCCCTAACAGCCAATCAGTTACCAAGTCCTGTGCTTTCTAATATTCCTTTTCTTTTTACTCTCATGGTCACCACCCTGGGCTAGATGTTAGAGAGGACTGGTGAAAGTCTAGTAGAAAAGACGAGGAATTACAAGTCATGAATTTGATTGGGGAAAAGCAAAGTATTTTAGAAGGATGGATTTGAACCCGATGGAGAAATAATGCAGCACCTCACAGACAAGAATACTGTATTTCCTTAATAGATATACTAAACTATATCCTTGCCTCAAGTTATACTTAGAAACTAAATTTTATTAATTAAAATGTTAAATGTATCAATGGAATACCAAGCAATGATTAGAGATTGAAGTAACACTAAAATAGCAGTGAAGTACATAAAATAGTCTGCTCAGTTAATTGAGGAGAAGCCATCTAAATTAAAGGTTGAGTAGGGTGATTGAAGCATCATCAGTAATAAAAATGGATAGTCTGTACAAATGAGGTTATCTTGAAGGAAAATGCTAGGAGAAACGAAGAGATGGTTTGTCATGTCTCACAGAAGAGAAAGTTCATGTGTGAGTACATGAGTACATATTCATATGCACATGTATGTGTATAAAGTACGAGTAAAAAAGAAATTCAAGACCCTACACCATGAGGTCTGAACCAAGCTCTCCAACATTTTCCTTCTACTACTCACCATGGGATCCTTTGCTCTCCTCACAAAGCTCAACTTGCTCTCCTCTGCACCTTGCATCTCCTCACCTTTGTTCACACCATAATCCTGACAGAGTGTCCTCTACTATGACCCTCTTTCTGCATCTTCACGTCCTTCAAGGTCCAGCTCAAGTTCCATGACCTTTCACAAGCCCTTCCTGACAAGCCCAGCCCAAAGTGTCTCCTCTTTCCTCTATCTTCTTAGTCTCTGTCACTCACTCATTGAAAAAAATCTCAACAATGTAGAGTAAAACTGAAGTTCCCTCACCAACATTTCAGTTGACCATCTACTTTCTCTCAATACTGGGTGGCTTCTTGAGTCTTTGGTAGTGTCTGATCCCCTCAGCTAAATGAGAAGTTCTTTAGGGCAGGGATCATCTTCATATGTCTTTAAATCCTGCACAGCACAAGGCTAAGCCCACTGTGTCATCCAATGAACATCTACTGATGTGAATAAGAGTGTCATACACTGTTCAAAGGAAAATACCACATTAATTGTGAAAATATTCTGATTCTAACATACAAGATTAGAAAGTGAAAATTTAACCATAGTTGTCTTTCACTTAGCACCTGCTACGAAGATAGTAAGACTATAGACTCGAGGTAAAGCACGGAAGTAAATGGAAGAAGGAGCTTAAGTGAGCGAAGCCAGACATGGTTATGGGAGAGTCAGATTCTCATGAGGTAAACAGAAGAGAAACAAAGGAAAATCAACAATTGTTCATTAGCAGTCAGATATAAAAACATACCAGTATTTCCTTGAGCATCTTCTACCTTATTTGGTGAGGGCGTCAGAAAAGATGGCCTGGTGAAGTGAGGACCCTGAAGAGACGGCTGCTGCTGCTGCTCCTGCTGCTGCAAAGGCATGGTTTTGAGGACTACCCTCCAGTCCACTTGGGTAATATCTGACCTCGATCGAGCATGCCCAGGCTTGAAAGTAGAGGTCTCATCCAATAAGTCATTCACAGAACGAGGTCTGTCCCTCCGGCGCTGACAGATGTTGAAAAAATTAAAGGTTGACGCTTCCTTTTGTTCCATCCAGGATAGATTATCTGGGGTTGTCCCTTTCTGGACCATAAACTGTTCTTTGGCAGGAAAGACATTTTGAACTTTGGTTTCTAAGAGCCTGCTCTTACAGGGGTCCCAAATCATGCCCCTTTTGCCCAGGGAGGCAACATTTCTGATAGCACCATTGTCTGTTACGTTACTGAATATCTCGTGCCCCACCAGTTCAGGGACTTCTTGAATCCCATAAACTTCTGCTTGCTGCACAGCCTTTTCTAACTTACTGTCAAAAGTACTAAAGAAATCTTCAGTAACTTCCAAGGCGGGGCTAATATCATCTACTTCCAAAGCTTCCATGTCACAGGCTCCAAGAGGCGTAAGCCTCCTAAGCTGGTTCAGGAAAGGGCTTCATGAACATTCAACCAACAAAGAGAGGGGCTTCAGCAATAGAGTTCTGGAAACAACTGGAAGAAACCTTCATTTGGCTGCCTGGAGCAGGCCAAGCACAAACGTGGTGGATGTTTTCTTGGTCATTATAAGCATCCGCTAGCTGCTAATGGTCATTAACAAAGGTATGGGGAGACAAACATTCCTTTGAGGTTCTTCTTCATTGTGATCTGTGTAAAGACAACAGAAAGTGCTTGTCAAAGCAATGCCACTGCAAGCCTTAATTTCCTGGAAGAAAATAAACAGGACAACATTGGCACATGGTTCATTGTATTCTACAGTCCATGAATCTTCCCAGTCACTTCCCCATCTTTACATCTCTTCTATGGCAGTCATGCGGAAAGGTGAACAACACCTACACAGAAATTCCACTGTCAAGAGAACACGTCACTACCCGCTTTGTACTAGAGCTTACACAGAGCAGGGTGGAACACTTGATAAGGGGAACTAAAGACAATAGCTTTTACTCACACAGAGAAGCCTTTGAGAGCAGTTGTGAAAAGACTGCCCTGGTAAATCTCTGTGATAGTTGACCTAAAATAGTTAGCAAAAAAGACTAAGAATTCTGTGACTGGGCCTATATCGTAATCAGTCTGCAAGTCATATATGCATGAGTCCTTTCACAAAGCTTGAAAGCTCTGATGAGTTGTTGGACTTAAAGGCACAAAGAAGAAGCAGAGAGGGAGGCTCCACCCTTTTGTTAAACCCGAATGTTACTGTGCTTGTACTTCTCAGCCGTAGATCATGTGATGCCTAATGATGACTCTGGACTGCAGAATTCCTCCAGTCATCTTGGAAAAAGGCTTCAGGCTCCAAACTCCCTGAGGCTTTAGGAACTGGCCCAGGAATACAAGTCCAGCCTTGGGGCTGGGCAGAAAGAATTCTATAAGAGCACTAACCCACTCTTTCTGGGAAACACTAGATCTCCAAGGCCAGGCTGAATTAGAGCAGACCTTGACAGTGATGCTATCCAATACGGTAGACATTAGCCATACGTGGCTATTTAAATTTAAATTTGTTAAAATCAAATAAAGTTCCTCAGTCACACTACCTACATTTCATGTGCTCAACAGCCACATATACCTTTGTATCTTTACCAAAAAACAAAACAACTAGGCAAGGGCTTTTTTTTCCTTAAATACTTATAAATAGGTAAAACTAGGCAATTAGCAACACTTTTGCATGTTACTACAACGGTACATAGATGTGCCTTCTTTTTAAAGACTGTACAAGTTTTATGGTTAATTAAAATCATTTTTAGCACTTTGGTCATTAAACCATTACATTTAAATCAACAGCACCAATCTATACTGCTTAATGTATATAAATAAAACTAGTATATACAGCCCTTATTTATTTATTTTTTTTGTGTGAGGAAGATCAGCCCTGTGCTAACATCTGCCAAGCTTCCTCTTTTTTTTGTTGAGGAAGACTGGTCCTGGGCTAACACCCGTGCCTATCTTCCTCCACTTTATATGGGATGCCGCCACAGCATGGCTTGCCAAGCGGTCCATCAGTGAGTGCCCAGGATCAGAACCAGCGAACCCCGGGCCGCTGCAGCGGAGCACGCGCACTTAACCGCTTGCGCCACCGGGCTGGCCCCTACAGCCCTTATTTTAAATGTATCAAGGAGGTTTGCAGTTCACAGGAACTTTGTGGTTAACTTTTTGTAAAGTGATAATGACTATGAGTTTGTCCACTTTTTATATTCTGATATTTATTATGCTAGCACTCATGAAGCAAGGCACAGATTGATTTTTAGAAATAAACATCAGTTATAATATTTTTCTAGCTGCAAATATGGTTTTTCTTTCCTTCTGTGTCGACAGTTAGGCCTTGAGCCTCTTGAATTATGCAACAGGGTTTTCACTACTTCTGTAATTTAGAAATGGGATTTTTCAGTTTCGTCTTGTACACCAGAGGCTAAGAAAAAGAAACACAAAATAAATCGTAAAACTTTTAGTTCTTTCTTTACTAAAATTTCAAATGAACATAATAAACAATGTAGAAATGGAAGAGGCACCAAGATGCAGAGCACTAAGTTATTCATATAAGATTATACTATGAATATTCATTTTCTTACTCAGCACTTAAAATTCAATCTTTAATCATACTAGAAAGAGAGTAAATACCTTCAAACAAAATGTCTAGGAATATATACTGTCTGTGCCCTCTGCTTGGGTATTTGCAGGCTGGTTGGAAGCACATAACCACTGATGGCTAGCACTGCTGGCTTGTGGAACACTTCTATCCCACAAGTTCTAAAACTATAGACTATTAGACAAGGAAGGGACCTTTGAGATCATCCTTCAACCCCAACCTTTCACAGAAAAGGACACTGAGGCCCTGAGAGATTACGAGGTCCCATGGACACTTTGTATGCATTGCCTCATTTAATCATTAAAGGGCAGTAACAATTCAACTTTAGAACTGTTTCAATGCTGTTTAACAAGGGATTCCGGAAACCACTCATCTACCCATCCATTCATCATTTATTAAGGTCACACCAGACACAAGACACTAAAGATATAACAATGAATAAGACAGAGCTCTTGCCCTAAAAAGGCTCACAGTCTTTCATGATGATCCAGGTAAGAAAACAAATCCAAAAAACTGCCTTGATAGAGGATGGAAACAGATTTGGTCGGGGAAGAAGGGAGGGGTCAATTGTCAGTGGAGGTGAGGGAGATATTAAGAAAATCTTCAAAATGAGGTGCCCTTTGAGTTGAGCCTAGAAAACTTAGAAGGTATTTGCCTGGATGGCTAGGAAGAAATTAGGAAGAGCAAATTACTTGTTGGTTAGCAAGGGATTTTCAAGTTTATTATATAAAATGACTTTCCACAGGCAGTGTGGTGAGCAATATAGTGGAGTCATA
This sequence comes from Ceratotherium simum simum, assembly GCF_057802395.1. Classification (NCBI taxonomy): domain Eukaryota; kingdom Metazoa; phylum Chordata; class Mammalia; order Perissodactyla; family Rhinocerotidae; genus Ceratotherium; species Ceratotherium simum. The sequence goes on from NC_141908.1 coordinate 83,139,430, forward strand.
TAGAGCAATCTAGTGGATCTAGAATCAGATCTAGGTTCAAATCCCAATTCTGTCTCATACTAGCTATGTGATTTGGAGTAATATTTCCCTGACCCACCCCACTCCATCCCACGTCCCACGTCCTCTGGGCTAATCTGTACTTCCTATTCTAGCAATTTTGATTTTCACTATTAGTGCTTTCCATTGCCTCTATTTGGAACATACACAGCTATTCTCGTTGCTTTCTGATGTAAATATGTATTTACCCTTCCTAGTCATACTCCGAAAATTCCTACTCTTCACTATACGACCCAGCACTTTCATGCCACTCTTCCTCTCTTTGTTTCTCTTTGTTCCTCCACTCAGTCACACAGGCTGACCTCCAGGCCTGGCCACATGCTGTTCCAATTGTTGAGGAGTTACCCTCTCCCCTCTCTTTTGCCTATCTAATACCTAATTATCCTTCAGGTTTCAAACTAACATCAGGTGACAGACCTGTATTCTCTACAGATGGCCACAACCATATCTCCTATCCCACATGCTTTTCTGCAATGAGAACTTGCTACTCCTCCATCAAGAAGTGAGTTTATTTTTCCACTCCCTTGAATCTGGGCAGGACTTGTGATGTTTTGATCAGCAGAGTGTGGCAGAAATGATGCTGTGCCCATCTGAGGTGTAGCCCTTAACTGGCCTGGCAGCTTCCTCTCCCTATCTCTTGAAGCTCTAAGCCAATATATAGGAAGTCCAGGCTACTCTGCTGGAGAGAGAGGGCACAAGTTGAAGCATGGAGGCACCAGACATGTGAGTGAAGAAGCTATCTTGGATGACAGACCAGTTGAGCTCTCAGCTGATTCCAGCCCAGTCAGTATCTAACTGCAACTCATAAGAGACCTCAAGTGAGAATTGCCCAGATGAGCCCAGTTAACCCAGAACCATGACGAAAAAAACTGTTTGAAGACTCTAACTTTGGGAGTAGTTTGTCACACAGCAACCAATAATCAGGACTCATCACTTCCTCGGGGAAGCATTCTTTAGTGATCCAGATTCTAAGATGTAAGTAATGTAAGATGTTACATTACTATGGTACATTTGTCACAATTAATGAACCAATACTGATACATTGTTATTAACTAAAGTTCATACTTTATTCAGATTTCCTCAATTTTTCCTAATATCCTTTTTCTGTTCCAGGATCCTATCTAGGATACCACATGACATTTAGTTGTCATGTCTCCTTAACCTCCTCTTGGCTGTGACAGTTTCTCAGACTTTACTAGTTTTTGATGACCTTGACAGTTTGGAGGAGTATTGGTCAGGTATTTTATAGACTGGCCCTCAACTGGGATTTGCTTGTTTTCCTCATGATTAGACTAGGGCTATATATTCTGGGGAGAAAAACTACAGAGGTAAAGTGCCATTCTCATCATATCATATCAAGGGTAGATACTATCAACATGACTTACTACTGTTCATGTTAACCTTGATCAGCTGGCTGGACCCTTTTTCCTTAGCATTTACCATCTTCTAATATTTACTTAATTTACTTATTATTTAATGTTTAGTGTTTCTCTCTCCCCATTAAAATGTAAGATCCCCGAGGGCAGGAATTTTATGCTCGTTTTGTTCACTAAGGTATCCCAAGTACGTTGAATAGTGCCTGACACACAAAAAGGCACTAAATAGACATGTGTTGAATGAATGCATTCTTATTCCTTTGCGTGACATTCATGGCCCTTCATAACCTATCCACCTCTCCAATTGGTAGTGCCTGACCAACTCACCTTATCATTTCACTCCTCCATACTTTGGTTCAAGCTGAGGAGCCTTCCAAACCGCTGAGGCTCTCATAGCACCCTGGGTTTACCACATTGTGCTGAAATGATCAACAATCTCTCTCAATCCCACGCTATACTCTGAGCTCCTTGAGAGCAGGCATGGTGCTTTATTTACCTCCTATATAATCTCTATATCTTCATCCTTTTAGGTTCCATTTTCCAACCTTTCTCTTTTCGGAATTTCACCTTTTCCTAGGATGTATAGCCCTCAAATTCGCTATAACACAAGGGTCTAATGTCAAGTTTAGTCTCTATAACTAAACACTTCTTAGTAGCTTCCCTCAGCTGGTTTAGAAGTTAAAAATTAAAAATAATAACACATTCAAACAGGTAAAAATATGAAGAGTACCTTCCTCTGACAAAGTGAACTGAGTAGAATCAGTGTGTGTGCACAATACGGTTTGCCTCAGCACAACACTGGAAATTAGGAGCTAATTAGAACTGTGTTCTAAATCTGGCTCAACCACACACATGCTGGGTGGCCTCTGGCAAACCATTTAACCTATGGATGCCTTACTCAGCTACCTGTATCCAATAAAGTTGCTAATATCAAATGGCTTTGCATGTGGATCATTCGCTAGGTAACTGTTCCAACGTGCCTTTAAAAAAATGTAAACTATAAATGCCATATAACTATGGAGCACTCCATGGGACCTCACCCATTCAACAACCACATGCTCCTGGTCACTCCCAGAAAAGATTTGTCGGCCCAACAAAGGCAAACTCAGCATCCAACTATTTATAATATGCTACTTTTCAGCCAAACTCAATGATCTATAGACATTTTATCTTATTTTTCTATAGAATACTATTTCTGTTAAAAGGGTTATGTCCCCTATTTAACAGATAGAGAAATTGAGGTCCATTTGTCAGCGTAGTAATAAAAGCTCAACACACAGAATCCCATGCATGCATCAAAATGTAACAGGATGGAGAATCAGTGTATTGCTATTCTCTAACATGGAAATCTGCTGTTTACATTCTCATTAGGCAAGGCTAAGTAACAGGATGAATATGGAGTCCTCCCACACAGAGGCAGAAGAAGATATGAGCAATAATACCAGACCAGCCCACACAGAGATGCCATGTTCTCCCAACCTGGATGGTAAAGGTGCTGACTTCTACCCACTTGACTAAATGACTTGTAATCAGAGTTCAATGAGTGCCAAGACAGTGTCTGGGGCCATATAGTTTTAGAAGCACCTGGACTACCTAGAAAAATGCATTGCCAAAGATACCTAGGATAGACTGCCAATCCATCTTCAAACATGAGAACCCAGGCTGATTACAAGGATAGTCAGCACATGTGGCTCTTATGTGTTCTTCACTTTGGTTAAGGCTGTGGCTGACTGAAAATTTTCTGTGTTACATAACGTAAAGGATCCATCACAAGAAGATCTGACCCTAGTAAGATAACATTTCTGGACCATGAGGCTACAAAAAAGTTTTGTTTTTTGGGGGTGCTTTGTCATAAAGACAATGTAAGCATTTTGATGGAGCACAGGCAAGCCACAGCAGCATATAAGTACATGGTGCCAGTGCGGACGTCTAAGACTTCAGGAGTCTTTCAGAGGAGGACAGCTAGAAACACAGACAGAATCCCATTTTTATAGGCCTGGAGGGAACATTAAATGGCGACATTGTACACAAGTTTCAATAAATGAGAAGTCCATTGCCATGCAATACATGAGGAACATAACATTAAAAAAAATTATTTGTAAGAGTGACGTCAGCATCATGGTGGAGTGAGCTCTTCCCTTAGTCTCTCCCCATAAGACACAACAAAAAGGACATTCACAAACCAACAGAGGACCTCCACACAACACAATAGACATCTGAGAGATCCATGCAGCCATACATCTGAAGGTGGGGGTGCTGGACCCCGCCGGAGGCAGTGGAAGGAGGTAAGTGGATCTCCTCCCCCTCCCCAGCAGCAGTGATCTAGGGCAAGGGACCTCATGCAGCAGCCGGTGTGTGACTCTGAATGGAGAAGGGGGAAAAGGCAGCCCTCCATGGGAATGCTTTCGCTCTTGGAGTTGCCTCCTAGCCTGCAGAACGCTCCACACCAAGGCAGCTAAGCAACTGCAGGGGCGCCCCCACCAAGCTGAGCAGCCCAGGCGGGCAGAACTGAGTGCAAAGCAGGAGCACAGGTGGGGAAGAAAGTGCCCCCTCTGTCCCATTCCTGCCTGGCATACCAGCTCGGATGGTGGGCCAGGGCAGGAGATCCCCACCAGAGTGCCTGCGCCTATGTGTGTAAAGCAGTGGCAGTCAGACGCAGAGAGCCCTATCAACACAGCTTCCAATGGACAGGTACAACTGCCAGGGGTCACGGCAGGCCCAGAAAACACAGCTCCTGCCCCCGCCAGTGGTGGAAGGTGGAGTCTGTGATCAGATACTACCACTATGCGATGGCAAAAGTCCACCCCATCAAATAGCACAAAGAGGTATACTAACACTCCAGACCAGAAGGAAAATGACAAGTACCCAGAAGCCAGTCCTGAAGTCACAGAAATTTACAATCTAAATGACAGAGAATTCAAAATAGCTATCACAAAGAAACTCAATGAGTTACAAGAAAACTCAGAAAGACAGTTCAATGAACTCAGGAAAAAAATTAATGAACAGAGGGAATTCTTCACAAAAGAGATTGAAACTATAAACAAAAAAAAAACAATCAGAAATGTTGGAGATGAAGAACACAATAAATGAGATAAAGAAAAATCTGGAATCCTTAAAAAACAGAGCTGATATTATGGAGGACAGAATTAGTAATTTAGAGGACAGAAATATAGAAATTCTTCAGGTGGAGGAGGAGAGAGAACTAAGACTAAAAAGAAATGGAGAAATTCTCCAAGAAATAGCCAACTCAATTAGGAAATGCAACATAAGGATTACAGATATTCCAGAGGAAAAAGAGATAGAGAAAGGAGCAGAGAGCTTGTTCAAAGAAATAATAGCTAAGAACTTCCCAAACCTGGGGAAGGAGCTGGAATTACATGTTAATGAAGCTAACAGAACTCCTAATTACATCAATGTAAAAAGACCTTCTCCAAGGCATATATTAGTAAAACTGGCAAAAGTCAATGAAGAAGAAAAAATATTAAGGGCAGCAAGGCAGAAGAAAACAAACTACAAAGGAATCCCTATCAGGTTTTCAGCAGATTTCTCAGCAGAAACCTTACAGGCTAGGAGAGAGTGGAATGATATATTCAAAATTCTGAAAAACAGAAACTTTCAGCCAAGAATATGCTATCCAGTGAAACTATCCTTCAGATATGATGGAGAAATAAAAACTTTCCCAGATAAACAAAAACTGAGGGATTTCATCGCCACAAGACACCCCCCCACACAAGAAATGATCAAGAAGGCCCTCATACCTGAATAAAAAAGAAAGTGTTTACAAAGCCTTAAGCAAAGAGATAAATAGACAGACAAAATCAGAAAATTTCAGCTCTCTATCAGAACAGGTTAGCGAATACTTAACTATAACATTAAAGATAAAGGGAAGGAAAGCATCAAAAATAACTATAATCACTTCATTTTAATCACAAACTCATAACACAAAATGGAACAAGATGTGACAACAATAACTTAGACAGGGAAGAGGAAAGGGATGGAACCTGATTAGACTAAGGAAATAAGAGGCTATCAGAAAATGGACTATCTCATCTATGGGATCTTTTATACAAAGCTCATGGTAACCACTAAACAAAAAGTCAGAACAGAGACACAAATGATAAATAAAGAGAAAACTGAGAAAACCATCATAAAGAATCACCAAACTGAACTGGCAGTTGGAAATACACAGGAGGAGAAACAAGGGAGATACAGAACAAGTGATAAAATGGCAGTATTAAGCCCTCATATATCAATAAACACTCCAAATGTAAATGGATTGAATTCTCCAATCAAAAGACACAGAGTGGCTGGATGGATTAAAAAACAAGACCCCAAAATATGCTGCCTCCAGGAAACACATCTCAGCTCTAAAGACAAACACAGGCTCAAAGTGAAGGGATGGAAGACGATACTCCAAGCTAATGGCAAACAAAAGAAAGCAGGTGTTGCCATACTTATATCAGACAAAGTAGACTTCAAGATAAAAAAGGCAATGAGAGACAAAGAAGGGCAGTATATAATAATAAAAGGGACACTCCACCAAGAGGACATAACACTTATAAACATATATGCACCTAACACCGGAGCACCAAGTACACAAAGCAACTATTAACAGACCTAAAAGGAGAAATTAACAGCAACACAATAATAGTCGGGGACCTCAACACCCCACTTACATCAATGGATAGATCATCCAGACAGAAAGTCAAAAAGGAAAGAGTGGAATTAAATGAAAAACTAGACCAGATGGACTTAATAGATATACATAGAACACTCCATCCAAAAACAGCAGAATACACATTCTTCTCAAGTGCACATGGAACATTCTCAAAGAGAGATCATATGTTGGGAAACAAGGCAAGCCTCAATAAATTTAAGAAGACTGAAATCATATCAAGCATCTTTTCTGACGATAATGCTATGAAACTAGAAATCAACTATAAGAAAAAAGCTCGGAAAGTCACAAATATTTGGAGACTAAACAACAAGCTACTGAACAACTAAGGGGATCAATGAAGAAATTAAAGGAGAAATCAAAAACTATCTGGAGACAAAAAAAAATGAAAACACACCATACCAACTCATATGGGATGCAGCAAAAGTGGTCCTAAGAGGGAAATTCATAGCAACACAGGCCCACCTTAACAAACAAGAAAAATCTCAAATAAGTAATCTTAAACTATACATAACAGAACTAGAAAAAGAAGAACAAAGAAAGACCAAAGTCAGCAGAAGGAGGGAAATAATAAAAATTAGAGACGAAATAAATGGAATAGAAACCAAAAAAACAGTAGAAAGGATCAATGAAACTAAGAGCTGGTTCTTTGAGAAGATAAACAAAATTGACAAACCCTTAGCCAGACTCACTAAGGAAAAGGGAAAGAAGGCTCAAAACATTAAATTAGAAATGAAAGAGGAGAAATTACAACAGATACTGCAGAAATACAAAAGATTATAAGAGAATACTATGAAAAAACATATGCCAACAAATTAGACAATCTAGAAGAAACTGATAAATTCTTAGACTCACACAACCTCCCAAACCAAATCAAGAAGAAATAAGAGAATCGGAATAGACCAATCATACTAAAGAGATTGAGACAGTAATCAAAAACCTCCCAAAAAATAAAAGTCCAGAACCAGATGGCTTCTCTGGAGAATTATACCAAACATTCCAAGAAGATTTAATACCTATTCTTCTCAAACTATTACAAAAAATTGAAGAAGACAGAATATTTCCTAACTCATTCTACAAGGCCGACATCACACTGATCCCAAAGCCAGACAACAACAACACAAAGGAGGAAAATTATAGGCCAATATTGCTGATGAACATAGATGCAAAAATCCCCAACAAAATATTGGCAAACCGAATACAGCAATACATTAAAAGGATCATGCACCATGGTCAAGTGGGATTTATACCAGGGACACAGGGATGGTTCAACATCTGCAAATCAATCAATGTGACACACCACATTAACAAATGAGGAATAAAAACCACATGATCATCTCAATAGATGCAGAGAAAGCATTTGACAAGATCCAATATCCATTTATCATAAAAACTCTCAATAAAATGGGTATAGAAGGAAAGTACCTCAACATACTACTAAAGGCCATATGTGACAAACCCACAGCCAACATCATACTCAATAGGGAAAACCTGAATGCCATCCCTCTGAGAACAGGAACAAGTGGAAGAACAGAACAGTAGAAGGGTGCCCACTCTCACCACTCTTATTCAACATAGTACTGGAGGTTTTGGCCAGAGAAATTAGGCAAGAAAAAGAAATAAAAGGTATCCAAATTGGCAAGGAAGAAGTGAAACTCTTGCTGTTTATAGACGACATGATTCTATACATAGAAAACCCTAAAGAATCTGCCAGAAAACTATTAGAAATAATCAACAACTACAGCAAAGTTGCAGGGTATAAAATCAACTTACAGAAATCAGTTGCATTTCTATACTCTAATAACAAACTAACAGAAAAGAACTCAAGAATACAATCCCATTTAAAATCACAACAAAAAGAATAAAATATCTGGGAATAAATTTAACCAAGGAAGTGAAAGACCTATACAATGAAAGTTATAAGATATTATTGAAAGAAATTGATGATGACATAAAGCAATGGAAAGATCTTCAATGCACATGAATTGGAAGAATAAACACAGTTAAAATGTCCATATTACCTAAAGCAATCTACAGATTCAAGGCAATTCCAATCAGAATCCCAGTGACATTCTTCACGGAAATAGAACAAAGAATCTTAAAATTCATAGGGGGCAACAAATGACCCTGAATAGCTAAAGCAATCCTGAGAAAAAAGAACAAAGCTGGAGGCATCAGAATCCCTGACTTCAAAATATACTACAAAGGTGTAGTAATCAAAACGGCATGGTACTGGTACAAAAACAGACACACAGACCAATGGAACAGAATTGAAAGCCCAGAAATAAAACCGCTTCTGGACAGCTAATCTTCGACAAAGGAGCCAAGAACATACCATGGAGAAAGGCAAGTCTCTTCAATAAACGGTGCTGGGAAAACTGGACAGCCACATGCAAAAGAATGAAAGTAGACCATTGTCTTTCGCTGTACACAAAAATTAACTCAAAATGGATTAAAGACTTGAAGGTAAGATGTGAAACCATAAAACTATAGGCAGTACATTCTTTGACATCAGTCTTAGAAGCATCTTTTCAAATACCATGTCTTCTCAGGCAAGGGAAACAAAAGAAAAAATAAACAAATAGAACTACATCAGACTAAAGAGCTTCTTCAAGGCAAAGGAGACCAGGAACAAAACGAAAAGACAACCCACCAATTAGGAGAAAATATATGCAAATCACATATCTGACAAGGGATTAATCTCCAAAATATATAAAGAACTCATACAACTCAACAACAAAAAAGCAAACAACCTGATCAAAATATGGGCAGAAGGGGCCGGCCCGGTGGTGTAGTGGTTAAGTTCAGCATGCTCTGCTTTGGTGGCCTGGGGTTTGCAGGTTTGGATCTCGGTCGTGGACCTACTCACTGCTCATCAAGCCATGCTGTGGCGGCAACCCACACACAAAATAGAGGAAGACTGGCACAGATGTTAGCTCAGGGCCAACCTTCCTCAAGCAAAAAGAGGAGGATTGACAATAGATGTCAGCTCAGGGCTAATCTTCTCACAAAAAAAAAAAAAAAAAGAAAGAAAGAAAGAAATGGGCAGAACATATGAACAGACATTTTTCCAAAGAAGATATACAGATGGCCATCAGGCACATGAAAAGATGTTCAACATCACTAATCATTAGGGAAATGCAAATCAAAACTACAATAAGATATCACCTTCTACCTGTTAGAATGGGTATAATTACCAAGATAAAAAATAACAAATGTTGGAGAGGATGTGGAGAAAAAGGAACCCTCATACACTGCTGGTGGGAATGCAAACTGGTGCAGCCTCTATGGAAAACAGTACGGAGATTTCTCAAAAAATTAGAAATACCATACAACCCAGCTATCCCACTACTGAGTATTTATCCAAAGTACTTGAAATCAACAATTCAAAGAGACTTATGCACCCCTATGTTCATTGCAGCATTATTCACAATAGGCAAGACATGGAAGCAACCCAAGTGCTCATCAACTGATGAATGGTATAATATACACACAACTCATCAACTGATGAATGGTATAATATACACACAACGGAATACTACTTAGCCATAAAAAAAGACAAAATCGTCCCATTTGCAACAACATGGATGGACCTTGAGGGTATGATGTTAAGCGAAATAAGCCAGACAAAGACCAACACTGCATGATTTCACTCATATGTGGAAGATAAACAAACATATGGACAAACAGAACAGATTAGTGGTTACCAGAGGGGAAGGGGGTTGCAGGGTGGACGTAAGGGGTAAAGGGGTACATATATATAGTGACTGACAAATAATAATGTAGAGCTGAAATTTCACAATGTTATAAAGTATTATGACCTCAAGAAAATAGTAATAAAAAAATTATTTGTATAGTGTTGTTCCCAGTTCTAAAAGTAACAAGTACGCATAGAAAATCTGGAAAGTACTGACAGATATGGAAAAGAAAATAAAAATCAGTCATGATCTCATAACTCAGAGAAAATAAGTCAACAGTTAGGTGTGTTTTTGTCCAAAATTTAATTGGAATCAGATTATATATTCAGTTTGGGTACACTGTCCGTTTAATGTATGCTCAAAAGCAAATACCAGAAATTACTATCCTTGAGAAAAAAAAAAGAAATGTCCCAGAGTGTACTGTGCCCACTTAGACCTTACAACCTGGCATAAGGCCCCACTCAGTTAAACTTCTCTGCTACAGCTACCAGTGGCCTCCTTGTCACACACTCACGAGTGTTCTTCAAAGTCCTGAGCCTCCTTGCTACTGTTAGCCAGCCCCTTCTCAGACATTTCCTCCTGGGGAGTTTCCTCTCATTTCTGCCGTCTCATTCTCAGGCTCCACCTTCTTCTTTTCCTTCCTGGCGTCCTCACCAAATAGGGGCACTGCCTGAGCTCTCTACTCTGACTGAAGTGACACGTTGTCCTTAGGTCAATTTATCCACGCTTGTGGCTTCAATAATTACTTCTATATTCACGCTTTCCAAATTTCCACCTTCAGTCTCAGTCTCAGGCCTGACCTCTGGTCCTGTGTTCCTAATTATTTGTAGGACATTTCTACCTGGCTTTTCTCATGGCAAAATTAAGCTCAATTTGTCTAAAATCACATTAAGTTATTCACTGAACAAATATTTGCTGAGTGCTGCCTATGAGCTGGACACTGTTCTAGGCAGTGGGGAGACATTTGCAAATAAAATCCTTCAATGACACTTCCGTTGATGACAAGGTCCAACTCTTTAACCTGATACTCTAGCCCTTTCATAATTTTGGCCTAGCTTGCCTCTCCAACTTCTGACTTCTCTTCCGTAATACACTCTTTTCCTCCAAAGTGGAATGCTATTGCTCAAATTTTAGTTTCACCAACTGCAAAACTTTGCTTACAGTTATTTCTGAGGTACCCTCTCCCCACCTCTACCTACTGAAATTCTCTCCACACTTCAAACTCAAATGCCACCTCTTCTACAAGCTTTCTTTGATCCCTGCTCCTAAAACAGTCTCTTTCTTTAAACATCCACAGAATGTCTTTGGTACTACCCCACAATATACATTGCATGCTGCCTGTTCCATCTGAAATGAGGATGATGATCATAATTATCATTTATCAAAAGCCTATTTTGTGGCAGTTACATTACCTGTTACTTTATATCACTAAGCTTCATGATGTGTAATGTGGGTACTATTATCCTCATTTTACAGATGAGGAAACTGAGGCTCAAAGATATATAACTTGCCTGAGGTCACACACCAACCCTACTGGACTAATAGCAACTTCAGAGTAGCGATTATGCTATGTATTTCATTTTTTATAACCGCCACTGGACCTAGAACTATGGCTAGTACACAATGGGTGCTCAGTAAATATTTTTTGAATGAACGTCTGAATAAAGAGTATGTTTTCAAAGCACTAACACCTGTAAACATAAATACCACTCTGGTTTTCTGACAAAAGTATATTTGAATTCATTACCAGCTCGTTAAAGTAAAATTTGACATACTTTCCAACACATTATGTTGATTGGAGATTTAAAATTTTTCTTAGTAGAGAAAGATTCTAAGCTATTGAAACCAGGTTTAAAAACAACATGGCAAAAGGTCAGGTAACAAAGATCTCACTAAGACCTTTTATAGAAACAAAAGCACCTATGCAGCACTTAGGAATTATTTTGTGAACCACTCCAGATCAGTAGCTTGGCTGTTCTCATTTTCCAGTGACTTAGAGCTCAAGCTCTTTCTAATACCAGTAAAGAGATGTTCCCTTTGAAATACCCACAGGCAATCCATTGAAAGCATTTTTCAGTACATCTTTGTGCTTGTTTATTGTGTCCACTTGCAAAGTCACTGAGACATTGATGCCCCAAGATGTTTTCCCAGAAACCAAACTAAATATAAGCATGGTACTTCAAATCTCAGATTGTTTTGCTATTGAAGGCAATAATGTTATTGTGCCCCTATGTCAAATACTGGATTGGAAAGCCAAGGCTTCTGACTGAGAAGCCCATTTCATAAAACTGCCAGAGTTCCAATATGTCCTGCCTTTAGAAACAAAACAGACAGACACAAACTTCAGTTATGTGAGTGTCTCAAAATGCAGACTCTACACTTTCCATTTCCCTTTACCTCCATGGCAGGGAAGAGTGATTAAAAAACACAGAAAACCACCACTCCAATTATCTTCACCCTAGGACTGAGGTGAACAAGGCAAAAACTCCCATCATAGAAACCACATGTTGCTAGTCAGCCTCCAGCTGTAACGGGAAGTAAACGACCAGTGCATACAGGCACCATGAGCCAAGCCAGCTGGTGTGGGCTGAATATGTGACAGACTGCAACAACAATGTAACCACCACTCCAAGAGGGTACAGTGAGACCCAGTCTTGCAAGATGCCCAAAAAGAGCTAGGGAAGTAGTTTTAGATTTAAAGATGTCATCAGCTCATATAACTATTTAGATCTTCTACTTGAGCCTCAGTAATGGGGGCTGTGTTTCCAAACCCAATACAGGACTGAATTTCATCCAATTTTCTCACATAACTCCTCAAATTGAGTTAACGTGAGGAAAAATCACTTGACTTTACTGAGAATAATCATCTTCACATGCATGGTTTAGAGTCTGTCTTATAAAGTGCTTGATAAACTTCTTGATAAATACATGTATTAACCCCGCAAGAGAGAGTGGAGTAAAGCAGCAGGACTATTTCAAAGATGATGAAAGAGAGACCAAGATGACTCACCTATGTCAGTCGAAGGCCCCGTGGGGGAAAGAAAGGAGGTTCCTGGAATCCCTGTCTAATTACTAAGTCCTGTGGGCCACCGAAGTTCAACTACCTTTTAAATCACCTTAAATCGCCCAGGGGCCCTGACGTTAGAAGGACCATAAACAAGGAGTAAGTAGGTTGAGTCCAACCCACGAGCCACCCAGGTCTGAGTTTGTTCAACGGGACAGAAGTGTGGCAATGTGAAGAACACAAACTTCTGACACCAGAAAGGTTCATGTCCCAGCACTGCCTTCTAAGCTGAATGACTTCCAGCAAGTCAGGCTGACTCAGGACTTTTGGGCCTGCCTTATCTGCAAAATGGAAATCCTGCCAATGCCTGCCCCCATCTACCTTAAAGAGTTGTGAAGCATAAATGCAGATAATGTATGTGAAAGTTCTTCGTAAAATCTGAAACAATTACTACTCCTATTAGAAGCTAGCTGATTCCTAACCACACAACCATTTATACCCAACAAACATTTACAGAGGATAGACAAGTACCCAAACACTATGTTAGATGTTAGAGACACAAAGTACAGCTCCTGCCCTCGAAGAGCTTAATAGCTAGTGAGGAAACAACACAAAACCAAGTGTAAAAAGTACCTTAACAGAAGTATACAAAATGTGTCACAGGAACATAAGTAAGGAATCATTACTAATCAAGGGACAATAAAGGGTCTTAAGTGACAGAACACAATTAAACAACATAATGACAAGTATACAGAGATGACTTCAGTTGAAAGAAACCAAAGACAAGGGAAACAAACACAAACAAAACCAATCATACCTGCTCTAGAAATGATGCTGCTTCTGGCATCTACAGTATGTGGAATCTACAGTAACAGCTTCAAAGGTCCCACCAAAGAGTGAGCTCAAAGTAAACTAACAACTGCACAAACGGAAGGTATGAGTGCAGAGGGCTTCCTCACAGGCTGCTCAAGTCTTTCTGACCCATAGAAACATCCCTGGCCAACAGAAGGCTTTTGCTGGGTGGCTGGGATGTCATGGAAAATGAATAATGACCTCACTTCCTGTTGACTTTAACTCCTTAGTTCACTGCAGCTGATTAGCAGAAGGGAGAATACTTACAACTTTAACCTTCAAAACAACAATAAGCTTATGGGTTGACACATATTCACAAAACTGGTTCCTTTGGGCATTTAGGGTGAATGTATACGAGAAGTAATTAACAGATTTTTTTCTTTCTCCTCTACACTTGAACCTGCTAAAATATGAGCCTGGGTCTTTGTTAAATGGCATCCAGCACGTACCAGACCCATGGTAAGGTCTAAGCAAAAGGTGACTCACTTCTTATTTGAAAGGGCAGACATACTCCGTGGTAATGGGCTGCCTCCATGAGCCCTCCCTCCCCTTTGGACTTAATCTGTGACAATGACCTTGGCTACCAAGCAGCCTCTTGTTAGGAGTTCTGCTCCCAATTCTGTTAGGAAACAGGCACAGCTGGCAAAGGCAGACAGAACGCTGTCTTTGACCCTCAAAGATCAGGACAAGGCAAGGCAAAATAACAAGCTGAGCCTTTGTTATTTTACTATGTACAACATGAAGGCCAGAAAAATCTCTGCCCATCATACACGACAAAGGAAAAGTTTACAAAGTATGAATGAGAAGAACAGTAGGAACTACCTTTTCATCCCCACATCTGGGATTAAATTTCTTTTATTATGGACAACTATCATTAGAATGCAATGGACTTTTACAAAGCAATACTGCAATGTGTAAACATTCCTGAGCTCTGATCGGTCTACATGTCTTTGACTGTTTTGATCTGACATTAGGATGACAGGCATACCACAGCTGGGACTCAAATAGTTGCCCCACATCAGAGACTATGCTATACTAAACTCTTTTAAAATGTCCTCCAGAGGACTCCTTCAATGTGGATGGACTCATGTTAAATGTGGAATGACGTATTTAATAAAATGTTTAAAAACAAAATAAAGATAGTTCCTATAATTCCTAAGCTAAGACCAAGATTAGAGTCATAGCTAGTATTTATTGAGCACTTACTAAAGGGCAGTCATTATGTTAAGCCCTTTATCTGCATTATGTTGTTAAATCCTCACAACAATCCTATCAGAGAACTGCTATTATTATTACCACTTTACAGATTAGGAAATTGAGATTTAAAGAAATGAAGTACCTTGTCCAAAGTAATATGGCCAGTAAGTGAGTGGAAACAAGACTCGAAAATGCACACACAGTCCTGTATGACAATTAATAGCAAATTAATTACCCTGAGATAATACAGCTAAAATTTTACACACATAGTGCTTTGAATTTTAGTATCAAACGCTGGCAACTTTAACTAATGTTATTTATAATCTTTCTGTTTGTTAATCCCACAACTCAGAAAGTTAATGGTTAAATATCATCTTTACACCCAGGGAAAAAGTTTATACTTAATTTACAAAAAAAAAAAATCACTTCAGTAATACTTCTGTGTCATTTAAGTTCTCTAAGCGAATGTGGATGAGAGGTCCCTGAACAAACAGAATAAAAGGCTGCTCTCTAAATCGCCAACCTCAATTCTCTTAGTGACCTTGGATACAGCACTTGGAATGTCTGCAAGGGTGTAATAACTGTGACTTCATTTAGGCCAAACAAGTGCTTTTGCAAATGTTTACATAGTCCTAATTGCCCAAAACTTTATTACTAAAGTTTCCCCAAGACACCATTTTTCATTTAGTCAATAAATAGAAACACTTGTAAAAAATGTTTGCTTAAAAAAACATGCAAATAAGTATTTCTGCCAAAAGAATTAAAAGAAATATTTTCAAATTAGATGTTACTATAGATAATTAAAACATATTTTAACTAAGTCATGTCCAAATAAATTGCCTCCTTCTAAAACCAACTTAACTTTTTTCGGTGAGAGTGAGAGGACAAATATCAATGTATATGAGGTTCAAACAAAATAACAAAGTTGTCTCACAACCTTCAGTCTTGTTTCTTAAGTGTATTAAAAGAGGATATGCCCAGGTTTCATATGACCACGCTACAATGAAAACACAGACATCATATATAACCTTTCAGTAAAGGGCATTTACTGTTGGACCACAAGATCTGGAGTTAGAAGACTTGAGTTTGAACCTTCCATGCACTACTACCAGATGTGACTCTGGGCAAGTCATTTGAAACTAAGTTCCAGTTACTTCCACGTAGGTCAAATAAGGACACCTGTCCTGCCTTCTTCAAAAGATGTTTTGGAGCGTAAATCGAATGACATAATGGAGTGCTTTGTGAACGCCAAAGTAGGGTACAGGATGCCGACAGGGGTCGTCTGTATGATACCAGGGAAAGGGTCACCACATTCTCTTTGATCTCCTCCCACTATAAACCAACCAACCAACTAGTCGATTGAGTGGTAACAGCAATCAGTTCAGGAAGCACTAAGATAAGGTTTTAATTTACTCAAGGGTTCTTTCTGCACTGTGCAAGGCAGCATGAGTTGCTGTGCATCAGCTTTTCTGGTCGGATTCAGTACTGCAAGATGCAGGATGATTCAAAAGGAGTATCTCTTCTCAAAGAAGAATAAACAAGTAAATCCCTCCCTGTCCCCCAAGTGCCTCTACAGCTAGGATTCTTCTCCCTTCTCCCTTTTTCTTCCCATTTTTTGAAGATATTTGTTCTTTCTGAGTCTTTCTGAGTGAGTCAGATTTCTGATTCCACTTCTCACCACCCATTCATTCTCTCCAATAAGCAATCTGGTTCTGCCTCAGCTGAAACCGCACAGGCAAATGTCACCAACAACATTCTTGTTGCTAAACCCAAGAGACTTGTTGCTGCACATCTGACCTCTCAGCAGTACTTGCCGGTTGAACCCCCACTCTGCCTTGCTCTCACGAATTCACTGAACAGTCTCTTCTGGTACCTCTCCTTTTCTCAGTCCCCTGCATGAACTCACTTTCCTATGCCCATATCATAAAGGCAGGTGCTCCTCCATTTTCCCCATGACCCTCGCATTCAGTTCCTTTTCTGCCTGAGTAATCTGCATCCCTGTGGCTTCAGCTGCAATCCACATGGTGGATGAGGAAGAGATTGGTCTCCCGAGCTCTGACTCACATATGCAACTGCCTTTTGAATGTGCCCTAACTCCTAATATACAGAAAACCCAACTCCTCATCTTCCCCTCAACCTGCTCCTGCTCCTGGCAGTCTCCATTTAGTGAAGGACATCATCATCCGCCCCAGAAAGATGAATATCAGCCTTGACCCTTCTGGCTCCTCACCTGCAATCACTCCAAACCAGCAAGTCATATTAACTCTACCTCTACAAGATCTGCCAAATTTATTCATTCTCTCCTTCTTTACTGCCTTGGTTCAGACACCACCATCCAGGCTCCCTCTTTTCAGTCTTGCCCTCCATGAATCCATTCACCACATTGCAGCCAGGGTGGGCTTTCTAAAATTAAAGCCCTGTTATCTTCTGGATAAACCATACACTCCTTAATATTGCCTGTAAGAGCTCAGGGCCCCTTACTTTCCTGGACTTCTCTCCACACCCCAACCACCACCACACAGGCACACAACTTGGCTTATTCTAATTCAGCCTTCAGGTCTTTGCTGAGATATCACTTCTTCCCTGGCCTCCCACACCCATTTTGGACATCCCTTTTAAGTGTTCTCATAGCACCCTGATTTCCTCAATTATAATGCTTTTCACTCTGTAAAAATCGCCTGTTTACTTGTGTGTCTTCCCAACTAGAATAAGCTTCATGAAGGCAAGAAATGTGCCCACTTTGTTCAAGACTATATTCCTGGCTTCAAGTACAAGAGCTATGTGCCATGGCACAAAAAAAGTGCTCACTTCTTACTTGTGCAATCAATGAATCAATGAATCCCTGAGGGTAGAAGAGAAGTTGTTCTGGAAAAGTTCAAGTGCTAATAAATATGGATCAAGAACACATGGGAGGAGATCATTTAGCTAATTTCCTGGAGTATAAAAACTGCTGGTTACATTTCTGACATTTTCTAACCTATAATATATGCTCCCTGTTCTGTGACTGAAAATCTGCATTTATAATCATATTTACAGGTGAAGTAGATATTTAGCAATTTCCCAATTAGATAAATGTCCACAAGTAAACTGGATAATGCAGAGCAGAGCAGCTTTAGCTTATACTGAATTATAAATTGGTTACACTAATCAAGATAACTGGACAAACAAATCTCTACCATACTCATAAATGTGGCATATAATCAGGGAATCCACCTTTAAACACAGAACTCAAATTAACAACTAATGAGTGTATGAAAAACAAACAAAACGTTAATGAAAATAACACGCCTGACATCTCAATGCAATGGCCTCTATATTTGATTTTGGATTTTGCTGATAATTCATGTTGCCATCACGATTAATTATACTTGTGGACCAAATAAAGTTCTTACCTTATTGTCAGTATGAAGGTAAATTATGTGGACTTCTTATTGTCTGTCTGGTAATATCTACAGCAGCCAATGAAATAGAGCAAACACAATGCATGGAATTACACTGGTGGTCATTTTTACCAACACTCTCATTCAGTACTGACTTCTCTGAATTATTTAGCTTGCACAGGAGCTCCAAGCTAGACTACTTATGAACCAAATACAAAATCCACTCTAAAAGAAAATGGAAAAATAACAAAGAAATTCCTTGCTAGATATCCTTTCATACAGTTGCTTTTAAGGCGTTAACATTCCCCATGAAGAATATCAGCATTTGGCTATCAGCCAATGGGGCAACAGACACTTTCTGACTCTTCTACAGGTGTGGGAGGATAGGGTGAAGTGAAAATAGGAAAGGGAGCCAGTGGAAAAATGGAGTAGCAATGGTTTGGTGCTCCTGGGAACTGTCTAGAGATGGAGAATCCTAAAAAATCTCCCCAAATGATCTAACCTTTTCCAGGTTTCTACTAAAATCAGGTCTTCTGAAATTAGTAAGTAAAATAGCACCCATCTACCTGCTTGCTTCTTAAATATGTAAATGTAGGACTTGACTTCAAGTATTATGGGAAGGCTGCACACATGATTAAACTGGAATAGAGTAGATCAGATTTCTGATAAATATTCAATAAATATTAGCTTTGGATGTTTTTTTAATGCAGATGTTACTAGCGTAGGTCCAGCTTGGTTTTCCTAGTCATAACATGCAGGGGTCTTTCTTTTGCAAATGGTTACGTATCCATCATAGTTCTTTGTTTTCCACTTGTATAATTAACCTAGGTCTATAGCCCAAAGCCTAAAATCCATCAATCTGGGAGAAAACTAAAGACTTTTAATGTAAATTCAACCTTGCACCTTCTTTTTCTTTTACATCAGTATGATATTCAGTGATCCTTCCCCCACAAAGCTTCCACTGATTACCCTATGGAGAAATAAATTATCCAACTTTATTTTCAGTCTTTCCAACAATATTTATCATTTCCTATCTCATAGTTTTTCTAAAACAATCACTTTCTGCCACATAGTTATTTATGGATTTTTATTTTCTCCATTATTTGACTGGACAACGTTTTAGATTCATTGTATTCCTCACATGTAGAGACTTTTAAAATAGTGTTTACTGACTATTGTGATTATAAACAACTAATACATGTTCACTGTTCAACATTTTAAAAATACAGAAAAGTATAAAAGGGAAAATAAGCAAATGCCTATTCACCCTCCAAGGGGAAAAAGCACCACCTCATTTGGGTCCTGTCAGCCCCTTTCCTAGGTAGGTAGATCTTTCTGTTTTTTTAAACATAGTTGAGAGCACACTGTAGATACAGTTCTCTATCCTATTTTTCACCCATTTAGCAATAATTGCAAACACTTTTCCACACCATTGAAATTCTTCATAAATATCCTTTTAAATGTCTGTATAATACCGTATCTTTTGATGATACCATAATTCATTTAAACTGTTGCCCTGTTGTTAGGCATTTAGACTATTGCCAATATCTGACTTTTCTAACCAAAGCCATATTAAGCATTTGTGATCATTAACTTTTAAAAAATTTCTCATAAGTTCCTTTGGATAGACTGCTAGAAGTGGAATTACTGGGTCAAAGGGCAGGAACATTAGTGAGGCTTTTCACATATTTAGCCAATGAGCTTTTCAGAAAGGTTATAACATTTGCACACCTCACAGCATGTGAGACTGTGCTCCACTGCAACACTAACTGATGTGGAAATTGCAATTTTTTAAAATCTATGTAAATTTGAGAGCTGGAAAAAATGGTATCTTGCTGTTGTTTCAATTTCATTTCTTTGATGACTGGAAAGAGAATGCATTTTCGTATGTCATTAGCCATTTAATTTTCTCTTCTATGGATAGTCTGTTCCTGTCTTTGGCCCATTTTTCTGTTGGAGTCTGCGTTAGTTCTCTATTGCTATATCCACAAATTTCCACAAACTTACTAGCTAAAAACAACACCCATTTCTTATTTCACAATTCTGAAGGTCAGAGTCTGGGTAGGCTTGGCTGAGTTCTCTGCTCAGAGTTTCTCTCACACAGCTGAAATCAAGGTGTTGGCCAGGCTGGGCTCTTAACTAAAGGCTCTGGTAAAGAATCTAGTTCTAAGCTCATTCCATTTGTTGGCGGAATCCAGTTTCCTGTGGCCCTAGGTCAGAGGTTCCAGTTTCCATGCTGGGCTACTCTCAGCAACTCTAGGCCCCCTGCATTTCTCAAGGCTGCCCTGTTCCTTCTCAAATGTCCCCTCCATCTTCAAAACAGCAACAGCATGTTCAGTCCTTCTCAGGCTTCAAATCTCTCTGATTTCCCCAGCCAGGGACAGCTCTCCACTTTTATAGGCTCCTGTGATTAGATTAAGACCACCCGGAAAATTTCCCTATTTTAAATTCATCTGTGCCATATAACATAACACAATCAAGGGAGTGATATTTCATCATATTTACGGGTTCCAGGGATTAGGCATGCAATCTTGGTGGAGGGACATTTTTAGAATTGTACATGCCATGGAATGCCATAGAATCTTAGGTGGTGTTTCTTTTTCTTTCTTTTATTTTTTTTTTGCTGAGGAAGATCTGCCCCGAGCTAACCTCCATTGCCAATCCTCCTCTTTTTTTTTTTGCTTGAGGAAGATTAGCCTGGAGCTAACATCTGTGCCAATCTTCCTCCACTTTTTCTGTATGTGGGACACTGCCACAGTATGGCTGGTGAGTGGAATAGGTCCACGCCCGGGATCCGAACCCTGGAACCCAGGCCACCCAAGCGGAGTATGCAGAACTTGAACCACTCAGCCCCAGGGCTTCTTTTAATTTGTTTGTGCTCTTTATGATGTCTTAATTGCGTGAATTTACTAAATAAATGAATCTTACTGATGACTACCAGAAGCTGTACTTTCACAATGGCAAAGGCAACTGTGGATGGGGCTGTTGTGTGCTAATAATGATTTTGAATACATAACTTTGCTAACACTAGTATTTTAAAAAATTTTTGATGTTGGGAAAATAACACATTATATAAAATTTACCATCTTAACCATTTTTAAGTGTACTGTTCAGTACTGTTAAGTATATTCACATTGTTGTACAACCAATCTCTAGATCTCTTCATCTTGCAAGACTGAAATTCTATACCCATTGAACAACTCTCCATTTTGTCCCTCTTCTCAGCTCCTGGCAACCTCCATTTTACTTTCAACATGGTATGTTTTTATTTTACGCATTTATTAACAAACGTGTATAGAGCAGTTACTACATGCATTGTTCCAAGCACTTTAAAAATACTAACTCATTTAATGCTCATAATAACCCTATGAGATCAGTATTGTTATTATTCCCATCCTACAGATTAAGAAACACAGCATGTCAGCTGCCCAAGGTCACACAATATGAAGTGGCCAGGCAGGAATTCAACCTAGTCTGGCTTTATAGTTCTTGCTATGAATCATTGCATTGTGAACAGATTCACTGTAAAGACAAACTCATCAGGCATGAACATTATTTCCTTGATGTACATGATTTTAAAACACTTCTCCATGTGCCATTTAACCTAATATTCTTCTACTGACTAAAAGTTAGGCTATGTGACCATGGTGACACAAGTCTACTGACCTTCTAGCCCAATTTTGGTTAAGGCATTTTCTTGAAGTTACTGAAATAAAAATTGCCTTGTGTTTTTTAGATACACCAATTGTCACTTACATGTGGTATTTAATAATAAAAATTCCTTATTAATGAATACAAATCAATGCATTATGACTAATGAAATTAAAATATTAAAGAAAAAAAAAAAAAACCTAGGTGTTTCTCTTTTCCAAGGAGGAGAAAAGAAAAGGAGGAAAACAATTTCCAAATCAGTTGACAGCAGCATGGCTCAATCTCGATTTACTTGGTAAACTGACACCTGCCCTGCCTGGCAGGCCATGCGTCTGGACCTGTTTCGTCTGACTTGTTTGTCGGAGGCGGGTCTGAAATCCCCTCACCGTGACTGAGTAGCTGGGTGATCCTCCCCCGGAAGCCCGAATCCCGCCTGCCGTCCGTCACACGCTGTCACCGTCACTCACATGGCGTCACCATCTCTCACAGCGTCATTCACTGAACAGAAAAACCAGCGGGTCGACTGAGGACCACCGCTGCGTCTCGGGAGCCCCGCCCGACGTGAGGTTCGGTTCCAGGACCAGGACCAGAACTAACCCTACAGACAGGATGCGCTCTCCTCTCACCCGGTCTCTCCTCAACCCCGGTCTCTCCTCACCCCGCGTCTCTCCTCTCACCCCAGGTCTCTCCTCTCACCCGGTCTCTCCTCTCACCCCAGGTCTCTCCTCACCCCCCGTCACTCCTCTCACCCCAGGTCTCTCCTCTCACCCGGTCTCTCCTCTCACCCCAGGTCTCTCCTCTCACCCCAGGTCTCTCCTCACCCCCCGTCACTCCTCTCACCCCAGGTCTCTCCTCTCACCCGGTCTCTCCTCTCACCCCAGGTCTCTCCTCTCACCCCAGGTCTCTCCTCACCCCCGGTCTCTCCTCACCCCGCGTCTCTCCTCTCACCTCGTCTCTCCTCTCACCCCAGGTCTCTCCTCTCACCCGGTCTCTCCTCTCACCCCAGGTCTCTCCTCACCCCAGGTCTCTCCTCACCCCGCGTCTCTCCTCTCACCCGGTCTCTCCTCTCACCCCAGGTCTCTCCTCACCCCGCGTCTCTCCTCTCACCAGGTCTCTCCTCTCACCCCAGGTCTCTCCTCACCCCCCGGTCTCTCCTCACCCCGCGTCTCTCCTCTCACCTCGTCTCTCCTCTCACCCCAGGTCTCTCCTCTCACCCGGTCTCTCCTCTCACCCGGTCTCTCCTCTCACCCCAGGTCTCTCCTCACCCCCGGTCTCTCCTCACCCCAGGTCTCTCCTCTCACCCCAGGTCTCTCCTCTCACCCCAGGTCTCTCCTCTCACCCGGTCTCTCCTCTCACCCCAGGTCTCTCCTCACCCCGCGTCTCTCCTCACCCGGCGTCTCTCCTCTCACCCCAGGTCTCTCCTCACCCCCGGTCTCTCCTCACCCCCCGTCTCTCCTCTCACCCGGTCTCTCCTCTCACCCGGTCTCTCCTCACCGCCGGTCTCTCCTCACCCCGCGTCTCTCCTCTCACCCCAGGTCTCTCCTCTCACCCGGTCTCTCTTCACCCCCCGTCTCTCCTCGCACCCCAGGTCTCTCCTCACCCCCGGTCTCTCCTCACACCCCGTCTCTCCTCACACACAATTCATGACAGGAGCAGACGCCGCGTCATGCCACCTCCCTCACCCGTCACCCGCCGCACTGAACGGCGGTCTCCGGCACCAAACAACCCAGAGCAGGAAGAGGCAGAAGCACCGCGACCCCGGAGCTTCCCGGCCCCACAGCGCTGTCACCACAGCCCCATCGCCTCCCCTCCCCCGCCGGGCGCTGGCAGACGCTCACCTGGCCGCCGCCTCTCCCCTCGCCTGACGGCCTGCGGCCTGCTCCCGGCGGGGGCCTCCCGCCTCCGGGAGGGCCCGCCTGACGATGCCGCCGCCTCACGATGCCGCCGCTGCCGACCGCTGCGCCCCTGTATTGACAAGCGCGTCGCGGTCCCGCTCTGAAATACTTCCCCGGCCCAGGAAGCGAGGCCCGGCACACAGGTTCCAGGCTGCAGGAGCGTCCTCCTTCCCGGACGCCCTGCCGGCGCGCGCCGTCTGCTGATGCCACACCACACAGCGCACCACACGGTTCCTCACACCTTTGGGGACAGTGGCGCGTGCGGGTCTCCGCACTGTTCTCCCGACGCCCCCATGCATGTTGGCAATCGGAACACACCGGGGACCCGACCGCTTTTAGCAGCCCCTGTCCAAGAGAATGACCAGAGATGCCAGCTCTTTCTGAAAGTGGACCATCAGAACTGTTAAAAAACGGGTCTGCTGAGTGAGCCCTAAAGATCTGGGCTTATTTGACGATCGTGAGGCGGGCACATGGACAGGAGCTCCCGGAGCTGTACCGGCTGGAAGACTTCCATAGGCGGAAGGACGGACAGGGAAGCTATTCTAGCAAAAAGCAGATGGTTTGTGGCAAGGTCGCTTCCTTTAGGGGACGGCAGGGGTCCATCAGGCAGGTGGCCTCACCAGCGCTGAGCAGGACATTCCTGAGACTGGTGTAAGATTCCGTTTCTGGGAGAACCGAAACTGTAATTAAGTCTGGGTGTGGTGACCTGGAGCTTAGCATAAGTGACTCCATTTGGGGCCTGTTGTCTTGGGTTTCTTTGTTTTGTTTTTGTTTTTGGTGAGGAAGATTGGCCCTGAGCTAACATCTGTGCCCATCTGCCTTTATTTTCTATGTAGGTCACCACCACAGCATGGCTTGATGAGTGGTGTAGGTCTGCACCTGGGATCTGAACCCAGGAACCCCCGGCCACTGAAGTGGAGCCCCCGATATACCACCCGGTGCCCCCCCCCCCCCCCCCCCCGTTGTCTTGTTTTTAACAGAACCTAGAGATTGCTTCTCATTTCAGGTTTGGAGCTGGATGAAAATCAGTTTTCACTGCCCTTTCATTTTGTAGCCAGCAATTTGAAAGGGGATGGTTTTGAGGGGAGGTCTTCAACCCTCAATCTGATTCCCAGCAAAACAGAAAGTGTGTGTGTGTGTGTGTGTGTGTGTGTGTGTGAGCACTGGTGGGCCACCAGGGTACTCCTTAGTGAGACACCCCCATCCCACCCTGCCCACAGTTACTTTGGCCACTTTACAAGAGGATACGGTAGTCTGGCTGGAAGACCTTTCTTGAAATTTCCCCACTTTATTCTCCATCATAGCATATTTCTTAGCCATTTTCTTAATTTATAATTACACATTTATTTATTTACCTGTTTTATTGGCTTCTCAACCCCCACCCTAGCCTCACCTATAAACTCCCTGAGGGCAGGAACTATTTCAGTTTCACTCACCACCACATAAAAGGCACACAGCACAGTGCCCAATGTATATATGTTTGAATGAACGCATGAAGAAATGATGCAAAAAATTGCCAAAGGAGAAAAAGCAGCATGATAGGAATGGAAAAATCTGATTCCCCCATCCCCCTTAAAGATTAATAAGAAAATCTTTAAAGACTGAATTTTTAAAAAAATATGTCCTTTAAAATCTCTTCAATAAATGGTGTTGGGAAAACTGGAGAGCCACATGCAAAAGAATGAATGTGGACCATCTGCTATCACCACTCACAAAAATTAACTCAAAATGGATCAAAGACCTGAAGGTGAGACCTGAAACTATAAAACTCAGAAGAAAATATAGGCAACACACTATTTGACATTGGTCATAAAGGAATCTTTTCGGATGACATGCCTACCCAGACTAGGGAAACTAAAAAAAAATAAGCAAGTGGGACTTTATCAGATTAAAGAGCTTCTACAAGACAAACGAAACCAGAATCAAGATGAACAGACAACCCACCAACTGGGAGAAAATATTTGCAAAACATATATCTGACAAGGGGTTAATCTCCATAATATATAAAGAACGCACACAACTGAACAACAAAAAAACAAACAACCCGATCAAAAAATGGTCAGAGGAAATGAACAGAAACTTCTCCAAAGAAGATATACAGATGGCCAATAGGCACAGGAAAAGATGTTCAATATCACTAATCATCAGGGAAATGCAAATCAAAACAACACTAAGATATCACCTCACACCCATTAGAATGGTTATAATCACCAAGAAAAAAAACAACAAATGTTGGAGAGGATGTGGAGAAACAGGAACCCTCATACACAGCTGGTGGGAATGCAAACTGGTGCAGCCTCTATGCAAAATGGTATGGAAATTCCTCAAAGAATTAAAAATACAATACCCTATGACCCAGCTATCCCAGTGCTGGGAATCTATCCAACAAACCTGAAATCAACAATCCAAAGAGGCTTATGCACCGCTATGTTCATTGCAGCATTATTCACTATAGCCAAGAAGTGGAAGCAACCTAAATGTCCCTCGACTGATGATTGGATCAAGAAGATGTGGTATATATATACAATGGAATACTACTCAGTCATAAAAAAAAGACAAAATCGTCCCATTTGCAACAATATGGATGGACCTGGAGGGTATTATGTTAAGTGAAATAAGCCAGAAAGAGAAAGACAAACACTGTATTATCTCACTTATATGTGGAATATAAACCAACACATAGACAGAGAAAACTGTATTGTGGTTACCAGGGGCAATGGGGGAAGGGGGTGGGCACAAGGGGTGAAGGGAGACATATATATGGTGATGGACAAACAAAATGTACAACCCAAAATTTCACAATGTTATAAACTATTAAAACATCAATTAAAAAAAATATCCTTTAGTTGATGTTTAGAGTTTAAATAAGTTTCAAAAAAAAAACCGACACTGCAATTTGAGATACATTTCTTGTTCCCTAAACACGCAGTGTTCGCTTTTGCCTCAGGACATCTGTACATGTCGCTTCCTCTGATGAAAGCTCTCACCCCTGCCCCATCCCTTTACCCTTGCCAACTTCTTCCTCTTTAATAAGCAAGTGACATTACTCTCTCCTGGAAACCTCTGACAGAGGAAACTGTTCCCTTATGCACGCCCAGAGGAACTCACATGTTCCTCTCTAAACGCACGCATCGCAGTGTGCCGAATTCACCTTTATACTTATCAGTCTTCCTAGACCAGTGATTCTCAAACTTCAGCATGTAAGAGAATCTTTTAGAACGATGCTTCTCAAACTTTAATGTGTAGGGATCCTGTAAGATGCAGATTAGGATTCAGGAGGTCTGTGGTGGGGCCTCTGCACCTCTAATGAACTCCCATGTGATGCCACATTCCTAATGTCAAGGCTCTTGGATGCTTGTTAAAAATGCAAATTCCTGGGCCACACTCCCACAGATTTTTCTTCTGAAGGTCTACGACAGGGTCCTGAATTCTGTGACTTTAACAAGGGCCTCAGAGCACTTCCGATATAGATGATCAATGGAGAACCCTTTGAAAAAAACTATACCAGTCTATGAAGTTCGAGGGCAGGCCCGTGCTTTGTCATTGTTTTCCCACCATGCATTACCCACAGAGTCTGGCACATAAAATGAATTAAAAAGCCACATTTGCAGAATGACTAAATTTTACTCACTATCACTAATACAGATCCTCAGCACCGAACCAAATGGCTGATCCAGGAAAGAGATGAAAAGCCAAGGCTAAGAACAGTCTTAGCTGGGCAGCTGCTGGCTCGCAGGCCTCCATTTGGTCAGCAGGGGACATTTTGCTCCTCTAACTTTAAAATATTTAAGTTCATGTCTCCATTCCAAAGGCGGTCTGCTAACAGCAGCCCCACCGTCTATTTTCTCAATAGACTTTATTTTCCAGAGCAGTTTTAGGTTCACAGCAAAGTTGAGTGGAAAGTACAGCCATGTATCCCTGCCCCCACACACCTCCCCTACTATCACTGCACAACCTCCCCCACTGTCAACATCCTGCACCACAGTGGTACATTTGTTACAACTGATGCACCTACATGGACACATCATTATCACCCCAAATCCATAGGGCCACCTGTCTGTTTATACCTCTTAGACCCCACAGTTATACTACCAATTAAATCCCTGTTTGCTCAAGGTAGTTTGAGTTGGTTTCTGTCCTTTACAACTGAAAGTATCTTGACTAAAGCTCCACCTTTCCGGACTTACCTCCCACATGTGCCTTTTCTCCACTATACTCCAGATTCACATGTTTTTATCATTCCTAGATATTCTTCTTTTCCTACTATCCTGCTTTAGACTGCCCCATTATATCCCCTTCTGCATCCACTGAAAGGCAGGGATCTTGGCTGATTCATCTTTGCGTTTTCCACAACATTTATCATGGTACCTAGTAAATGATCTCAATAAACGTGCTTTAAAACAAAATGAGATACCAGATGACATGTAAGAGGATTTTATTATTATAGCCCTTCATTAATTTTTTTCCTTTTAACCTTCATTTACTAAAGTAATGGTCAAGCCAAGATTCAATAAAGCAATGCTGTCTTCTAAGAAATAAAACAAAAGTCTCATCAAAAATGTTTTAAACTTAGAAAATTTGGGGTGCTATTTATAGCTTAAGGTTTACAAGCAAAGTATCTCACCCCATTTCCCCAAATATGCCCAAGTAAAGATGATTAGGATATTTACTGAGAGCAATGTAATATACAGTCATGCATTGCTTAACGTTAGGGATATGTTCTGAGAAGTGGGTCGTTAGACCATTTCGCATTGTGCGAACATCATAGAGTGCACTTACACTAACCTAGATGTATAGCCTACTATACACCTAGGCTACATGGTACTAATCTTATGGGACCACCGTCATACATACAGCCCGTCGTTGACTGAAACATCATTATGCAGCATGTGGCTATAATTTGTTTGTCTCCTTAGGTAAGATTAAAAGCATTTGAGGTGTAGAATACTCAAGTCATAAATGGAGTCACTCGTTGAAGGTACAAATGAGCTTCTTATTTAGCTGGTAGGCACCCACAAAGCCATACGCACTGTTAAAATATTGAAACAGTTCCAAACAGGCTGGTAACTACCTTCTGTCCCTAAGCTTCCTAAGTGTCCCAAGTCTCTTTCCATGGAACTCCCTCCCCATCCATCTTAAGATCCAACACCCAGAGGATTAATACCTGACCCTATTTTGCTGGGAAGGTGAGTATTGACAGGACCCTGCTCTTGCATTAGGGCCAGGATTCTTTCTGATTAGTTGATGGTCAGGCCATACGTGTTTTTAAGTCTTTTGGCTATCACTCCTACAAACAGATAAACAGAACAAAAATGAAAAGCCTTCAGCAAGGGAAAACATTCAATGATCCCCACACTACCACCACATGCTATGTCTTTTTTAACCAGAAATATCAAGAATAAGTGATCCAATCTTACAGAAATACTTTAGTAGGGCAATGTGAATGTCGTTCATTTTAATCATTCAACAAGCACGTGCTACAGGAACTAATTGTCCTTTGGGTAGGGGTTCATGGGTTTATGGTGGCTTGTATAATGGTTAGTATTAACCAGGGGCCTCCATTAAGAGCTTACTTGTTGAGGGAATGGTCTAGAAAGTTAAAACCTTGTAAAAGGAAAAGTTTCTCAATCTTGATGTGGGACAGAAATTTTTTGTATGATATATTCTCAACTTCCGTCTGGAAAAACCTAGCATTCCTGATAAAATGCCTAAGCAATCTGCAAAGTTTAGATAAACTTTAACAGCATTAAGAGTTGTTGCAGGTTGAGTTCCCAGGAAGCAGACTTTGAGAGAGAGTTCACCATGCAGGGAGGGCCCTTGGGATCAGCACGTGTGTATGGTAAGGGACGGGATCCCAATTGGGCAGGGGGAGAGGTAGAGCTATGAGACCCAGCACCAGCCTCAGCCAACCCCATGAAGACCTCCGAGACAGAGTGGCCCTTCAGAGGCTTTGAATAGTCCTGAATTGGGCCAAGAACAATGATGTGCTGGCAAATCGACTGTCTGAAAAAACAAAAGCCCTGATTAATTAGTATTTGCCAATTTCCGTGGTGTCAATACCACACCATGCCTAATTTCAAGCTCTAGAGGTCGTGTCACTGAACATGGAGTGGGAAATGTGCACAGTCAGGCCTCAAGAGTCAGCAGAAGCCAGCTCCAGCACACCAATGACCCAGATGGCCAGGCCTTTAGGCTCCCACATCCACTCTGGGAGGCGGCAAGGCAGCTCTCTGAAATCTCTGATACAGATCCAAAGCGGCTGACAGCTGAAGGCAATCTGCCGACAACAGTGGGGGCGAGTCCTTTTTTGGTGGGGGATCTGGGCAGCCTGTCACCAACTCTGCCATACTCGTTCTGGGAACCAGTCACCTGCCCACTCAACTGTCAGTCAAGAGTCTAGTCACCCTCCACCTTTAGATGGTGGAGCTAATATATAAACATATGTAAAGACTTCCAGCAGTCCCAAACAGTAAATATCCAGAGTGACGAAGGCAAAAGCAACTTCAGAAGTTCAGAAAATCAGAAAATTGGAAGGAGGATGGAGCTGCTCAGATAGGCCTCTACAAAAAAGCAAGGGTTTGAGCCTGTGTTGAAGGATAAGCAGAGGTGAGGTAGAAAAGCAGAGGAGATTGAACAGAAGCTGCATGGCCTTGTGGTTAGAATTCTGGCTCTAGCGCTTAGTAGTTCTCAGGCCTGTCACAAATTACTTCTCTGTGCCTCAGTTTCCCCACGGGTAAAATGGGGATGATAATGATAATAGTAATGTAATAATAGTAATAATATTATCTACCTCAAAGTACTGTTGGAATAAGTTAATTCACAGTAAGAGTTTATAATAGTGCTTAGCAATATCAGGCCCCTAATAAGTGACCTGTTATTGCATGGGGCTAAATGTAAAGATACGACATTGCAGAGTAGTGTAAAAAAAATTTTTTTTTAAATATATGCAAAGTGGGCAAAAAATATATGCCCACTGAAACTGGGCAGGCACACCCTGACACTTATGAGGACTAGGGCAAGAAAACAAATGGATGCCCTCAGCTTCTCAGCCCAGACCCTGTCCTGCACCGCGAGGCCTCACATATGTGCATGTAGACACCTCAGCTGCCATATCCTCATTTTTTCTACTGCTTCCCCAACCCCAGTCACTCTGCAGGCCTATGAGGACGCACTGGCAGCTGGATCAGTCCCCAAGAAGACAAGCTCTGGGGAAAACTCCATGCAGCACTGGGGGCAGGCTCCTGAATTCTGGGGCAGGGAATTCTGAGGCCCCAGGTATCTGGCCTAGAAGGAGGGGGTTCCAAGTAGCCACCTTCTTGGCCAGAGAAAGATGCAGCCAGAGGAAGACCTAAAGCACAGAGCCTAGGTCAGCAGCCCACTTGCCCATATCTAAGGGCAGTACTTGGTAGTTCTATTGGGATCAACCCTTTTAATGCAATATTCCATCTTTAGTACATATAGGATTATGATAACGTACTTATGTCATGAGAGGCTTTGCTATACTAGTAAAGGCACTGGATTGGTGATTAGGACCTCTAAATTACGATCCTAGCCACCAAAATCTAGGATCATAAAGTATACTTATTACAGGTTTCCCCTGCTATCCGAAAGTAGAGCGTTCCTACAAAACTTTTTGTAAGCTCAAAGGATGTAAAACGAAGAAGCAATTACCATTAATTTATATGAGAAAAGTTTTTGAGCATTCCCAGACCCAAAAAATAACCTACTGAAACACATAAAATCTAAAACAACACTAACATGTACTACTAGCAGGACTGATGTGACAAATACACAGCCTGTATAAAGAAGAAATAATGTACATGCAATGTAGTTTCACTTACCAGAAACAGGAAGCCGGGGAGCACACAGGCAGGCTGAGAGGTGGTGGTGAGGATGGGGTGTCAGGCTGAGTCACTGGAGGTTGAGGTGGAGGGGGGTACAGAAGACTGGGGTGTAGGAGAGAGAGGAAGAGGGCCATCTATTAACATCTAAGTCCGTCAGGGCAGACAGGTCCCCGGCATCTACCCCTTCTTCTATGTCTACTGCCCCAATGACCAACGTCGAGGTTCATCGTCTGCTGTGACTGCCGTGCTTGATGGCTTAGTCTCTAAACAGCTCTCTGCAAACAAACACTGAATGCTATTTTTTCGTTAAAGCAAAAATCCTCTTTGGCTTTTTTTCAGTTAGTGAAAACAGCTACTGACATAAGTCTTTGGTGAAAGTGACGTGGCGTAAAGTAAACTTTCGGATAGTGGGGGAAACCTGCATACGTCTTAGTCCTCACAGCACTGAGCACACTGATGGCCCATGGTGAGAGCTAATGAACAATTTATATCTGTGATGACGAAGACTACTGAGACTCCAGAATTCAACTTGGTTTTCAAGAGTTATTTTTAAGAAGATTTTTTGTTTTTTGTTTTTTTAAATCTAACCCAAGGTGCCAGCCTGTCCCTAAGAGCTGGATCCTCTTTTCCCTGTTTTATACGATTTAAAAGGCCCTCCCCTCCCCCAACACACCCAAATGAACTTTCACACTATTCAGTCATTTTCACCAGGGTGGGAACCACTCATAGGAAAGAGCCCAAGGCCCAAAACACTAGGTCTTCAGTTCCTGTAGGATGTCCTTATTTCACACATTTTAACTAATGATTGTGCAAATAAAAGTTGTTACCCATCAGATAGGTTGTTAGTGGTGCATATACAAGAAACCAACATCTCTCAGATAACTGTTAGGCTTTTGAAAATAAATAACATCAGAAATCTATTAAATTATACAGAATGAGCCCCGGGTATAAGCTGTCCAGAGTCATTAAAATGAAAGGCAGATCAAAGTGAAGGGGAGTGAGAGCTGAATGGAGCATCCTCTTAGTTTCCCCATGTAGAATATTGTCTTGCCAACAGTGTCTTTCTAGAACCCAGGCCCAGAAAATGGCTCTTCTATCCTGTGGGCTGCAGGATGATCATTCTTCCCAGGAGCTGTCAAATGATGCGGCGTGTGCGCATTCATGTATGTGTGTGCATGCTTGTGTGTGTGTGCCTGTGTCTGTGTTGGGGGTGCTTTGTGAGACCCACCGAGCTGCACATAACTCACTCCCATGTATTTGTGTAACTGGACTCATCCCACTTTCTTATGCAGCCTATTTGCACACTCAGCTTGTTCAAAACCTGTCAAATCAGACCATTCTGGAACCCCTGAAAAAGTCCTCCACACAAAGCGGGCAAAAGCACATTCCAGACAGATTTGGTTCACTACAGTGTTTCTGACTGTTGTTTTACACATTTCTATTGCAAAGTTGCTCATGAGTGAACTTATTCACACTTTCATATTGGAGAATTTGACCTTTTCTGAATAAATTAAGGTTGCCCTTTTCCCACATGCTCTTCCAGGATAAAACCTGCCTTTAAATATAACAACATAGTCTAATTATCAGAAAAAAGAGCTGCAGGCTGCAGGAGAGAGGGCCACAGAGGAAAACTCCCCAAGGATCTCGCTGTCCCTCCTGTCACTTTGTCCCCCACTCTCTTCCTTCCACACTGATAAAGCCTTTCACATTCTCTGGCTCTGAACAGTAGGCCTGTGTATTCTCTGCACTGTTGTGGTTTGGGACTTGAAGTTCTTAGAGGGTAGGGATAAGTTTAAAATCATCCTGTAGAGAAATGCTTACTAAAGAAGAATGAAAGGCATCTTCTGCCTGCATTTGAGGGGGTCCCTCACCATTTTCAGGAATAGATTTTCACCCAATAGATGACCCAATAGACACAGCAATGCCTTTGATTCCTGGGAGGTATGGGTTTCTGAAGGAAGAAAACAACATTTAAATCTGATCTCCACCATAACCTGGGCTCCTCAACACACACATGAATTCACTCTCCCACTGGCACCCAGACACACACAGAGTTTGCTATTCTTCAGCTAATGGGATTCGCACCGCTTAAAGCAGACTGCTAGGTTATTGTCTGTGACCACAGCAAGAGAAACATTATTTAAAGGCCATTCAGACCCTAAAAGAAGCATCTGAAGAGAGTAATTATCAGACACTTTCCATTAACTAGGGCATCCTTGCTCTTTGTCTGAGTTGTTTTAATAAGGTCCACTAATGGGACTGCGGGGGAGGCAGCATGCTAATGGTTCTAAAAAAGCCCCTTCTTGGCCCCTTTATTTCTGGGACTGTCTTTAGAAACGCTGACAGGAAAGCCAGAAGTTATCATACTGCAAAATGACCTCACCAAAACTTGGTGTGGACCCCTGCTGCCTGGGACTCAGGTTTTCAAAATGAGGAAACAGCTTTGTCTTTCTCTCTTTTATTCCAAGGTGATTTCCCCCACTTCCTCTCACCGGGCCTCGGCCCTCTGGTTTTGGGAAACTTGTCATTGGAAACAGCAGCTCTCAGTGGTGATAAAGCAGAATGACACTCCTGAGCAATGTCTCCTTCAGCTGCTCCTCCTCATTCTCCTGGGGTCTACTTCTCTAGAAAAACCTCCTGCCCCATTATTCCTTTCAAAATACGAAGCTAGAAGTCAATCACATGCTTATATTTCAAATGTAGGATGGCCAACAGAATTCAAACTGCTGTATGATAATCAGCCAGCTTTGTAACCAAGGCCTCCAACACCGCTTTCCTGGAGTCTCGCAGCTCACAAGGGGGACTCTCGAGCAGTACTAGGTTTAGCTGGGAAGTGGCCCGAGCTGTCCACCTCTCATGTCCCCTGCTCCAACCCTAGACCAAGCTTCATCTTCTCTCCTCTGGATGACGGCAATAGCCCCCAGCTGGTCTCCCAGCGGCACTATTGGCCCTCCCAATCCATTATCCCTACAACAGCCAGAGGAACTCTTTCAAAACAGAAATCTGATTTAACCTCTCATTTGCTTCCTATTATGCAGAAGAATTCTTGATGTTCACTAGGAGACCCACACACCGTCTAGCCCTTTCCTCCTCTCCAGCAACGTCTTGCATCATGTTCTGCCCAACTGTCTGCAGCAGCCATGGGGCCTTTTTTAGTGAATGAACATGTCATGCTCATTCTTGCCACAAGGCCTTTGCACATCTTTCTGCCTGAAAACACTCTTTGCCTTGGTACCCTCCATTCATCCTTTAGCTCTCAGCTCAGCAGTCAGATCTCCAGGAAAGTTTTCCCTTACTGCCCTTGCTAGGTCGATGACTTCTGTTTCACACATTTATAACACCATATATTCCTCATTCATAGAACTTACTGTAATTAAACTTTTACATTTATTTGAATGGTTTTATATTAATAATTACCTCCTCATGAGATTAAGCATCATGAGAATAATCACAAGCTCCATAAGCAAAAACTATGTCTGTTTTTGTGAATCGTTACATCCTCAGTGCCCAGTGCAATGTCTGTGACCTGAGTGCTTAGTCAATATTTGTCGTGCTGTAGATAGTGACACCCCACTCCAGCATGCCACTGTTCAATTTTTCAACCAAAGTTTGTTCCCTAAGAGGTTCCCATGCTACTATATTTGGGAACTACCTATATCCCATATTTTCCCCTATCAGTATAGAGGGCCAGGTCTCCTTTCCTAAGAGATTAAGGACTAATTTTCTAGTTTTAGGGGTAGAACTAAAAGCACATTTTTACTCCCCTAGTAAGTAGTCTTTCGTGCAGTAACCTAGATTCACACACAAGCTTTAATGATGCCTTCTGTCTTGACCCCGTGGAAAAGAGAATGGGGTGTATAGCCAAAGAGAAGAGTCCAGGATTGGAGATTCTCAGCACTCCCAACATAGTGGCACAGAGATGGGTGGGTGGGATTGTTCCAATTGTCTATGGTCCCCAAGAAAGCTGGGGACTTTCTCTATTGGTTGGAGGAAGAAGGTGGGCCTTGGCAGGTGCAGAGTAACACCATGGATTGGGTGTGTGTTCTGTTGCTGGGGGCTGTTCTGGAGGGGTAGCCAGCAGGGGGGCCTCTATGGGGCCAGCTGAGTGTACCCTGACTTGCATTGAGTGGGATCAGGCATTCATACAGTGGGTCAGCACCAAGCCCACGTATCCCATCATTCCTTTTAAAAATTGAAGCTAGAAGCCAGTTGCACGCTTGCATTTCACACTTAGTTAACGGCCACCTAAGTTCAGACTGCTATTATAAGCAAGTTGCATCAGCCAGCCTCAGGATTCCACTAATTTAGGAACAGTCTAGAAATTAAAGAAAGTCTTATTATAAAGTTGTGTTTTCAGAGAATCTGAGGCTCTATAAAGGAACTGTCCTCCTGAGGCTGATATGTACGTTGTCCCTTAACCTAAGTAAAGTCATGTGGTCACACACATGGATTCCACAGGCATTCAAGTTCAGAACCAGGGCCAGAAACTTTTCTGGAGCTGGTGATAGTGGAAGAGACCGCTGCACACTCTTGCACAGTCTTTACCCCTGTCTAACTTACTGAGAATGCCTGCAAACCTCCAAGCCTCAGTTAGCAGGTATCCTATGAGCACCTCTTGGTTCCCAAGCTGCAGAGGATTCAGAAGAGTGTAAAGCAAGGTGGCTGCTCACCAGGAACTGACTGTCTAAGGAAAGAGAAGCGTGTCTTATAAAATAAGCGAAGCAGAATCATGAGTCCTAAATTGTCGAGTTCTAGGCCAGTGCCTCTAAAAATGTGACCCACAACCCACAGCATCCACATCACTTGGGGGTATTGTCAGAAATGCAGGCTTTGGGGCCTCCCCTGGTCTTGCTAGGTCGGATCTCCGGGGGTGGGTCACAGGACCGCTGACAGTCTGTCCGGGGGCTTCTCATGCACTGCGGTTTGAGAGGCTTTACGAACGTCGAGGAAAGAAGGACTGAGAGCTGGGGGAACAGTTTCAGGGAGACCTTGAATTTAATCTGGGCCGCCCTTGAAGGTCAGGCAGGGAGAATTTGGAATAATGAAGGGGAGGGCCTCCGAGGCGGAAGGAAAAGCCGGAGTGAAGGTGCAGAGGGACTGAAGAAGTGAAGGTCTGGGAGGGTGCGGCAGACCTTGTAAGGAAGCGGGTCTTAGAGAATGTGGTGCACACAAAATATGCACATGTGTGTTACATATCCGCATCTGGTTTTCCTGATGTCAAAAGTAATGTATTTTTTGTATAAAAGCGTAAAACATTAGAGAAGCACATAATAGAGAAAAATGTGGAATGTTTCCCCATGATCTCCTCCCCAGGGAAAAAACGGTAACATTTTGATGCACATTC
Organism: Ceratotherium simum simum; assembly: GCF_057802395.1. Classification (NCBI taxonomy): domain Eukaryota; kingdom Metazoa; phylum Chordata; class Mammalia; order Perissodactyla; family Rhinocerotidae; genus Ceratotherium; species Ceratotherium simum. The sequence goes on from NC_141908.1 coordinate 83,176,403, forward strand.
CCTTAGAATTTTTTCTATGCACAGTCAAATCACCTTCCCCCCCTAAACCGCCAGATAGAAGTCTCCTCTATTCACAGCTTGCAGCTTCCTTTGTCCACTTCACAGCACATGCTCCCCCTCTGTGGCATCTTTCTCCGTCAGTCCTCAAGGCCTACCTCCTTCTTCTCAATGGCCCCATAGTATTTCATTGCACAATAAGGTATTGCTTTATCACTGTTGGTTCTCATGCTGGGAGGAATCTGAGGCAGGGGTGCTTTAGAATACAGCGGTGAAGATGGCTGTGCCACATGGTGTGCTCACATTTCGAGAAGATCAGTTGGAAAGGAGGTCTGGGTGTTCCAAGTGGCCTGCCAGCTCTTCACTTGGTGGTCACCTCAGTGCTCAGCATCTATGTCCACGTCTATGTATATTTTCACCTAGATCTTCATACGTATATCTGTTTGTGTATGTATGTCTATGTCTATATATGTTTCTCTCTCTCCTTACCTGTATATTTCTTTGTATATGTATATCTATACATGTATGTGTATGCATATCTATCTAGCATTAAATCCCATATAAAAGCAAAATGGAAGACCCTGGCCCAGACTTTTCTAGAAGTGTCTTTTTAAGAGAGACCATTCTCAACTCCACAAATTTGTCTCCAACCAGTGGCAATTTCTTCAGCTTGGTGGTGGGGACTTTCAGCCTCAGCCCGCCGCTTCCTAGAAGTTGAGGTCTTTATGATCAGAACTTCTTTCAGTCACTGTTGCTGTGGTCTGTGAGGCTCTTCTTCTAGCATCCTTTTTCCTGAGTTCATCCTTCAGGCCATCTTCTGAGGTGGGAGACATTAAGAAAACAGATAACTGATTGTACAGATTTTCACCAAAAAATATGTTCTTCATCTCATTGAGGGCAAAATAAGAAAACGTGGGCCTAGTACTGAAGGGGGAGAAGCTAGAATAGATGGGACACAGCTTTGGCATTGAAAACACCACCCAAAGAATGATCATTGCTTCTGTCATTCCCTTCCTTCCAGGAGTTGCTTTGCAGGGTGCCAGTGACTCGTCCAGGAATGGTAAGTGGTTAATGGTGCTACTGGAGCCACAGCTGCTTTTAATTCTAAGCAAATTCAAGAAGTTGAGAGATGAGTGTCAATGTTTGCCTGTGCAGTAGCTGCTTCTGGTTTTAAGAGTCTCTAGACCTTATACTCATGGTGACTGAGTGTGATAACACACTATTTAATTTTTCTTGGTCACAAAAAAGGAAAGTAACATAAAGGAAAAATATTAAAATACAAAAATATTATAATAAAAAAGTAGAAACAAAATAATTTTGGCCCAAAGCTATTAACAGTCTCTACCACATCAGAGTTGACCATCTTTCCTAATGGTTTGTCTTAATGGATTATCTATTCAGGCTACTGTAACAAAAAACCACAGACTGAGCAGCTTACGAACAACAGAAACTTGTTTCTCACCATTCTGGAGGCTGGAAATCCAAGATCATCGCAGCAGCAGATTTGGTGTCTGGTGAGAGCCCACTTCCTCGTAGAAGGTGCCTTCTTGCTGTGTCCTCATGTGGTGGAAGGGGCGAGGGAGCTCTCTGGGGTCTTTTTTATAAGGACACTAATCTCTTCATTCATGAGAGCTCCACCTTGTGATATAATTACCTCCCAAGGCCCCAGCTCCTGAAACCATCATTTGTGGGGTTAGCATTTCAACCTATGAATTTGAGGGCACACAACATTCAGACTACAGCATGAATCTTTCTCATACTATAGCACTGGAACTATTAAAATTATAGCAACTCTCAACCACAAGTTTCTCCTTATGGGAAATTTAAGTATATCCCAAAGTCTATTTATTTCAGTACCTTTTCAGCAACAAAATAAATTACAGTAGTCCCTCCTTATCCACTGTTTCCGTTACCCATGGTCAACCTCGGTCAGAAAATAATGGAAAATTCCAGAAATAAACAATTCATACATTTTTAATTGTGTACTATTCTGAGTACCGTGATGAAATCTCATGCTGTCCTGCTCCCTCCTGCCTGGTATGTGAATGATCCCTTTGTCCAGCAGATCCATGCTGTATATGCCACCTGCCCGTTAGTCACTTGGTAGCCACTGTGGTTGTCAGATCAACTGTCATGGTATCGCAGTGCTGTGTTCACTTCACCCTTATTTTACTTATTAGTGGCCCCAAAGTGCAAGAGTAGTGATGCAATTTATTACAGTATGTTGTCATAATTGTTCTATTTTATTATTATTGTTGTTAATCTCTTACTGTGCTGAATTTATAAATTAAACTTTATCATAGGTATGTATGTATAGGAAAAAACATAGTACGTAGAGGGTTCGGTACTATCCACGGTTTCAGGCATCTACTGGGGGTCTTGGAACGTATCCCCTGCAGATAAGAGGGGACTACTGTAATAGCTAGCATTTAATCTCCAGGCAGTTTACCTAAGCTATTGCGTTCTTCCCTACCAAAAGAACCCCAATTTTATTTGGAATGGCAATTTGTCCACTAAAATAAAAAGATTTTCTTTCCCACTCTCTCTTGCAGTTGGGAGTGGCCAGATAACAAGTCCCCACTGACAAGATATTAGCGGCGGTCTGGGGGGTGAGGCTTCTGGAAAACGACTGCTGTCCTCAGAAAACAGGACAGATTTAGCCTATTGTGAGCATTTGCTTCGCTTTTCCTGCTGCTTCTTGTGTGGAATGTCAGCACAGGATCCTGAGGTTTAGCAGCTACCTTATGAGCTTGAGGGAAAAAGACAGAAGCGAAGGATGTCGTTGCAAAAAAACAGAGGGAGCGTGCATCAGGGACGCTCCGCCAGCCCTGCGCTGCCTGTTACACAAACACCCCCTCTCTTGCTTAAACCACTGTTTTGGCTTCTCGTTACCTGCAGGGAGGGCATGATCCTACCTGATTCAACCACAGTCCTCCCCTTGGAGGATAGTTAGAAGAAGAGCGATCTGGGGTCTGGCATTCAGTGTTACAGCCAGATTTACCAGAATTATTAAAACCAGTGGTAGATGGAGGGCGGGGTCGTGGGAACACTGATGAAACCAGTCACGAGTAAGTCTGCTCTTTATTACGGCCACGGACTGGCAAAGGTCAGCAGAGTCGGGGATACAAGACTCCTCCTGAAAAGATCTCTGGTCTGAGTCCTAAACGATTGCTGAAGTGACTGAGTTTTAATAATATGCATGCAAACTTCAACTTAGCACATTTTATTACTTATCCCTTAGTAAACATTGTGCTCTGACTGGACATCAACTACAGGAATTCCCAGGTAGACGCTGGGCTGCCAACACATGGGACACGCAGGCTCATTCACAGGAAACGATGATGGGTCAGGACTGTCCCACCGCTCATCAGGGGCCCTCCCTCTGGAGCTACAGACCCCTGCGTGTCAGCCACCGATTTGGAATAAATAACAGCCCAGTCACTGCAAAAAAGTCAGAACAGGAGTTAACTTCAGTTCTGTCATTCTTTGTGACTATTCAGATTTTTGGTATTTAAAATAGAAAACAGTGAAATAGTGCAAACTGCAAGATGAATTTTTTTTATTGATGTCTTAATAGTTTATAACATTGTGAAATTTTAGTTATACATTATCATTTGTCAGTCACCATATAAATGCCTCCCTTCACCCCTTGTGCACACTCCCATCCCCCTTGTCCCTGGTAACCACCAAACAGTTCTATCTGTCCGTGTGTTGGTTTATCTTCCACATATGAGTGAAATCATGCAGTGTTTGTCTTTCTCTCTCCGGCTTATTTGGCTTAACATAATACTCTCCAGGTCCATCCATGTTGTTGCAAATGGGACGATTTTGTCTTTTTTTATGACTGATTAGTATTCCACTGTATATATATATACCACATCTTCTTTATCCAATCATCAATCGAGGGACACTTGAGTTGCTTCCACTTCTTGGCTATAGTGAATAATGCTACAATGAACACAGGGGTGCACAAGCCTCTTTGGATTGTTGATTTCAGGTTCATTGGATACACTCCCAGTCGTGGGATAGCTGGATCATAAGGTATTTCTATTTTTAATTTTTTGAGGAATTTCCATACTGTTTTCCATAGAGGCTGCACCAGTTTGCATTCCTACCAGCAGTGAATTAGGGTTCCCGTTTCTCCACAGCCTCTCTAGCATTTGTTGTTGTTTTTGTTTTTTTTTTTAAAGATTTTATTTATTTTATTTTTTCCCCCCAAAGCCCCAGTAGATAGTTGTATGTCATAGCTGCACATCCTTCTAGTTGCTGTATGTGGGACTCGGCCTCAGGATGGATGGAGAAGTGGTGCCTTGATGCGCACCCGGGATCCGAACCCCGGCCACCAGCATTGCAGAGTGCGCACTTAACCACCAAGCCACAGGGCCGGCCCTTTTTTTTTTTTTTTAAAGATTTTATTTAGCATTTGTTGTTTTTTTGTCATGGTGATTATAGCCATTCTAACGGGTGTAAGATGATATCTTGGTGTAGTTTTGACTTGCATTTCCCTGATGATTACTGATGTTGAACATCTTTTCATGTGCCTATTGGCCATCTGTATATCTTCTTTGGGAAAATATCTGTTCACATCCTCTGCCCATTTCTTGATCTGGCTGTTTGTTTTTTTGTTGTTCAGTTTTGTGAGTTCTTTATATATTATGGAGATTCTAACTCCTTGTTGGATATATGATTTGCAAATATTTTCTCCCAGCTGGTGGGTTGTCTATTCATTTTGATCCTGGTTTCATTTGCCTTGCAGAAGCTCTTTAATCTGATGAAGTCTCACTTTATCTTTTCTTTTGTTTCCCTTGTCTGAGTAGACATGGAATCTGAAAAGATCCCTTTATGACCGATGTCAAAAAACGTACTGCCTATATTTTCTTCCAGGAGTTTTATAGTTTCAGGTCTCACCTTCAGGTCTTTGATCCATTTTGAGTTAATTTTTGTGTATGGCGAAAGAAGATGGTCTATTTTCATTCTTTTGCATGTGGCTGTCCAGTTTTCCCAGCAGCAAGGTAAATTTTTTTGTGTGTGTGTGAGGAAGATCAGCCCTGAGCTAACATCTGATGCCAGTCCTCCACTTTTTTGCTGAGGAAGATTGGCCCTGGGCTAACATCCATGCCCATCTTCCTCTACTTTATATGGGACGCTGCCACAGCATGGCCTGACAAGCGGTGTGTCGGTGCATGCCTGGGATCCGAACCTGCGAACCGTGGGCCGCCAAAGCAGAGCTCGTGCACTTAACTGCTGCACCACTGGGCCGGCCCCACAAGGTAAATATTTCTGATTGGCAAGTACAAAATTTAGTTTATACATGAAATGTTTTGCTGAATTCCAATATTATTTTCAAATAGAACTTTCTTCTTGTTTTTTTGTTAGTCTTTTGTAATTATTGTTAAATTGTAATATTATTCATTACTGTGACTGATCAATATGTAAGTACAAGGGTTCAAGATTTTTCCTTTTTTTCCAAAAAAATAATTGTAATTAAAAAAGTATTAATCTATATTTCCGTTTCTTGTAACATAATTCTTTTTACTGGTATAACTATATATACAAAATTTAATAAACTGTTTTCACTGTCTACATTTCTTTTCTAGTCAATATTATTATTTGTTTTATTTAGTGATTATTAGTAAAATTAATTTTGTCATATAGAGGGTGGGGATGTTAAAAATAATTGACTCTGCCACTGGTTAAAATGATCTCGACTTTAATTGGTTTTGTGCTCGCCACCAATTGTTTCGTCCCATGACTTACCAATTCACAAGTTTGTTAAGAGTCTGTCTCAAGCAATCTGTAAAAAGGTACACAGGTGGCATCCTTCCTGAGAGCTTGTGAATTGGAGAAGTCGAGGTGGCCTTTCTCCAAGTAACAACACAGCCACGAGCTGTTGGATTTCAGCCTCGTTCCTTAGCGTTCTGTAAGCATTGCTTCATTGTCATTAGGAATTTTGGCAGAGAAAGAAAAGCTGGTGACAAGTCTAAGGTTCTAATTTGTTTGTTTTGGGTAGTTTTTCTTTTTTTCTAAGGGGAGAAAGTGGATATAGTAGCATTTTTTTCTCTTCATCCTGTGGTTCAAAAATTCTTTCCAAATGTGTCTAGGTGTGGGTTTGTCTTGGTTGATTTCAACTGAGATGTGGTTTAGCACTTTTGATCTCGTTGAACACCCTCATTCATTCATTATCTTATCTCAGATCTATTTTACAATGGTTCTGATTTCTTTGAAGGACACAGCACAGGCCGACCAGCAGTCACTCATCACTGGGATTTAAGGCACACCACTCTTTCCTCGGGCAATAGGCCATGTGCCCACCAGGGCTGTGTCACCCACCCTCACCCCACCCTCCAGCAGAGAATCACTTTCCATCATGTCTCTGGCGATTGTATCTTTCCACCTGTTCCGGATGCTCCTTAAGGGACACTAGCTGACTCTCTTCTTTGCTCTCTATGCTTCGTTTCTTGTGTCAGAATTTTTCATCTCTTTGTCCTTTTCTCTGTATTTTAGGAGTTACTTAACTTCTCCTCTATACCACTACAGCATCAATTTTGCTACATCTCCAGTGTCATCTTTTTTTAAACTCCAGCATTCACTTTTAATTTCCTTCCAATCTCTCCTTATCACATCATTCTTCCTTTAAAAAAAATTCTTGTTGCATTTTCATTTCATCATGTCTTCTCATGTTGTTCCCCTCTTTTAATAACTCATAATCCCGCCATTTTGAAAAGCCCATGTGGGGCCTATTATGGCTATCAGGTCCCTGAAGTTCTCTTCTGCCTTCCGCAGTAGATCAATTCCCGGAGCAAGCTCTTCCTTGGAGTCTCCCAGAGGCTGTCTCCTTTCTCCTCTTCTGCTCAAAAGTTTGTCCTAGGCTGCTGGGGTTTGTTCTCCTTACTTATCCTTGAAGAAGGTAAGCTGCATCCACAGTGAAACTTTACCACCACACGTGCCCTGAATCCTTTCCCTGTCGACTGGGATAATCTCGAGCCCTCGTCTCAGACATAGCTGGAGAAGAGGTCACCCACAAAGCTCTCAGATCAGCTCACCGGCTTTGACCAGCTTCCACCTGTGCCCTCCTGCAGTGGCCTCTTTCACTGGTGCCCCCTCTTCAATCATGCCTCAACCCATCCCATCCCTTCCTGCCTTAAAATCGAACACGAACAACACTTGTCATAATCCCTTCCTTGCCTTCGTTTCTATAGTTTATCACCTGTGTGGAAATGCATCCCTAAACAATTTAGTTAGCATTGACTTTCACTAACTTTATTTAAAGGGAAGTTTATATTTTTTTGTGACTTGCTTCTTTCACTCAATTTACTGCATTAATGCCCTCCAGCCAAACAGGCACCCTCCTGCAGCTGAGGAAGTTGGGTTTATGGCTCATTACGGTGAGGGCAGACGCACACCGCTGGGAAGCAGAGGCAGCTCAGTGAGAGGGTGTCAGGATTTACTATAGGATTCGGGCTTGTTGGTGATTTGGGGGAGAGGTTAAGGAAGCGGGGCTTTGCTCTAGTTTGGATACCCCGGTCAGGAAGTAGGGGTAATTCTGTGATTGGGTGTCACACTAAGCTTATCTAGAAGGAAGGAAGCCTAGACAGAGGCTAAAGCTGTAACTGAGAAAGCAGCAGCGTCACTCATATTAATGAGGACGCGAGGGTATTTGGTCATTTCTGCGGTGTGGGCAATATTTGTGTTTTGTCTGTGGTCAGCTGCGATTACAGAGTAGTCTTGTTCTTGTCTTGATCTGTTGTGGTCACAGAGTGGCCTTGTCTGATATTTTATTGTGTGACATTACTTATGTTCAACAGAACCCCAAGGCCCTCCTGTGAGTGCCAACTGACAGGTTCAGACAGGCTCCTGGGTACCAGGGGCTGCTCCTTTCTTCCTCAGCTGTCCATGTGATTCATCCATGTCCTTCCATGTAGCTATAGTTTATGCATTTCATCACTCAGTAGTATTCTAGTCCATACTCCCCATAGTGTATTTATGTATATTACAATACAACCATATTTTATTTATTAGCTCTACTGTTTTGTTTTTTTTTAAGATTTTTATTTATTTATTTATTTTCCCCCCAAAGCCCCAGTAGATAGTTGTATGTTGTAGTTGCACATCCTTCTAGTTGCTGTATGTGGGACACGGCCTCAGCATGGCCGGAGAAGCGGTGCGTCGGTGCACGCCCGGGATCCAACCCGGGCCGCCAGCAGCGGAGCGCGCGCACTTAACCGCTAAGCCACGGGGCGGCCCTATTAGCTCTACTCTTGATGGATGTTTGAGTTGTCTGCAGTTTGGGGCTGATAAATAACACCCACCCCTCCAGCCCACCAGCCCACTGCTTGATTTGGCTGATGCTTTCAGCTGATGCAGGGCGTGGAGAACCACAAGCCCAGGATTCACCGCCACAGGGTCTTCCTCTTTGCTCTCTTCTCAGCACTTGACTTAGAGGGACCAGAACTTTCACTGTGCTGCACGCTTTTGGCTTCATTTATAACGGGAGACTCTCAAGAAGTTTAGAATGGAGATGGGAAGAAGCCAGTAGACTGAGAGATTAAAGATACAGGAGCTAGAGAGAGTAATCTACAGAGTGAGGTTCCTGGCCAGGTGCGAGAAGATGAAATCCCGAGCCTATGTGGAGGCGTTGACATCCCTTCCATTGCCAAGTAAACCACAAAGACGTGAATTCCTGGAGGAGCTTATGAGGAAGTAATTGTAGTTACTGTAGTGGGCTGGGGTGGTCAGGGAAGGCTCCAGGGAAAACGCTGAAGTTGGGCCATGATAGAGATGGGCAGAGAGGAAGGGGACTGGCTGATCTAGGGATAAGGCAAAAATTTTGTACATCAAACAGTACTGCTGGTGTGGAGGATGAAGTTATGGGAGGTGATACTGGAAACAGAGATTTAGTCGAGACCAAGGAAGGCTTGAAACCTGAGCTAAGAATGAAGTCTTTCTCCCTCGGGAGAGTTTGACAGCTTTTGTGCAAAGAAGTGATTTGGTGAAACCAATGTTTAATGCATGCTGAGCCATCAACGGTGTTTCAAGCTAGATCGGGCAAGGTCCAGGCATAACTGAATTAGAATGAAAAGGGAGGTCAGGTCTTAGACACCCAAAAAAGGGAAAATTAGATCTGTGAACTGGCTATTTCATTTAAGGAAGAGACCAAAAAGGGAAGATCAGTCTTTCAGTTAAATATGTTGAGTTGACCTTTGATTTTTCATATCCAAAAATGTCAGGCAAATGCTGTTTGGGTTTTACTGGATTACGGCTTCAGCAAACTGCTTCAAATCAGTAATGGAGGCATTAGACCATAAAACATACAAACTAACTAAACACCAACCCCCACCCCCCCAAACCTATCTCATTCTGTAGGAGTTTTTGTCAATTTGGCTTCTAGTAACCAATCAAGAGGCAGTTCACTGTGGTGGAAAGAACATTTTTTAGAAAAATTAAAACCTTCAAACATACAGAAAAATACGAGTAATATAACAAATACATTTGTATCCACTATCAGAATTAACAAATGTTAATATTTTGTGCTATTTACTTTAGATATTTTATTAAGAAAATATTATAGATTCAACCCAGCTTCATTCTCCTTCCATCCTTAAAGGCAACCATGATCCCACCTTTGATGTTTACTCTTTCCTGTCTATGATTTTTTAAAATAAAAAAATCGTATATATTTTGTATATTGTATATATTTATATATATAGTATATATTTAAGGTGTACAACATGATGATTTGATATACACGTACATAGTAAAATGATTACTAGAGTCAAGCTAATTAACATATCTCTTAACATAGTTACCTTTTTTTGTGATAATAGCACCTGAAATCCACTTTCTTCACAAATTTCTAGTATTCAATAGTCATCATGCTGTAATTCTGTCTATAATTTTTATACTGCTACCATATAAAGTGGTCCCCAACCAACATACAATATTAGTCAGTATGTTGTAAAAGTTCACGAGAATGTAACTTACGTAACATATATTATAATTATTACATATAATAGAATTGTCATTACAATTTTTCAATTTTATGTTTGTGTTATTATCTATGTTATTATACGTAAATTTGGTTCACTTGTTTTAATTTTTATAGAAGTATAATATACAGAAAAGTATACAAATTGTAAACTTATACCTTTAATTAGGTGAACCCACCTGTGTAACCAGAAGCTACATCAAGGAACAGAACATCACCAGCAGTCAAAACTCCCTTTTGTACACTTCTGTTCAGTACGTTCCTCCTCCAGAGTAATCACCCCATCAACATGGATTTGTTTTACCTATGTTTAAACTTTTTAGGTATGTAATCAAAACAGTATGTACTTTTTCTGTATCTGACTTCTTTTGCTCAACATTATGTTTGTGATATTCATCTATATTGATATTTGTAATTGTAGTTCATAGGTTTTCATTGCTTTATGAATAAACTGTGTATCCATTGTTTGAATATACCACATTTCATTTATGTCTTCTAATGTTGATGGGGATTTGAGTTGTTTCAAGATTTTGGCCATACAAATAATGCTGCTATGAACATTCTTGTACACATCTTTTGGTGAATAGATGCATGCATTTCAGTTGGGTGTATAGGAGTAGAATTGCTGAGTCCAGCTTTAAGAGATATTGTGAAATAGTTTTCTAAAGTGGGTGTACCAATTTACAGTCACTGCAATCCTGCGAGCAACAGATGAGCGTTCCAGTTGCTCCATGTTTTCGCTAATACATGGCACTGCCAGTCCTTTCAGCTGTTCTGGTGATAGGTAGGTGTGTCTTGTTTTAATTTGTATTTGCTTGATGACGGGTGAGTTTCAATACATTTTCCTGTGTTTATTGGGTATGTGGATTTTTCTTTTGAGAAGTTGCTGTTCAAATCTTTTGTCTATTTTTGTATTGGGGACATACAAAAATGTCTTTTTTTTTTAATGATTGGTAGGATAAATACATTGCAGATAATTTCATCCATCTGTGGTTTACCTTTTCATTTTCTTAGGCATGTCGTTTAAGCAGGGATGTCTTTTTAACAGCAGTTCTTAATTTTAATGTAGCCCTATTTATCAGGTTTTTTTCCTCTTTATGGTTAATGATTTTATGTCCTATTTAAGAAAACTTTGCTTATCACAAAGTCATAAAAAAGCTTTATTTTTAAGACAAGTTTTTTTTTGTTTGTTTTTTACTGATGTATAATATTTCATCTGGTGATAGATATTTACACTGTATCCAATTTCTTGCTGGGGTATACATACTTGTAATAGCATAGGCTTTGGACTCAGATTTGGGTTCGAATCCCAAAGTGTCATTTCATGGCTGTGTAATATTAGGCAATTCTCTTAAAGATTTTATTTATTTATTTTTATTTTTTCCCCCCAAAGCCCCAGTAGATAGTTGTGTGTCATAGCTGCACATCCTTCTAGTTGCTGTATGTGGGACGTGGCCTCAGCATGGCCGGAGAAGCAGCGCGTCGGTGCGAGCCCGGGATCCGAACCCGGGTCGCCAGCAGTGGAGCGCGCTCACTTAACCACCAAGCCACGGGGCCGGCCCCTAGGCAATTCTCTTAAACTCTCTGACCTCTTTTACCTCATCTGAAAAACAGAGATAACAGAGCCTATTGCCTGTTGTAGGCAAATTGTATTGGTTTTTGAAGTTAGAAATAGACCCCTTTCTTTATTTCTTTAATATTTCTCAGAACATTTAGATATTAGAATATACATTTTTTGGGCTTGAGGTTTAAAATTTCTTTATTGAAATAAAGTAAATATCACATGGTAAATTATTTAAGTAATACAAAAATATATAAAATACAGAGCAAGAACTTTCTCTTCAGCATTCAGTCCCTCTCTCTTCAACAGTTACTTATGTATGCTTCTGGAAGGAAAAATTAACTATAAACCCATATTGATGTAGATATCTACTTTTAAAATTTATGCCAATGAGTTTGAATTCTGTTTCTGCCACTTAGTAGCCATGTAATCTTGGGCAATTTACTTAAACCACCTGTGCTTCTCAGTGTCATCACCTGTAAAATGGAGGTCATAGTAATGTTGAAAGTATAGGGTTGCAAAGAGGATTAGGTGGGATACTGCATGTAAAGCACTTAGAAGAGAGTTTAGCACATAGCAAGTGCTCAATAAATATTAGTTATTTTTATTGTTTTCTTGGAGATCTTTTCATATCAGCCCATATAACTCCAGGATATTTTTTAAAGGCTGTATATTACTTCCATAAATGGGTACCTGCAGATTTTCAGATTTTCCTATTACACACAATATCCTTCTATATGCAACTTGGCAAGTTTTTGCAGATATATCCATTTGGGAAATTTTCTGAATTTGAATTGCCAAAAGATGTGGTGCTTTTAAATTTTGAAAGATACTGCTAAATTGTTCTCAAAAAAGTGTACCAATTTGCATTTCTACCAATAGAGTATAAATAAGAATGTCTGTGTCTTATTCATTATTTATCAAGTTTGCAATCTGATGAGCAAATTCAACATACCTCATTTTTTAAAATAAGATTTTAAAAAAATAACAGCTTTACTGATCTGTAATTTGCACACCAGAAAATTTGCCTATTTAAAATGCACAATTCAATGGTTTTAGTATATTCACAGATTTGTGCAACCAGAACCAGAACCAATTTTCATGACTTCAATAAGAAACTCTGTATCCATTCTCAGTCATTCCCCATTTCTCTCCAATTCCCCCTCCCCCAGCCCTAGGCAACCACTAATTGACTTGTTGTCTCTCTAGATTTGCCTATTCTAGGGATTTTAGGTAACTGGAATCATACAATGGGGTCTTTTGCATCTGGCTTCTTTCACTTAGCATAGTATTTTCAATATTCATCCATGTTGTAGCATGTGTCAGTATTTTATTCCTCTTTATGGCTGAATAATATTCCATTATATGGATAGACCATATTTTGTTTATCCACTCATTAGTTGATGGACATTTGGTTTGTTTACACTTTTTGGCTATTATAAATTATGCTACTTTTTATCACTAAATAATATTTCATTGTATGGATATACTCATTGTTTTGATATGTAATTATTTAATTATGAAAGACATGAAGATTTTAGTATATTTGACCATTTTCCTTTTGATTTGTTTTCCCTTATTGAGCTGTACATGGTGTTGTATATTAATGACCTTATTTCTTTGTTTGCCAAATATATTGCAACATTTTTTTCCAGTTTGTATATGTTCAAATTCATTTTTGTCTTCCTTTGAGACTTTAGGATTGTATCTTACTTAGAAAGCCTTTTTATACGCCAAGATTATTCACCAAGAATTCATCAAAGTTTTGAACTACTGATATTATAATTTCATTTTTTTACATTTAAATCTTTAAATCTTTCAATCTGCTGGAAATTTGAGGGATATAAAGAATACGGTAAATGATCCATTTTATTTTATTTTTCATTCCTAGCCAGTTTACCATCACTGTTTATTAACTAATGCATCTTCCCTTCTTTTCACTCCCCATAAATTTGACCAATCTACCTTTTTACACATTAAATTCACATATGTATTTGTATTTATTTCTGATCATTCTATTCAGCTATTTCTTCTCAAGAATAAAATATTTTGATTATTATAACTTTATAATACCTTTTAATATACGGTTGTATTAATTACTTCCCCTCTACTCTTATTTCTTGGAATTTTTCTAATTCTCCACTTACATTACCTGATGAACTTCAGTATTATTTTATCAAGTTAAAAAAAATCACCTTGGTGTTTTGTTTGGCTTTGAATTGAATGTATAGATCAATTAAGGAAATTAATGTCATTATAATCGTGAATATTCTTCTCAATGCTGTAGGCAAAGAGGGAAAATCTGAAGTTGAAAACGAAGAAGAGGAGGAGGAGGAGGAAGAGGAAGATAAGGAAGAAGAAGAGAGAATTTTCCTCGTAATTCACATTTAAAATATAATGTAAATCACGTTTTCTCTCTGAATGGCACAAAACACTTTTAAAACATCACCTCAATCTCTAAAACATCCCAACAGCATGCAATTACTATTTCTAATTTATAGACCGAAAGTTTATGGCAGAGTCATGGCCAAGTTCTTTACCTTTTACACATCTATTCTTAAATCATTTCCTTTCTTTTGAGTATTTATGAAGAACTGAGTATAAATCTTTCCTGCCTTCAGGCTTTTGGCTACCTCTGCCAAAATGAAATGACAGATGGGTTAATAGAAAATCAATCAATCTATCTATCTATGCAAACAAGCAATCTAATGGACGGTGACTTTATTATGACATAAGCTACTTTATGTAAATTTTGACTCCTATCCCAACTTTGACTCTTATCCTACTGCAAAATTATTTCTAGATTATCCAAAGCGATAGGTAATGAAGAGAAAAATAAATTAGCACTCATTCTTAGCTTCTCATACCTCTTGATTTTGAACAGTTTCCTTTGGAGAATCATAAAATTAAAGGTTATTTTCCTGCACTTTTTCTCCTCCTAAATATTTGGCTAACACACTGGGGTGACTAAATGGATAGTCTGAATCTACCATGAAGGCGGCCAATCTGTAAAGAAAAGCTAAGAGAACAGGGAGTCCAAATGCACTTGGAGTACCTGGAAATTACACCTGGCAGCCAGCAACCTTTATGCTTCTTTGTTGTACTGTATTTTCTAGCAGCGGGCTTTCAGGGTGCCTTTATTTCACTGATTACTAAATTAGTGTTGGATTTAATGAGAGAGATCTGTCCTTTTATTTGTGCCTATTTTCCTTCTTCTTCTTACTTAAAAAAAAAAAAAAAAAAAAGGATCAGCCTCACAAAAGCTTTGCACATTTCTAGTTTGCTTTTGAAGATGTGACCATTTGCTCCCATCTATCTCCATGGTAATACGCTCCCTCCACCCCCACGTTTCCAAGCCTCAGATACTTAGGAGGCATCAGGACTGGAGCAGGGTTGCATGCTAAAATAATGCAGAGAAACAAATTGGTCTCCATAAATAGGCCTCATCTTCAAAGCATTCGAATATTCTTCAAAATGTGATCCATTTCTCTTTGCTTGAAAACAGGTGTATTTTAGATAAAATATTCGAAAGTAAAATTTCGCATCTCAGGAAATGCATCTCAGTAAGTGCCCATATTCCAAAACAAGACTTGGACAGGATTTTAGAACTGGAAGAGGCCTCAGACTTCATCTTGTTCCAGATTTTTATTGTACACTTGAGGAAACCAAGGCTTAATACAGCTCATTGTCTTGTGTCTAATCATGACTAGGGCTGGGATTTAGGTCTCCCAGCAAGGTATTCTTGCCTCCGTTACCAATATTTCAATAATAATAATAATAATTATTTATATTAATAAAATAGCTATTATTAGTGATAAAAGAGTCAATGCACAGAAATGTGCTATAAAATGTAAATAACTGTCATTATGTCAGTTTTCACTGACATAAGCAACTTTTCACTATAACTTGAAGTCCTTGAGAAGCTGATATTTCAGTTTTCAAATCATGAACTCTTAAAGAATATACTCATAGAAAGCAATATACCTAAATGATGATTTATATATACACACATATATACATACATACATATAAATATATTTGTGGTATATAAAAAAATATGAAGTGGTAATCTCTGAATAACGGTTAGAGTTCATTTAAATTTTCTTTTTTATAATTTTTCCATATTTTTTATTTTCTATATTAAACCTATATTACTTTTCTTATAAGAAAAAAAGGTTTTTTATTTTTAGGAAAAAATATTTGGACATTTGATGCTTAAGATGTAAATCATTCACACTTGGCCCAATCCCCCTGTTCTTTCCCCACAAAATGCAAAATAGTTTATGGTTCACAGTAGCTACAGATATGCTGCCCTGCTCTACCTGCTAAGACTTTGTGCTGGGCCTGGAATGGCTGCACTTCCTCATCCTTCAAAAATATCAGGATTCTCACTTAGCCTGGAAAGAATCGACTGCAGAACCCAAGGTCCTTATAAAGAATATGCCTTTCACAGCTTTTTTTTTTAGGTGAGGAAGACTAGCCCTGAGCTAACATCCAATGCCAATCCTCCTCCTGTTTTGCTGAGGAAGATTGGCCCTGGGCTAACATCCATGCCCATCTTCCTCTACTTTATATGGGATGCTGCCACAGCATGGCTTGACAAGTGGTGCATTGGTGAGCACCCGGGATTCGAACCTGTGGACCCCGCGGAACGTGTGCACTTAACTGCTGTGCCACCTGGCCGGCCCCCTTCACAGCCTTTTTTTGACCCATATTTTGCTTATTGTTTTGTTTAAGAGCTACTTTTAAGGTAAAGATAATATTCATTGGTACTTCTGCGAGCTTTTCACCTGAACACTTCACCGTATTTCACACGCCTTAACCCACTTATGGTCTCATTAAGGTACGTGTTTGGTCTTAAAGACTCATCACACTTCCACAAACAAAACCCAAAAGATTGATTGCATCTAGGAAATCATGGGACTCTCTGGGACAAAGAGGTGCCCAAGAATGACAGCAGCAGTGACTGGGTATCTGACACGGTGGCAGTCCTCGGCACAGTGCCTGTGTATGGCAGATGCTGAGAAAACCTTCGTGACTAAGTGACTCCATTCAGAGATTACACCAGGGCTTGCTTATCTCTTAAAGCGTCTACCCCCCAGGTAACCAGTGCACTGTGATCATGCACCATTGCCTGAGAAGAGCCAGTTGCAAGCTGTAAGATCATCTCTGCTCCTGACCATGTAAAACATTGCAAACAGCTTAGTTTAACCTCTGTTAATTTTTTCCTGCTTGGTTACAACTGAAATCAGCTAGATCCAAACAGCTGATACCATCAACAATAATACTGATTTAATCCTTTCTACAGAAGGATAAAGCTCGAGACCTTGAGAAATGATCAAATGATAGTTTACCATACCTTCTTTTACACTTGGCTGAAATGTTTTCCTGGGAACAACTCTAATTGGAGACTAGAGAAGAATAGAAAAGGAATATGTAACTTATGCTGGGATATTGAAAATTAATGAGAAGTAATCAAGTATCTTGAAACGATGTGATCAAAATAGATCTCTAGATTTTTTGCCCCAAATCTGCCCCTTCTCCAGTAGTCACCCCTTCTCAAAATATGGTAATGGTATTCATTCAGTTGTTCAAAATCAAAAACCACAGCACCATCCTAACCTCCTGTCTTCCCTTCATTCCCAAATTCAGTCAGCAAGTCCTGTTAGCTCCACTTCCAAAAAATCCCACATTCCTCGACTTCTCCACAGCCGTCCCTGGTCCAAGCCCCTGTCATCTCGCACAGGAACAACACACTGACTCCTAATCATCTCCCACTTTTGACCCTCACTACAATCCATTCTCCCCATGGCACCAGATTTAACGCATAAGTCAAATCATGAATTTTTTCTCACAGAACAAAATCCGAACTCCTTTTTGCCTGAGTCCCTACTTGATCAAGGCACTGCCCAACTCAAGCCTCTTCTCTTGTGTCTCCCTCAATTTCTCCTCCAGCTGTGCTCGCCTCCCTGCTGTCTCTGGCTTTGTAGATGCTCACGTGTGCAGGGAAGGCTCCTCTCCCAGGAGCTTCATGTGGCTGACCCATTCACATCATTCAAGTCTTTGCTCAAAGGCTTTCTCTCCAGGGATGCTTGCCCTCACCATCCTGTCTGAAATGGCACCTCGCTCTTCACCTCCTTGACTTGCCTTACTCTTCCTCACAGCTCTTATCACGACTTAAAATTATGTTATATTTTAAATATCTCAAATGTTCGTTTTCTGTCTCTGCCTCTAGAATGCAATCACCACAAGGAGGGATGTGGTCTTTCTTGTTATCTACCACAATCTCAGCTCCAAGAGCAGTTCCTCACATAGAGAAGACATTCAATAAGTATTTGTAGAATGAATGAATGATCTCATCTTAATCCTTTCTTCTCTTATGGAAGAGAACATTTTGGGGATGAGGATCAACGTTAGAGGTGGTCAGGACACCTGGAGAATAATAAACCAGCATGCAGCATATACAACAGCAAACAAATTTTGTTTCTACCACGGATCGCCATAGATGTATGAAAGCACTTCACATGAATATTTGTTTCTTTTTTTTTGTGAGGAAGATCAGCCCTGTGCTAACATCTGCCAATCCTTCTCTTTTTTTGCTGAGGAAGACTGGCCCTGGGCTAACATCCGTGCCCATCTACCTCCACTTTATATGGGATGCTGCCACAGCACAGCTTGCCAAGTCGTGCGTCTGTGCGCGCCCGGGATCAGAACCGGTGAACCCCCAGGCCTCGGCAGCTGAGTGCGCACACTTAACCACTTGCACCACCGGGCCGGCCCCCTCACATAAATATTTGGGCTGTAGATTTCTGTGGCTCAGAGAGATGCTAACCCAACTGATACGCTGCATTCAATGCCACATAAGGCTCATTGTACTCATTTATGTAAGTGCATATTGCCCCTTCAGGTGGTGATCTTCTTGCAAAGACCATGGCTTGCTCTTCTTCCTATATTTTATGACAGCAATTTGCAAGTAGGTAATATGTAGATACTTGCTGAATTGAATGAAAGTGGTCTTTTCCACATCTGGCATGACTTTTTACATTTGATGTATGTATGTGTGTGTGTATATATGTGTACATTCACACCAAAACTATCTATTTTGAAGTGATCAGACTTGGGAGACTTGTCAGTTCTATCTAACTCTATTTATTAATTATCACAATCCCAATAAAAATCTCAAAAAAGTTTTGTTTCTTTTTTTTTTTTGGTGCAGAATATTGGCGCTGAGCTAACATCTGTGCCAATCTTCTTCTATTTTGTATGTGGGACGCTGCCACAGCATGGCTTGATGAGTGGTGTGTAGGCGCATGCCTGAGATCCGAACCCGCGAACCCCAGGCCACTGAAATGGAGCAGACGAACTTAACCTCGTACTTAACTGGTACACCACCGGGCCAGCCCCGTCAACAAAGTTGTTTATGGAACCAAACAAGCTGATACTAAAGCTTATTTGAAAAATAAACAGGCAAGAATAGTCAGGGGAAAAAAATCCGAAAACTTTGAGTGGATACTAGCCCTACCAGATATTACAATACTCTATAAAGCCCGTGTAATTAAAACATCCCCTATTCTTGGATAGGATGGCTCAACATCACAGAGATGTCAGTTGTCCCTGAGTCAGTTTATTAATTATCACAATCCAAGAAAAGAGCAACAAGCTTTTTTATGGAGCCAGACAAGTTGATACTAAAGTTTATATGGGAAAGACATTTAAAATTAGTCAGAAAAACAATTAAAAACTTGAGGGGGAATTAGCCCTATCGGATATTAAAACATACTATAAATCCTTCATAATTAAAACAGTGTGGTACTGGCTCAGGGCTAAACAAATAGACTAATGGAATAGGATAAAAAGCCTAGAAATAGAACCAAAAACATACAGAAATTTAGAATATGAAAAATTGGCATCTCAAACCAATGGAGCAAAGATGGACTTTTCAATAAGTGGTGCTGGGACAAATGGTACATTTGGAAAAATGATAAAATTAAACCTATACCTCATACCATAGTCAAGACTCAGTTCAAAATGGTCAGTTCAAATGTGAAATACTAAATCATGCAAGTGCTAGAAGAAAACATGAGTGAATTCTTTTTTAACCTTGGAGTGGGCAAAGTCTAAAAATCTAAAAGCAATAAAAGAAAATATTTAAATATATTTGACTATATAAAAAATAAAATTTGGTGTGGCTAAACCCCCAGAATAAGCAAAGTCAAAAGTCAACTAACAAATTGGGAGAAAATATTTGTAAGATATATCACAGATAAAGGGCTAATTCATAATATGTAAAGAACTCCTAAAAATGGAGGGACAAAGAACCAAAAACCTGATAGGAAAATGAGAAAAACACATTGATAGAATATACATTGAAAGAAAATACATTGATAGAAAAAGGTTTTAATTTATTAGTTATATGAGAAATGGACTATCTGCATCAGTCTCCATCAGCAAATGGAAGACCCAAATAGGATAATATAGAAGAGTTTAACAGAGTCACGATTGAGGGAAACCAACAAAGACCGGTGCAGTACCCTGGAGCTAGCAAGCACCAGGAAGCCGTTACTACCCTAGGTCTGCTGAATGGAGCCTGCAGAGCTGTGAAGCCAGACCACAATGACTCAACAGGGAGGGAGCTGGAGGAATAAATTCTGTGACTTCTTCCGCCACCCCCACTCCCCATTGACCTCCTGCTGGTATCATCTAGTGGCTGAACTCAACGAGCAGCTTCCTGGGGCACAGAGCAGGTGAAGAATGGGAAAGACACTAGCTGGAGAGATGAATTAAGAATATTCAGAACACCAATTATTTCAAACACAGTGTGTGCCATATACAGAACTAAGAGCGTCAAATGGTCACAACACAACCCTCTGTAGAAGATAAGACCTTGAGGCCACTCCCTTTTAAGAAGGAGGACTGGGCAAGAGTGGAGTTATCCCTGAATTTCTGTTATCATGAAGTTTTACCATATTATTATAACCCTAGTAATACAAGTATGGCTGGTAAAAGATAACCAGAGATTTTGGACACTACTCCCACTGAGAATGGGACCTATGTCTCCTCCTCTTGATTTTGGGTGGGCTCTGACCACTTTCACCAGTAGAATACTGTGGAAATGACAGTTTCCAGGCTTGGCCTTAAGAGACGAGCAGCTTTCATTCCTGTCTCTTGGGACACTGACTGGAGCCCTGAGTTGCCATGTGGAGAGTCTGACTATCCAGAGGCTGCACCAAATAAGGACGCCTAAGCTAGCCACATGAAGAAATCCCACGGAGAGAGAGGAAAGGATGAAGAGAGAGGGAGGGATACCCCGCCAGCTCCCAGGTGCTCTAGCCTACCAGGCATTCAACTCATTACAGGTGAGGCCCAGGCATTCTGGAGCAGAAATGGGTTGTCCCTTGCTGTGCCCTGCCCAAATATAGTAATAATAATTTGTTGTTTTAAGCCACTAAGTTTATTATGCAGCAATAGGTAACATGCACAGAATTGGGTACTTGGAAGTGGGGTACTGCCTTAACAATACCTAAACCATGTGACACTGGCTTTGGGACAGGGTGTCAGGGAGAAGCAGAAAAGGCCATGAGGAGACAGACTGTTGGTGAGGGTGTGAGGACTGTGAGGGAAATGCTACTGGAGGCTGGGAAAGAGAGGACCCTTTTTATGTAGTGACAGAAAGTGTGGCAACACTGTCACCTGCAGTCACATGGACAATAGAAAGGCTACTTAGTAACTCATGGGGTTGGCTGGGGAGATGTCCAAGCAGAATGTAGAAAGCACCATCTGGCTTTTTCTAGTTCCCTATGATAAAATATGACGATCTGACCAAGAAATTGTTCACGTGTTTAGCAGAATAGGAAGGACATACGAAGAAACTGAGATTTACTGGGTTCTAAAATGAAACTGTTGCTCATCCCCGGTCTCTCCCATGAAAAGGTTCCCAAACAAGAAGTGGCTTCAGGGCTAAGAGCAAATCCAGAGTGTGGCTAAAAAGTGCTTCCTCAGAAGAACTTAAGGGCAGGCCTACTAGTACTTCCAGGAATCTTAAGGGGTGCCGCATAGGCCGTCTCAGGGAACAATGGAGCTTTTAAGAATCTTAAGGGTGTTGTCCCATCAGTCTCAAAGGAGGGCCGGGATTCTAAAGTGTAAACAGGCACATTTGCTTCTACATCACAGGATGGCTGGGACTATCAGACAAAATAACATCCCTTCATTCTAAATATATGCTCAGTGTCTGCTCATGCCAGGCACTGTACTGGTATTTCCAAATTCCTGAGAGATAATAATCTTCAGGATTCTGGAACGAGAAATTGGAATTCCCAGAAATTCTTGGGTATTCTCAAAATCATAAGTTATTCTGTATTTCTCCATCATACCTTCTTTACATGTTTTAAAATAACAACTGACCATAATAGTAAACAGTGAACCATTTTTCTGTGATAGGGTTATACTAAAAGTTTCTGTGAAAAAGAAAAGGTAATAATAAATGCACGGTTTATTATTATTATGAATGTATATATCGGTACAAGATCACACTGCATTCAAATGTTGACTGATATCAACATTTGATAATAGAAAATATTAAAAGAAGAGAATATGAACACAAAACAATGCCACAGAAAGGGATTTTAAAATTTGCTAAATAATACTACCCTTAAATTTTAAAAGTTACCATTCTTAAAATGAAATTTAAAAACACATAAAGCATGAATTGCCCTGATTGTCTTGATCTTTGTTTTATGACAAATATTCCAGTGTAGAATGTTCTTTCATTCTG
Organism: Ceratotherium simum simum; assembly: GCF_057802395.1. NCBI lineage: Eukaryota > Metazoa > Chordata > Mammalia > Perissodactyla > Rhinocerotidae > Ceratotherium > Ceratotherium simum. The sequence goes on from NC_141908.1 coordinate 83,198,717, forward strand.
TGTCGACATTAGTTGAATTGTTGAGAGCGTGTCTATAAGCATCTTCAGGTTGGTCTTTAAGGTACATGTTGCTTATTATAAACTCATGATCTTTTTTTAATGATTAAAATACTGTCTTCTTTCTCAGAATTGATTTTGCCCTTGAAGTTCATATTATTTTTGCTAATTTGGATTTTAGATGAGTTTCAGACTTCACCATGGATAGGCCACAAGAGCATTTACTCCTCTTTACATTTCTTCCGATAAAGCATCTTTTCCTTTACACAAGTCCTTCCATTAATGATTTTGCTAATTGAGCTATTTCATTTTTGTTTGCCAAAGCAAAAAAGCTGTCCACCTCATATAAACTACTAACATTGACTAAATGTTTAATGAGGGATATTAGATCTTTTTTCTGAATTAAGCAATTTGATTCTAATTTCTTTTAAAAGCATACTGCTCAAAGCAGAATTCTGTTTTTGCTTAGAAGATTTGCATCATGGTTACTTAATGCTTCAAATCCTAATCAAAATGGTTTTAAGCAATTTAATCTCTCTCTCACAATTTCATAATATTCCTCTTTCCATAAGTGTCCTAGCTTCAGTGGGCATAAAATCATTTTTCTCAGATTTAGGGTCTTTAAAAATCTTTCAATTTTTTATTTTGGTCTGTTCCAGACTGTTTTGCAGTCCAAAATGGCTTGTAAGTTTTTTTCCCAATCTTGTTGCAAAAGAGAATTTCTCACTGGGGAAAATTTAAAGTTTTACAATTTTTCTTATCCTAAAACTTGCCAGGAAGACGTGGTCTTGCAGATCATACTGATTGGCTCCAGCTGCACAATTTGAATCTAAACTAATTGCTTTCCTCTTCCTCATGTTCAGAATCTACACCGTATTTGCTTCCTCTGCTAGTTGTTTTTGATGCTTCATCTTTCAAGTTTTTGAGTAAAACACTTTTCTTACAGCAAAGTGAAGTGAAGTGGCATAACTACCAAAAACTTTCCAAATTTTTCCATTACTGCTGTGCCATCACTAGTTGTTGATATTGGTAGATTCTTTCAAATCAGTAAAATCTCCATGAAGATAAACTTTATTTCTTGTGGGAAGAATTGCAATACTTTCCTCTGATTTCTCAATTAATTCTTCTCGGGATTCAGAAAAATATCAATTTTTTGAGAAATCCTGGGAAGGAATGCCCGTATGGAGACACCACCCTGAGGCAGGTGCCGGGAATACTGTGGTGACGAGACAACCAGGTCCCTGCTCTTGTGTAAACAAGTGAATGAGCTTTTTTAGGCAAAGAAAGGACACGAAGGAAATGGGGTGATGGGTCTGGGGAGGGGTGTGGGTCAGAATTGGTCAGAATTGAGGTATGGCTGCATTTACTAGTGAAGCTGCAAGTAGCAGTGGCTTAAATAAGAAGTTTATTTCTAACATTAGAGATTCCTGGAGGCTGGTGTCACACACTCCACCCCTCCTGCAGTGTCATTAGCTTCCCAGCTCCTCTCTGCCCTTCTTTCCTTCTTCATTGTCTTCTCAGGGTACAAGATGCTTCCAGAAGCTGCTGTTATTACATCTACATCCCAAATAGCAGGCGAGAGGAAAGCAGGAAGAAAGGCTTGTCTGCTTTTCTGTAAGGAGCTTCTAGGAAGTCCCACTCACCATTTCTACTTACATCTCGTTAACCAGAACCACAGCCACTCCAGCTGCTAGCGAGGCTGGGAAACCTGGGCCAGGGTACGGGGCAGCAAAGTGCCAGCTAAGGCCAGGGTTCTGCTGGGAAGGGCCTTAATTGTCCTAAGATGTGACAATTAATCTGGAACATGAATGACTAGAAGCCTCTTGTTAGAAGATGGGAGCTGACCGTTTCAGGCAAGAGGAACAGCAAATGCAAAAGGTAGGTGATAGAAAATGCAAAATAGCTGGTGATTTCACAGAAACAAGAAGATCAGAGAGCCTGGAAAGCATGAGGAAGGAAGGAAGGAGAGGGGAGGAGCCCAGAGATGAGCAAGGGCAAGACCCTGCAGGCCTTTACCCACCACCATCAGAGCTTTGCTTCCATTTTTTAAAAATTAAAAATTTAGGGGCTGGCCTGGTGGCATAGTGGTTAAGTTCAAGCCCTCTGCTTTGGCTGCCTGGGTTCATGGGTTCAGATCCCGGGCATGGACCTACACACTGCTCATCAAGCCATGCTGTGGCAGCATCCCACATACAAAATAGAGGAAGACTGGCACAGGTGTTAGCTCAGGGGCAATCTTCCTCACCAAAAAAAATTGTTTTTTTTAAATTAAAAATTTAAAAACTTTTAATTGCACCCGGAATTCGTTTTAAAGGCAGGGAGTGCCGCACCTTACATGCTTTCTGGAGTGCCTGGCGTCTGGCGGATGCTAAAGAAATCAACTCCTAAATACACTGAAACGTCTTGGTTTGAATCCTGATTTCATCTAATAGGATGAGGCCAGTTACGGGTTGTCCCGCCTGCGCCTGTCTGCACGCAGCGTGTAAAACGACACTTGCTCATCAGCTGCCTCAGCGAGCAGCAGACACGACTGCACAGCAGACCCACAGGGGACACTCTGGGGGCATGGGTCAGCCCTGTGAGGGACTTGGCGTGGGGGTACCAAGGAATCAGAAGAGTAATAGTGTATCCGGGACTTGTGGGCAGCTCTTTCAGGATGTGTAAAGGTCAAGAAAACATTCTTTTAACACTCCTTTTCAATTTTTCTTTTTAAGGTCATTAGGCATTTGTAGAAATCTGTATTATATTATCAGGCAAGACACTTACATACGTAAATTTACACTAGAATCTTCAGTTTCCGTTGGGTACTTTGTGTTCGTCTGACACTAATGAGAACTGAAACTAAGCAAAAGCTACGAAACTTGAATGTTTCTTGATTGGTTTAGGAACCGCCACAAATGCTGTCTGTGGTCGCCCTCTAGTGGGTCGTTGGCCCAACATTTAACCGCCCGCTGACAACCCTCCGTGTCTCATATCCCATCTGCCCACACCAGCCTTCCCTCAAACACCTGCTCACCCTTCAGGTCTCTTTCCGGCATCCCCCTCCCTCTCTATCTCCAATATATCCACCTGTGTGGTTATTTGCTTGCCATCCATCCCACCCCCGCGACTCTGTGTGAAGGCAGGGCCCCTTGGACTCTGGGGTCCGACATCATTCTTGAACAAACACGTGTTGAATGAACATATGAGCAGTGAAGGGCGTGGCCGTCAAGAGCCTTTCCTACTCTCCACTCCAGCTGACCATAGTGAGGAGAAAATACAAGTTCAAGGCATCTGTGCTTGAAATTTTCTTAAAGCAACTGATGTTAATTTTTATTAGGTATTATATATACAGAAAAGTGCACAAATTGTAAGCATACAGTTCAATGGTTTTCACACACTGATCGCTCCCATGTAACCAGTACCCAGACCAAGAAACAGAACACTTCCAGAAGCCCGGAACACACTGAGCCCTTTCCAGTCACTCCCTACCCTAAGGGCGACCACGACCTGACTTTGAACAGCACAGATTCCTTTTGCCTGTTTCTATATTTTATAAAATGGAATCACTGGACCTTTGTGTCTGGCTTCCTTTGCACCATATTGCATTTGTGAGTTTCATCTATGTTGTTGTGTACATTACTCTTTGAAAATTGATTCCAAAGGCCAAAAATTACATTCACAGAAAAACTACCAGAGGCTGCTTAGATTATCCTATGTGACAACACAGCTGAGCACAGTCTCCCAGCACTCAGGCAGCCAGAGAGACGAGCTGTACAGACAAGCTCCAGCTTTTCAGGCAACAACTCAGAACCCCCCCACCCCTCCCCTCAATTCATTTTATTCCAACCCACTTGGCAATTTCCCTAACACTCCCTAACACTCTTCTCTGGGTCCCCTGAATTTTGTCTTTTTCCCAATTTTCCTCCTGTCTTTTGACTTGTATGCTTCCTCTTCCGGCGTGTGTGTGTGTGCGTGTGCACGTGCGCGCACACGTGTGTGTCCCATCTCCTGCCTGAAGGTGGACAGGGACTGAGGCAGCAAGTGTGGAGTTGCATGTGTCGGGACATGAGGGAAGGAAGTGAAAGGGATCCAAGATGGAAAGAACGGCAGCAAGAAACAACACATACGTGAAACAGATATTGTCTCACCAAACACTTCCATAATCTGAGGGTAAAAATAGATTAATTACAAAGAAAGGAATAAAAATCCCCTAAATAATTCCTATCTTTATTAAAGGAGAAAATATGATTTTGTTTCTCCAAAAGGAAAGCAGTCTAAGCCTTAAATGAACTTCTATCCACATTTATTAAAATATTCAAATATGAGCAGCTGCCCATTTGGGGGAAAGGCTAGGAATGTGTTGGAAGTTAGTGGCTCTGTAAGCAACAGTTTTATTATGGAATAACTCCATGTGTCTTCATTACAATAAAATAGGACAATGTCTACTTCAAATATTGGCCTCCTGAACATTATCACATTTGCTTCTCACAAAAATCTGGCGAGGTAGGTAGGGCAGGAATTCCTATCCAAGTTTGAGAGAAAAGGAAACTGAGGCTCTGAGAGTTGCATAAAGCCACGCAACTAACAAGAAGCATGTTGGGTGGGGATGTACGCACAACACGGTGACTGTAGCTAATAATATCGAATATTTGAAAGTGCCTAAGACAGTAGACCTTAAAAGTTTTCATGACAAGAAAAAAAATTTATAACTATGTGTGGTGAAGGATGTTAACTAGACCTGTTGTGGAGATCATTTTGCAGTATATGCAAATACAGAATCATTATGTTCTGCACCTGAAACTAACATAATATTATACGTCAATTATATCTCAATAAAAAATAAAATGAAGCACAAATTAGACATAAAAAAGAAGTACATTGGAGACTTGAACTCAAAGCCTGTAACCCCAAATCTAAACCTCTTCTTGCCGCACAATCCTTCTGCTAGTTAGAAGCAGGAGCTTGACAAAGCCTTGGTTTCAGAACTGCTGAAGTTCAAAGTCTGGTTTTCAAAATGAGATAATAGATTAAAGGACCACACTAGGTATAAGTTTGTGGGGAGGGAGACTAGGCCTTTCAAAAGAATGGTATTATTTGCAGATCTCTCCAAGACTTGGCTTTAAGAGATCCGCAAGTTCATTGGCCGTGTTTTTTAGACATTTCCTGGTAGAACAATCTCACAACTTTACACAGTAATTTCATTCCCGGGTTTAGTCACTCTTATCAACAGGAAGTTCTTACTGAACTATAAATCCTTCCAGTAATGTGGTTTTGTTTTTTTTAAGCATTCTAAATTTCGAAGAAGACGACGTCCTGTTCTGCTTCATGAAGTCGAAGCCAACAGAATGCTGCTTGAGCAATCAGGTGCTGTCAGTAGACTCCACTCAGCTTCTCTGTTCCCAGCAATGATGGAGCTGGGAGCTGGTTTGCCCATTCACTACAGGGTGTTTGCTACCTGCTGCGGCACAAAATAAGTTATCCGTTTTGTCTGGATTTTGTGGTGGGCATCACCTGGTGGCAGGCATCTGGTTTTTTTCCTGCTTGGTATCCATTCTACCTTTTAATGCCCTCTTTTCCTAGGTGAACACCCCTCCCTCATTCTCATGCTATGCAGCTTAGGTCTCATTGACTCTATCCCCTGCTCCAGGGTTTAGCCCAGGCTTGTCTTCAGCCATTTATTCTACTCTACTAGCCACAGTGGCTGGCTCAGGTAAAGGGAAATTAACTCCAGCTTGGTCAATGAGAACCAATGCCAAGGCTTTTCTAGAACTCTCCTTCGGGATTCTAGATAAAGGATGCTTAAGCCTGGAGCTGTCGAGGTCCACCATATGGAAAGAGCCTGCTTGAGAGGAAAGCCAACACAGAGGAAAGCAGAGCTGAGGAAGACGGCTACAGAGAACAGCTCCTAATGATCTCATTTGAACCTCTGCATCCAACCATGCCTGAAGCTTTTACATTATGTGGATCAATAAATTCTCCTTTTGTTTAAGCTTGTGTGAGTTAGTTTCAGTCCCTTGCAATTGGAAGCATCCTGCCCAATACGATATGACAGTGACCTCAGTTCAGAGTTATCTGCATTCTGACTCCATGTAGGCTAGTCTTGCCTTTCCTATTTTGCTAGAAGACAGAAATGGAACCCAAGTGTAGTCAAACATAACAGCTGCTGCTAAGCTTCTCTTGAATGCTCTCTGAGCAAAGTTGGATACAAAGTATTTGGGGATTAAGTGTAAAGCATTGAATACTTATCTTTAGGAGGTGAGATATTTGTTCACTCAGGCTTTTTTAAGTGGTCGACTTTGTCTTAAGTTTAACATAGGTTAGGCTATTAAAAATGTCTATAAAACTCCATTATTGTTGAAAATGTAAGCTGGAAAATTTCTCCTAAGTTAAAAACTTTCTTCAAGACTTCAGAAGAAGGGAGAGAAAGATGAGGCTCATTAAAAAACATAATTAGCACAAATTCTTGAAAGACTTGATGAATCTCAGGTCCATATTTTCTGGGTTGTTTTCCAAAGGGAGGATAAATAATGCCAGTTAAGTTTTTTCTTACTTCTTTGGGTATCAAAACTAGGGAAATATGAGTATCTTTTAACGTTGTAGTGGTTATTTGTGGTGCTTTGAATTTAAAAAATCCTCAACGCTAACTTATGAAAAGGAGAACAATGCATTGACTGCACAGTAATACAATGTACAAGAGTGACAATACAGCAGATGGACCACCACCACAGAAGCTTACCTATACTGAGCACTTATATGGCAAGTCCTATGCTAAATGCTACACACGCTTTATTCAATTTATTCTTCACGACAACCCGCAAGCATCTAGTATACTGAGGCTCTAGTATACTGAGTATAGAGACGCTAAATCACTTGCCCCTGGCCTCCCGGTTGCTTATCGGGAAAAACAGAATTCAGGCCCAGGTCTGTCTGACTCCAGAGCTTAACTCCCAACCTACCCTGTCTGGATTTTCAATCCCTCCTTTGTTCCTAATTGTGCAGGAATTTGACTAAGGATGTTTTGCTTGCTCTACGTGATGACTTTTACAAGTTTGAGGATGGTGGGTGGAGCATTAACATGAGAATGTGCAGCTGTAGATCTTCATGAAAAGTTGGAGGACCAGGCCACTCTGGGTCCTCTCTCCAGGATGGGATGGGGGGTTGTGTCAGGATGCCCCCTTAGCCAGGGCAGGTGCACTTGAAGTTGGCCCAGTTCTCTGCAAATGCTCTTGGGGCTCCCTGGTCTCCTGCCTCTGTCGTCCCTCCTCCCATTTGTCAGTCCTTTGTCTCGAAGGAAACACAGGTCCAATTGCATCAAGCCTGCAAATGCCTTCCGTGGCCACGTTACCTGAAAGTAGCTCGTACCCTGCTCTACCCCACCTTTCTCGCGTCTTCTCAGGCCCTTCGCCTCCGCCCGCTCCTCCACCCCATTGACTTCCTCGCTGTCCCAGTCACATCTCTATGTTCATGCCTTTCTCGTACTGTTTTGTCAGCATCCTTCTGCTTTCTCAATAGTTAAATTCTTATTCATATTTAAAATCCATCTCCAATGTCATCCCCTCAGGAGACAGAAAATCCTCCTCTGGAATTCTCCCTACTTATCCAGGAAGAATTTGCCTATTTCTTCTTCTGTGCCTCTGTGGCCCTTCGCATCCTCAGCTCCAACTGGTTAACCTTGTTTACCTCATCAAGTTAACTGTGGGTCTGGCTCCCCTGCTAGATGCTCAGCTCCTCGAGAGGAGAGGCTCTATCTTATTCTTCCTCACATTCCCAGACCTGGGACAGTGATTGGCACAGAGTAGGGGCTCCAGCAGTATTAGTTCCTCTTTCTCTCCTTCGTGGCAGACTATCTCACCATCTCTGAAATTTCTCTGCTTAACTCAGCAGCACTGGGGCTTGGGACATGACAGGTGCTCAACTAACCTGTGTTGCACTGTCGCTTGAATGAATGTGTGGCTGGCAGAGTGTGTCTTAGCCTTTGTCTGAGCCCATGTTGAGTTTGGCCTTCCTGGTACCCTTCTTAGTCCCTGCCTGCTCAGGTCCCCCAGCTGCCAGCAATACCTGTTACCTGCAGGCTCTGTCCTTCTAGTCATGAAGCCAACGAAGAAGGTGGCTGGGAAGCTTGACCATTCAGGAACCAACAGGTTACAGTCAGCATTCTCAGAAGCAACAGAGATGAACAAAATCCCAGATTTCCGCCTGGACATCAAGCTGCTTCTGCCCACCAGCCTGCCTGTCCCTCCAGTGGGAGTTGTATTTTGCTAGACTGGCCTCACCTTCTGCCTGAGTTCTGTCCTAGGACGGAAGCCCAGACTTGAGCAGCAGCCGAGTAGGTGTGGGTTCCTGGCACCTGCCTGAGTTCTCCATGTCCACCTTCACGGCTCCTACTCTTTACTGACACAGCGTCAGGTGCTGCCACTCAAGTTCTGCTGCCATGTCTTATCTGATCCTCCGGAACACTGAAGAGAACTCAGAATCACTGGTGTCTGTGCTTCTCTCTGGAACTTGGTGGTTTCCCCAGTAAACCCTCCCTTGTGCAGGGAGCCCTCCTCTGCTCCTGTCCTAGGTGACTACTCCAGCCTCGTGCTGCCCTTTCTTCCAGGGACCCCAGCAGGCCTTCCAGAGCTGTGTCAGCTCTGTCCCTGGTCTTCTCAGCCTCTGCTTCCAAGTTGAACTTCTCCCTTTGTTTTCTGTCTTCTAAAGACAGATCATGGGCCTCCTAGTCCTTGAAGTTACCATCTAGTAAACTTGCCATCCTATAAAAAACAAAAAAAAGGCCATATCATTTTCACTCAAGATAATGAATAATAATCATATGCTACCCACATGGGTTTCAGTCCCAGGCTGACAAAATTTCTTTTCCTTTTTTTTATTTTAAGTTCCAGCCCCATCTCTAAATCTCATTTCACAGGAGGGGTCCACAGCCCACCTCACAAGCTGGAGCTTGTCCCTCTTCTAAAGGGGTGAAGTGGCCCCACTCCCCATCAACAAGACAGTGGATCGTGGTGGTGCCGGCACTAGCATTCCTTTTCTCATTGGGAGCACAGAGTCAAGTTTCCTCGCTTCTCCCAGGAGCACTGGGAATACTGGGAAGCATCCTGATGTTTCCTAACTGAGAGCAACTTCCTGCGACACCACAGCACTTTCCACGCTGCACCTGTTTCCTTGTTTAATTTGCACAGATTATCTTCTTGAGGAGCCCCTGCCAAGGTCTTTGGTATCATGACCCAGAAACATGAGTGATGGTTTACCAAGTCTGTTCCTCCCCCAGACGAAGGCAGGGTTGTCCTGTGAGGGCAGACTGCTGCAAGTCTAGGCCTGCCAATGTGTTTTAAGAATGTCCCTTGGAAGCAGGGACCCTGCTAGTCACACCTTTTATGGTCTTGCTGACAACCTTGTCTAAAACGACAGAAGCTACAACATCCGGTCTGGTGTCATGAGTGTGACAGGCCTGAAATCTCAAACAGCTCTGGCTTTTGAAGTTCATGGGCTCCTCTGGCCTCGGTTTCTGGTCCTCTAGGTGGGGCACTTCTCCTGCCACTCCCTGGATGAGATTACAGCCTTCAGCAAATTTTGCTGGAAATGCCATGTCCAGGACACAGTGTACACATTTCTGTGTCTCCCTTCACCCCGCCCCTACGCCCCATCTTCCTGTGTCTGAGTGTCTCCTATCTCCACAGAGGCGAGGTAACCGTGAAATGTGAGAATCCCGAAGTCAGGGAAATCTAGTCTCAATTCCTGGCTCTTCTCCTTCCGTCTGTGTGTAGCACTGGGTGAATCACTTAACTGCTCCGAACTTGAGTCCTTGTTAAATGCAGACTGGACCAGTATCTACCTCATGCGGTTGTTGTGAAAGGACGGAACCTGCAAACCCATGAGAAGTGATTGGCACCACGCCTGACACACTGGGAACACTGCAACCGCTGTCGGTTATGACTGTTGGCTGCCTGGAGGAAGAAGCGCTGTCGAGGCTGCACGACAGCCTTCTGAAGCTGCTGTCCTCTCAGCAGCTGCTCAGTCCTTGCTCCTGACCTGTGGGTTGTATTACACGGTGCCAACAGGTCAGCTTTACATGTCTGGAAATGCATTCCAGATGCTTGAAGAATTTCAGTCTTTGCTGTGTCACAAAACTTCAGTGAAGAATCTTCTCAGCAGCGCTAAAGTTATAATACGTGTAAAACCTCACCGGGAATTTTGGGTTTGCTTCTGAGCTAATAGAGGTATTAACATTGATAGCTCCAGTGAGGAAGAGGGTAGGGAGAGGCCCCTTTCCCCATGTGACAATCCCAGAAGCTCCCTGCAGAGCCGCCATCACACGGAACACTCACCAGCCCTGGATGGGCTGACCCTCAGCCCAGTCAACAGTCCCAGCTTCCATCGATGGAACACCACCTGGTTGGCTCCCGTGTCTCTCCCTGCCTCAACACCAGCACCCCCCACCCTGCCTTTTATTTTTTTTTTTAGCCTTTTCTTACTTTCTGTACCACAAGATGTTCCAGACTCATCTTGTATTTTCTCTGCTCCCGCCCTGGAGTTAACCACTTCTCCTAGGAGCCCTGGTTTCTTTTATTGGGGTATGCTGCTTAGGAGTAAAGAAAAAACACACCATTGTTTTCCTTTACACACAAAACTCTGAACACTCCTGTACCCTAGTCACCACGTTTGGGGTTTTTCTCACATCAAGCAATTGTCTGCAACACCAGCTGGGTGTCCTACAATTTAACTCAATTCTGACACTATCTACCCAGAGACAGTGTCAGGTCCCACATGTTAAGGGCTCAGTCCTACAAGACCCCCCATCACACTTCAGACGCCCATCCCAATCAAGTCCAGATTGTCATATGTTTCTTTTTCCACTATGAATCGGTTTGCGAATGCCTATCTCTGTTAGGTATCCAGGACTATATCTACATGATATTTATTTTCTGAGGTTTTACAACAAAGCTTGTACATAGAAGGCCCATGGGAGCCTTTTAAATATCTGAAAATACTAACTACTTCTGTAGTCCCAATAGTCCAGTTTCTTTACTCATAGGAGATGGTTTTTAGACTCCACACAACCCTGGTGTCCTCTTTAGAAAATATGACATGTTAGTAACGATACCTTTACAATATATTGCCTAGAATTGAGCAATTTGACTAGTCTGGAGAACAGTAGATCTATTATTTCCTGTTTTCTAGGTACTACTGCTCCACAAATATAATTACATTATTTTTAGCCAAACTGCCTCATACCTAGGACAGTCTTCCTTAAGCTTTGGGTTTCATGATAATTTTTAAAAATCTGCAGTAAGTACAAAATATAATACTTAGGATAATAAAAAAGATAAATAAAATGTAACAATGATAGCTAAGATTTAATGAGTTACTGTATGTCAGGCACTTTACATTATATACCATGACTTACGTCTCACAAACCCCATGAGGTGAGTTCTGCTATTATCCCCATTCAGCAGATGGAAAAACTGCAGCCTTGAGAGGTTAAGCAGCATCCCTGATGTCTCATGGCCAGTTCCTGGTAAAGTGAGTGCTAAGTTTGACTCCAAAAACTAGCTCTTGAGGATCCAGGAGCAATGCTTTCAACACGAAGCCGGCTGGATGGTCATGGTGACTTAACTATGACATGAGCGATTATGTCGGGATGATGATTTACGGGAGTGTGCTGCTGCTGCTTAAATGCAAACTTGTGTCCTGTGAATACTTGAATGGAGGTTTACAGCGGAGGTGAGGGGGACAGGAAAATTTTAAATAAAGCTTGATTAAGTAAATATTTAAGAGGAAGGTTGTGAAGAACAAAAAAATATTACTAAGTCAGTGGAAAAAGTGAGTGTGGGACATGGAAACCATAGAGAAGAATCTGAAACTTGGGAGTGGAGTGGCGGTCTTGGAGAGTCTGATGTAAGACTTTGCTTAGAATGGACCCGTTTGACTTCATGGGAAGAAAAGATGCTGAGGGAAGACAGGGTTTATCTTATTTTCCAAGCCAGGACCCTGAGAAGGTGAGGCAGGTGGCCACAAAGCCAGAGTGACTGAGAGACGGTGAATTTCAAAGCTGGAGTCTGGTGAATCCTCGTAGGGCTCTGGGATCTGGGCATTCCCCTTTCACGTGGTAAGTATGGTGGAGGTTTTCTGGAATGTGTAACTAAGCCCAAAGGGTATGAGAACATGAACTATATTTGTGAGCTATATCAACAGTTCCCAGTTCACACTTCGAGACCTGCGTAAGCTGGGAGTAGGAAGGTTCAGGCAGGATACCGTCGAAGCAGCCTAGAGGCATACAGCTTAGGTGTCATTCTAAAGAGCCAACATTGTGGTTCACACGCAGGGATGGGCTGTAGAGGAGCCACTGCACACCGTTCATTATCTCTGAATACACTCAGATGGATTCGAGATATCTCAAGACCAGTGGGAGGAGGCTATCCTTACATGCCTGCAGACACAGAGAGAGGAATAGAGGAACAGAGGAAGGCAGCCAACAAGGTTTGGAATAGCTATCCTTTTTTTTCTAAAGGAGATTGATCAAGACTCCTATAAAAAACTATTCAAATACAATGGTAAGGAAAAAAAATGTAAGGGATGTAAAAAAAAGTTGGCTGAGAAGTCATAAGTCAGTAAGGGTTGAGCTTGAAGGTGAAATGGAGGAAACCTTTGACCAGGATGTGGGATCTGTCCTACTCATGAACTCAGAGTTGCATAAATTAGCAAGGGATCTGTCAGATGTGGAGAGATGGAGGAGGAAGACACAGGGCTCTCCTAAAAGGACAGTGCAAATGCTGGATTCCCCCTCAAAAGAGCCACACCTGCTCCTGTGAACACGGATCAACTGTCACGCCTGTCTTCACCTTCTCTTATGAAATGTGTCACAAAACTCTCAAACATTGCCTTTTCAATAAGATTTACATTTGCTTAATAAGCACTTTGGGATGCACCAAAGGAAGCTACTTCAAAGAGTTTGGAATTTTTATCCATTTAGTCTCTGTATGGCACAAAAGACTTCCAACTTTTCACTAAAAAAAAAAAAAAAAAGAATCACAGAAGCCATAAATCAGTACGAAAGATGGAGAAGCAGGGTACAGAAAGAAAGAGAGAGGATTTGTGCGTAGAGAGCTGTCTCGTTTGTAATAAATTCAGCTGATAGTTTCCGCATAGCTGGCTTCTTCATGTTCCTGAACAAGGTAAGTATCTCCTTGGCCCTCAGGTGGTTCAGCTGGCCTAATCAACAATAAAACTTCAAAAGGCTCGTTGTCCCCCGTCACTGGGTCTCTCTGTGGCTTTCCCTGCAGGGGTTGTCTGCCCAGCCCTGCGCCCTCCCTGCCGTGTGTTGACTCTGCACCGTCCCAGGAGGGCGCCTGCAGTGGACAGCTGCTCTGCTGGGCCTGGTGGTCAGCTCCATTAAGAGAAGTTGGGAACGCCCTTCTTGAGCCTGGATCCAAACCTTGTTTTCCAATCAAGCTGGATCATTATTAAAATATTAGGTATATTTGGATATCTAGAATAAATCAGTAAAATAGCATATATAAGTTGATAAATTTTAAATCAGAAGAAATTATTTGAAAATTTGTAATTAATTCAGAACCTTCAGGATTGTGGCCCAGACATCAGCATTTGTAAAAGTTCCGTGGTGACTCTGATGGACAGGCAGACTTGGGAATCAGTGATCTAACTGGCCTGGATGAGGGGGTACTGGTGTTCTTTAGCCCAGGGCTTCTCAAATTTATGTGCACATAGAATCATTGGCGGATCTTGTTAAAATGAACATTCTGAATCAGCAGGCCTGGGTGAGGCCTGAGACTCTGCATTTCTAGCAAGCTCCCAGGGCCTCCCATGCTGCTGGTTTCAGACCACATTTTGGGAAGGACGGCTTTCACTCCTTGTTTCCCAAGCACTCAACGTCAGAACCATTGTCGGGGGGCTTGTTAACCACACTGTGCACAGGGAGCTCCCTGCGAGTTCTGATTCGCTGGGTCTGGGACTCTGCATGTTAAAAGGAGCCCAGCTGGTTCTCATGGGCTGCACTGGGGGGAGGCGCCCGGACTTATCCAGATAGTGGATTGTGCACCAGGCCTCTGTCAGCTACTTACTAAAGCTTCAAAGCCCTGATCACTCTCAACAATTCTAAAATAGAGTGCATATGCATCGTGGTATTTTTTACTATTCATTACAATTTTCCAAATTTTTTTGATGAATTGGTAGATAGTGCTTTCTAGTATAATGGGCAAAAAATAAAGTGATACAAAACAACAATTTGATTCCACTTCTGTAACTGTGTTGGCATTGTTCCTGCTGACTTCAATGTTTCCAGGCTTATCTGGTCTGAAGAATTAGCTAAAAAGTCATTACCATTTAAAAAAAAACTTATATTTTTAAAAAAATTTTATTATTTTTTTAAATGAAAGATAAAACTTTTATTGTGAAGCCACTGAACTTTTGGTGTGATTTGTTATAGCAGCTAGCCCTCCCTGACACAAACATTCCTCTCTGCCTCAGTGTTGGTGGAGTTGGGGTTCCCTGGGGCCTTCTGCACCTAACACCCAGGGGGATCCCATCCAACTTGAGACTTCCAACACCACCACCCACTGATGACCCGAAAAGGGAGCTCTCAGCCCATGAATGGCTCCCAAACTGCAGGCTGGTGTAACCAGCGGCCTGGGTAACAGCTCCACTGGGATGTTCATGGACATCTCATGCCTCTGGTCCAAAACGGGACACCTGGTTTTCCTCCCCAGCCCTGCTCCCCTGCAGTTCTCTCTGCCCGGGTTGAAGGAGATTCCATCCTTCTAGGTGCTCAGACCAAACCTCTCTCTCACACCCACACTGAAGCCAGCATGAATTTTTGTTGGCTCTGCCTTCAGAATATGATCAGAATCTGACCACTTCTCACTTCCACAAATGCCACCACCCTGCCCTAAGCCACCATTCTCTCCTCTCTGAATGCCTGCCCCAGCCGGTTAGCTGGTGTCTCTGTGTTCTCCCTCACCTCTGCCTCTTTCTTTTTAAAGTTTCTTTAAATAACCTTAGCAGTTACTAACAACAGAAACAACTCATATCACAAAATAATGTATTCAATATTCCAATTTTGTTTTTAGAGAAAAAAATTGGTCTTTAAAGAAAGCTGAAAGGGTCTGGGCGAGAATAACTAAGCGGAGACGTACTGGCGTAGTCCCATGAAAGGCGCTGAGAGGAGAGGCGCCGAGAGTGGAAAGGTTTAGAGCAGCTTCTGCTGATTCTTGTCAACCGCCTCTTCAGACCCACGGGTCTGCGCGGCCTCTCGAGGAGAGTCCTGGGCCAGGAGGGGTCCCATCGCTCGTGGAGGAAGCAGCCGCGTTCGTGTCTATACTGATGCCGCTCCTTCTTGGTTTTGCTCACGTGGATGTGAAACGCTCTGCTTGGTCCACTGCTCTCCTTTCTTTATCCCTTCTGCTCTGGAGCTCAGGGTGTGCTCCCTCTGATGACGTCCTTTCTGTCTCAGCCAAGGCCTGACCAATGCCATCTCCCTCCCAGACCTGGCCTTAGCCATCGACCACCTCCTCTCACTTCCCTCGTCTGGGCGCCAACACCTCAGCCAGCCTGAGCTTACTCACTGTTCCCCTCGCAGGCCCCGTGTTTTCCCCGCGATGACACAAAAGTAGTCCACCACATTCCTCCCACCTCTACCCGCATTCCTCCCAAATCCACAGAATTTAACAAGCATCGAGCACCGGCTGCGGGCCAGGCCCTGTGCAGGGCGTGTACGGCGTCGTATCTCTCCACCCTCGCGGAGAAGGGGGACACTGTGTCACCCCTCCGGATCCTGCTGAGGGTGAGCCCCACGCGGAGCCCCTCGGGGCTCGGCCAGATCCCTGCGCTCAGCCCAGCTCCGCGGGCTGTGCTGCTGAAGCTCGCCCTGAGCCTTCCGAAGCAGAGCCCAGGCTCCGGGCGCCCTGTGTCCCCTCTCCCCACGTCCAACCTCCGCGGGGCGCGTGGGAATGCGGCCCCCAGAGCCTCTGGCTGCAGGCTGGACAGACTGGAGCCCTGATCGGGCCGCGGGGCCCTCCAGGGGGCGCCGAGCTGCCCCCTCTTCCCCCCCGGCTTCCCGCCCCTCCCGGAGCACTGCCCCGGGCCTCCCCGTCCTGGCTCACGAGCTGTGCGGACCGACCTGACAGAGACACGGCGGGGCTTCGCGCCCGAGCGCTCCGACTGCAGTCACGCCATAGGGCTCTGACCCTCGTCACACTGCCCGACACGGCGGCGGGAGGATGCTGCGTCCGTGTCTCTTCTCAGCATTCCGTGGGAAAAGTCACGAGAGAGTGTGGAGCAGCACCTTTGCTACCTGCTCGTAATCCTGCGTGCGGAACCGGGGACACGCACCGTCCGCTCTAGACAAGGCGGGCGCGCATCAACAGCGTCTCACAGCACAGCCGAGCGCCTCGGCCTTCTCCTCCACGCCCCCACAGACGTACAGGGGACCGCACCGGCGCACGCGAGGCCCCACCCCACGGGCGCACGCCAGGCCCTCCACGGGCGCACGCCAGGCCCCCCACCGGCGCACGCCAGGCCCCACCTACGTACAGGAGTCTCCATGGACGCACGCGAGACCGCCCAGAGACGTGCGTGCCCCTAAGGCGCCCCAGGGAAGTCCTATAAAATTTGGGTGGGAGCTTCTGCTGCCCCTCGGGCCATCCTAGGCGTTGCTGTCTCCCAGCGCAGCGTCTAAAATGGAGGTGCTCAATCTTTTTGGATGTAATTCTGTAGTGCAAGAAACCAGATTTAGAGCTGTGCGCTCAGATTTCATTTGCATGAGAACCACCTGGGAGTGGGGCCTCGGAACCTGCATTTTGACGAGTGTCCCAGGTGATTCTGATGCGGGTGAACCTCAACCCATTATTGATACTTTGAAAAACACTAATTCATAAGGTCCAAATACTCTGCACCAACCAAGGGAATCTATGTGGTAAAGACATTACACAGCAGTTACGTCTTGCCTGGCACTGTCGTGACAGAGTTACAAACATTGACTGTCAGTCCACAGCACAAGCTTATGAGATGAAGAGTGTGATGACGCCATCTTCACAAACTAGGAGACCGAGGCAGAGAAATGCTAGGGGTCCTGCCCTCACCGACAGCTGGTCAGTGGATTCGGACCCAGGCATCCGGCTCCACGGCTGTGCTCCTAACCGCTCCCCCACCGCCCTTCCCACGGACGCCGGGAAGACGCCCAGGTTATTCCTCGCTTTGTCTCTGCTATGCCCTTCCAAGGAGCCTGGAAGGAAAGAGGACTACGACTGCAAGAAACACCCGGGAATATTCTACCAGCTCCCAGATGGAGAAAAGGGGAGAGTGAAACTACTTCAGCAGAAATCCACGCTCTCCTCCGGAGCCCACCCTGGCGTCCACGTCCCCGGTCGTGGTGGCACCCACGGCTGTCCTCCGGAGCCCACCCTGGCGTCCACGCCCCCGGTCGTGGTGGCACCCACGGCTCTCCTCCAAGAGCCCACCCTGGCGTCCACGCCCCCGGTCGTGGCGGTGCCCAGGGCTCTCCTCCGGAGCCCACCCTGGCGTCCACGCCCCCGGTTGTGTTGGTGCCCAGGGCTCTCCTCCAAGAGCCCACCCTGGCGTCCACGCCCCCGGTCGTGGCGGTGCCCAGGGCTCTCCTCCAGAGCCCACCCTGGCGTCCACGCCCCCGGTCGTGGGAGCGCCCGTGGTCCCGGCTCAGCAGGAACTGCCGCACTGGTAGATGATGGGCGTCTCCCAGAGGACCCAGCAGCCCTCCGGCGCGTGGAGGGAGCGGAGCGGTCCTGAAGCGAGGAGCCGTCCTCCGTGAGCTCCGCCTTCTGGCCTCTGTCGTCCTCCGCTGCCAGATCCTGGTCCCGTGGGAGCTGGTCCGTGGATTCAGCATCGGCAGGCGAGGAAAAGTCAGAAAACCAAGGCTTTAGCAAACAATCATACACACCCCTGGGAGAATGGGTTTTTCTCCATCGTTTCTATATCAAAGTGACAAATTAAAGAAAGACTGCCAACACCGGGGCTGCTGCTGTACAGTTGGGTAGGTTGTATACTGAAAAACTCAAGAGGGCACCGTTTACATAGCCCATGACCTGAATGGTGCTCTCTAGAGTTGTCTGGGCGGCAACCGACAAGAACCATACACACTGGCCATTTTAGTACCCTTCTTAAGTAACAATTTTTATACATCTGTTTTGCTCTCTCCTTCATAGACTTACGGTGGACTGACGCTCTCCTTGGATGATATACAAATAATTAGACATTAAAATAAAAGGACAACAGCATTAGAAGAGGCTAGGGAGAGGAAGTCCAATTGCTTTCCCCAAAGTGGGGCACAGCTGGGTGGCGATTCAGGAAGAGTCCGGCCCGGGCAGTCCCTAATGTCAGCTTCAAGCTTTACGCCCTGCTGCTGCCCTAAAATCCTGAAGAGCGAGAGCCGGCACAGGTGCGGTTTCGGTTCTCAGCTCTGGCACGTGCTCCTGCAAAGCAGTTTTGGGTAATTACTGAAAATGGAAGCTCAAGATCCCGAGGGAGGACTTTCCAGACCACAGATTACAGAACCTTTAGGAAGATGGAACGGCAGGCTGCTGTCTGGGCAAGTCCCGTCTGTCCCTCCTTGAGCGCTGCCCTTCTTTATCTGCTCCTTCCCGCAGGTGCCGCTCGGCGTCTTCCTTCCTCCACCGCCAAATCCTCTTCAGGAAAGGTCCTCAGAAGCATCACTCTGCGGCCTAGACGACTGCTCCTAAGGCAACCTCATGGTTTGCAAAGGGCTCGCACCTGCGGTATCTAGTTTGATCTTCACACGTGCAGAAACCTTTATAAGCTTTTCTTTCGTTATGAAAAACTAACGCCTAGAGCTTTCAGTCTGTGATTAGAAGAGTCAGGAAGGAAAGTGGAAGCCCAGGTTTTCAGGCTCTGAATGCCAGCCTGGGTCCCATAAGGTGTTAAACCCTCTAAGGGGGTTTCCAGCTTCACACAAGTGGCACATTTTCTGCAGGACTCTGTCATAGTCAAAGTAGAGCATCCCTAACTGTGGAATTCCAGGCTGCTGGAGATTTCTATGGGAGAGAGTGGGCTTTGCAGGAGCTGTTGGAGTCACATTGTTGGTTACCAGTTTTGCCTAATCGAAAAGCAGGACTTGAGAGGCCTTGATGTTCATAATAATAGTTAAGGGGCCTGCCCAGTGGTGCAAGCGGTTAAGTGCGCACGCTCTGCTGTGGTGGCCCGGGGTTCGCCGGTTGGGATCCCGGGAGTGCACCGAGGCACCGCTCATCAAGCCATGCTGTGGTGGCATCCCGTATAAAGTGGAGGAAGATGGGCATGGATGTTAGCCCAGGGCCAGTCTTCCTCAGCAAAAAGAGGAGGATTGGCAGATGTTAGCTCAGGGCCGATCCTCCTCACAAAAAAAATAAAAATAATAGTTAATACTTTGGGGAGTATTAACTCCCCACATGGCCTGCCATGTGCCAGGTGCCCTGCTTTCGGCCTTATCGCAACCCTGTGAATGAGCTGCTCTTATTAGCCCCATTTCACAGATGAGGAAAGAGAGAAACAGCCCAAGGAACTATCCCAAGGCCACCTGGTAGTAAGGAGCTAATCCTTTGCTTATTCATCACCTGTGGCATAGACACTGAACTAATAACAAACACTACTTCCTCCCAGTGGAGGTGAGTTAATTTTAGCAAAATAAAACTTCCAGTTAAAAGCTTTGTGTTAATAAAGGAAAAGAGAACATGGTCAGAGCCAGACACAGAAGGCTACGATCCTCTAGTAGGAATACTACACCTGGGGCCAGGATGGCACTCAGGGCTCAGCAGGACCGAGGACCAGGCTCACGTGGGGGCGGGCGCCAGGAGCGGAAGGAGAGCTGGTGGTCGCGGTGGTCACTGGCCGCACCAGGTACTGGAGGCCCTGGCAGTGGGCGCGCTCATAGAGCATCCAGCGGCCGCTGTCCACGCGGATGGAGTTGCAGCGGCTCAGGTGGGGCTGCAGGTTGGCCTGGTCACTGGTGCACTCGTAGCGGCGACCCTGGAAGGCCCGGTCCTCAAAGAAGGTGATCTGCAGGAGGGAAGGACCAGCTCAGGGGCTGGCCTGCAGCCCCGGTCCACCAGGCCCCCTTCCCTGGGCCTGGGCAGGGGGCTCCCCTCCCTGGGGCGGGTGGACACGGCTCCCCCCCACCCTCCTGGGCAGGTGGACGTGGCTCCCTTCCCCCGGGCAGGGTCCCTGAAGCGGGATGACCGCTGCGTTGGCAAGAACCACACAAAGGCCGTGAGGTGGGGTTTCCTCTCTGCTGTCAAAGCCACAGTCCTGTCCTCTCTGGAGTATTCGGGCTGCTATCACTGGCTGATGCCATGGAGACGTTTGAAAAAAAAGGAATTTGGGACATTGTCTACCAGATAATAGAAGCAGAGCTTCAGCCATGTCATACGTGGTCTGCACTCTTAGTTGTATAGGTTGGGGAGAGACAACAAGTGTTTAAGTGAGGGAGCAAAAAAGGCAGTCTTAATAAGGTAAATACAAACTCAATCTGTAAGGACTGTCATATTGTTTACATGCCACAACGTTGAATATAATTATTAAGAAAGAAATTACCTTAACGTTGAAAATCCAAATTAGTCCTTCAAGAGAACTTCCTCATAAAAAGGTGTAAGGAATGTTTTACTAAGGGAGTTCACAGAATTTCAAACTTTCAATATGGTAAAAAAAAACAGCAAACACAGTATTTAGTCTGAATTTGTTGCAGCGGTGCCTAGAAGCTTATCTTGGCTAATTGTGATTCAAAAGGGAGAATAGTTTTAAGATGCTTAATCTCACAAAAAAGAACTGAAAGGGAAGTTTCTAAATTTAAGGAAATAAGAAAAAGCAATACTTTTAAAACGCAAAGACAGGTTACCTCTTAGGTTATTATAAATAAAAGGATATTTCTAAGAAATCCATTTCTGGTGGGATCTAGATACACTTTTGTTCTGCAGGGAACAAGAGTACACAGAGCTTTTGACTCAGAGAAAATTAATTGCACGCACAGAGCTGGAATGGTGTAGAGAGAGGAGGAATAAACGTCCAGACTCTGGGACTCGAGGAAGACTTCAGAGCGTGTTCATCGGCCTGGAAGCGCACAGTGTGATGGACTGGAAGGAGCACTGGAGAGGAAGATGACCTGCAACATCAGCCCCTCTCACGTTCAGAGAATCGCCACAGCCCTGTGTTGACTCATGGAAATACTTTGTCCTGAGTTTGGGTCATAAATCTTGTAAGTCAATGTTTATGGGTTGAACACCAACCATGTACAGTATGCTGCTTTCAGTTCCTGTGACCCACTGTGTGGAGGATGTGTTTGCTGAGTTACTTATGTTTACATAGTGGGAATAAGCAACCGTGATCTAAAGAATGAAAGTCATCATTTTATTTATTTTTTTGGTGAGGAAGATTGGCCCTGGGCTAACATCTGTGCCCATCTTCCTCTATTTGGTGTGTGGGACGCCTCCACAGTATAGCTTCCCGAGTGGTCCCTTGGTCCACGCCCGGGTTTCAAACCTGCAAACCCTCAGCCACCAAAGCGAAGTGTGGGAACTTAACCACTACACCACGGGGCCAGAATTAAAAATTTAAAGAATAAAAAATAAATTAAAAAATCATCATTTTGCTCAGAGTTGTTTCTGTGGGGAGAGATGGATGAAAACAGTAAACTCTGAGAAGGCGCTGGGACAGAGTCCCAGCAAACACCTGGAGGAACACAGTGGGAGTGTCTGAACGGGCCACCTCAGCGACGCACAGTTACACCTGAAATTTAGGATCCATTGGGAGGACCCAAACAAGGGAACTTTGGGCTTGGTTCTCTCAGTATCTAGGAAGAGAGAAGGCTTTATTTCAGCCCGGGGGAAGAAACAGGGAAAAAACCCCACACTTCTCGTAGAGCTGAAAAGTGAATTGCTTGGGCCAAAATGTGGCTTGGTTTCAATGCTCTGCAGAAAATTGTGGGAGTGACAAATGTGTGTAAGGCCTAATTGTACTCAGTGTGCTAGGTGAACCTAAGTTAGGACCTGAGAATCTTTACACGGGGCGCAGCGGAGTGTGACCCCAGCTGTGTGGAATGCCTGATGGGGGCAGTCCTTGGAGGGAGAACAAGTCAGGATCAGCCACCTGTTGTCCTGAGTTCTAGTCCAGAAAGTGACCCTTTGTCGCTCCCTAATTATTCAGCTGGTTTCAAACAAAAGGGAAGGAAAAAGAGACTAACTCAGATGAGGATTTTGCTGCATGCAGTGTATTGTGTAGCTGGTGTAAATGTCAGTCTGCAAAATGAAGTATGTAAGAAATATCACTATTTTCTATAACTCAAAATATTTTAGGAATCTAAGACTTATTCCACTGGGATGAGAGAAAACTTAACTTTAGTCATTGCCCAAAATTATGGCATGTGTAGATAAAGGTATATGTACAATGAAATTCTTTGCGGCCTTGTCTGTGAAAGCAACATTGGGAAAGCCCAGTCACCAGTGGATAAATGGGGAAGGAAGGCAGGGACCTCCAAGCAATGGAGCACAGCACAGCCACTGGACAGAATAAGGTACTGACCTAGATGTATGTCCATATCAGATCACACAGTAAAAGCAAGTTGTATTTGACAATATATGCTAATCAAACCATCATGCTGCACGTCTGAAACGTGTACAGTGATGCATGTCAATTATTTCCCGAAAAAACCCAAACAGATAAACAGAGACCTCTAGGAAAGAGCGTCTCAAAACTTTCAAACCTTAATAATAGCAATAGAGGGGAATACATGTATATCCCCTAAACTTAGAAACAGGGTTCTAAAGGTTTCCACTGAAGTTCTGAAATGTCTTTAGAGCCTTCATGCTTTATGTCAAGAATTTATATGTTTTTGGCATTCTAATTCATGACCTACTCAAGTTAGTTTTAATAGAAAACATGATTTAGAAAAATGGGCTCCTCCTGTGTATTCCTAAGCCTTCTGGTGGGGTAAATGGACCAACCATGAGAGTAACTTTACCTTGGTTTAATTGCATGAAGGTAACATCACTAAGACAGAATAGCCTTTTGTTTTAACTTCATCCCATGGAACGATCCCCTGGGGCCTGAAGGTGTTCTACAACCAAAACGCTGACGTAGTGCGGCAAACTTGACAGATTTATTAAATTGCAGGAGGTGTTACCGACTCTGTGTACCATAACAGGCCTAATAAGGTTCTCTAAAATTTCATTTCCTATTAAACTTTAAACCCATTCCATAGACTGAAAAAAAACACAAGTTGCAGACTAAAATGTACAGCATGATTCCATTTTTTTAAAGAAAAATAGCCTATGTTTCATGGGACATCTAGATAAATGAGGGAAAACTTCAGGAAGGCACCTTCCTGGTATCAACAAGGGTTAGCAATGAAGAGTGGGGTCAGAAGGACCCCCTACTTCTTTCTTTACAGAATTTATAAAGTAGTAAGAACATTTTCAAGTTAAAAATAAATTAATTCTCTATTGATGAAAAGATTTTCATTTTTATTTTTTTTAATATGCAGGGCTTTGCTTGTAAGCAAGCAGATTCTAGTTCAGTCAAAGGGCTCTGGGAATTATGAATTGCTTCAACGTGCCTTTAAATCCAAGCCTGTTTTTCTGCACTTAAAGGCCTTTTTATGCTTGTGGTACACAATATCATGCAACTCTATTTAAAATATTAGCGTGTGTCTCTCACTAATTTATTTTCATTAGCTGTGCGGTTTCTGCCCTTCATGCAGTGTTCAGCCCAGGGGCTGTACTGGTTAGGAGCCTTTAGAACAGGAGAGGGTCTCTAACTTAGTCCCAGGGTAGGCAATGGCCAATGGCAGCCCTGGCATGAGTTATACAGCACTGTGCTTGAAAGTGAACAGAACCATTATTCCTTGTTTTGTCTAATCAGGCTTTTTGCCAAGTGGGCTTCCCTTTACCACTCATCTGTGACCCCTTGGTCTCCAATTACCTCTGGGGTCAGAAGAAAACTCCTGAATGTTGTTCCTTGAGGCCCTCAGCTGAATGCCCCCTTCTCACCAGTGACCCTCTCTGCTTGCTCTGGCTGTGACCTGCCTTTCTGTCTCAGACAGGCCGCCTCCTCCCTCCGCCCCACTTCTGGGCACTCATTCTACCCTGAAGCTCTTCTGGGACAGATCCTCCCCACTTGTTGGCTGGGACCACTTACAGGGGAATTAATTGGCACACATGGAAGAAACACAGAAGCCAGCAATTGCCAGCAATGCAGACTAAATACTTTATTAGGCTCCAAATTGAGAAAATGGTAGTGCGAACCTGTTTCAGTATAGATCCACCACCCTCCGCAAAGAGCCTGCCTTGGCGTCCACGGCCCCCCAGTCGTGGTAGTGCCTGTACTCCCCGGGCCTCAGCAGGTACTGCCGGCCCCGGTAGTTGGGCATCTCGTAGAGGACCCAGCAGCCCTCCAGCACGTGGAGCGAGCGGACCTCACTCAGGCGGAAGCGGTCCTGGATGCTGGAGCAGTCCTCGCTCAGCTCCATCACGGGGCCCTTGTGGTCTTCTCTCTCGTACAGGCGCAGCCTGTGGGAGCGGGTCTGCTGGGTCCACAGAGAGAAGGAAGAAGCAACCCGACAACAGGTGAACTTGGTGAGCGGGTCCCGGGACTGTCAGCATACAAACTGAGACTGGGATTGCTGTGAATGCACGGATCTGTCTCCCACTAGCATTTTACAGATATTTGCACACTCAGTTTCTATTTCCTATTTAGGAGATGGAATTTTTAAGAGGTTCAAAGTCTGGGTTAGAATCCACTAAGAACTTGAAAATCTTGGGGCCGGCCCGGTGGTGCAAACGGTTAAGTGCGCGCGCTGAGCTGCGGCAGCCCGGGGTTTGCCGGTTCAGATCCCAGGCGCACATCGATGCACCTCTTGTTAAGCCATGCTGTGGCAGTGTCCCATATAAAGTGGAGGAAGATGGGCATGGATGTTAGCCCAGGGCCAGTCTTCCTCAGCAAAAAAAGAGGAGGATTGGCATCGGATGTTAGCTCAGGGCTGGTCTTCCTCACACACACACACACAAACCCAAAAATCTTGATTCCTGATGCCCTGTGTTAATTCAAACCTATATTTGGGGGAAGATGTAAAGTATTTTGACTAGTATTTTTTTAGTATGAGTATTATCTCCCAAGTTTATATACATATAAATTTATCACTTAAGTAGGATTTTAAAAATCACATACTTCAGTGAAAAATTGGTTTAAATAGTCACTTGGAACCAGAATTCTACTGACTTTCCAAATTACGGAAAATTACCTTTTCTAAAGTTGGATACTGCCTTTGAATAGCCTATATTAACAACAGAGTTTTCCATTTTTTACCATCTACCGTGGAACCTATCTAATTCATTCATTATCAATTCTTTTACTACGAGTAAAGATGAATTGGACAGAAATACTGCCTTCTCATGCCCAACGAGCTTCCTCTTTTGCAAGTTTCATTTCACATTCTACTAAGATATTACATTTGTTAAGGACAACTTTTGTTTGATCTAATGTACCGAAAATTAAAAATACAGGTGACTCTTCCCAGAGGTGAATTCTTCCTTACATTCTCTTCTGTTTTTGTGCATGTATCTATCTGGGATAAGGCAGGAATCCAAAGCCCACTTAAACCTGTGGTGTTTTTAAGGGAAAATCTCCCTCACCCCAACCCTCATCAACAGTGCCATGAGGACACTCAGGTGGTATGATTGCCATCAAGTCACACTCACCTGAGGGATGAGACAGCAGGAGCCCACGGAGTCGCCTTGGCCCATCCAGTGCTGGTAGTTGGGGTAGTCGCCGCGCCGCACCAGGTACTGGAGGCCCTGGTAGTGGGCACGCTCGTAGAGCATCCAGCAGCCGCTGTCCACGCGGATGGAGTTGCAGCGGCTCAGGTGGGGCTGCAGGTTGGGCTGGTCGCTGGTGCACTCATAGCGGCGACCCTGGAAGGCCCGGTCCTCGAAGAAGGTGATCTGCAGGGAGAACGAGGTGACAGCCAGACGTCAGCTGGGAGGGCCCCCCACACACAGCAGACACTCAGTGGACACAGTGTGGCCCCTCGTCGGCTCACCTTCCCCATGGTTGTTGACAGCAATGACCAGCGTCCAGTGTGTGGGGACAAGAGTGACAGCTGCTCTATGTAGCAGGGCGGCTGCTGCGTTGGCAATAACAGCACAAAAGGGGCCCCGGGTGAGTAAGGGGATTTTATAGATCCCTTTTACGTGCTGCATTCAATGGAAATTCCTGTAGATTTGCCCTCCCTCTCTGGTACTTTCTAATGCTGTTCTGTGCGTGTCCTCGATGATTCCCGAGACTTGCTTTCATTTGGATTGTTAGTGTTTTCTAAATTTATCAGCAATTCAGTCCTATTTTGACCTGAAACTCATGTCTCTACACATATGGTTTAATTATGCCCCATGTATTTTCTGGGATAAACCTGTGTCTTCAGAGAAGTGCCCAGACTTCCATAGAGGCCTGGTGAAGCACAATGGTGACAGAGACCACTCTAACTGAACACTTTTTTCTTTACACAGTTTGCCATTCCAGTGCAAGACACAAGTCTGCATTCTGGTTTTGCTAGTTTTGACTGTGCTGACCCGATGCTTGAAGACATAGCTATAACTTCCCTCTGGTGGGTGTTCTGGAAATCAGCTCTGGTAGCCAGCTTCTGATAAGAGCCAGGGGAAAGGTTTCTCTGGTCAATGGGTCTGAGACAGAGAAGTATACTGCTTTATAGATTGCTTCTCTTCTCCAGGGCTGCGGGAGGCAGTAAAGCCTCAGGGACTCAGAATGTCCACGGAGGAGCTGCATGAACTTGGCGAGCCATGTGACCTCTCAGACCATGAATTATTTCATCGCACTTATCTCACGGGACATAGACTGGTCGAACGAGAACGGAAGGAAGGAAGAGCCGCCTCCGACATTTGGAAGCTGGCCTGGCTCAGAGCGAGGCAGTGGTACTTCCCTGTTAGACATCAACAATCACACAAAACACCAACCTCAGGCGAGGTGACCTTGAGACCACGATGAAACAAGGCCAAATAAGGCCACTTCGTGGTTCTTCTGAGCACAGGCAGAAACAGCGTGCCACCCACAGACACCAAACACCCCCTCAGCCAAAAAGATTAACTGAAACTTCCTTATCAATCACAGCTCTATCCTTGTCCTAAGCCCCGCCCGGAGTGGATTTATGGAGACATCCAATCATAAAACTACCCCCGCTTCCTGACAACATTCCATCTAGAGCAAAGCCCTGCTTTTCTAGACCCTTCCCCAAATCACCCAACCAAAGTACAAATCCTGTATCTTTCAAACACCCTCTCACTGAGGCACTCCACACCTCCCCATGTTGTGCTCTCCCCGCCCTAACAAGTACTGAACCCACCTTGTTTCACAACCAGTGTTCCTAGTGGTCTTTGGCTAAAGGACATTGACATGAATAACTGGGATTTTGTGTATAATGTGTTTGGCATCCACTTGACACAAATGAGCACTGAATAAATGTTTGATATTAGTAATAGTTCAACGTTATTAAGGATGACTTCAGCCTTTTCATCTTTCTCAAAGATATTCAATCCTCTCAAAAATGCCTGAAAAATTTCTCTGCTAGGAAGCCATTTGGTGATAAAAGGAAAAAAATGTAGATTTGGAAGGGACTTTAGAAATCATCTAGAATTTTCAAACTCTGGTATGCATAAGAACCACCTGTGCTTACTAAAAATGCAAACTACCAGGTCCTGCCTCTCTAGAGATTCTGCATCATTAGATCTGGAAAAGATTCCAGGAATCTGTATTTTTATTTTTATTTTTTATTTTTTGGTGAGATAGATTGGCCCTGAGCTAACATCTGTTGCCAATCTTCCTCTATTTTGTATGTGGGACGCTGTCACAGCATGGCTTGATGAACAGTGAGTAGGTCCGCACCCAGGATCTGAACCCACGAACCCCAGGCTGTCAAAGAGGAATGTGCGAACGTAACCACTACACCACTGGGCCAGCCCCCAGGAATCTGTATTTTTAACCAGCACCAGATTGTTCTTGGATCAAACAGGGTAGTAAAAAACAGTATTCCAGCTTATTCATTCATTTTTTTGGTAAGGGAAAGATGTGTTTTAGCCATCCCTAGGTAGTGTTTTTTAGCACAGATACTTTCTCCTTAAACATGTAGGCAGAAACGCTGTCTGCTTTGTTCTATAAAGTTTCATATGTGCATAACGAGAGAACAAAGCAGAAGTCCCAGCCCTTAAGTGACAGTGCTGGTGACACGGGAAAGCGATAAAGCTGTCCTAAAACGCCCCCACCCCCACAACTGCAGCGGCCTTACCTGGACTCTCATCAGATCTCAGCTGGACTTCCAACAGTCTCCTGACTCGGTCCAGTCTTGCCTTCCTCCAAACATGATGGCATCTTGGAGATGTGGCCTTTGGGAGGTAACCGGGTCATGAAGGTCCAGTCCTCGTGATGGGATCAGTGCTTTTAAAATTAGACTCTCGAGAGCTTCCTCTCTCTCTCTGCCAGGTGAGGATACAACGAGAAGACGTCCACAAACCAGGGAGCAGGCTCTCACCAGACACGGGATTTATCGACATCCAGATCTGGGACTTCCCAGCGTCCAGAACTGAGAAATAAATGTTTATTGTTTAAGCCATCCAGTACATGGTGATTTTATCATAGCACACTGAACTAAGATGGCCGCTCACCTGCTGGAAACACTTCCTGACTCCCGCTGCCTCCGAGCACCGACTCCTTAGCGTTGCACACCAATCTGACATCTTGTGTGTCCCCAGATGTGCTGCCAGAGCACACCGAACCACTTGCAGTTCCCCAGATGCACAATGTTATTTTCACACTTCTCTTGTTTTTGAGTGTATTGATCCTTTTCGCCAAGACACTACTTCTACATTTTTCATCCAGAGAAATGTTACCCTTTCTTCAAGGTTCAGCTCAAGTGTCAATTCCTCTGTAAAGATTTTCTGGAATCGTTCTTAGTCCTCCAGGCTGATTTTAATACTGTTCCTCAAGCATCTTGTTCATACCATTGTAACGGTAACGATTGCTTATCTAATTATTTTGTTTAGACATCAGTTCCTTGAAATAAATGAGGAAAGCCCCTATTCCATCTTTATTTTTGTATTCTCACTAACTGACGAAATGGACTGGCACTTTAAGGTTGCTCAGTAAATGCCTGGGGGTATGAATGTTATTCCCTAGTCTGAAATTCATTGCTGTGATAATCCATGGGGACTATTTCAAACGCTCAACGCACACAGGCATACACAGTCACATCAGAGTTCAGCATTTGCAACTTTCAGTGTGTGGGATGACACGAGATCCCTGCCTTTGATCTAATGGGCCTTCATCATAGGGAGACGAGTAAGCAAAAGAGAGCAAACAGGAACACTGTGTTGTCCCCTAAACCCTCTGCTCCTTGGTAATTCTGTCTGAGATGCCAATGAATGTCACAACAGCAGCTGCGAGGTCCAGAGTTTTGCTTGTCTGAGGTCCAGCCAGCAGTTGACCTTACCACCCGTCTTCCTGCTTCCTAGTAATTAATGCGGCATTTGTATCATATCTGTGCTTGGTTGAATGAGAAGAAGTCATTTGACTGGAGGCCATGTAGACCAAACTACCCCAACTAAGGAGACTGGGGAAAGGACCAAGAATCTCCATCATAGCGCAAGCCTCTGGCCTCTTTCTCCGTGTGTCTTTGATGACTGTTCCATAATTGACAGGAAGACAGGAAGCAGTCATTGACCCACCTTTGCTTAACTCCTATGGCATTCCTTTTGGAACAAATTGACTTTTGTGTTAAAGCAATACATTTCTTCCTGTTTAAGCAACAGGTGTTGTGATTGTCACTTTTACTTTAACAAACCCACAAAGAAGAAAATTTGATCTCAAAGTCTGGAGGGGAGGGAATAAGACACACACTAACATTAGGACCTAGCCCCATGGCAGCAGAGCAGGAAGACTGCAGAGGGAACCCACCATGAGGAGACCCCTTTGAGGGAACAGCTCAGTACAGCAGCTCTTGGCCCTCCTTCATGGAATAGCTGCTACCTCAGTTTCCTTGCTTGGTGGGCCTTTTATATGGTTAGATAGGCCGGAAGACATCGTAGATTCAAAGGGAGGAAGGGGGAAAAGGAAGAAGAAGATGTTAACTCTGGGCTTAGCATTACGAGTCAGGATACGCAGGAAATACTGGAGTGTGTCAGCTTGTAGGATTACCTTGAAGCGTTGGTTCACCTTAAGGGGGAAAAGGTTAGTGGAATCCCGTAGAGTGTCCCTTCTCCTGTTCCACTCTTGAGGCTGCTTCCACCCCAGACTCTTTCTGGTTTTGGAGGTCCAGGGTTTACTTTAGGGGGAGGAGGAGAGAAGGAGGAAGGGGGTGAATTAGGGGTTAGTTCCCCGGCCACTCCCCACTGTGGACTTTTTCTTTATGTTAAGAGTAGAGGGAAGGTCCCATTCTCTTTGCCTCAGGGATGGAAGAAACCGATTTGCAAGAAGAAAAACTTGGTCAATGAGATCCAGGGTCTCTAATTGTATGCACCTTCAGTTCAGGTGTTTCAGGCAAGTTTCCACGTCTGAAGTCTGTGATTTTATGCCTACTAGTAAACTAGTGTAAAACTCAGCACTCCGAGGAGCTTTTGGCTTTCCAATTCATGTTTGATATATTATTATTGACAAACAGAGGACTCTGGTTAACGTCTCCAGGAAGCCAACACTACTGTTGGGAGTTTAAAGGTTAAAGAACTGGGATTTAGGAACAATTAATATGAAATAATTCAAGAATCTGACTATTTTCCAGGGAAGGAACCTTTATGAGTAGCCTAACCATATGCCCCGCTTTGCCTGGAATGGTCTTGGTTCGTGCCCCTTGTCCCAGTGTAATCATTAATAGTACACACTTTCACTCTCAAAAATGACTTAGTTTAAGCAACAAATTAAATGCTCTGTTTATAAGCAACTTGGGTGGCAGATATGGAGTCCTTGAGAGCATGGGTTGGAAGGAGACTCTATGAAAAATGAACAATCATGTGGGTACAGCTAAGAACAGAGAAGAGAGGAGCAAGGGAGGTAAAGAAGACCAGGCCACCCAGTGGCAGGTTGGAGCTTGCAGACCGTCCAGAGCAGGGCCCCCTGGTACTAAATTTGATACTCTGGTGCTGTATGATCTAAATTCGCATCTCTCTCCAGAACCTCTACAACAGAGCTGCTGCACACATTAATGCTTTATGTGAGAGACGGCTCAGGAGTTAAGGAAGAGGAGTTGTGTTTCCCGTCTGGATCAGTGTGGTGCAGGGAGGGGAAGGGGCACAGATGGGAGAGCAGGATTGTCCCCAATGAAGGGACAGGAGTCCAGAGTGGAAGGCACCTGGGAAAAGCACAAACCACTTTTCCCCTCTGCAGAATTACAGAGACCTTGGGTATAATGTGTTGGATGAAGTGGGACACAAGTCTCCCATGCCCCGTGAGACGAGAGTTGAGCCATTTCATTATAATCTCAAAGGATGGGCTACTTCAGATGAATCTTGACCCGAAGCCACCAGCTTTATTGAGGAACTTTGGAAGAAACAGCCCTAAGAATCATATTTGATTACTGCAGGATGCTAGTGAGGATGCTGTTTACTCAGTAACCTCTTCACCAGGACCCACAGGAAAACTTTCTTCTAGGTTTCAGTACTGGAAATGGTTAGGCTTGTTTTGAATCATTAATTTATTTGCCTTATAGAGTCTGTGAGTCGTGGAACTGATCTTGTCTCCCTCTCGGCCTTAGTTGCTGGATCCAGATCTTCTCCATCAACAGCCAGCAAAGTGCCTTACAGTATACGGCGTGGGTCGAACTTCACTCCTGCCTCCATCTCTCTCTCTCTTACTCTTGTTTTTCCTCTGACTCAATTTCCTCATTCTCCTATTTTAAATTTCTTTAATTATTATACTGTAATTTTTTATTAGTGACCTCAATCCATTTTTAAAAAATAAACAAACATACAAACAAACTTCTCTAGAAAATTTCAGTTCCTTATTTTCCACTTAGTGTTACTTTTGATAATAAGTAGTCATAATACTTTACTTCCTATTAAAATGCTAGGAAGCTGAGTTTCCCTGTGAGCATGTGGTTTTGGTAGAAATCCTGAAATTCTCTACAAAGCACCTACAGCAAAGAGACAGTGAATTATAGTTGGACTGGGAATCTTACGGAGGAATGAAGTATTGGAAATGGAATTGGGAGAAAAGGAACAGTGGCTGCTAGAAGGATGGGGTGCAATGGGGTGCAATGGGTGAGAGGGACAAGTTTGTTTGTTTATGGAGCTGAGTCTAGATGCTGAGAACGACTTTCCTCATCAGCTAAGACTTGGACTGTATAGGGAAGATGGCCGGGATAACTTGAGGTGTTTCAACGAGTACTAATGTATCATTGTAGCTGCAAATATATGTTTGTAAGACTAACCACAAATGGCTTTGGCCCAATTGAATAGAACTTTGAGCCTATATGGTTTATAGTCTTTACAAGAATGCTGGCAACAACATCCTCTACTTCATTCCTCTTACAAGACATCATTTCTTATCTTGAAAACATGTCATTTTGTTTGGCCAAGTACCATTATTGCTTACGAAGCCTTAATAGATTGAAAGAAAGGTAGGACTCCATTAGTGCCAGAAAGACAAGCTAAATATTTTATTAGATTCTAAAGGAGAAAAGTGAAGAATGTAAATACTTCAGTAAAAATCCATGACCCGTCTCAAAGAACCAGCTTTGGCGTTCACAGCCCCCCAGTCGTGGTAGCGCCTGTACTCCCCCGGCCTCAGCAGATACTGCCTTCCCCTGTAGCCGGGCATCTCATAGAGGACCCACCAGCCCTCCAGCACACTGAGGGAGTGGATTTCACTGAGGTGGAAATCGTCCTGAAGAGACAGACAGTCATCTGTGATTTCTGACATTTGTCCTCTGAAGTCATCTCTCTCGTAGATCCTCATCCTGTAAGGGCCCGCTTGCTGGAGAAGCAGACAGAAGAGGAAAAGCACATGAACACAAACAGAAATTAAAGTTCCAGCCCCTGCACCTCCCCGGCCACACCTGCTCAGAAGTTCTCTGGGTCTAAACTTGCTTCCAGAACAGCCATGTTGCAGAGTTAAAGAGACTTCCTGGCCCTGACCACCCACCCATACTGAGTCTGATGATTTATGGGCAAAGCTGGGGACAG
Source organism: Ceratotherium simum simum (assembly GCF_057802395.1). Taxonomy (NCBI): domain Eukaryota; kingdom Metazoa; phylum Chordata; class Mammalia; order Perissodactyla; family Rhinocerotidae; genus Ceratotherium; species Ceratotherium simum. Next base: position 83,231,896 of record NC_141908.1, read on the forward strand.
AACTCAGCAGCCATTCAGCTGCTCTCCACCAGTCTCTGTCCTTGGCAGTTAAGGTTTGCCTAAAATAAAATTGTCAATCTAATGCTTATTATTAGAGAAAGTCCTTCTCAAAGGAGAAAAGTGAGAGTCAAGTCTCATTTGATATATTACTCTTGTTAAAAAGGAATCAATGTTTAGCTATTTTCTGTAAAACCCATGTTTTGGTTTTGAGGTACACTATAGAACACAGGATTATTAAGCTCTCATAAAAATGAGATGCCACGTTTTCCTCATCTCTATTTTCATGGCCTCAGTTTCCGTTCGGGTTTCAACCTGTCCAACACTTCAGCTTCCTCTCTGGCTCCTTCTCCTCCTCTTACTCGTTTCCCCCAGCTGCATGAATCATCCTCCTAAAGCCCAGTTTGGGTGACACTGTGCCCACGCCTCCCACGTGCAGTTGTAGGAACTCTGCGCTCAAGCTCCAACCGTGTTGACTCTCAGACATGGGCTGGCTCTGGTCCTTCCTCTGATGTATTCCTCTAAGGCAGCTGGCAGCTATCCACCACGAAATCAGAACCGAAACCAGAAGACAGGGGCCTATCTTCTCCAGGAATATAATCAAACAGAAAAGGAAGCCAAAGCCAGCAAAAGTATTTTTATCAATTAAACAGACTCAGATTGTATCAATAAATTTTGATCCACTGGATTTCTGAGTTGATATGGCTTAGAATGATCACTTTAAGAAATTACATCTTGAATAGATGGTAACTTCAGTCTCCTCCATGCCCTGCTTTTTCTTAATTAGTCCTTAGTCTTTTAATTTTGATTACATTTAAAATACAAAATCTGGGAACGTGTGATTTTAAAAAACCACCAGAGTTGGTGAAGAATGGCTTCCCATCTGATGCACCTTCTAGACCAGACTGCATCCACTAGGCTCCCTTCCACTTTCTGCGCTCTGGTTGGAAGGAAGAATGGGATTTTTAAGCGGCTTTCATTTCCAAAGAGACGGAAGACACAGACAGGGCCACACTCACTGGGGGGATGAGGCGGCAGGAGCGGATGGAGTCGCCTTGGCCCATCCAGTGCTGGTAGTCGGGGTAGTCGCCGCGCCGCACCAGGTACTGGAGGCCCTGGTAGTGGGCGCGCTCATAGAGCATCCAGCAGCCGCTATCCACGCGGACGGAGTTGCAGCGGCTCAGGTGGGGCTGCAGGTTGGGCTGGTCGCTGGTGCACTCGTAGCGGCGACCCTGGAAGGCCCGGTCCTCGAAGAAGGTGATCTGCAGGAGGGAAGACGTGGGGGCATGAAGCGCTGGCCCCGCCGAGGATGCTTCGGTCCCACGGGGGCGCACCGGGGCCCGCACTCACCTTTCCCATCTTGGAGCGCGCAGGGGGCTGGCGTGGAGGGGCTGGGAGGCCGCTGTCTATATAGCAGCCGGACTGCTGCGTCCGCAGGAAATGCACAAAGGGGCCCATTTCGGTGAGTAAGGGGATTTGCCAGCTCCCGCTCCCTCCCCCTGGGCGTCGGGCGAGCTGGCCGGGTCACTCTCATTCTTTCTGGGAGGTTCGGGGTGTTCTAATTCACTAAAGCTGTTATTGCCACCAAAACGAAAAGCGTCTACTCTTTCAGTTGAGCAAAAGGATGAGCGAAATTCTGTCCTCACGCTTTTATTCCGTAGCCTACTCCGCTTAACTGACTCCTCCAAAGTAGTTAAAGTAAGCAGCATGCCTGCTCAGAGACTGGGGTGTTAAAAAAAAACTTCTTAAAAACTGGAATTTAAATAATAAGGAATCTTAAGGAAGAGGGAAGCAAGTGAAGTCATCTGTGAAAGTGCTTTGAAAAGCATAAAGCTTAGTTCACATTCATGATTCTGTGATCATTGCTGTTACTTGGGGCCTATCTTGAGTAAAATTGATACTTGACCGGAAATCTGTAGGCTCCTGGGGGCGGGAATTCGCTCTGTTCCCTCTGCCCCTGGGCCCTGGGCGAGGGCTGGCACATCGCAGGCCCTCAGTCCTCGCTTTGACGCGAAGGGAGCTGACAGTCATGGCCTCCCCCCTTTCCCACGCCTCACTGCGAGCCTCCCTTCCTTCTGCTGTGACTGCCCTCCGGCTCCCTGCCCCCTTCAGAGCTCCTGGGGTCTCTGCCCTCCTCCCTGCAAACTCCTGCGCGCTTGATGAGGGGGTGGAGGCCGCGGGAGGGGTGGTGGGGAACTCTCCAGGTACGCGCCGGCCTGCCTCCTCGGGCTTTGAGATGCCGGCAGCACCGAGGCAGACGACAGAGCCTCTTGCAAGTATGGACTTCACAGTGAGGCATGGGGACCCCGGACGCCCCCGAGACACTTTCAAGGGGTTCAGAAGGTCGAAACAGTCTTTGCAACAATACCAAGATGTTATTTGCCTTCCTCCCTCCTACTGTTTCTCAAGTGGACAGTGGAGTTTTTCTCGAGGCTGTGTGACAATGAGGAGATTTGTAAAAATGTAAGACGAAGCCAATGTTTTCATTAATTGTTTTTGCTTTGGAAAATACGGTTATTATTCATAAAAATATGCTATTGGTGTTAACATGTATTACTAAGTCCCTTCCTATAACAAGGGAAACCCAGCGGGGTGGGTGTCCTCTGCTGGAGTAGAAGCAGTTCAGTGTGCAGCTGATCCCCAGGCAGGCAGGAGTCTCCGTGAGACAGTAGAGCCTGTGGGTGGCCCCAGTCTACCTCTCAGCCTGTGCTGTTTGACGCTGTGACACTGTAGAATCTTCCCAGACGCTTGCAAGACTAGTGAGCACTACAGGAGCCCCGAGGCCAATAATTACGTCAGGACATATGCAGGATCAGATAAGAGACCTGGAAAGGAAGTATTTGGTTCCAGAGCTGGTGAGAGACTTGGTGTCTGTGGATTCCAAAGTCGTGGGGAGTCCGGTCTCGGAGTCAGAGGCCTGCACTCAAGGCCTCCCAGCCGTGCGGTCGTCGTCCAATGCTGGAGCCTTGGGGACCCGGATGGGCCGGGTCGGGCGAGTGGTGCTTCCGTGGCCGGCACCATTGCCTGGTGCAGACGACACACCTCGAGACCACCTGCCCTGCCAGTCCCAGGGCCCAGCTTTCACACCGCTTCCTCTGAAGTTATTTTCTCCACAGAAAGACGTGCTCACAGGCACCATGAACCTGTTGAGTAGGCACTGTTTGCGGAGAACACAATCAAGGAGCAACGGCTGCACACGTCCACACGCACCTCTGCAGTTTCTGCTACTGCTCAGGCGGTCTTTGGAAAGTCACATAACTTCCCCAAACCTCAGTTTCCCCATTTATAAAATAGGAATGACAAGGAAAATCTAATGAGATAATGGACTTGAAAGCACATAGTAAATTGTAAAGTAATACCAGTGGTGAAAAAATATTATATCATTCATATTTTAATAAATACTAAAAATGATAAAATTAATAGAATTCCTTGGTACATCAATCAAAAATAAATCTTTGTGTTTCTGGGCTTCAATGTCATAGTGTCTACATTTTTGCTTATGGTATGGAAACTCAATGTAATCAATGGATAATTTCAAATATTGGGACACTTTGGTCTAATTTAGCAAAGATCTTCTGTTTGGTAATTTTGATTTCACAATCAAACGATGAGTACTGTTTGTGTGTAGTCTTGAGCAAGATGCCCAGGGGAGGAATAACGTACATGAGGACTGTGCAGTCAGGGGGCATGGAGTCGTTGAAGTCCACCCCCTGCTGGTGGTGGATGCCCCAGCCCAGAGCATCGCCTCTTGCAGTCTCCCTGCATGCACCCATTTGCTGTGGCTGAAGCAGGGCTGCAGGTTGGACTGGCTGCACTCACAGGAGGTGATCTGCCATGGAACATGTCCACAGGAAGGGAAACCCTCCCAAGAACACATTGCCAGGAGTTCGTCGACAAGCCCCTGTTGTAAACCTACTCATTGTGGCTGGTGGACTGCGGATGCAGAAGCCAGGGGTGTCATCAGCTGTAACGGAGGCTTGGGGGTGTGCATGCTTGAGTGTGTGTGTAGGTGTGCACATTCCAGATCTATCAGGTGATTTAGGCCTGATTTGGCTAACAGTAGAATTTCTCCATTTTTCTCATTTCCATATCACCAATGCAGTGTTTTTGTGTGTTTAACTTGATTTTTCATTACATTATAACTATGTATCCTTTCTGTTAAGTGCTTTGGAAGTCTTTGAAGCAGTGTGGAATAGGAAAGTGGATATAGAAAGAACAAGTCAGAACAAGTGTCCTTGCTCTCATTATTTTATTGAACGCTTTTATGCTTTTGTGAAGAAACAGTAGTAGTAAACACATCCACACTGAAAACTGTGGGTACATTTGTTTTAAATCTTGGCAGCTCAGAAGGGCTAACTACGGAGAATTTTTCCCATTTTGCCTTCTAAATTCAAGATGTCTGTGATGATCTGGGCCCATGGTCCCCAATACTCCTGCCACACCTCCCTTTCCCAAAGCTTATCAAATTCCACCCAATCCTCAAGGCCGTCTAGGTCTCTTCTCAAGACATCTCCTCTTAGAACCAGCTTTTACCAGTCTCTCCTTCTGTGAACGTCTACCTCCACTTCGTCACCACCCAGTTTAGCACTTAAGCATTGCCTTTCTCATGTAATTTCCTCCTTTCCTGGTTTAGTGTCTTCAACAAGGTTATAAGCTCAAGGGTAAGGACCATATCACACTTCCTTATCCCCCATAATTACTTATTAATTAATTAGGTGGATAAATAGAGCCCTTGAAACAGGAAAATAGTTACCAATAATGATTCCGATTCTGTCTTGGGAAACAGTAACTCTCCCACGAGAGGTCATGAGTTACCTGTGTGGATGATCAGAGACACGGAAGCCACTTTCTCCCGCTCACTCCTCCAGCACGTTCCTTGGTTCTGATACCCTCCAGTTCTGTCCTGTCTTAGTGACCTGGAAGACATGAAGGGAGGTAGTAACGGCCCAGAAACCTGCAGGCTGGTGTAGGCCGACAGCAGGAGGCCTTCCTGAGGGTGGCGAGCATCAGAGCACCTCCAGGGCCATCCTGTTAGGTCTCAGAACTTCCCTCTAACAGCTGAAGGAGAGACAGGAGGTGTGGCCTGGGGAAGAGAATGAAATGAAAGAAAAAGTGATAAGCAACATTTCTGTGAAGGAAAATAAGGAAAGAGATTCCCAGCCAATTCCTTTCATTTTAGAAGATGGATGGGTCAATGGAATGAGACACTGGGTCTTGCATGCTGCAAGTCATGCTTGTCATGGCTCCTTGTACATCAGCCAACACCCTAACCTAAATTATGCGGGAGATTAAGGGACTGAGGGCAATGAGCCTTTTATGACAAATATTTGAATACCGAGTTTAACTCTTAAGTTATATACGAGTTTTTTTTCTTTAAAAATAACTGCAAAACTCTTTTTTAAAAAGTCAAGTCTTATTTAAATCAGAAAAAAATTATAAACACATTTAAGTTTCTCTAGAAACTCATAGTTAAATAAACTTGTATATCAAAGCTTGTATATATAAGCTTGCATATCAAAGTATTTGAATGGATCTGATATAAACCTGGCTTCTTCCAAAAACAAAATCATTCATTTAGGAGCCATTAAAGTTACCTGAGGCCTGTTAGACGCCTGAGTGTGAATAGCTCCCCACCCCCTCCCTGCAGAGATGTTTTGGTTTATAAGCTGGGTTTTCCTGGCGTGTTTGCAGACTTCTCTCCTGACTCTCTGGTAGTCACTTACGCGTCTCCCAGGTGAGACCTCTTGAGTTCCTCAGCACATCACTGCCACGACCCTGCGGAAGGAAGCCGTGGACCCTTTCATTTCAGTGGGCAGGACTGAACCTGCCGCCAAGTGTGCAGAGCTCATCAGGCTCATGATGATGATGATAATAACAGTTCCTAATCATAGCCTCCTGCGTAAAGAGTGTGTCATGTGTTCCAGACATTGACCAGGAATCTTATACAAAGTATGCATGTAGCCAGCACAGCACAGGACTTCCCCAAACATCTGTGAGATCTGCGGCAAGAGCATAAGTAGAGACCCCTCTCCATGGACTTCCCTCTCTTCTCACTCCCTCACATGTCCAAGCCCCATCCACATGCCTTCCCTCCCCACAAACAGCTGCTCTCTGGAGGACAGGCCTGGTGAAGACTCTCAGGTCTGGGAAGCAAGCGTCTAAATGCAGGGAATTCTGGGGCCCCAGGTATAAGGAGCGTGCTCTAGAAGGAGGAGTGTGGTGTGTCCCCGTGGCCCACAGATCCCTGTCCTGTGAGGAGGATGGCAGCCAGCTTGGTCCCTGGCTGACCGAGTCTAACCCCATACTGAGCACTGTGGAGAAACAAATCCAAAAAGGTACACATGGCTCGGGAATGGAGGAACTGGGAGCTGAACTCAAGTCTGCCAGCCTCTGAGGCCTAGACTGATGCCTCTGCATGTAACACGGCTTGTGTTGGATGTTACCTTCTAGACGAACACGTTTTATATCTTCCCTAAGTTACACACTTATCGTAGGTTCAGTGTTATACTCTTTTTTTTTTTAATTTGCAAAAGGTCTAGCACCCAAGTTGCCTGCTGTGTCCCTACCAACCCTGAGAATCTTTGCTCTAACAGGAGTTCCGGTATATTCTAGTGGATTCTTCAATTGACTGATTGCTGCCAGGCTGATTTCTTCAGCCTGGCTCTAAGATCTCAGCATTGACTGACTGTAAAGGGCTCCGTAGTCCCTGATTCACTGATGTGTGTGTAGACTTCTATGACAGCAGTAATGGGTGACTGTCAAAAGGACATTGAGGATGTTCACATTTCCTTGAGTTAGAGGAATTTTTCTAGAAAATAGTTAATTTATTCTGGCCCTTTTGCCCTATAAAGTCCGTGTATATAGCATCACCACAGTCAATTTTAGAACATGCTCATCACCACAATGAGAAATCCTGTACCCTTTAGCCATCATTCCCTTGTCTGCTCACCCCCCAGCCCTAAGCAACCACAAATCTACTTATTGTCGCCGTAGATTTGCCTATTCTGGGTATTTCATATTAATGAAATCCTATAAAATGTGGTCTTATGTGACTGGTTTCTTTCACTTAGCATAGTGTTTTCAAGAATCATCCATGTTGTAGCATGTGTCAGTACTTCATTCCTTTTTGTGGCTGAACAATATTCCACTGTATGGATGTATCACATTTAATTACCCAATCATCCATTGATAAACGTTGGGTTATTTTCACCTTTTGGCTATTGTGAATAGTGTTGCTATGAACATTTGTGTATAAGTTTCTGTTTGAACACTCCTTTTCAATCCTTTTCGTTACATACATAGGAGTGGCATTGCTGAGTCACATGATAACTCTATGTTTAACTATTTGAGGGACTGCCAAACTGTTTTCCATAGCAGCTGCACCATTATACATTCTCACAAGCAATTTATGAGTGTTCCAGTCTCTCTACATCTTTACCAATACTTGGTATTTTCTATTTCTTTTTTTCTTCTTAAATTATTATAACCATCCTAGTGGGTATTAAGTGGTATCCCATTGTGGTCTTGATTTGAATTTCCCTAGTGATTAATGATCTTGAGCATCTTTTCATTTGCTTGTTGGCCATTTGTGTATCTTCTTTGGAAAGATGTATATTCAAGTTCTTTGCCTGGTTTTTAATCATGTCGTTTGTCTTTGTGTTGTTGAGTTGTAAGAGTTCTTTATATATTCTAGATGCTAGACCCTTATCAGATATATGGTTTGTAAATATTTTCTCCCATTCTGTGGGCCTTTTCACTTTCTTGATAGTGTCTGTTGATGCATAAAATGTTTTAATTTTGATGAACTCCTATTTATTTATTTTTTTAATAATTTTATTTATTTATTTTTTTCCCCCAAAGGCCCAGTAGATAGCTGTATGTCATAGCTGCACATCCTTCTAGTTGCTGTATGTGGGACGCGGCCTCAGCATGGCCGGAGAAGCAGTGCGTCGGTGCACGCCCGGGATCCAAACCCGGGCCGCCAGCAGCAGAGCGCATGCACTTAACCTCTAAGCCACGGGCCGGCCCCAATTTATTTATTTTTTGTTGCTTGTGTTTCGGTGTCATATTTAAGAAATCATTGCCTAATAAAGGATCATAAAGATGTATGTCTATGTTTTCTTCTAAGAGTTTTATAGTTTGAGTTCTTACATTTAAGTCTTTGATCTACTTTGATTAATTTTTGTATATGTTGTGAAGTAGGGGTCTAATTTCATCCTTTTGCATGTGGATATCCAGTAGTTCCAGCACCATTTGTTGAAAAGCTACTCTTTCCCCATTGAATGGGGAAAGGTCTTAGCACCCTTGTCAAAACTCAATTGAACATAGACACATGGGTTTATTTCTGGACTGTCAAGTCTCTTCCATTCATCTGTGTGTCTATCCTCTGCCAGTATCTTACTGACTTGATTACTGTAGCTTTGTCATCGGTTTTGAAATTGAGAAGTGTAAGTCCTCTCACTTTGTTCTTCTTTCTCAAGATTGTTTTGGCTATTCTGGGTCCCTTGCAATTCCATATGAATTTTAAAATCAACTTAACTATTTCTACAAAGAAGTTAGTTGGGACAGAGCACTATTTTTGCTTATATAAATTTGGAAAAAGGATTAGCATTCTGGGATAGCAGCTCTACTATAGTGGAAAGAAATTCCAAAAGTGTACAGGAGAGCAAATACTAATACTTCACTCTGCATAATTGAGTCTTGATAAGAATTCATACTGGAGTCCAAAATAAAGATGACCACATTATAGTGCTGGATTTGAGGGGACACTGAGGATATGTTAATTCCTTACATTTCCATTTGTACAGTAATTTAAAGATAACAAAGTGTGTGTTTGCAAGCTTCCCCATCATCTCTTCATAATTATCCTGGGATTTAGTGAGGCAGGAATTTATTATCACTGTAGTTTTCAATAAGGTAATTTAGGCACAGAGAGGATAAGAAGTGACTTGCTCAAAGCGAGAAGCCAGTAAATAGGGTAACCAGCCATCCCAGTTCACCTGAGACTGTGGGGCTTTGTGGAACGTAGGTTGTATAGTGGGAAAACTGGGAGAGTCCTGGAAAACCAGTCTGAGCTGGTCACTCCACTAGCAAGTAGCAGAGGCAGGGTAACAGCTCAGATCCTGTAACTCGTGGTTTAACACTGTGCCCACCAGACGACCTCATCCAGGAGGCTTGACCTCCTCTACTTTGGCAATTCTGCTTGAAGCCACTCTATTCACTCAGCTTTTCTTTCCTTTTTGGTTTTTTCTGCAGGGAAAGAGTCACCCTGAGCTAACACCTGTTGCCAATCTTCCTCTTTTTTTTCTTTTCCTCCCCTAAGCCCCAGTGCATAGTTGTATATCCTAGTGGTAAGTCCTTTTACTTCTCTGTGAGCCCCCGCCACAGCATGGCAACTGACAGACAGGTGATGTGGTTCTGAGACCAGGAAACGAACCCAGGCTGCCGAAGCGGTGACAGCGCCGAACTTGAACCCCTAGGCCATCAGGGCTGGCTCAACTCAGCTTTTCTTGACTAATCTTATTTGAGACTTCAGCTGCCCTGACCTCTCCAACAATCCCTTGTCTTGGGTGTCCCAGCCACGACTAGTTCTGTATTTTCTCCTGGAGATGGGTTCCAATTATTTTTCTTACGTTTGTCTTTCCTCTCTCCCTCAGCTTGTGGGTCATAGAGGCAGAGATAGTGCTTCTCCCTCTTTCCCGTGACATGAGTGGGGACTTCATAAATACTATTGACTGACCAACGAGAAGTAAGTAGACATTCAAAACACCTGACCTTCGGGGTCAGGTAAGTTGTTGGAGGTCACCATTTATTAGAATTCAGTTAATATTTAAAGATAAACAAGAGTCACTTAGTTTAGTGCCACAATCTGTGTATTTATTGCATTTCTGTGTGGATCATAACAAGAAAAACACAACCTAGTACAAATCGATGACCTGTTTCAGAGAGCCGACTCTGGCATCCACGGGCCCCAGTCGAGGTACCACCTGTCGTCCTGTGGCCTCGGCAGGTGCTGCCACCCTGGTAGTTGGGGGTCTTGCAGAGGACCCAGCAGCGTCCAGCACGTGGAGGGAGTGGAGCTCGCTGAGCCGGAAGCCATCATGGATGCTGGAGCAGTCTTCCGTGAGCTCAGACACAAGACCTCTTTAGTCATCTCTCCTGTACAGCCTTGTCCTGTGGGAGCTGGTCTGTTGTGACAATAAACAAAAGAAGAAAAATAAATTGTGTGCATCCTTGATGTTGATAACAGTGACTCAACCAGCCTGCATGTTCATGAAGCGTGGTTTTCAAACCATCCTGTCATACATGTATCCTCTCCTTACATTCTTGGTCTAACAAATTAGGAAGAGGATTAACATAAAACTGACCTGATCAGTGGACTATCTTGTGGAAGAAACAAACATTGAGATAAAGGGAATAAATGGGTTCCTTTGTAGAAAACCATCTGTCACAACTGTATTTAGTGAGTCTGCAGAGAGGATGGTAACTCCTTTTCCATTATGACTGCATATAATTGAGTCCCATCAAGCTTGTTTTTAAGTCACTTTTGCTTTCGTAACTTACAACAATTCGTATTTACTCTGAGTCCACATGTCCAACATTTTGCCAAGTCACTTGTACCATTTGAATTTCTTGCCTCAAAGAAATCTCTATTTTATTTGTATCTCTTTTTTCATCTGCAAATTTCTCCAGCCGAATTTTGGTTTCACTTCTCGAATCTGCTTGCCACACCATAGAATTTGGTGTCATCAGAAAGCAGAAACACAAACTCCACATGATTAAAATACATTAGGCAGCACTTTGGTGAGGACCATGTCCATGAAATCCTAATGGATGATCTGTCTCCGCCCGTTGTCAGAAACTGTTGATGATGACGCCTGGGAATGACACGCTGAAACACATTGTTCTAGCTTCTAGATCCGTGTGTCACAGAGGTGTTGAAAACAATTGCCAATACCGCCAGAATACATTACGCCTCGTTGTTCTCTCATAGTCTGTTAGTGTTTCTATCATTAAAAAATAATGTTCTAGATAGATTTTTTATTTACTGAACAGGTGATTTTTATTTAGAAATTAGAGCTCAGCTACATGCTACCAAATTTAATTTTAGAGGCTATGTTGTGAATTCTAATGCCCTAAAAACAATCTTGTTGTGCTTAGGTAAGAAAAAAATAGAGGTTACAGTTATTTGTAATCCTGCTCACACTTTTTTTTTAATGTTTGAGCATCAGGCATTGCTATGCCTTCTGTGGACACTAGTCCTGAGTTGAAACAAACTGACTTCTGTAAACAGGAATTCACGGCCACGTCAACAATGGTCTCACGTCAGCCCAGCTGAAGCCAGACTCACAAGGAATCACGTGGCAGGAACGGATGGAGTCGCCTTGGCCCATCCAGTGCTGGTAGTCGGGGTGGTCGCCGGTGGCACCAGGTACTGGAGGCCCTGGTAGTGGGCGCGCTCATAGAACATCCAGCAGCCGCTGTCCACGCAGACGGAGGTGCAGCGGCTCCGGTGGGGCTGCGGGTTGGGCTGGTCGCTGGTGCACTCATAGCGGCGGCCCTGGAAGGCCCTGTCCTCGAAGAAGGTGATCTGCAGGGAGAACGAGGTGACAGCCAGACGTCAGCTGGGAGGGCCCCCCACACACAGCAGACACTCAGTGGACACAGTGTGGCCCCTCGTCGGCTTACCCTCGCCATGGTTGTTGACAGTGATGACCAGCCTCCAGTGTGTGGGGACAAGAGTGGCAGCTGGTCCTTGTAGCAGGGCGGCTGCTGGATTGGCAACAAAGGGGCCTCGGAGTGGTGCATGAGCGATTTCTATATTCTCTCTTTTTTTCCTTTGGGATCGTGTGGCAAAGGACTCTCCTTTCTGGCATTTTCCGGTTGTCCTCACTACCTCCAGTGAGAGGACCTGAAGTCAGCAGAGCCATTATGACCTTGGAGACTAAGGGCGCACTTCTCATCGTATGCAGCTGTCTGTCTGGAAATGCGTTACAGGCCCCACATTTTGTAACGTCTTCCTGTGGAAACTGCAGAGAGGAGGTTGGTGGTTCCACCTGGAGTGACTTGTGACAATCCTATGAGTTTCAGAAAGACTTGAAGTGCTAAGGGAACCAAAAAATTCTCTAATTGAAAGAAAATTACATCCTAAATTATCTCATCAGTATCATATGGTTTTGATAAAAATATTTTGCATATGTTTATGTAGGAAAAAAAGATTAGAACGTATGTATACACCAAATGTCAGTCATGGTTATCAATGAAGAGCAAGGTTATAGGTCCTAGTTTTATGTTTTTATTTCTCCTTTTATGGTTTTCGATTGTCTCAATTTTCTATTATAAATATATATTACTTTCATGAGATGAAAAAATAAAATGAATTTGTAAATGTATAACTTTGAGTTGCTGGTGAAAAGCAGCAAACTTTGGAAATAGGTATGTTTTGTCTTGAGGTTAAACACTTCTCCTTGGGCTAAAAATAAAGAGGTCTCAAGACTGTACGAGACACCCCAAGAGCAGGCACACACGGGGTCTGCCCAGGCCCCTCCTCCCACCACCCATCTCCCAGGGCTGCTTTTTGCTTTCAGAGCCAGCATCCTGACCCGCCCGGTCTCCCTCCCTGCAGCGTCATTGTCCCAGGGGGCCCAGGGGGCTGCCTGGGGAGCTCTCTCCACTGCTGCTGAGCTATTGGTTTGAGGCCCACAGATACACAGGGTTGAGGATGACTCCGGTCCCAACTCATCTTTTGTCATCCGTGTGTGTGTGTGTGTGTGTGTGTGTGTGCGCGCGTAGAAAGATGAACTCATCCCATCGTGGTCACGACCCATGGAGGGGCTCTAAAATGATATCCCAGCACAGCCAGCAATATGTCCAGAATGCCCTCTGTGAAGGTCCTCGGGCAGTATGGGAAGCAAACGTGCAGATGTCAGAAGGAGAGACAGCAACAGCCACAGAGAAAAAAATGTTCCCTCACAACCAGCAGAGCTTCACAAAAGAAAACCGGGCAAAGTCCTGTGAAGTGGGGCGGTGACCTAGGGACCACCCGTCCCTGATGGACTCTTCCGTCTCCTCCTCATGCAGCAGGTCTGTGTGAACCTTGGTCACAGCCATTGGAGAACCAGTGTGAAAAGGCTGCGCAGAGCTCCGGCCACAACGTCACCTCAGAGCACACCACCATTTCAGCAAAGGTCAACCAACCACACACCCGTTTTTGCACCTGTTAAAGAAAACTGTTCTGCAGGAAGATGGCTCATCAAAACCTTAAGAAAGGTGTAATCCGTACTCACATCCATTTGGTCAAATTGTTTCTGCATGTAGTTACAAGCTAAACCATGTGCCTGATCAGCATTTTGGAAAGGTGCTGAAAGATCAGAACGTTTTTTCCCCTAGTAGTTATTATATTCTACTGAAAGAAAGCCTGCACCCATTTTTCTTTTAATGCTTTATTGAAATGATTTTAAATGTTTCCATATGAGAACATAGGAAAGGCAATCAATGACAGATTAATTTTATTTTGGATTGAAAGTTTGGAAAACTGCCTCCTACCCCACCACTCTGCAACATTCAGTGCTAAACCTTTGTAAACGGTGCTACAGAGCCAGCCTGCTCTGAGATAGAAATACTATATTCTGGGAATTCTCCAACCACAGTGTTCCAGTCACAAAAGAAGTAGCATAAAACACCCACTCCCCCCCACCCCCATAATATGGCCATACAGTATGATTCTAAGAGCAGAAAGCTCCACATCCAGCATAGCACTTCCACACACTTTGCATCAAAAGCTCACTGTAGAGGGACATGTGCCCACGAGAGTTGCAGCTTTAAGGTGATGTTTCTCTTCCTCTCCCAGAGACTTTGTCAAGAACTCCCACGGTGCAACTCCAAGTTTCTAAGTGACCTGCAGAATAAAAAGATGATTTTGGTATCAAGCCCATTAATTTAACGTGGACACAGACACTGGTTTTCAATCTGTAGAGTTAAGATCAAATATCAGATACTAAGTTACTGACAAAGATGGATTAAAATACATGTAGGTACAAAGGAATTTTCCATGGAATTATTCTGAGACATTTGGAAATTGAGTTATATTTCTCAACTACATACAATATATGATCACATACTGGATCCTGTACAAAAGGAAAAAATGTTTAAAAAAGGACATTATGGGATCAATTGACAAAATTGGTATATAGACAGAAATTAGATAAAAGTATCAATGTCAGATTTTCTGAAGTTGATAACTATACTGTGGTTATTTAAGAGAATGACTGTTCTTAGGAAACACACACTGAAGTATATAGGGGTAAAGGGATATGGCAGATATAACTTCAGATGGCTCAGAGAAAATTATTTATCTACATACAGAGAGACAGAGAGTGAGAGAGACAGAGAGACAGAGACGGAGACAGGAAGTGTAACGCTGATGGAGCAAAATGTTACCAGTTGATGAATCTGAGTAAAAGGTATTTGAGCGCTCTTTGTACCATTTGTGCAGGTTTCCTCTAAGCTCGAAATTATTTCTGAATAAAAATTGACTAATAAAAGTAATACTTCTTTTGCTGACCATACCCAAAGCAAATCATTTCTTTGCCCCTTAGCGGTTGTGTATTGTGCTTCTAGCATATTATTTTGAATTTCTTATATATTGCTTTGAATTTAAACTCAGAGGGCCCTCTCCCTCTATTTCTGATAGAGGGTATTGAATCGCCATCAAGGAGAGGGGGGTGTCTCTTTCTCCCAGCAGCTCTAACCCCACTTGCTTGGGCGCTCGGTTGTTGGTGGCACACATGTTGAGGACAGTTGTGTCTTCTTGGAGAATTGACCCCTTAACATCGTGTGATGCTCTTCTTTATTCCTGATCACTTTCCTTGCTTTGAAGTCAGCCCTGTCTGAAATTAATAGAGCTCCTTTTTCTTTCTTCTGATAGTGCGAGCATGATTTATTTTTCTCCATACATTTACTTCTAATCTATATGTGTCTTTATATTTAAAGTGGGTTTCTGGTAGACAACATGTAATCAGGTCTTGTTTTTTGCTCCACTCCGACAATTTGTCTTTTTTTTCTTCTTCATAATTTTATTATGAAAATTTTCATACAGAAAAGTTGAAAGAATTGTACAATAACATACACATGCCCACCACCTGGATTCTGTAGTGAACAGTTTGCTGTATTTGCTTTAACATGCATCAGTGCATCTCTCCCGCCCTGTGCCCGTCCATCACTCCATCTTATTCTTTGATGCATTTGAAAGTAAGCTGCAGACAGCAGCACACTCCACTCCTAAATTCATCAGTCTAGGTGGCCGTAAATGAGTTCAATATATTTAAAGGTCAATTTTACAAGTGAAATGCACAAATCTTAACTTTACCATTCTATGAATTTTGACAAATGCATCCCTAGCAAGATATAGATCAGCGCTGTCCAATAGAACTGTCCACAGTGATGGAACTGGTCCAGGCAGTTCAGATACAGCAGCCACTAGACACCTGTGGCTGTTGAGTTCTGTCTTCTTATTGGCTCATTTGGACCATTGACGTCCAGAGTGATTACCGATGCAGGTGGATTAATATCGACCACATTTGTTCCTGTTTTCTATTCGTTGCCCTTGTTCTTTTTTCCTGTCTTCCACTCTTTTTCTACCTTTTATGGTTTTAACTGAGCATTTTAAATGATTCCATTTTCCCCCCTTTCTTATCATATCAATTATTTCTCTTTTTACCTTTTTTTGATAGTTGCCGTAGAGTTTGCAGTATACATTTACAACTAATCCAAGTCCACCTTCAAGTACCAGCATTCTGCTTCACAGGCAGCGTGAGTACCTTATAATAACCAAATAGTCCCAAGTCCACCCTCCCATCCTTGCATCACTGCTGCCACTCATATATAATAATACATGAGCAAATACATATATACACATAAAATATATACATAAGCATACCTAACCAAATACACCACTGCTATTATTTTGAACAATATCTGATATGTTAGATCAAGTACAAATAAGAAGAATAAAAGTGTTTATTTTACCTTCACTTATTCCCTCTCTGATGCTCTTCATTTCTCTAAGTAGATCTGAGGATCTGACCTTTATTGTTTTCCTTCTCTTTAAAGAACTTCTTTTAACATTTCTTGCAAGGCAGGTCTACTGGCAATGAAGTCCTTCAATTTTTGTTTGCCTGAGAAAGTCTTTATTTCTCTTTCACTTTTGAAGGATAATTTCACAGGGTACAGAATTCTAGGGGTTTTTTTTCCTCTCAACACTTTAAATATTTTGCTGCACTCTCTTCTTGCCTGTGTGGTTTCTAAGGAGGAGTTGGATATAATTCTGATTTTTGTTCCTCTGTGGGTAAGGAGTTTTTTCCTCTGGCTTCTTTCAGGATTTTTTCTTTATCTTTGATTTTCTGTGATTTGACAATGATATGTTGAGGTGTAGTTTGGGGGCATTTTTCCTGCTTGTTGATCTCTGAGCTTCCTGGATCTGTGGTTTGGCCTCTGACATTAATTTGGGTAAATTCTCAGTCATTGTTTCAAATATTTCTTCTGTTCCTTTCTCTCTCTCTCTTCTTTTGGTGTTCCTATTACCCATACGCTACACCTTTTGTAGTTCCCATAGTCCTTAGATATTCTGTTCTGGTTTTTCTTTCAGTCTTTGTTCTCTTTTCTTTTTGGTTTTTGAGGATTCTATTGAGATATGCTTGAGGTCAGAGAGTCTTTCCTCAGCCATGTCCAGTCTACTAATGAGTCCATCAGAGGTATTCTTCATTTCTGTTTCAGTGTTTTTGATCTCTAGCATTTCCTTATGTTCTTCCTTAGGATTTCCATCTCTCTGCTTACGTGTCCCATCTGTTCTCATGTGCTGCCTACTTTATCCATTGGAGCCCTTAGCATATTAATCATAGTTGTTTTAAATTCCTGGTCTGATCATTCCAATATCCCTGCCATGTCTGGTTGTGATGCTTACTCTGTCTCTTCAAATCATGTTTTTTGCCTTTTAGTATGTGTTGTAGTTTTTTCTTGATAGCCAGACATGATGTTCTGAGTAAAAGGAACAGCTGTGACTAGGCCTCAGTGATGCGGAGCTGCGGTGTGGGAGGGGAGTGCTCTGTATCCTGTGATTAGGTCTATCTTGAGTGAGCCTGTGCCTCTGACAGTGAACGTCACAAGAATTTCTTAGTTTTTTCTCTCCCTTTGGTGGGATAGGATGGCTAGACGGGGCTGGAGTTGGGTATTTCTCTTCCTCTAGGTCAGTCAGGTTCTGATAATACCCCAGCAGGTTAGTCTCTGTTAACTAGTTTCCCCTGAGGCAGGCCTTGTTAAGAACGGAAGTTCTGGCTATTTCAAACGGCACGAGGGGATCTTCCTCCAATATTTACTGGGGGAGCCTGGGGGAGCTCCTGGAGGTAAATCTCTCAGTACTGCAGGCCCATGACTGGGTCCCCTGGAGTTTATGACTCTCAGAGTTGTCCCCCCCCCCCCCCCCAGCCGCAGCGATCGTCAGTCACAGATCAGGCTTCCCTGCCCAGCGCTCGGGGCGGGGGGGGGGGGGGGGGGGGGCTCGGCTCCGTGCGCCGTCACTCCCCCTCTTCTCCCGTCTGTCCCTCCAACCTCCGGGGCCGCGGTTTGCCCTGCGTCCTCCCCTGCCTTGTAGATCCAAGGGGACTGCTGATTTTTCTGTCCTTTCGGCGTTTTTACTTGTTAGGACGGAGCGGTGGTCTCTGAGCTCCTCTCGTGTGAAGCGGACACCCGAGTCCCTCGAGTTGCGCCCTCGCTGTGTCCCTTCGCGGCTCCTGGAGTGGGAATACGGGGAGCACTGCGCTGTCGCCGGCCGTGGTCCCGGCCCTTCTCTGCGCCCTTCCGCACCCACGCTCGGTCAGTCCCAGGGACGCCCTCAGGGGGCGGGTGCTGCTGGAACCCTCTCTACAGATGAGAAACTGAAGCCCGCTGGGACTCACTTGACAACCCGCCCGAGGTGTGGAACGGGGGATCCAGGATTCCAGCAGGCCATCCCGCTGCAGAGCCGGTCCCAATCACGTCGTCTCTGCTCTGAGCCCTTGGTGCGGCCCTGTCCATGCCCAGCCTGACTCCTAGTAACGTTCTCCGAACCAACACTTCCCTAGGGTACCACGTAGCTCCTACCCATTTTGACTAAACTAGGAGCTGCTAATACCGGCACAGTATAAAAGAAATCTGCAAAACTGTTTCCCAGAATACCTGGATTTTTTAAAAATAATTTCTCCTTTTTCTTACTTTATGAAGAAATTCAGTGGCTGGAAATAAATAGAAAATTCTCAATAAGGCATTGTTTTATCTCGAGGTTAAAAAAATCGTTCGTCAGCTAAAATATATAATATTTTAATATTATAATTAAGATATAATATCCAGAAGCCATAAAGGAAAAGAATAAGAAGCTCAAATATATAAAATGAAAAACTTTTTCAAACAATAAACTGTGAAAGCATGATTTTCACACATTTAATAAAATATTTATTTCTTTGTTATTTCTAACAAATCAATCAGGCATATATGTCTGTACAGTTGTATCTACATGTGCAGCAAATATTTGAACATCACAAGAAATAGTGACAGTGGTTATCTCTGAGCAGTAGGACAGGGTTTGGGGAAGAGGGAGTCTTTTACTTTTCACTTCATATTTTTCGTATTGTTTAAAATTTTTAATACAAGCATGTATTACTATGATAATTTTTAAACAAATTTAAAAAGTACATTACCCAGGAGTTGGAAAAGATGCCTAAAGTACACAAATAAGAAAGCATGAAGAAACCCCCAAATGTGTTTTCTGCTATTTGGTGATCAAGAAGGGGCCCTTATGGAACGAGTTCATCTCAAGATCTGGCCCTACTGCAAAACAGGCCTCTGTTCTTCTGACGCTCCTGGGCTGACAAGCATCGATTAGCCTATAGAAATAGCTGGTCCCTTGAAATGAGCCTCTGGATCAGTGTAGACGGGGCACAGCGGTTGAGGGGACTCGCCCGAGGAGCATTCACTCACCGCTGATTCTCCAGTGGACAGGAAGTACTGAACATCTACCGCCTGCAAAGCACTTTCTACACATGTAGGGAACAACAAGGAAAGAGAAGGTCTGCTTCCATCCAGAAGCCACAGTCTTCAAGGTTGTGAAAGAAACACATAGGGAATCAAAGTATATTTTTAAAATAACATACCAGTGGGTAATCTTGAGAGCTAGATTTCCAGTACCTCGGATGCATGGATGAGCCTCCAGGGTCTATGAAGCTGCCTCAGAGAGCTGTTTATTCATGATGAGGTTTAAAGTCTAGATGATCTGTGTGTGTGTGAATGTGTGTGTGTGTGTGTGTGTTACTTCTGGAGCTATTACTGTTTTTTGATTTTCCGTTGCTTTGTTTTACTTTCTAAAGCTTGTTACTCCCAAACTCATATTTTAAAAAATAGGGTGATTTTACTTCAAAAATTTCTTCGGTAACAAAGATATGGTTCTAGAAAAGCTATACCTTCAAATCTCCTTTTGGCAAATGCCTTTAGAAGAAACTCCATGTAGTGAGCATTCCCAGTAGTGTGATTGTTCTATCACCAGAGAAACACTTATTAAAACCGGAGGCGACCAAAGAAGCCAGGTGGTTCCTAGAGCATTTGCTGCGTAAGGTCACCTTTCTAATCAGCCAACAGTTTGCCTCAGAAACCTGAATAATCCTAAGCCCCGTGTGGCCCAGTCTACTCAGAGATTCACATTTTAAAAATGCACAGTACAGCAACCAAACTAAATTAAAAGGGAATTTCAATTTCACTTGTGTTTCTCGAAGCAAACCCAATGCATAACCCAGTGCATCAATTTTCAAAATTCCCTTTTTCCTTCCTATCTTACAACCCTCCATCTGACCCAGAGTCTCTCATTCAACAAAACCTACAACATCCAGACAACCCGCCTGTACCACTTTCTGATTCTCTCCCCTCTCGGACCAACTCGGTCTCCCTGACTTTTTTTTAAATGTCCTTTTCACTTTGCACATTACAACTAGGAGCCCAGAGCTGGAACAGCAGAGAGCCCTCCTCCCATTCTCCTTTCTTTCCTGCCTCTCTCTGACCATTCTCTGAATTCTGCAGCAGGAATCATATGGACAGGACAGAAGAAGCAGAGACGCAAAGCATCTCTCATTAGTGAGAATGGGACCAAGAACAGAAACATCTGACACGGAGAGCAATATAAACCTTCTCCTAGACACACTTCCTTGAATCAATAGCTGATTAACTGGTGAAGAGTATTTCTGAAATGCTACAAAGATAACAATGGTTAATATTTATTTAGGGTTTACTCTGTGCCAAACACTGTTCTAAACTCTTGGTATGCATAACCTTTGTTAATCATCTCAACAACCTTAAGAGGTAGGTACCATTACTCTTCCCATTTTGCAGAGAAGGAAACTAAGGCACAGAGAGGTTAGGTAGCTTGCCTGAAGTAACACAGCTGGTAAGTAGTGGGCTTTAGAGTCAAACCCAGAGCATCTAACTCCAAAGGCCAGACTTTTAACCACACAATAAATGAAGAACTCCCCAAGTATCTGGTATCAGTTTGGTGTAATTCATGTTTTTAGACCTACTTTGTTCTTTGGCCGTGTGTCCAAAGATAAGTTCTTTGATGATTTCCGATCCGTGGCATTTGCTTCCCTTGCAGAGCTGCTGGAGGCGTTTTGACTCTTTGCTCCCCTTCTTAACTTGACACCTGGAGACACGGAGTAACCGTTATCTGTATGAAAAGCTTTTTTCAATGAGTCTACCCACAGTTTGGGGTCCTTCCCCTCCAGAGAGCTTTGCTCCTATCACCAAAGGGTCTGAGAAGTAAGATTTCCCTGATTTCCATAATGGAGGGAAATCAAGTGAGAAACGCTCCTGATTCTTCTAAATTCAGCCAGACAGAGACCCTCTGGCCACAGCTTGACCCCACCGTGTGGCTCCCTCCTGGTTCTCCCGGAATTGCTCTCAGCGGGTGGAGGCGAGCGCTTACTCTGTCTGCGGGCGTGTTCCGCGGCCTTGGGCGCTGTTAACACGGCGAAAGGGTGCAGGGAGCGGCGGAAGGGAGCCCCCGGGGCCTGCAAGGGAAGCAGGGCGGCCTGTGAGCGCCGCGGGGCTGCCGGCGCCCGCAGCGACCCGCTGTCCCAGCGCCTGGCCCGCGCGCGGGCCCGGAGTCGCGGCCGCCGCCTCAGCCGGGTCCACGCGGCCCGCGTCCACGCGCCCGGGCGCCTGTCCACACACGGTGCGCTTCACATGCTTCCCTCTGCCTGGAACGCCGTCCTCCCTCCTGCCTGCAGGCTCCTGCTTCTCCTTCGAGGCGGAGCTCAAACATCACCTTTTCTGAGACACTTGCCCCGACGTCTCCCCGCCTCCGCTCTCCGCTGCTGGCACCCCCAACCCCCCAAGCAGAATTATTGACTCGCTCATCTGCAGCTCAGAGCATGCTGCCACGCGGGACAGCCCCAGCCTGTCACAGCCAGCTGTCACCCGCTGTCTGCTGCACCAGAGGCCAGGACTGCCCCTCCTCTCGTTCACTCCGCGAGTTTTCAGCCAGCACCTCCCACGGTCAGGCCCTGTTCCAGGAGCGGTTCTTAGTAAGACAGAAAAGGTTCCTGCCTTTCTGGGGCTGAGTGAGGAGAAACAAACAGTAGACTAACTATTAGACCACCAGCGTAACCGTTCATTGTGACGAGTTTAATAAATAAACCAAACAAGGTGCCGTGCTGGGGAGTCACTGGGCAGCCACCTTGTAGGGCGGAATGGGCAGAGGAAGCCTCTAGAAGGAAGCAATGCTTCAGCAGAGACTTTCGGGGTGAGCAGCAGCCGGCCATGGGAAGAGCTGGGAGGAGTGTTCCTGGCAGAGGGAACCAGAGGGTCTTCCTGGAAAAGGCTTGTGCTTCCAGACCAGAAAGGGGGCGGATGGGGCTGGAGCAGCGTCAGGAGGGGGCGGCTGTAGACGAGGCTGAGGAGGCAGAGGGGCCCAGAGGTCTGTGTCCTTGGTGGCCCCAGTGCAGAGCTGCACCACAACTGCCTGACACTGACTCCAGGCCGCAGTGGAGCCTTTGACGTATTTTTAAGCAGTAGTGCCACAAGGTCTGATTTAGGTTTAAACAAAGGTCAGCCTGGCCGCCTGTGGAGAGAGGACTGGAGAGTGGCACAGGGGTCCAGGGAGCCAAGTCAACCTTTATCTCCAGTGCCTCAGAGAGGGCCCGGCACACAGGAGGCCCTCATGCCTTATTGACCAGCTGAGTAACCGCCGTTCTAGTCAAGGCAGTAGAGGTTAACAGCACAACGCGTCAGCCTGGCTGTACCTGAACTCAAGCTGCACCATGCCAGCAACAAGTCGTGACCTCGGGTGTGTCACCTGACCTCCTGGGCCTCTTTCCTCAAGGGGTTATCACAGGGGTGACCACCTCCAGAGTGTGGTGGGGTCACAGAGTCAACACTTGTAAAGCACTCAAAACAGTGCCTGGCCCAGAGTACATTAGCTTTAAAAATAATAATAATAGTAATTGTTACTTATCTCTGCCACCATCCTCATCATTTCTCTCCCCAATTCAATTCTTTCTGCTGCACAGTCACCCACGGTGGCTCCTGGGCCACCATTTCCTCTATCAGAGCGGGAGGTCTGAAATAATTAACGTTCCTCTGCAAGATCAACACTTTCCTGCTCTCTTACTGACAGAGTTTCAGCCCTTATGTTTACAGAACTCTTATTTCTAAGGAGCAAGAAACGATTATACCATTCTCTTCACGTGTGTCTTTCAGCAAATCCATCTTTTCATCAACAGGACACCTTGCAGGATGTATAACTGAGGCGACCCGGCAACGAGGACGACAAGACAGGTACCGTTGTTAGATCTCCGGTCAGTAGAATGTTCTCTGTCTCTATCTTTATCACCCAAAACTGTTACTGATCAAGTTCCCACATAATTGGTATCTTTTCAAAGTAGGTAGAAATCTGTATTTCCACAAGAATTTGAGCTCTAGGATAATGGTGTGTTTACATATAGGTTTTTTTGGTCTGCCGTTTTTTTGTTAAGACAAGGACTGTATTTGTATATTATTTTGCCGTTTGAACAGGAATGACTGAGCAGGGACCTGGACGATGCCTGTGTTCCTGACGACTTTGGAACCGTGGTGCCAGCCCTGATCTGCCCACTCCAGACTCCCTTCATGTGAGAAGTCAACTTTTGTTTCTCATGATTGCTGTGGGTTTTCTGTTGTATCACACAGAAAACATGGATCAAATAATAAATGAGGTGTGTTCTCTTTATTGACAGAACAGTTTACGGCCACCACTGCACGGGCACTTCTAAATTTAACCTCAGCCTTTTATTCAAATGGCAAAATATTTATTGAGAGTTTACTTCATATCCAGTGTTGTAAAGAATTAAGTGTAAGTGGAAGTGATGGTAGGAGGCTTTGTGTCAGGGTGGGGCAGTTATGGCCATGACAGCAGCCCTCCAGGATGATGGACGTGAGGTATAAGGAAAGGAGAACCAGTCATACGTCTTCTGCCTTAGAAAATGAAAGACTGATGCTTTTCCTACTGGTTTCCCCATCCACTGGGAAAGACAGAACTTGATGATTTGCAAGTCACTTCCAGCTCAAATATGCAAGAGTCCTGATAATCTGATGACTCATGCAAGCAGTTAATGTAGCTTCCTGTGTGGTTCATATGAAAAATTTATTTAAAAAGTTGAATGAAATTTAAATCCTAAACCTAGAGTTAATCGTATGTTCTTTTTTTACTCTAAGGCTACTTACTAATATCCTTATTATATCAATGTAAAAGTATTGCTGTGATTGTTATTTCTCAATTCAAGTATTTATCGAGTGCCAAATTACGTCCAAAGTACATTCAACAAAACTTTCTTCTAACTGGAATGGTGAGGAGGAGGAGACGCGGATGTGGAAAGGCATGTAGGAATGTGCACAAGAGTCCATCGTTAAGCGATGAAGAGCGAAGACAGTAATCTTTACCTGCCCTTCAACCCGGATCAATAACTTATTAAAACATCATTTTGATATCCCTGAGATGGAGGGTGGAGAATTTCTGATCAAAGATCAATGTCAAAGCAATTGAACATATGCTCTTGACAACCATATTTTCCACAGTAAAAGCCAAGCATGTGGTCTGGAAAGTTTGTATCTGTCCAAAGAGTTTTCCAAATGTGGTTGGAATGTTGCAAAATCATATTTTCTAAACATTTTAAAATTTATGAAGAACAAGGGCAAATTTCAAATGGAAAGTGTACTGGAAAATCTAGGACTTGACTGATTACATCCTACCTCAGCTTTTCTAAAAATCGAGGCTCTGTATAAATAAAAAATAAAAAGACAAATGACCCAACAGAAAAATGGACAAAAGACTTTAGCAGTCACTTTACAGAAGAAGAAGAAGAGCCCTGTGAAGGGCTACCCATTGGTGATCAGGGATGTGAATGAAGACCACCGTGCACACTGAAAAGACTGACAAATAAAAAGCCTGGAAACATCAAGCATTGGTAGCAGCCAGGTAACCCACAGTGCAGGGAGAGGAGTAAACCGGTGCAATCACTTGGGAAAATGATTTTGTAGTGAGTTGAAGATGCACATAACCTACGACGCAGCAATTTCACTCCTGGGCATGTGCCACATGAAACTCTCTCACTGTGCCCCAAGAGACACACAAAGGAATAAGCAAATGTGTAAAACAGAGGAATGCATAAACAAATTGGGTATACTCCTACAGTGGAAATAAACCCTAGCTACAAGCAACAGTGTGGATGAATTTCTGCAACGAGATGCTGAGTGGAAACAGAAAGCCATGGAATAACACATCTGCTTCATTTCATTCCTGTTGCTTCATTTATATATATTGTTTTATTTCATTTATATAAAATTCAAAGAACATGCAAAACGAAACAATATATTGATTAGAGATGCATATGTGGTAAAACTATAAAGAAGTAAAAGAGAATGACAGACAATTCAAGACGGTGGAAACCAGGTGAAAGGACCCTCAGGGCTGTCCCACTTGACACACCTGGGGACTTGCGGTTGGCTTGGTCTTTATACTTTAAACATATACTGCAAGTATTCGTTTGGACATAATTGAGATTTAAAGCATGTTTTTTACTGTCTCGTCATGAAGATCTGTCAGTACTGAATTTTGTTTAAACACAGGTCCCTCCCTTCGTCATGAAAACACGTCTTCATTTCTGTGCAATTTGAGCAAGTCACACCCTCTAAGAAGAGAAGAGAAGACGGGCAGCAGATGATGGAGTAAGAGTGGAGGCTGGGACTGCAGAGGTGAGGGTAGAGACGGGCTACTGCCCAGAGACCAGGCTGCTATCAATGGGCTCCTGCGGAGAGGAGGAAGGAGGCCGGCCTTCCTGAGGGAGATGAGTTTGGAAATAATAAGGCTCGAGTTGAAGCTCCCCGTGTGCCAGCAACATGGTCTCACCTGGTATGCATAGTCTCACTGAATGCTCGGAACACCTGGTGTGGTTGGATAAGTGTGATCATGCCTGTTTACGTAAGGGAAATTGGGAATCAGAGAGGTTAACTAACTTATCCAAGGCCACACAGCTGGCAAGTGACAGCGCTGGGACTGGACACCCGTCTGTTTGCCTCTGTAAAGCACGCATTGGACCGTAGGTGTGAGCTTGGAGAGAGTCAGCAGACGGCAGATGGGACACCAGGGTGTAGCGGAAAGAGAAGGGAAGTGGGGATTCTGACGTTCTCTACCACCTCCCTGGCCTTTCTCCTCCCTCTGTTGCGCTAACTTTTACTCTCTCTGCCTCCCTTTACTTCTTCCCTCTTTCTCCATCAAATGGAGCTGAAGAATATTTTTGTTCCTTGCTTTATTTATTGAAGGAAGATTTATGCTCCTTTCTCTTCAGTTCAAAGTTGAGTAGGACGTTTACTATTTATCTGAAGCAAACTGTAGGTGACCCTTGCTTGTTTGAGGTCTTTAGTTGAATTTTTTCTGTGAGTCCAAGGTCCTCAGCAGAAAAACAGCTCCTATCAGAAAACCCAGCTCCCTATCAGGAGTACAGCCTGAGCCTGACGAATTCTGGGCCCATGGTGCTTTCTGTCACCAGGTGGCAGCATATACTCCTGAAGAAAGCCACCGAGCTTCAGTCCAGCGGCCAGAAATTCTACATAATCTGATTAGAATTCAACAAGGCTTTGGGCTTTTGCCTGGGAAGGATTTTAGCTGTTGCTTAGGAAACATTTTATCTGCAGGAATCAAAGGTCGTTCAGATACATGCAGCAATTAAAGAAGGACCTTTGGCATTAACTGTTTTTTTGAACCATCTCATCTCCCAGTTAAAACTATTTTTAAATTATGTTAAATCCCAAAAGACTGTTTTAAAGTAGCTCTTACAGTTTAATTTTTGAAATGCTACATTTCCACTGAGGGGCCCTGCTCATTCCTTATTTAGGACGTGGAGAAGGTCACTGCGTGGAGCTGATGTGTGGCCACAAGAGAAAGGCCTGAGCTGGCATTCCTCACAGGGGGGAACCTGTGAGGCCCACAGGAACAGAGGAGGCTCAGATTCTTGTATTTTTAGCTCAAATCATGTCACAGCCTTTGTGATCATTGTTTGTCTAAAAAAGCAACATTTACACTGTGTTAATAATGCACATGGATGCTTAACGAGCAATTTAATTTTCGAATATTTAGAGCAGTGGTTCTCAACCAGATGTGATTTGCCTCTGAAGGGACATTTGGCAAAGTTGAGAGACGTTTTGGTTGTCACAGTTAGGGAGAAGCTACTGGCATCTAATGGGCGGAGGCCAGGGTGCTGCTAAGCATCCCATAATGCACAGGACAGCCCCGCCCCACCCCTACACACAACAAAGAATTATCTTGTCCGAAATGCTGAGAAGTCCTGATTTACAGGACCTAGAGGAAATCAGATACCCAACCCCAGACACCCAAGGACCAGAACCTTAATTACAGTAACTACAGCGTTGTTTTGAGGTCACCGTGTGCCAAGCACTGAGGGCTCCACTCGGACTAACTCACTCCATTTCCCATGACAATTCACCTTCTTGTCCCTGCTTTCACAAAAGACATCCAGGGTGACAGAGCATAGACGACTTGTCCAGGACTATTCTGCTTGTAGCTGGTGGAGCTGGGAGGCAAACCCAGGCAGCCTGGCTTTAGAATCCTCGTGCTTAACCCTTCCACAAACTGTCTTTCACGTACCAACCAACAATGAGCTGACACTCGTGTCCTGTGTCAATAAACAGACACAGCCTGTGAAGGAAAGCCCCCTCCATAAGGATGTGGTCTACTTCCCCCAGAGCGGGCCACTGTGGAGTCTGTGTACATCTGGGCTTTTTATTACTGCTCACTGCTTGTGAGGACAGGACCATGTGAACTGAACAGAGAAGGTGTGGATAAAGGCTCTTGATTGAAGAAGTAAATGACCAGATGATAGGATAGATAGGCTGGCCCACCTCTAAGCTGCATGGCTTCCCATTCTGACCGCTGGAGTGAACCTGGCTCAGCCGAGCTGGGCAGACGCCTTCCTGGCTGATGACCCAGCCAAACCTGGAGGGATTCACAGCGCCACCCATCCAGGATGTGACACTCCAGATTTTCCCTCTGCCCTCGTGAGTGGAGAGCAGCTGAGCCCTAGACTCTCCCAGGCCCCAGGAGATGAGGAGGACACAGTGACCAAGGAGAGGGGCTTGGGTTCAGGTATTTGTCTTGAGGGGTTGGTTTGGGGAAATGGGGGAAGAGGGCAGCCTGCAGAAAAAACAAGCAGGAATGAAGCAATACAGTTTGCTTGGCTCTCCAAGAAACCCAAAGAGCTGGCTGTTCTTTAAAAGCCAAGACAGCTTGTTCTCTGAACAGTATCAGGCCTGGGGTGGCTTCTGTCTCAGCCAAGGTAGAAATTCAGCCCCGAAATAAGACAAGACCCATGAGAAAGGCCATCTTATCTGACTTGCTCACCATCATATCCCCTGGCCCCCACTCTACTGAATGAATGAACAAATGAATGAATGATGGAGCTGAAACCAGAGTGACAGAGGGAACCTGAGTCTCAGGACCACAGTCAGGTTACAGGTGGGTTCAGATGAAAGGACAGTGGTTTCAAAGTTACAACACGGGTAAATACTTGACTCCTGGGCTGGGCCTCTGGGCTCTTGCCTCTGTGTGACCCACTGTTTGCGTCTGCAGGTGGAGGAACTGCGGAGGCAGGTGTCCCTGTGGCGTCGCCCCCCTGCCCCTCCCTCCCTTCCAGATCCAGGCGGGTCACTGAGACCCACAGTGAGCGGAAGGCCTGGAGTGAGGGGTGGGTTCTCCCCGCTTCCCCCGCGACCGCCCTGCTGCACGCCCCTGCCCGCCCCCTTCCCTCCCCGTCCCTCTTCCAGGGGTGGCTCCAGGCAAAGGGACCACCTCTGAGTAATGTCTACTAAACGCTCCTATATTCATAAAGCACAAAACTGAACTGGCTGTAAAGACCATCCAGAATACTCTGGTTTTTTTTAGATCAGTCTACGGAAGCCCAAAGAAGGAGAGGGACCCAGTGCTCCAGGGTTGTGGGTCAGAACTCAGACCCAGATCGTTGCTGCTCCTGCTGTGGAGACTTCCAAGTGGTCTGGGGGGGAGGAGAGACGTGCACAGGTAACCAGACAATCATCGTGAGGACGAACCTCGCAGCTCTCGTGCTCGTTTCTGGAAGTGACAGTCATCATACAAGGAGATCCACGTCACAACAAGAGTGAGTGAGAAACCGGACTCAGAGACGGGCGGAAGCTGGACTCCAGGCCTGGTGCTCTCCTCCTGCCTCTGCCCGGCCTTTCACAAAACTTGTCTGTTATTGCTGATACCGTCCTGGACGTAAGGAAAGCACTTTACAAACATTGTCACCCAAGGGAGACACGGCTACGTCTGCTTTTGTACATTTGATATAAAACTGTTATTTCATGCCTGAAAATACATTGTAAATTCATGAAATAAAGAACTTCTCTCTAAAATTCCCTTACATTGATAGTCTCAGGTCACCCTTACCTTGGTAGCACCAGAATTGGCAGAAGAATCAGCCCCATAAATTTTAAAGACTTCCTCAATTGGGATACTGTTCTGTTAAACAGCAAAAAATGTATTGTCAGATCGTGGCTTCTCTTTTACTACACAACAAAACTATTATAGCTCCAGTACGTCTAGCATTGTGCCTGGATAGCATGGGCACTAAGTAAATAAATTCTGAATAAGTGGGTAAATCAGAGTATCCAGATACTAATTATTTATGTGTTTCATTCTGGGGTTTTTTGCCCCTTAAATACAATATAGAAGTCAAGTCTTTTTATTATATCTTAAAAAAATGAAACATTTAATGTTAGTAAATCCTGAACATTTAGAAAAATTTGGTTGAAAAATAAAATAAATATGCATTAATATCAAAATGCACATAGTAGATATAGAATCTCCATATATGCAAATGGTGTTCTTTTCTTACCATTAAGAGTCCAGCGTAAGATGATAAAATCATTGCTTCTCGTTCTCTGTGGTTTGGATATATGGGTCTGCCACGAAATGGCATTTTCCTAAGGGAGAGTATGAATAAATAAGAATGGACGGTTTATTCTTATTCTTTAGACACCTGCTAAGGTTGTGATAATATCTCCAGTGGCCGTGTGCCACACACTTATTTACAAAATTGATGTGATTAATCTGCCATCAGCACAGTTTACACTTTGAATTCAAACCTTCCAGCAGGGGTGATGAATTTGCCCTTGTCTATCCATGTTTTTTCAGCGATCAAACACTGGCAGACAGGCCACCATGGTGGACAGTCATGGTTCTCTCACAGTGTCCTTTTCCTTCTGTGGCAGTTTGCGTGGGGGGAACTGCCTTTCCCTTCGGGAGCCTGTGTGCTTCCAGGGATGCCAACAGCACCCCTAGATTCCAAGGGTGGAAAACACTGTGGACCAAGCCTGTCAGCGCACCTCATCCCCTCTCCACCGCAGCCGAGTCAGGGCCAGCAGGACCACCGAGACACATTTCTCCCCTGGACTGAGTGTTGTGATCGGGTGGGCTGACACTAAGAATAACTTCCACCCAGAGGAAATAGTCAAGAGGAAAGTCCTGATGACGTGGTTTGGGTTTTGGATTAAGCCATTCCTAACGCAGACCTACCCACGGACTTTTCGGATACAGAGGCAATAAACCCCTCCTCCTCATCCCCCTTTTTTTTTTTTTTGCTTGAGTCTGTTCAGACTGGATTTGCTGCTCATTACAATTAAACGCTAACTGATACAGCCATCTGGGACCAGATGTGTGTGCTAAGGCTGTGGAACAGGAGGAATAATTGGCCTCTAGAAGAAGCCCTTCAGTCCTGGCCCCACTGGTTCCATGTTCTTACAACTGAGCGAGTCTGCCTGGCATACAGGGGAGAGGTGCCAGCAATCCTGGACGTTATTCTGTGAGTCAAACAGCTCAACTCAGGCACAGATCTGGTTAAATGCCTAAGAAATTGTGATTGATAGTCCTTAAGGAACTTAAGTCCTTAAGGAACGACTGCAGCCTTTACTCACAGAACCTCAGCATGTGCACGATAGAGCATAGTCACGTCTCTAAGGCAGAACATTCTATGCAAGAAAGAGCTTCATCCGACAGAAACCAGTTAGCAGAGATGCAAACTATGAAACATGTATATGACATCCTGAGCTGACAACGGGGGTGTGTCTTCAGGTTTCTATCTGGAGAGGAACACTCACTCCCAGTGCTGTCGAGTCAGAGTGCCTCACGGTGAAAGACACCGGGCAACTTTCTCTGCATCTCTCATAGTCACACGTTAAAAAAAAACCCAAACAATGATTTCAGCTTACCCTTCCTTCCACTCCAGCCAAGCTAGGTCTTCTGAGTGATTCAGCCATTGAGACGCAGCGCTGACGGCCAGGTCGTAGTGCGCCTGGAACGGGAAGCACAGAGTGACACTGCAGAGTCAGCCTGGATCAGCAGCTGTGTCCAGTGACCTGATGCTCAGACGGGAATACTTAGGGATCTTCAGGGGTTACATTTACCTCCCACTAGACCAGATTCTTTGATTTGCGTGGACAGGAAAAGAAAGGATGGATTCCGGGAAAGGATACTAAACTGGGATCGGGGAATCTGGTTCAAATCTAGGTTTAGCCAACAACTCGTGGTGTGTCCTTGAGCAAGCAACTGATGTTGTCCGGGCCTCAGATTCCTTAAATTTTAAAATAGAAAAAGATGAAGGTGGAGGAAGAGGGACACAGAGGACAATTTCTAATTCTGTGAGCAGAGGGTCAAAAACACACCCCAGGGACACGGGGCAATGGTGTGTCTACCTGGGGGGGCCGGGGGATCCCAGAGGCTGCAGAAAAGAGGCCTCCATGGAGCTGGAGCTTGAAGGAGGAGGAGAACGTCTACAGGTGGAGAGGGACCTCCAGGAGGAGGGCCAGCATGAGCAAGGGACGGGAGGTGGACCCGATTCAGCGACTTGCTGAGAGTCTCATAGAACAGCGAAAGCTGACGACCAATTCTGTGAGCAGAATGTCCATGCCTCCCCTCTGATTCCCTTCTCCTGGTCATTTGTAAGCATGTTCACCATTTATCTATCAAACATTCCTTCTCTCCTCCCCATCCCCCCAGAAAAGGGAAGGTCAGTTTTGTTTTTGTGTTTTCAGATGGGTTCTAAGGTTCTATTTGACTCTAGCATTCTCTAAGCAATGTAATTATTTCTTCCAGGGACAGAATCAAACAGAAAAGTGAACCAGAACAAAAAAAAGGAAGAAAGAAAATGGATTGTGATCAATTGTGAGACTGAATTCAAAGTCAAATGCCTGGCCCGGCAGCACTGGCCTCACCAGATTGCTATTTGAAATGCCAGTTCCCCGCCCCACCTCAGACTCCCGAATCAAAACGGCCTTGTAATAAGACCTCATTAAAGTTGGAGAAGCACTTATCTAATAGATGTAATTCTCCATTTGATATGTGCACAGAGAAGCACTTTAGAACAGCAAGGCTTATCTGCGTCTTCAGCTCTGGGGAAGTCAGACCAGAGGGGGAGAGGGAGGGGGAGGGGGAGGGGAACCCTCTCTTCCTTATTAAATGTGCAAGAATAGTAAATGGGTGATCGCAAAAAAGCCGAGGTTTACTCATTTCTTTTGAATTAGATCTTTATACAGCTTCCTCCTTAATTTACGTGAAGTGAACTTTCATTACATAACGAATCTGAGTTTTGACATGAATAATAACAGAGAATTTTAGGATTATTCAACTCTTTGGTTTTCTCCAGTAATACAAATAGTAAAAATATATATATATATTTGAGAACTACATGATAGCTAATCTTGTCAAAAACATTTTTTAATTTTTATTTATTTATTTATTTTTTGTGAGGAGATCAGCCCTGTGCTAACATCTGCCAATCCTCCTCTTTTTTTACTGAGGAAGACTGGCCCTGAGCTAACATCCGTGCCCATCTTTCTCTACTTTATATGGGAGGCCGCCACAGCATGGCTTGCCAAGCAGTGTATCGGTGCGCACCTGGGATCTGACGCAGCGAACCCCGGGCTGCCACTGTGGAGTGCACGCACTTACCCGCTTGCGCCACTGGGCTGGCCCCTCAAAAACATTTTAACATCCTGCACATAACATTTAACCTGGCACGCATCTTGGGTTTTAATCTTTTCCAATGGCAAATAGGAAAAGTCTCATGACTTTTATTTTCTCATTCTTTGCCCTCAGTTTAATGAGTTGAAAAGACCACACAGACAGTTGTAGGATGAGAAGATGAGTAAGAGGCCGTCTGGGGAGTGAAGATTGGCTTTGTTTATGAGACATGTTGGATCCCCGTTCTGCCCCCTAGACAGACACAGAACACACGAGACTCACAGGCCGTTCTTTACCATGTCATCAAGAAAGGTGGGCTGCCTTCTTCCTCTTGGGTCAAATTCATTTTCCCGAAGTCTGAGGCCAATATAGTCTCCCCTTGAAAGCAAGAGAGCAGGACTGAACCGTTGGGAATGACGCGGGAGCTCAGTCCGCAGAATAGGGTCCTTCCCAGCCCCTTCCCCCTGACCAAAACTCAAGACAGGTTGTCGATGCTCTGGTAGCTGAGTTAATATTTCATTTTGATTTAAATGGCAATTCTGCAATGCCTCAGGTGTAAAATGTCTAACCGTAATTAACAAATCTCATTTATCTGAAAATTAAACTCACATAGAACAGAATTTATAGGAAAGCAGGGAGAATGATAAATCCCCACACACAGAAGAGGTTTTACAAAACCAGAAGGATTGAAACCCACTCTCTACAGCAAGGACCCCCTCCTGCCTGGGTTAGGCACAGGCAGAGTGTGCGAAGCGGATAAATTCCATTAATGTGAGATCCACACACATGGATTCTTTTGCCTGAGGCTTCTTCCCATTAGAATGCAGATACCCTTAGGAGGAGCTATGCATGAAAACATATTGTAATTCCACTCTAGTGTGTCCTCAGCAGATCCCCTCCTGACAATAATGAGGGAGGGCAGGATATGGGCCTGGGAGGAGACTAGACCGGTCGCTGTTCTGGGAGAGTCAGGAAGAGGGGCGGGGAGAAGACTCTGCGGTATCCCGGGTCAGTCTCCAAATCTGTTTACGTCGGGCCAGTTCTGGCTGTCAACGTCTTTACCACACACTTCGGGCAAGTTGCTCTGTGGGGGTAAGTTTCTTTCTGGCTCCTAAATGCTCTTCTTCTGAATTATTAAGCTTAAAGTGATAAAAAATATTCTCGAATTTTTGCTTTGTAACTCCAAGGTACTTTATTTAAAGTAGCCTGCATGTGTTCTTTGGATACAAAAGTATTTTTGTATCAGTTTTGAAATTCCAGCTCTATGTGGAGGAATTGGCATTCCTGATTACAATTTGTTCTTTATTGCTTAGGCCTCCAAACACATATGTGTAAACGTGTGAATTCATATATAGTTTATTCCAGCGTTTCTTTAGGACTTGTTAGAAGATAATTATCTTGTAGGCACAGGAAAGACTTTTGATGAGGACTGTGGTAAGGTCTTTGATGAAAAGGGTATTATTGTTGAGCCTATAATACACGTGAAATAGAACATAACCTTTTTTTCCCTTTTGATACGGTCTGTGATTGTCACCAACGTCTTAATAAAGTACCAAGGTAAAGAAAAGCTACCACAGGAGAAAAAATTTTTCCATGGAAAACTTAATGTTTTCTTTGTTGGTTTAAAGAAACAGTTCAGATGGCAAGAAAAAAGAGATGAATTATTTAGTTGATAAGACTGACAATAAAA
This sequence comes from Ceratotherium simum simum, assembly GCF_057802395.1. Classification (NCBI taxonomy): domain Eukaryota; kingdom Metazoa; phylum Chordata; class Mammalia; order Perissodactyla; family Rhinocerotidae; genus Ceratotherium; species Ceratotherium simum. Next base: position 83,266,176 of record NC_141908.1, read on the forward strand.
GAGGCAGAGGCTGCAATTTAAATGCTGGGCCCTGGGTATGTTTTTCAGAAATCTCTCCTACGTCTTTCACCAGCAGGGCCCTCTCAGAGGCACCCCCTGCCCACACAGGTTGACACGGGCTGGGGCTCAGATCTTAGGCTCTAGGAGGGTGACGCATGGATGTGCAAGCTGCTGGCAGAAACACCTGCCCGGAGATTCAGCACCCTGCTTTGCATCACACATGAGGCCTCTCCAGCAGGAGACAGGCCAGATCATCTGGCTTTCTCCTACAGTGCAGGAGTACATTTTCCTTAGATTTTTACCCCCCGCCAATATCCAGACCACCTATGATGTGAAACCCACGAGACGTCACATGTAGTAAATGAAAGTCATTCTCAGTCCTACTTACAGGAGCTTTTCCATTTCCTTCTTCAGGAGCCGTCTTTCCATGATCAGAGGTTTATCCAGCTGAGCAGGTATCTGCAGCTTACACTGCACCTGATTTCCTTTGGGGAGACCCAGCCTCTCTGAGCCTAGAAGCTACAGCAGCAAATCAGAGAGAATTTGAGTTTGGGATGCTGTCACTCCAAATACCAGTCATGGAGTCCTGGGCTCTGGAAGGGATCCGAGAGCATGCAGGGCTCAAGCCTCTTGTCCAGCAGGTTCCAGGTCGGAAAGCAGTCTGGAGGCCAGTACACTGTACCTTGAGTTCATCTGGCACCTCTTATTCCCTCCAAGAGTTCCAACATTCATCATTTACTTATCCTTGCAATAAACTAGCAAGTAAGACAGACATGGCTCATGTAATAGTGGGTGAGACTATATGGGCAGAACCATCCAAACACGGATGGTTTGTGATCTGAGCGTGTTTGAGTTCTGTGCGCATTCAACATGGTCACTCCCAGTGAATCCACTCTGGTGCACCTGCTCGTAATGGAGCTTTCTGCAGAACCCATGTACAACTTCCCACGGCTGGGAGATCCTTGCAGGAACAGGTGCTGATGGCAAATGTGAGGCCGCGTCTTCAATTCCCATGCCAACATTGAACCAGAAATTGGAATTTAGGTGATGAGGTCAAAGGGGTCTGAAGTCACAAAAAGGGCTTTACATAAAAATCTTCACTATGAATGAGCTGCCCAGGGAGAGGTATAAATGGGATATCAGTTACATCTGCAATGTTTTATTTCTTAAAAAAGATTTAAAGCAAATTGTGATGGTTAATTTTACGTGTAGACTCATGTGTCAACGTGCCCAGATATTTGGTCCAACATTATTCTGAATGTTTCTGTGAAGGTGTTTTGTGGATGAGATTAACATTTAAATCAATGGATTCTGAGTAGAGCAGATTACCCGCCATTATGTGGGTGGGCCTCACCCAATCAGTTGAAAGCCTTAAAAGAACAAAGACTGACCTCTCCCCAGCAAGAAGGGATTATGCGAGCAGACCGACTTTGGACTCAATTGCAACTCTTCCCTGAATCTCCAGCCTGCTAGCCCACCCCATCAGATTTTGGACTGGCCAAGCCACCACAATCACATGAGCCAATTCCTTGCATTAAATCTCTCTCTATGTATGTATCTACATCCTGTCCGTTGTTTCTCTGGAGAACCCTAACACATACATATGAGAAAGACGTTCAGATTTGTCGACTCTGGGATGATAGGTCCATGGATGTTCATTATATTACCTCCTGTACTTTTGAAATTATGCATATGTTTTTAAAGCATTACTCTAGAAATGGTTGGAAAAAACTATAGAAACTGTTTTTTTAATTGTAGCGTATGAACATTAAGCATCATCTGATTGAGCTCTCCAGCAACAAGCAGAGAGGAAACTGGTTTAAATGAATTCTTCACTGGACGAGTTGAGTTATTCTGGGCCCTTCTTGGTGCTGCTCCTCCTGCTCTAGCCTTGGGTGTGGGAAAGGCACAGGGGAGAAAGCAGGAGCGTCGCACGGGTTAGCTGTACAGACAGCACATTGCTCTCTGCAAGAAAGGCAGAGGAGAGGATACTGCAAGCCAGAGAGATGGCTTTGTGGCCCAGAGAAGGAAAAGCTCCGGGCCCGGGGAGGCCGGATGCCGGGCTGTGGTGTCCACTCCACCCTTACTGTGCGGCTGTGGCCAAGTCTCTCGGCCCTTCTGCGCCCCAGCCTCAGGGTCGTCTAAAGCACGAAGAGCCTGGTTAGCATCACCACAAGCACTTTTTCCCCAACTCTCTACAGCTCCGTAAAGGCAGGTGTGTATTATCATTCTTCTAATTCAGTAAGTTGGAAAGTCATTTGTTGGTAGAACATTTGTCCTTCCTCAATTCCTTGACTGCGGGGCAAGGGGGCTCACTTGTTTTAACCCATTCTTGGTTTGTAATTCTTTAATTTCAGACTTACAGATGATAAAGTTTGCATCTCTCAGTTGCTGTGACGCTTCCTCTTAGACCCACCATCCCTCCCCCTGCCGTTCAATGTGGCATGACATGCAAAGGCCTAAATCTTTAAAATATGAGCCTCTCCCACCCCCAGACCACAACGCTGGAGGTCCAGAGACCCTGTGAGGCTACCAGCTAGCCATGTCACCGTGGACAAGTAACTTTGCCTCTCTGTTGCTGTGAGCACCGAGTGCTCCGGGCCCCCCAGCTGCAGAGTTCAGGGACTCACACAACTGAGGAGCTAGGCCTGGCTGAGGGGCCACTGCACAGGCTCCACGCAGTGTAGAGCTGAGTTCAGCCAGTCACTCTTCCTTTCTGTCTACAGAGCTTTAACGAAAACAAGACTCTGGCTGGAAATACACAAAAAGAACCTACTGGAAAGATGTCAGCTGTCTCAGGCGATAGCAGTTTCATAGAAACCAACCCCGAGCAGTCACAGCCCCATATTCTATAGGATGTGGTGCCCTGAAGACCATCTGCCTGCTCCCCACAGCCCCCTCTGCACCCCTGTGTCTCTGACACAGGCCTCTCAGACTGTTCTGTTAGGTGCCAGCTCTTCACGATTCCCCTTTCAGAATCTCTCACCGACTGAGACCGAGTCCGGTGCCTTTGTGTTCTCCCTGCTTCTCAAGGCGGCTGGAGCATCGCTCCACTCAGGCTGGTGCTCACAGACATCAGGAGACAGATGCTTTCTTTGGTTGCTAGGCAACAGTGACTGAACAAAAATAATTTGTTTTTAAAACAACCTGTCCCTACCCTGAAGGGAAAAAAGTCATCTATCTGGGACAGGACCGTGATCCTGACCTGGAGTTCACGTATCTCCTTACCTTAGTAGGCTCCGGTTCCCATCTGAATGATTAATCAGAAAGCTGAGAGGAGGCAGGAAACCTGTCTCCTCCAGGGTTTTGTAGCGCCTGGCTGCAGACCCTGGAGTCGACTGACTGCGCGGGGGTTGCCCAGGAGGCCAGTGACCCTCCACTCCTCACAGGCTTAGGGTGATTCTACTTGAGGACACAGACATGAGCTGTGGAGACCCTGAGGAACCATCGCCACTTCTGTGACTCACACACGCTCGCCTCCTCATCTGTGGACTCCCTCCTTGCTCATGGCTCCCCGTTGTTCCTGGAAGAAGATCTGAACTCCTAAGCATGGCCTGGGAGGGGGCTCCTCATGCCCTGGGCAGGGGCCCAGCTTGTCATTTCGGCCTGTCTGGGCCTGGGCATCTGTGAGCAAGCCACTTCGTCTTCATTCCACACCTCTCCACTGACTGGCGCCTGCTGCCTCAGGTGCTCTGTGAGGGACAGTAAGACTCTAGACTGGGATTCTCACCAGCTGGCCGTTCTGTCCACATTGAGTTCATACTGCACCCGGAAGGATCCAGGCTTTGTGAGCCTAAAGTTTATACAATTTGAATTTCATACACTTTAAGAAAAAGAACACAAAATTGAATATTTAGAACCATTAATCACCACAAGTTACAGATTTCAAAGAGCTAACAAATACTACAAACATAAAAATGTAGAAAAAAAATCAGTATTAATATTATCTTTCTTATTGACTGACTGACATACCCTAAAATCTTTTTTTCTTATATACTCTTTTATTACCTCTTAATATGACAAAGATTTTGTAATATTATTTTCTACAGAGAGATTGGAAAGACACTTCAGTCTTTCCCCTAGTGTGGCTGTTTACAATTTATTTTTGATCATAAATAAAATACTAGAATGAACTGAGAGTTGTTTTTCAGCTTCCTGACTCCGTGTTGGCGATGCCTCCTCTGTAACGTTTTCCACAGTTTCCTGCTCAAGAGTGCTCCTTGCCCAAGGACAGCCCGTGGAGAACTTGAGCCTTGACCTGACTGGGCTTGTTGACCACCCCCCAACCCCCGCCTCAGCTGAGGCTGCTGCAGCTGGTCCAGTCCTGTGGCCGAGTACCGTCCATTCCGGTGCTGCCCTCCCAGCTCCAGTCTCTGGAGACAAAGAGAGGGTCCCGGTGCTCAGCGGTCCCTCAGGGGCTGTTTGCTGCCAAGATCCACCATTGGTGGAGGTAATGCTAACAGTGTGCTCGGCACACAGCAGTGCCAGGACCACCACCAGGACTACCACCAGGACCACCACCAGGCACGAGGTGGCCTCAGGCTGGGGCCGTGCTGCCTCCACCCCACACCCCTCCTGGAGGACACCTCTGGCCTTGGAAGACCCAGGAAAATGAGGGGCCCTCCACTCAGGCTGATTTAGCTTTGGGAGAAAACCCACCTCTTCTCACGCTTCTTGTTCTCGAGACACTAAAATCAAAACAAAACAACGCAACAGCCAACACCACTTTTATTCCACAGTGAGGAAGTTCCCATTTTCATGGCGTGTCCTTGAGGCAGATGTAAGGGCAGTATCCGTGTTTTACATGAAAGGAAAGCAAGGCACTGAAACAGGAGCAATTTGCAGGAGAAAGTCCATCTGGTCGGGTGTGACTCCCAGGCTCTGCATCTTCACCAGACGTTTTAACGTCTCCAAACTTTTTACAATTCCTAAAATATTCATGATGTCTACATATAATATATTGACTGGATACTGTGGAGATGGTATTACATTTCCACAGAATGTTGATGTGAATTTTTCACCTTCCTCAAACTTTATATTTAAATCACTGAAAAGTAACACTGCTACATGGTCTGATAATGGAATGATAACTACGTGATTTTGAGTGAGTTCCTTAACTTCTGCACTTTATTTCCTTCCTTGTGTCAAGTGCGGTTGGTGAATATCTACCTCGCACGTTGTTCCACATGTTGGAAATATCATGGGTATATGTTTGGCCCAGGACGTTACAGGTCTTTCACAAATGGTGGTTATCACCATTATAGTGTTTGCATCTCATTCAATTGTATTTATTCGTCCTTTGCTCTTTAAAGTGTTCTCTTGGTGGGTTTACGTGGAATGTTCTTATTTCGATGGTAACCTCCTAACATGTGAACATCATGTTTTCTATCTTTGTGCTCCACACATAAGATGCATTATAATGCTTTGTGCTTATCACACACTCACTAAATATCATCTGATGTGGGAAATTTTTAATGTCTTGAATGTAATGAGAACTCTGAACACATCTCGGCAGATACAATCTCTGCCCTCTCATTTGTAGAAACATTCTTGCTCTTATTGGATGAACAATTGCGGTCAGAAGGGGCCAATGAGATGGTAGTGTTTTGGCATTTGCGTTGTCTAGGGGGAACACTGTACGCACACATAGACAGCGTATGGTCAGCCAGCACATGTGAGCACAATGTTCTTGCATGGAGAAAGAGATGAGATTTAGGAATCTTCCGTGTGAACACCAGAGACCAGACATTCGAGGGTGACAAGGCTATGACTGCTCACCCCAGGATTCCGACAATGCCTGAGCACATCTGGGCAAGTCTGGAGGACAAGGGATGCGGAGGTACCAGGATTCTACCTGCATCAGTGGTTCTCACCGTCAGCTGTGCTTTAGAATCGCCTGAGGAGCATTTACAAGTCCGAAGAACAATTAACTCAGAATCTATGGCGGCCGGCCCCGTGGCTTAGCGGTTAAGTGTGCGCGCTCCGCTACCGACCGCCCAGGTTCGGATCCCGGGCACGCACCGCTTGTTGGGCCATGCGGAGGCGGCATCTCACGTAGAGCAACTAGAAGGATATGCAACTATGACATACAACTATCTACTGTGGCTTTGGGGAGAAAAAGGGGGGAAAAGAAAAGGAGGAAGATTGGCAATAGATGTTAGCTCAGGGCCAGTCTTCCTCAGCAAAAAAGATGAGGATTGGCATGGATGTTAGCTCAGGGCTGATCTTCCTCACAAAAAAAAAAAAAGAAAGAAAAAGAATCTCTGAGGGAGGACTCAGGCGTCCACACTCTTTAAATTTCTCTGTGGGTCCCGTACGCAGATGACGTTGAGATCCACCGGCTCGCGAGAGACCGGGGACATCCTGGGAAATGCCCCATTGTTGCAGTTACATAACCTTTAGTCTGAGGGAAAGTCTTCTTCACTTTCCAAAAGAATCCTGAGGAAGATGGACCACTTTTTCCCTCCGGTCGTTGTCTTCAGATATGACACCCAGCTCTGTGGCAGTCGACTTACCACCAGTCTGAAGAAGATACTGTATAGATGAGGGCAGAGCCAGAGAACGTCCAGTTACGTGTTTCTATGTTTTAAAGTTCTTATTTTTAAAACAATTCTTATTTTTAAAGCCAGTTTTAGTTGGAGACTAAGTGATACACTCCCCTAAATCTAACCCCGAAACTCAAGCCACGGTCCTCAGTAGAAGGGACTGCAATAGAAGAGCCAATAAAAATAAAACGCATGTGTTTTTATTAGTCCCTGTGATTACCTAGGGCTTTGGAGCACCAGTTGGCAGCAGCAATGGTACCACAGCTCCTGCCACGATGGGAGGCGAGGTCACCAGCTGTGGCCACAAACTAGGAAGGCATCCTTAACTTCAGACATCAGCAGCTTGGCCGTTAGGCGTCGGTAGCTTTGATGCAGATGTTTGTAGGGAAGGAAAAAGTTTTCCTCTATCCTCTTAGATTATGTATCTGCGGCCTGTGAATTAAACTGACAAAAGACAGATTAACAGGAAAAAAGGTATAACAATTTCTATTGATGTTAGTGTTTTTATGTGCATGGGGGCTTCACAGGAAAGAAGTGAAAATCCAAAGAAGTGATTAGGCTCAGGCGCTTATGTACCGTTTTAACAAAGGGCCATAAATTGTAAGAAAGTGACTAGGAAACACATGGGGGAAACTAATGGTTGATAAGGGTTATTTAGTAAAGTTTGTGTCTGCAGACTCATCTTGGTGCCGCCTTGTCCCAGGTAATAACAGTCATCCTCCTCTTGCTGGTCTGGGAGAGGGGGACACTGTCACAGGAGGAATTTATGCCCTGATTTTCAGCAGGCAGGGGGAGGGCAGAGAGCTTCTCCTGTGTCTGACTTTTCTCAATTGCCTTCAAATCAAAATAATCCTCATAGCATAGTGGCATATGGTGGGATGGCATATTCTGATCCCCTTCACCTTGCCGGGCGTCTGTGAGAGCAGCAATGACACGCCCTTTGTGGGCACCAGCTGCCATCTTCCCTTGAGGCAGAACCACGACAGCAGCAAGAGACGTATTACGGGACATTTGTCTGCATTTAACAGAAACTCAACCTGAACTATCTTACACAAAAAGGGAATTTATTGAAAGGAGGCAAAAAACTGTCACAGAATCCAATGGCGGGGTATAGCAGGCTGGGCCAAAGGGACAGAGCTGGGGTGTGCATGTGGAGAATCGGGAGTCATCTCTATCTCCCCTCTCTGCTTGTCTCTGGATGTCTGCTCCATTCCTCTCCCTCTGTGTCTCTGCACCTGCTTTCTCTCTTCACCAGCCCCCAAGGCAGAAAATGCCTGCCTCTGACACTCCCAGCTTCTCACACTTCGTCCAGCCACACAGAGAGATGTTTCTCTCTCATTTCTTGGCTCTGTTCCAGTTCTGAGAGTTCCCCAGAAGTTATTGCATGGATCCGCTTGGGTCTGCTACTGGCCCCATCAGCTGCATCCAGGGAGCAGGGTCTCACCTGAGGAACACGGAGGCCCACTGCGCCACACAGATGAGAAGGGGAAGGTCAGTTCCTAGACCAGGTCCTCCTTGGAAACCAAAGAGTACCACTACCCCAACTCCCAAGGAGCTGTGATAGGAAAGACGACCAGTGCTGGGTGACCTAGAGACCCACTTTGCAGATCACACATGACACTTCAACCAGCAACTCCTAAAACCACTGGAAGGGACTGACAGGATTTTGAGGTTCGTGTGGAGCTGCTACAGCTAGAGACTGGAGACATGGACGTGGGCGACACCACCGCTTTATTCTTACCTTCTGACTTGTGTGCTCAGGAAGGAAATATGTATTCTGGCAAGAAGTGGCCGTCAGATTCCCCCACTGTCCTTACCACCATCACTTAGAAACGACTCCTTCCCTTCACCTTCCTTGAGATCCTGTTATAGGCTGATACACAGCAACAGGAACGCTGTGCCAAAACTGCCTGCAGTGAGCACACTTTCCTTCTTCACCATATTGGACATAAATGGGGAGACTTGAAAGGCAGCATGTTAGTGGAAAATGCAGACTTCAGAGCCAGAAATACTCATTTAAAAAATTTTTTTGAAGTAATTATAGACACAGAAAAAAATCGCAACAGTAGTGCGGAGTTCCCATTTATCCCTCACCCAGTTTAACCTCTTACATGACTATCGAACGATGATCAAACTCAGGAAGTTAACGTTGGCACCACACTATCAGCCAAACTACAGACCTCGTTTGAATTTCACCAGTTTTTCTTTTTTTTTTTTTTTAAAGATTTTATTTATTTATTTTTCCCCCAAAGCCCCAGTAGATAGTTGTATGTCGTAGTTGCACATCCATTCTAGTTGCTGTATGTGGGACGCGGCCTCAGCATGGCCGGAGAAGCGGTGCGTCGGTGCTCGCCCGGGATCCGAAGCCGGGCCGCCAGCAGCGGAGCGCGAGCACTTAACCGCTAAGCCACGGGGCCGGCCCTCACCAGTTTTTCTACCAGTGACTTTTCTCTTCCAGGATCCTATTCAGGACCCCACGTTGCATATAGTTATTTCTCCTGAGGCATCTCCAATCTGTAACCACCTCTCAGTTTTTCCTTGTTTTTTGTAAAAAACAAGTCTTTTCTTTGCTCTTTTGAAGATCAGATATTTTGTAGAATCTGCCTCAATTTGAGTTAGTCCTGGGATCTTACGATTTTGGCAGAAATGACGTTGTGTCCTTCTGAGCGCGTCGTGTGCCGAGACTCCCGGCCCTGCTAGACAGTATTAACTGCCCTCACTCGGTGAAGTGGGGTCTGCTTGGGACTCCCCACTACAGTCACTATTCAGAGAGCCTTGTAAGGTTGTGGTTAATAAATATGTTGGGGGAGATACTTTCAGACTATGCAAATCCTGTTTATCGTCAAACTTCTGCCCACTAATTTGAGCACCCGTCCATGGATCCACTGCAACGGTTATTACTGTGGTGTTTACCTAGTGGCAATTCTCTATTTGCCCCTTTCTGTCTACATTTAGCAGCTGGAATTCTACTGTAAGGAAGACCTCTCCTGCTTCCCCCATTTATTTACTAATTGATTATTTATATCAGTATGGACTCACGGATACTGATTTTATTCTATGGGTTACAGTCCAATACTACTGTTATTGATTTTTTTTTTTTTGCTCACTTTGTCACCGTTTGGCCATTGGAAACTCCTTTGGGTGGGCTCCTGACTTAGATCTTATTTTGCATCTAAGGTTTGCCATTTGCTAGCTGTGTGACATTAAGCAGCAATGCTGTAAAGGTTTCTAAAGTAAACCTTGCACATTGTGTGTAATAACAGGTGTGTGGAGGGTGTGGATCAACTCAAACAGTGAGTAAAGAGGGTAGCACGGTGCTTGCAACAAAGGTCACTCAATGAGGTTTAATGCAGCCCCTCCAACAAACACCAGTGCGGGACAGGTGTTTACCCTGGAGAAGGAGTCTGAGCACAGGCTGTGTGCGGGGATGAGGGTAGAGCCCTCAGACTCCACCGTGCTCCGAGGGGGAACCTCCAGGCTTCCTGCAAAGAGTCCATCTCACCGTCGAGGAGCTGGAGGAAGAAACGACTATCACTGAAGTATCTTCCTCAAGGGTGACTTTTTTTGTCAATTCTTATACTAAGTTCTTGAAAGTGGGATTCTCCTTTTATTTTTAAAGTAAAACTCCTTCTTAGACAAGAAAAGAATGGTAACTTTTGAAGCGTGATCTTGTGATCCTTCCAGTTGGATTGGTAGACAATTTTCTAAATCGTTTGTTGCTATTTCTGTTGTTTTAAGGGAGATGCTTGCAAGAACAGCTTTCTCTGATGACTTATCTCCTTAGGCTTGTTGAGAAGTAGGAGGTGTGGGTAAGCCCAGCCCTACCGTGTTTTCAAAACATGCTTGGAAAACAATTAGGGTGTTCCAGGGCCCACTTGATCTGCCAAGAGGGTTGTAGTGGGTTGAATTGTGGTTGATCCTTAAAAAAGCTAACCTCTGGTGCCTATGAATGTGACCTTGTTTGACAAAAGGGTCTGTGCAGACGGAATGAAGTAAAGAATCTCGAGATGAGACCATCCTGATTAACTGGGTGTGCCCTAAATCCAATGACAAGTGTCCATATAAGAAAGAGAAAGACACAGAGAGGGGAAGAGAAACATAGTGAAGTGTTCCTTCCTGGAAAGATGGAGGCAGAGATTGCAGTGATGTGTCTACAAGACATGGAAAGCCAAAGATTGCTGGCAACCACCAGAAATAGGAGGAAAACACAGAATGGGTTCTTTCTTGGACCCTCCAGAAGGAACCAATCCTGCCATCAATCTGATTTCAGACTTCTGGTCTCCAAACCGTGAGAAAATAAATTTCTGTTGTTTTAAACCACCAAGTTTGTGGTAATTCGTTACAGCAGCACTAGGAAATGAATGCAGGTGACTTCTAAGGCACTTTGGAGGGCAGGGAGGCCTTTTTCTAAATTACACAAAAATCTGTGTAGAACTAGCAGCGGCCTGGATTCCCTCACTGTGTGACTGACCCCCACCTCCAGGATCATTGCTCGTCACTCTCTCTTCACCCCCTAGTCCCTTCGCTAAGTCCTATTTGCCGAGGACTTAAAATTCAAAATTCAGCTCAGGAAACTCACCTGCTGGGAAGTGTCCCTGAGAGCCCCTTGCCTGCCTCTCATCTAGGCCATGCTTCCCCCAAGTGCCCTGTCATAGGTTTATGACACCATGCCGTGTCCTCTGTTTGCTTGGCTGGCCTCCCCTGCAGTCTGCAAGCTCCGTATGGGGCAGTGTGAATGCTCTGGTAATAAATAAAATTAATGCCGTGTATTTAAAATGTGTTTATAGACCTATTCCTCAGTCGGCTGTGATGATTTAATTCCCGCGGTAGAGGCGAGAATGCACGTGGCATCACTCTAAAAATACAGGCTCCAGAGTCAAACTACGTGGTCTGGACCCACCTTTGCCAGGTCCGTCTCTGGCGGGTTATGTTTCAGAGCTGGCCACAGCGTTCTCCTCCTTCATGCCCGTCCTATAATGGGGTGGGACGCTAGCCTCATCAAGGTGTGTGTGTGGGGAGTTCTCCCCTTAAATCTGGACAGGGCTGGAATTGTAGAAGTGAAACTGTGTGACTTCCAAGACTGGTCTTAAAAGGCACACATGGACTATTACTCAGCAACGAGAAAACCAAACTATTGATACGTGCACAGTCGGATGGATCTGAAGAGCATTAGGCACAGAGAAAAAAGCCAGTCTCAGAAGGTGACATACATATGATTCCATTTATATGAGATTCTTGAAATGATTAAAGTGTAAAGATGGAGAATAGGGGAGTGGTCGCCAGAGGACAGCGTGGGGTGGGTGCTCCTGTACAGGGATAGCATGAGAGGCCCTTAGTGGAAGTTTTGTCTGTTGTATGGTGAATATATGCTTCCTAACACGGAATCAAATTGCACAGAACACACACACACACACACAGATGGGTGCACATAAAAACTGATAAAAAGGAATAAGTTCATAGTCTAGTTAACAGTGTTGTGCAAATGTCAGTTTCCTGGTGATGATTCTGGTCTACAGCTATAGAAGATCTCATCGATGAGGGACGCTGAAGGAAGGTTCATAGGACTCTGTTACTATATTTGCAACTTCCTGTTAGTCAATAATTAACTCAAATAAAAATAAAAACAATAAAATTTGCTTTGTTTTTCTAAAAAAAGGCAACACATCTTTTACCTGTCCTCTTGGACCCAGTTGTGGTGCTCCGGGGAGGTCCAGGCCACGTGGAGAGGTCGTGTGTGGAGTTCTGGATGACAGTCCCACCTGGGGTCCCCACCAACAGACACATGAGTGAGGAAACATTCAAGGTGACCCCAGCCACAGCCGCCATCCGATGGCAACGCGGCAGACTGAGCTAGAATCGCCGAGCACTGCCTGGCTGAGCCCAGGCAACCTCTGGAATCGTGAGAGGCGACAGTGACGTAACTGTTGTTAAGGCACCAAATTCTGAGATAATTCATTATGCAACAGAGGATGACCAGAACACCATCTGTGTGACCTGCGCACCTCTGTGCTATTTATGAAATGAAGAAATAGCAGTGCCTGCACCACAGGTTATTGTGAGCAGAAACAAGCGGTCCAGGGGAGACCCCGGGGCAGAGCTTAGACGAGGTGGATAAGCATTAGCTACTGTTGTCACTACTGTGAATCCAAACAGAACAGCCCGTTTAGCTCTGAGTTGATTCCAAAATGACACTGAATGCCTTGACCCCTCTTCTCCCCAGAGACAGAATGAGCCGCGAGAACTTGGCCATAGAGTGGCTTCTATCTTGAGCACACCCTTAGGTGACCTCTGTCTTCTGGTTTGTCTGTACATTCTCTTAAGTTAACCCTCCTCTTCAACCCCGGAGGTATAACTTTCCTGCTGTTGGGACAAAGGCCTTCAGAGCTAACGGTATCTGTCTGCTCCCTGCAGGCAGAGAACCTTTTCTTACGGAGAGTGTCTGTTGCTTGACCACGTGAGCTACTTGGGAGTCCCTTTGGTAATAGAAAGCATTATAGAAGGCCTTACTTCTCTCTTTTGCTAATTTGAGCACAGAGTGTGCTAAATCAGAGTATCTGTAAGGTTCTCTTTTTATTGCACCATTTATTTAAAAATAAGTTATCCTGCAGTTCCTGCTCTACTCCTGCCTCCTGACCACATGGTTGTTCTCAGCGTCGCCATGAGTAAGGCCAGAAGACAACTTCTGGAAGGAGGAAGAGATAGGATTGACTAGGAGGAGCTTGGGGTCTGCAGACTACCCCCAGGGGGGCTGAATTTCCTCAAGGGCTGGCACCAGGTCAGAAAGCAAGGAGGTGCCATTTCACCCAAAAGTGCTGATGGCTGCTGCCTGGCGGGCAGGGTTGTGCTGCTGCAATAGAAGCCTGAAGCAGCATTTGGAAGAACGCTTAGAACTTCAGACTTTGGAAAATGCCAAGTTGTTAGCCCTGAGGTTCGGGTCCTTGCCCCTGGTCTGTATGTGCTTTTGGAGGCTGTCTTGGAATCTGGATTCACCATGACTCAGCACAGTCAAGCTTGTCTGTGATACTTAATCCCCAGACAGAGAGAAGCGAGAGAGAACACTGATGTGTGGGACAGGGGGAGGTGGAGAGGGATGTTGGGGAAAGCGGGGGTCTGCACAGACACACACACGCGCACACACACACACACACACACGATGGGACAATGCATCGCCAATGTGAATTCTGTGCATCCGAGTTACTGTAAAACGACACTGAACTATAACGAGGGCTCCCCGGGTCTCCCTGCTGCAGCTGTGACAGTGCTGTGGTGGTGTAGTTCCTCACGTATCTGTGATTAATGGCCTTTACTGTGAAGGTTTTCACATCCAAAGTGGCTTTGAGTGCAAATGTCCAGGAGATTCTGGGGAAAATATCGTGGAGTTGCCTGAAACCAGGAAAAATATCCTGGCAGCTGGAGAATGGAGAACTCTTGCCTCACAAATGGCCCTGCTTTATGAAGGGCCTTGGTCAGCCCTGCCCCTTCCCGACCCCCCTATGGGGGTTCTTAAAGGAATGACAGTGACACCAAACCCAATTTAACTGTGTGCGAGTCTATGGTTCAGAAGAGAAAGAGAGGAGGGACGTTGAAAACAACAGGTTGGAGAGTGGACCTCAGAGAAAGTCTCCTTCAAACAAACATTGCCGCTGCCAGCAAGGGGCGTGAAGTAAATACCACACCTCGAATTGTACCCATTGGGATTACTTGGAATTCATCGTCATCATCCTCTTTTTAAAATGGCTGTTATCAGCCAATCAAAACTTTGTGTGAATTTACTACTTCTCTACCCTCAATGGTTCTCAAACTTCAGCATCATAAGTATCACTGGGAAGCTTGTGAAGCTGGAGATTCCGAGAATGCTGCCTGCAGAGTCTGGTTCAGTAGGTGGAGCCCGGGAATCTGCCTTTGGGTATCCAACTGGGAGTTTCCAACTGGTTCTCCCATTGGGTGTTGTGCCGCCCCTGGTGAGTCCCACTAGGTGGCCCTTGGTTCACGTTTTGAGAAAGCTTTTGTCCAGATGACTGAGAAATGGTGTTTTGGCCTCAATTCTGCTACCTGTTGGGTGACCCAGCACAAGTCACTTTTATTGTCTGGGCCTGTTTTCCCCTGTGTGAAATGCAGTGATAGCATGTGGTGGGAACTAACTGAAAATGCGTGTAAAAAACCACATGCACAAATGAGTGAGTTCCCTCAACCTTTAGCCTAGTTAGAAATTGAATGCTTACTACATCGCTTCTGCAAAAAAATTATGTTCTAGTGCCAAACAGCTGAATTATCCAAACTTTTGAAACGTGGTCTACTTGCAAGCTTGCAACTTGAACCTAGTACATGTTAGCCTTACTTACAGAAAGCCACGTATCCAGAAAACACTTTACTTTCTAAGGCTACAGACCGTCAGCAGAAATGCTAAGGCAGTGAGTTTTGCCTGGAACCCAGCCTGTTGTATGTCCCCTGCGTTTCCACCACCTTGCTTACGTGGGATAATTGACTTACCTATCCCAACCACTCTCCCCATCTCAGGATTCTGCAGGGGTGCATTCTTCTCTTTGTGTTTCTCTCCTAGTCCACCCTACCCCCATGGAATGTTATTAACTACTTTATTTTCCATAAGGTTAACACAGCCCAGAATGAGAAAACTATGTTTATGACATAGTTATGCCGACTAAGACTAAAACTTCAAAAGTGCCTACTCACTTTATATTTGAATAAACAACAAAATGGGATCCTCCGTAAGCAATTGACTTAATTATTGAAATAATAAATGGATTTATATTTGTTTTACAAAAGTTGTCCCTGTAATTTATATTTGTGGGCCCCAGATGCCAATCTGGAAGCTGTATAATCTTGCAGGCCCTCTCTGTTGGTGGGATGTATATGGTGTGATACGAAGCTTCAGGGATCAGGGCCCCAGCACACAGCGGACCCTCCAAAAATATTTGTTGAATGAACCCGTGGGTTTGGGGTCTCTGTAGGGATGAATTTCTGCTAGAACTTCACTCAGTTGCTCTGTGAAGCCCCTTGTTTTGTCCCCTCAATGATGACGATTTTACTGCCTCTCCTCAAGGTGATTCCTAATTGCAGATGGCAAAGAACATCAGCCTTGTTTGTTTAAAAATCCCAGGATACCTTTTAGAGCACGATTGTCGAGTCGTCAGTGACAGTTTATCTGTTTCATTCACCTTGATCTCTCTCCCTCGCACCCACCTGAATGCCCCCTTCTCCGTGACTTACCTGGCCTCTGACTTCCTTTGACACTGACCTCCCATCTTTCAGGCTGTTCCTTCTTCCTGCTTCCTGAATGTGGCCAATCATTGACCACTTATTGTTCTCATTTTGTTATTCTTTCTTAGAGCGTATCTATTTTCAAGACTTCAACTACTGTCTGTATCTCTGGCCCTGACTTCCATCCTTCATCTTCAAATCCTGCTTGGAATTCTCCAATTGGGTGTTCTGCCCCATCTCAAATTCATTGTGTCTATAACTGAACGTATCTTTGGCTCGGAATCAGCAATCTTCTTGGGACTTTTCTATTTTTGACAGTTGTGCCTTAAGTGATTGACTTATCCAAACTCAAAAAGGCTGATCTGTAAAATGCATTTTCTTCTTTTTATTTTGGAGATTATCAGTGAAATCTCTGACTGCTGAGCGGATAATGTGGAATCTAATATACTGTCATTCCAACGACATGTAAAATAGCTTCTACCAATATAGCACATTTACTGAATATTGTATGTTAACCCAAAAAACCAAGTTGATAGGAGATAAAACAAAATCGATAGCACAGAGCTTCAGGCTATATAATACTCGCATTTCTTCCTAATATGTTTACCACAGACATAAACTAAGTATGATAGATATAAACATATATGTCATAAGTTAGAGTTAACAGCTGTCAACAAGGCTTTTCAGAGGTTGATAGAAATCCAAACTTTTTATACAGATTAGGAAAAATTGTTTGGGAGATACCAATAAGATGCTGGATGTTTCCCTGGGACACTTCCATTGACGTGTGTTTAGGCTCAATAGATCCTGGTCGTAAGAAAGGGAGCTCAAAGGTGACCTGACCACCCTCGGAAATCACTCCAATCCCAGGACAACACACATCCAGATCCAACTACTCTCAAGTGTGTCTGGGCTACTTTTCCTCAGCACGTTGAATATATCATCCCATTGCCTCCTGGACTCCACTGTTTCTGATGAGAAACCAGATGGTAGTTTATTGAAGATACTTGTACATGATAAGTAGCTTCTCTCTTGCTGCTTTCAATGTTTTCTCCTTGTCATTGGCTTTTGACAGATTCTTCTTAATGGGGCCTGGTAACATCTATTGCAAGGTCAGATTATAGTTATAGCAGTGTCTTTATATTTTTAATCTGTGGCTTTGAACCCAGTGAAGTTTGTTTCAGAAAAAAACACCTGGTATTAGCTACATAGAAGATAAACCCATTGACTGGATTCCTACTATGCTATTTACAGGCAAGATAGTGGCTTGCTATACCTCAAAGGTGACTGACATGTTATATATTTAAAATAACCATCTGCAAACTATTTCAAATGGGAAGGCTAACATCTTTTTGACTCTGAAAAGCTATCACGTGCACGTCTTCGTTTCTTATGGGACATGTTGAAAGCATTCCAAATGTAGTTGAGAATCCAAGTGGGTTAAGGCCTTATGTACAATCCAAATGATAATATTTGAATACTACTTCTGTATACAAAATCACTAGTGAGTCCATTGCTAGAGACTTTGAGAAAGATATGCACTCAAACCACTTCCCCAAATGGAGAGTGGGACCCAGGAATAAATGTGTGAGCAGGAAAATTCCATCCTATGACGTGTCTTAAATCTCCTCTTGTGCTCAGCTTTAATTGCTTGAGGAAATGGAAGACATCGAACCAGATGGGTTAGTCACAACTGTGCCAAAGGGCATGGATTAAAGCACTCGTTGTGCAAATAAAGGTGTTGCTGACTTGGCCATAGCTTTAGGACACTTGAAGAATGTATTCTGGAAAATGAGATCCAAGTTAACTCCAAATAAACCCTGAAAGTCTCTCCCATTATAATAGAAGAGAATCTTACCAAAACACTTTAACAAACCCAATGACTCAAAACCTCAGCTGTCTGGCTCTTAGACTAGCACAATTCGAGTAGCTGGTGCAGCCTGACCTGTAAGAGAAGTACCTCATCGAGAGGTTGTGGGTTTTATGGGACACTGATATTCCAAGAAAGTATCAGGATTAGAGGACATACTCAAGTCTGTTTGTTGGGTGAATTGTGTTCAAAGATAAAAGAAAGAAAATTGCTTATATAAAGAATTTGATCCACATGGAAAAAGCAGATTAAAAACTTTGGCTGAAATCTAGGCTGTAGGTCTTCATGGAATAGTACAAGGGTGTGGTGATAAATTAGCAGGAGTAAACAACTCACCAACATACAGGGAACTCAAACGTTAAAAACAGAAACATGATTAAAAGAAAAATAAAGTCATTGAGTAATTCTAGCAAACCGAGTAACTGCAACTGGAAAATATGGAAATTTTTAAAGAGGTGAGAGTAGTGTAGAATATGAGAATCAAAATTCAGAGTCAAAGTTAAGTTTTCAGTTTCTATCAGAGAGTTTAAATATTTTGGAATTTACTTGGGAAATTTACAGTATCCAAATCTTGTGGAAATGCCTGAAAAACTCTTGAAGTAGGAAACAAACAGGAGAAAAATCTGGATTAGTGACTTGAAAATAGAAACTTGCTTCAGTTAGATGTCTCAAAGCTTCGTCTCTGAACATATAAGTAATGCACAAGGCAAAACCAAGCCAGGCGAGAAGAGGATAATTCTCACACAGAAACCAAAAGAAGGCTTTACACCCAATACTCCTAACAAGAAAGGGTCATGGATTCACCCAGGTGAGAGAAGGAAGGACCAGAGACCCTCAGGTATCTCCACTCAGAACACTTAGTGTACAATCCAGCAGAAATTACAGGCAGGGCATCTTCTCAGAGACACTTTCTAGCTTGTATTTGAAAAGGTTAAAGACAGTGTGCCTGGAATTGGGTCACTCTATCAAAGGCAGACCAAGACTCTGGCAGGAGGCAAGGCCAACACCGGAGAGAAAGTTCTTGGCTTTGTTCCAGGACAGTGTGGTCTGTGCAACTGCTGAGAGACTCAGAACAGGGTTCCTAAAATATTTTTTTAACGTTTTTATTGTAAAATAAAATAGGTGCAGGAAACCACACACAACGAATATAGAGCTTAATACATTATTACAAGGCACTCTTGTAATCATCACCCATGTCAACTAACAGAACACTGCCAACCACCCTGGAGCCGTTCACGTGCCTGTCCCAACCATATTCTGCCCCTGCCCCATTACTGCCCAAATGTGTATCCCATAGACTACAATTTCATCTTGATAGAATTTTAAAAGTAGATATACCCATCTTTCCAAACGGTCGGGAACTAGTGACCTTAGCACTCTCGTGCCTTCATTTGCTTCTAGCCCAGATCTGTCCTTTAACGTTAGCATTAAATTGTTCAATAAGTCTCCAGCCTCTGGAGATCCATCTTGAAAATGGTGGTCTTCCAACAACACTTTCTGCTGAGCCCTTGGAGGGCCAGATCTTGAAAGGAAGACAAGGACCAACACATTCTATTGCTAGAAAAGGGAGATTGCTCCTAAAGGCCCCTGAAGCCTCACTTAGTAAAGGTGTCTTAAGACTGGGTGGCCTCCTATACAGGACAGTATCTTTCTTTACCCAGGTTAACTGCTTGCAAAATACTCACTTTCTAATGCTGCAGGACATGGCTTGATAGATCCCACTGGCAAACTCTGAGGCAACTTGAGCATCAAAATACGTAATGATAGTGTTGGATGATAACCCACTGAATAAAATGAGAATCCACAAGTCCGTACTGACACAAATGAGTGAATGAATAAATAAATGGGAGGGGAAAGTCGTTCACTATAGTAGAAATATGTAATATATTTATAATATATATAATAAGTATAGAAGGTATGATGGAGTTATAAAATCACCAATGGATGCTAAAACTATGGGTGAAGTTTGATGACGAACAGTATAATTACATAGCATTTCCCTACGTATTACTTACGTTTACAAAGGGGAAAACTAACTTCACAGTGGAGAAGCCAGGCAGCTACCACCTTACCAAATGAGCAAAGCAAACTTCACCAATATTGGGACAACCAATACCCTACATCCTCCCCCTCTCCTCACTGTCATACACTGAGAAGGGTACTCATCACTTCAATGGTGTTTCCTCCAAAAATGCATAACTTGAGTCTAATTGCAAGGAGACATCAGACAAGCTCCAATTGAGGGACTTTCTACAAAATAATTAGCCTATACTCTTAAAAAATGTCAAGGTCTAGAAAGACAAGAAAAGCTTATGAACTATTTCCAACAAAAGGAGACAAGATATGACAACTAAATGCAACGTATGATCCAGGATTAGATCCCGGAGTGGAAGCTGTGAAGATTATTGGAGAAGAGGTTGAAATTTGAATAGGGACCATATTGTATGTTAAATGTTAAATTTTCTGATTTTGATAGTCACATTGTGGTTATATATGAGAATATCCTTGTTCTTCTTAGGAAATACACACTGGATTATTTAGGGGTAAAGAGGCACAATGTCTTCAAATTACTCTGAAATGGTTCAGGAAAAAAAAAGTGTGTGTGTATGGAGAGAGGAAGAAAGAGAAATGGTGCAAAAGTAAAAAATTCGTAAAGGATTATGGGATTTCTTCATGCTATCCTGACAATTGTTCTGTAAATTTGCAATAATGTCAAAATCAAAAGTTATAAACAATGCTACAATGTCTGCAAAATTCACCTCTTTCAGAGTCTGAGATACCACCCAAATTCAGAGTTGTTCGAGTTTCTTGTTCCAGAGAAATTAGCATTTGGAAGCTACATTATCCCTAATATTAAAAATGGGGACTATGAAACAACACCTCTATTAGAGAGGTGATGAAAGTACAAAATTTTTATCAGTATTTATATACATATTTGAAGTTTTCCTTATTTTTTTAAATTTTAGTTTCTAATCTTCTTCTTAACAGAAGGAGATAAGACCCTTAATTTGGGGAAATTTTTATTATATAAATATTCAAATGGAGGATGGGAAATCACTTTTCAGTAATGTCTTAGAAGGATTCAATATATCAGGCAAGAATACAGCGGAGCTGTGATTCTAATTGCTAAGATTAAATTTTAAATATTTTTAGTAAAAAATTCCACCTAAGAAATGGTACTTGCAATTGAGAGGATTTCGACGTCTGGAGCCCTTGTGTCCCTGGACCTGCTGCCATCAATCTTCCAGGTCAACAACTCCAATCCTGATGCTGTTACACAATAATCCATTAGCCTCTGGAGGTAATGGTCAGATCTGATCATTTGCTGATTATTTTAGAACTTTAACTGGTTCTTGGCCAAATGCTGAATCTGACAGATGTTGGAACAGGGCTTTGCTGCCACGAACACTCGTCTGAAAACACCCAGGGTGATTGTGAGTGCTGGAGGGACGATTGAAGATCACCCAGTCCAACGCCATCCTTTTGTCCATGTGATTCTTCTTCTGTCCAAACCTGAGCATGTGCAAGAGTAGCAGAAAGAGCCCAGCCCAGCTAGAGTCCTGGATTCCAGGCCAGATGGCACCGCTGTGTTGTGAGCCTGATCTAAGCTCCTCCCCATGCCTCAAGTCCCTTCCCCACAATACACTGACGAGGCTGGGATGTGGACAGCCGTCCCAGGGTGGAGGTGGAAACGTGGGAAGCCTGTGACTTGTTCCCTTCCCTCACCCCCTGCATCTCCAGGACCACCAATCCCGTCCATTCAGCATTCTCCTCTCAGGTCCACCCGCTTCTCTCTGCCCGCAGTGCTGCTGCCCCAGCTCAGGGCCTCATCATTTCACACTGGGAGGACGGCAGCAGCCTTGGAACTGGTCTTCCTTCCTCAGCTGCACCCACCACTCCCCCCTCTACTGTCCATTCTTCATTTAAGCTGCCCAGAGCACTATTTTTAAAATGCAAGTATGATCATGCCCCTCCCCCCTTTTTGTTGCTGAGTAAGATTCACCCTGAGCTAACATCTGTGCCAGTCTTCCTCTATTTTGTAAGTGGGTCGCTGCCACACACAGCACGGCTGCCGATGAGTGGCACAGTTCCTCAACTGGGATCTGAACCTGGGCCTCCAAAGCGGAGAGTGCTGAACTTAACCACTAGGCCACAGGGCCAGTCCCCACATGTCCCTCCCTTCTTAAGTCTTGTTGGCTCTGTTAACTTACACGATAACACCTCAACTCCTTCACACGTGCATCGCCACAATTCCCTAACATTCCACGTTCCCGTGTTCTATCTTTGTCTTCTTTCTCTTTCCCTGTAGGATCCACATCTCACTGTCTGTTTACCTATCCATTTCCTCACAGTAAACTCCTTGAAGGCAGAGACTTGTTTTCTCCTGAGGAAGACCAACCCTGAGCTAACATCTGTGCCAGTCTTCCTCTATTTTGCATGTGGGTCTCACCGCCACAGCATGGCTGACAAATGGTGTAGGTCTGCACCTAGGATCTGAACCCACGAACCCACCAAAGCAGGGTGCACGGAACTTTAACCACTCGGCCATAGGGCTGGCCCCAAGTGCAGAGACTTTTTTTAAAGTCAAATTCCCAAGGCTAAGACCTCACATGGTGCCAGCATCTGAAGTACACAGGATGAGTAATAACTCAGCAGACAGGGCATCAACACTTGATTTTAATTAAAACCGATAGTTTAGGTAGAGAACAGGACGAGAATAGTGTTTACAATCACCTTCTGAAAAATCACATTTCCATCAAGGAGAGAAAACAGGCCAGCGGAAGTCCAAAAAAGGTGCCACTCGTATTATTGCACTTGGATAAGACGTGCTGCTCAGGGTAGCATGATGCTCAGAGCACACGAGGCCAGGACGAGGTGACTGATGCGGGGGACAGACCCCCGGGGAGTATTTATTCTGGGTTCCAAACCCTCCAACGGCCTCAAAAGTATTTAGCATCTTGGAACCATTCCACAAGAGCTTTCTACAAAACGACCGCTGCATCTTCCACACGTCTGGGTCCACCCGCGCTCTGCGTTCCAAATCGCGCACAAGTTCCAGTGGCAGCTTGACCTCACCACGGGGCGCCTGTTGCACCAGGACCCCCCAGCACCTGGGCATGGTGAGTGAGGAAGGGAGCGATTCCTACCTTACACGTATTTTAGGGAACAACACTGGCTATGGTTTACCCTTTCAAGGACTCTTCATTTTGGTCATTTATATCGAACATGAGAAAAAGTGACAGTGAGTATGGATGATTACACAAGTAATTCCTAGGCTACTAGTAGAAAATAAAATAAAATTTAAAAAAGTCCCCTGCCTTGTTCATGAAGATGGCACAACTGTATATAAGAAAAATGCTGTGAACTTATAGAAAAGATAAACTCTGGCTTCTAAACAAATTACAAAATTGATTTTGCCTTTACCTTTGAGTGTTACACAGAAAAATGTAAACCAGTGGACCTAGCTACCACAAACACTTATCCACTCAAGCTGAGGAATGACCTCAAAGTTTGGCCTGAGCTAGTTTTATCTTCAGGTTTTCTCCGAGTTTGTCCATGAAGTCAAACGTATTCAAGTAGTCAGAACGTTGCACGCTAACAGGGAAAAGAAAAGAAGGCAATTTAGTTTGTCTCTGATCTGCTGGCAGGAAGAGGAAAAGTCCTAGAAACACTACTTCCTAGCGTTCTATTTATTTCTAGAAGAAAACCGATTAACGTTAACAAGCTACGAATTTATGGCTGATGACTCTGCTCAAGGTTCAAGGGGCGGACCCAGGCTCTGGGCAGCCTGCGGAGGTGGCCCAGCCATAAGCACATGCACAGCAGGCTCCGTGCCCCGTGGCTTTGCGGGTGATACTCACGGAGCTGCCCAAGAGCAGAAACCACCCCGCTTCTTATTCCCCTCAAAAACAACAAAATCTCTTCAGGGTATAGCCAAGCTTCTACCCACATCCCCCAAACTGTGACCTGTCCTTAAAAAATGTTTTAATGCTCTTACATCAGTCAGTGTCTTACTTAACAAACAAAAGACGAGGACTGGCTAACAATCCTGCTGTCAGGTGCCTGTTCCAACCGGCCACAAAGGTGACACACTGGTAAGAACAGGTCCAACATGGTGTTCTTGCTGGAAATTTAAGATAAGAAAGGCACAGTGACTGAGTCTACCCCACGACCGGGTGCACGACCCCGACCGAGCTCTCGGGGCACAGGGTGAGACGGGGGACGGGCGGTGGATGGAGTTTTTCCTGAGGGGAGTCAGAGGAAGCAGCACGGACTCTAAGGGAGGAGTCTCTGACTAGCAGCTAATCCAGCTGGGATTTGGCTACATTCTTAGAACAATCCTGGGCAATACACGGGCCTCGAACGTCTGAGCTGGGTACAGCTGCCCAAGGGTGGGCGATGATCAGCTCGCATGTACCACTTGTGCTGCCTCCGTAAAGTGAAGGAAATAAAGAGGTGGGGTAACATAGCCTGGGGGCCCTATTTCCACCTGCAGCCTTCCTGTCACCCATGACTGTCACCCATGACTGTCACCCATGACCGCCAGCAGACCACAGGCCCGCACGCGACAGCTTGCACGTGGACACAGCCCAGCTGAAGCGGGTTCCGCACAGGCTGACGGGGGGGCGCCCTGCTGTGAGCTCCCGTGTCATCTGACGCACAGGTGGCTGCTCTCCCGCCACACCGGCACAGCTCAGTAGCTGCCTAGTTTTGGAAAGGCCGTATGTTCCAAAAGCCTGGAAGGTTTAGTACCTGACAATTTACAGTGTCTGCGGACTCCGGGCCAGATGGGGAAGAGCTCGTGTAGCTCCAAGAGCACTGACGTTCTGAGCCCAGGGGACCAGCGGTGATCTGACTGCAAAGCTCAGGGCCTCTCATACTCACTTGGGTAAACCTTTAATACAGGCAGCCAAATCCTTGGTCATGAAGCCAGCCTCGATGGTCTCAACGCAGACTTCTTCCAAAGCCTTTGCAAAGAAGCCGAGCTCTTTATTGTTATCAAGCTTGGCTCTGTGGGCTAACCCTCTGGTCCAGGCAAAAATGGAAGCTAAGAGAGAAAAAAACCACACTTAATCATACCAGTTGGAGGGACTCCCAGAAACACGGCATCTTTGTTTTGTTTAGGTGAATGACCTCATTAGATGCTATCCACGTGGGCTACGAGCTTTAGGAGAGTTGCAAATGTTTTACCAAATAGAAACTTAAAAAAACCCTGCATTTTTGTAGAGGAAATGTTTTGGGCTTTGTCAAAGCTTTAAGAAAGCCCGTTTTTGTGGTGTGGTAGGAGTATCTGAAGCTTCAGGCATCTACTAATTGGCAAAGGTCACACCCTCTTCTATCTCGTGTCTGTATTGGTCTCCTCTCCTCTTTCCAGGCCACAGTCTCTCTTTGAAATGCTGTCTTTGACACCTGGCTAGAAGCATCTATCCACGTGGCTGTTAGCATCTTAGCCACATGCGACATTTCACGGCACCAGAGGAAAAGGAGCATGCTTGTTGACATTCTTCCCTGTAATGTATATTCTCCCACAAAACGGAAAAGCATACATTGGGTATATTTCAAGAAGATATTAAAACAGCTCTTATTAGTAGAGCCAATCAGCTGTCTGGTGATGATTTTACACCCAAAGCGTTGGGCAGCCAGGGGAGCATGTTTGGGTCCTTCAGAGATCTCCACTCTAGTCCGAAACCAATGTCGCATAAACGTCGTCTTACCGATGGGATTGGTGGACGTCTCCTGTCCCTTCTGGTACATGCGGTAGTGACGCGTTACGGTGCCATGGGCAGCCTCTGCCTCTACTGTCTTGCCATCTGGACAAATCAGCACGCTGGTCATCATGCCCAGAGAGCCATAACCTGTAAGGGCAGAGCATGAAGTACTCGGTTCAACTGCACAGACAGCACCAGGTCTCTCAGAGATGAGAGCCAGCAACCTCATCGAGACAGGTTTTGGTTAACAAAATAAACAGGAGCCCATGGGGTCATCAATAATTCTCCTGCCTTTCAGATCTGCCTGTCCAGGACCACACCCACAGCAAGTCTGTCTCTGTTAACATTAGGAGACACTAGTTGGTACCACTGTCAAAACTGAGGGCATAATGAATGCTGGGTGTGAGCACAGAGTTATTCACGCCTCTAGAAAAGAATGGATGTAAGGACAGGTCTGCCTCCCTCAATCTGTTTAGTTCCTCGAGGTCGCCTCTATCTACAGGCTCTGCCGAGACATGCAGCCTGGTCCCAGGTATCTTACCTGCACACTATTGGATGCTGTACTTCAGAACTCCTGTTTCAAAGCCCTTTGAACCCCCATAACTTGACATTTACATTGGAAATAGCCCTCCAGTACTCTATTCTTGTTGCCATGAGGACGTTTAGAAACAGTGAAATGATTTGGGTGCCCTTCCAAGAACTCTGATTGCAAGGAACCATTTCTCTGACCCACGGTGGAGTCATCACAAGACAACGGCCCTCCCCCACCGCACTCGGCACCAGCGACCAAGGATTTAGAGACGTGGACGAGGGTGAAGAGAGCTGTGTAACTCTCTTATCTGATACAAATGTCGTCTTTAACCAGTTGGTCTACTGATTTTCCAACTGACAGGAGATGCTTAACTGTCCATAAGAGAAAGAAAAAGTTGTATTTGCTGAGAGAAGCAACACAATTAAAGTTAACGCACATTCGCCAAGGGAGACTCCAGTTCACAGAGCTGTCGGGGGTACAGACTGGAGGGCAACTAGGTGCTGAGGGGACAGTGACAGGAGCCTATCTGTGCACTGGCCCAGCCTCCCACAGGGAAGCCCTGGTCCCTGCAGTTTATGTGAGCAGCCTTGGGCTCCTCTGCTCAATCCTGTGTGTTTAAAGCCAGCAGTAAACACATGTGCTGTACACAGTCCCAGAAGAGCGACAGGGCCAGCAGAAGGGCAAGATTAGCACCTGCTGCCAGACGAGCAGGCTGTGGAGGAGCCCCTTGGAGATCAGATGGCCCAGCCCCTTGACTCGCCCCTCCTGCCAATCGAGTGCCCTGGCCTTTCACATTCTCACTAGAGGGAAGACAGGGCAGGGAAGCGAGGGACTTTCAGGTCAGGCCGGTGGGCTGCCTGTTGGAGGCACTGCAACTCCAGGTGGAGAAAAAGGCTGAGAGAGAAACTGTGTCGACATCTAAGGCTGGAGCCCAGAGTCTCCACCACTGAGTTACTTCCTTTGTGACTTGAGAGAAGTTGCTTCCCTTGTCTAAGCTCAATTTCCTCATCTGTCAGCTGGATGCTGTGCAGTGCTAACACTTCGTGATTTTACACACAGAGGACGACACCACCCCCTTCCCATGCGGGAGGACTGGGGCCACGCTCCCCTCCTGGGTCCTCCAGCTCCTCACCTTGGGCCACGGAGTCCGACTGCACGTCGCCGTCGTAGTTTTTACAGGCCCAGATGAAGCCGCCCTCTGACTTCAAAGCTTGGGCCACCATGTCATCGATGAGCCTATGCTCGTACCAGATCTTCTGGGCTTCAAACTGGGATCTGTACTGCCTAGAAATGAGAGAAAAAGAGAACAATAAAAGAGAACCCGGTTTTGTGGGACCCCATCCGCTCTGCAGGGGTGGGGTGGGCTGGGAGCAGCAGTTTTCAGTAGAAGCAGCACAGACTTGGGAACCTGACAGCACTGGCTCAAACCCCGCCCAACCATTTTCCAGCTGTGAAACCCCAATTTCCCCACCTGTGAGACGTGGGAATTAACTGAGACGGCAGAGTGTCCCAAGCACCCTTTACTTTCCATGTTCAGTTTTCTGTACACTGCTGACCAGATCCTGCAGATTCAGCTCCCTTTAAGAATGTAGTAAGTGGGAAAAAAGCCTATTCCACCGCTTGATGCCCTCCAGGAGACAAGGGCAGCTTCCAGGATTGGTGCAGGTGGGTAGTGGGAAGAAGAATTAAAATGCCCCACGAAAGAGATCTAAACTCTGAGCCCCAGCCTGAACACTCGCACCTAAAAGGGAGTTATACATCTTAAAATTTAAGACAAGCTCACGCGTTGTGGAACCCGAAAAGCTGTTATAAATGTAGACTTAAGTTCAAACGACCCCAGGAAAGCAGTTTTAAATACAGCTCAATCGGCTTCAGAAAGAATGGAAATGGGCCCAACTCAGAAACTCATATACTTAAAAAATGAGAACTTCCTGTCACTAACGGAGTACCTTTATTCAAACATTAAACAATTCTGGCTCTGGAAAAAGTAAACATGGGACCCTTATTTGAGAACACATTTACCTTCTAAAGCAACTCAGGACTGGTTTTGTTTCCTCCTCTTAAATCTCAGTTTTGCCCTTTTCACTCAATTTGTTCCCAAATCAAAGGGATAAGGATGCAAATTCTATACTATAAATGCCAGCTTACTTGAGAAAAAAGAAGATGGAAAAAAAGAAGTGTAGTTACTTGTCATATATCTCCTGAAAGATGTCTTTGAAACGTCCATCATATTTCTTCAGAATAGTGTTTTTGGTGCTCAGATACAAAGGCCAACTCTTAGACAGAGCCATCTGGAAAGAACTGTGTGCAAAATCTTCGATTGACTTGTCTTGGTTGTACATCCCCAATGCCACACCACCACCCTCTGTGGGACACGAGGAGAGAAGAGGAGGCGAGGCGGTGAATGGTTACCTTGTAGCTATCCAAATCCACCACCAACACCCAATCCCCAGATCCCAGGCTGAGCCCAGGCTCCAGCTTGAATGTTCCAGGAGTCCCTGGGGCACGTAAATGGAGGAAGGTCAGGTCTAGATGAGGACATTCTAATTTGTTTTGAAAGAGCAACAGAAATGAGAAAAACATGGTCTTCAGGATCCTGAGGATACTGAAATACCAAAAACTTCTGATATAAACTAGAAATATATTCAAGAAACGGTAGATGATTTTTAAACTGTCTTTTCATACTTTTTAAATTTCAAACATGTATTTTAAACTCTACATGTACACTCAGTCCTCAGCTGTGGAAAAGAATTTGCACTTCAAATGTTGAACGAAAACCCTTGTAATTCCCTGGAAGGTACTGAACGCTCACACTGTCACTGGTGGAAGTCAGTATGCCACGTGTAATCATAACTCTTATCAGCTGGACTCTTATTACTGAAGACAGCATTCCAGACTGACTGGCCTCAGAATGGGAAAGGGGCTGAAACCAGCGGCACCCGGTTCCTTTAAATGGAATTATTTAGAGGAGGCAAGGAAAACAAAATCTGGGTGTTTTGAGTTTTGGTTTGTGTGAGTACTTGTGACTACTTTAATAGGGAGAAAGAGGGTCCTTGGTTCTTTCAACAACTTTTGGGTGCAATTTGCCATAATGGACCTTTGAAGCAATAGGATGGTGGGAAAGAAAAGGCAAAAACAAACATTTCACTTTCACAGAACAAATACTCAGAAGGGCAAGAAGAAAATTTCAGAAAATATATGACACAACCATTTTCAGATACAAACCCTAGCAGAGCAAAGGGCAGGATTACCTGACAGGTGATTTGGGGCTATTAATGTTTAATTTATAGAATTCGTGACCAACCGATTCCTGCCAACCTTCCCCCCGCGTTTTAAGAGAATTGCATAATTATCTACTTGTCTTTGCCTATATGCACTTCCAATCAAGTGGCTGACCCGTTTTGTCCTTTATCCATGCCACGGAAGGCATGGAAGCCAGTTTTTTATGTTAGACTTTGAGTCCCCTGGAAATGTTGTGGATTCAGGCTGTACTTCTAGGCAGCCACACAACTAACTTTAAAAAACCAGTAATAATGCTGTTTAAATGATCTGTAAACATAAAAGATGTAGCTCGCGATGGACTTACACACACCTTCAAACTTATGCACCAGGTAGGTCCTCTTCTGGGATCCATCACTTGACGTGTAGGTTATCTCCACTTTTCCAGGCCCAGGAACAACAAAATCTGTTGCTCTGTACTGTGTAGGGGGGAAAAGGTATAAAGAAAAAACCGTCCTAACAAGATTTACAAAGAAGGGAAAAAAATAGACTATAGAGCTGGAAGACACCCAGACAAACAGGTCCGTAGGGCTCAACCTTCCTTTGTTGTAGAGATGGGCATGAGAGGTCCAGCGTCCCCAAGCTGGTGAGTGGTGGTGCACATTATAAATCAGTATTTACCGAGTGCCTCCCCTATAGGGAGTTTTCGGACCACTGACATGGAGAGGAGAACAACAAAGTCTCTTCCCTTAGGGAGCTTACAACACACAAAAGTGAGAAGAACGCAAGAGCTTTCAGATGTTAAAGGGATGCAGATAAAACACACAGCAGGACGACAGAGGAAGAGAAATGGTGGTGACCTGGAGGCTGGGTGTCTTCCTGTGGGTGATGACAGACTTGCTGTAGCACTGGAGATGGTGATGGGGGAGCTAATGCCTTGTCCTCACTCTGTGACAGACGCTGTATCATCTCATCATCTCATTTGATTCTTACATCAACCTTACAAGGAAGGGACTGTGATGTAGTGCAAATAACACATCTAGGGGCAAAGACTTGGGGTCTGGTCCTTAGACCTTCAGGGCTCAGTCTCTTCCTGATGATCGTCACTCTAATGCCAGGCCCAGGACTTGTCCACATGAAGCAATCATTCTGGAATCGGCTGGGCACGTTGATGACCCTGAGGAAATGGCCATCCGAGGACGGCCACCTCTCTCATGGGTGTGAGCTCCTCCAGGGGGAGGATATGCCCAGCCTGCACTGGACCTCCCTCAGCAACTGAGGAGATTTCAGCAGCAGGTGCCAGAGATGCAGCCATAGCCACCTGCTCATGTCCGTGTACAGTAACACTAACGACAGCAGGGAAGACCTGTCAGACAATGACAAATGTCTATTCTGTTGAATACCTAGTCTATGCAGAGGACTGCTGACATAGAAAGCTCTTCACTATGAACGGTAATTTATTCCCACTTCTCAAAAGCAGGACACCAAGGCACTCAAACTCCAAAAGTGCTTTGTCTAGGCTGATGCACATTTAAGGATCAGGGAATCAACCTGAGGGTTGGAATTTTCAATGTGGGCTTTAATAAACGGAATGACCATTCTTCAAGTGACTGATGCCGAAACAATAAAAAAGGAACAAGGACAAAAAAGACATCACTGAACTTAGAGCAGTGTTCCCAGGATTAGTGGGATTGCAGCACCCTGGGCCTTTCCTGGCCTCTAGGGGGCAGCTGGGAAGGGACCGCCCAGGATGCAGGACAGTTTGAGTGGCAGGGCAGAACAAAGTAAACTAGCCCTCAAGGACCGACAGGTGGCCCTGTCCCCAGGAACAGAGTGGTCTGCCCTGGCCACAGTGTTTTTAAGGATGGCCTCATCCAAGCCTCTGGAGTCCAGCATTAGGGACTCTTGTTTAAGGCTCTTTTAAGACATAAGCTGCTTTCTATGGAAGTCAGAATTTTGATTTTGTTTAGTTGGCAATTTTCTGTTTAATTTGGCAATGAGCCTACTTGCACAGAGGTATAGAAACTATACTTTGTTTTCCAAGTAGGAAAGGAATGTTTTAAAGAGACTGCTTTCAACTAGTGAATTGGTTTTTCCTTTTATGCATGAAGTGATCATACTTAATATGATCTCTGGTAGTTCTCAGCCCAGTCTGCAGGTTAGCATCACCTGGGAGCTTTAAAACGCCTAAACCCCGTGGAATTCAGATTCAGCTGGTCTAGCGTGGGACTCAGGCATCGGAATTAAAACAAAGAAACAATTTTTTTAAAAAAGCAAAACAAAACAAACACCAGAAACCCATACAGGGAACCTACTGTACAGCTAGGGTTGAGAACCACTGATTTGGCTAAACCATAGGAAATTATCTGCACAAAAACATCAATATCATATGGTTTAACCTAATAAAAAGATAAAGGAAGGAAAAATATGTCTGAAAAAAATCATTTGTGTTGAGATGGGTGCCTCTCTGCAAGTTTATCTGTTTACTTCTATCTAAATGTATGTAAACATACAGATATAAGCTTTTCTCAATTTTGTACCTCGCTTAATGGGAGTAGACACCAAAGATAAGAATAAAACACATGTAAGTCAGAACTGCAGGCAGCCAAAGGCAGAAAAATCAAAGCATGCCAACACGACTTACTTGGTCCCCATACGCGTGACGACCTATGATGATGGGTTTCACCCACCCGCTCACAAGCCGGGGGATATTTTTGCAGATAATGGCCTCCCTGAAGACAGTGCCGCCCAGGATATTTCGGATGGTGCCGTTTGGCGATTTCCACATTTGCTTCAGCTTGAACTCCTCAACCCTCTTCTCATCAGGGGTGATGGTAGCACACTTGACACCCACGTTGTACTTCTTTATGGCTTCCGCAGCATCCTTGGTGACCTGGTCGTTGGTCGCATCCCGATTCTCTATGCCTAGATCATAGCTGGGAGGGAAAATCATGAGCATCATGTCCGGACAGACCGATGGGGACTGAGGGTGCTGCCCTTCTCCCAGCACACACCATTCCACGCACGCGGTGCCGCAGAGCCTGCCCTGCAATTGCACCTGAATCTGCCGAGTTTTAGCCTTAGTGCACCCACACAGAAGACAGCTGCCAGTTACAAAGCACTGAGAAAGGCTGGCCTGCTGGGCCTCACCACACCCTGTGGGAAGCCGTCTAGAAAGAAACATGTGCTGGCCCCTTCGCCTGCTCTCCACCATATAGAGGCAGTAACAACACATGGGTAACCCTCTGTAGACTTCCTTCCATGTAATTAGCATAAACATGTAACCCTAGGCACCATCTTAGTAAACACTGTGCTCTAAAAAGAAGGGGTCAGAGGGTTTAAAGGACTTTTTGTATTATGACATTAAAGTGGTAGGATGTGATAGTCAGTGCCAAAAATGCTAACGACTCCTTCGTTAATGCCAGTTAGTCATATGATGAACCTTTCCCTAATTCTTGGGCAAGTCTCTTTGTTCTGGAAACAAGTCTGCAGTTTATTGAATGAGCAATGAAATCCAGTAACGGTTTTATACACCAAGAGTGATAGCTCACTGCACGCCAACACCTAGACTGCAGGTTGCCCAGAGCTGGAGAGAATGTAGGTCGTCCACGGAGTACAAACAATGACGGTAAAGCTTTATCTAAAGCATAGAATACTTTGTCAAAAACAGGAAAAACAAAACAGTAATGTAACGATTTGCTCTCCAAGGCTTTAAACAAGTTTTTCACCTTCCAAAACATGCTGACTCATTAAGCCTCTAGATTTACCTTTTTGCTCTTGTATTTTCCTTTCCTTAGATATCCCAACTCAGATGCAAATGCAAGGATAGCAATCTTGACGTATTTCCAAACAAAAACAATTCAAAACTGCTTTGACCTTAAATAATTCCCGTAAGTCTACATGAGCCCCTGACCCCCTTATCTTCTGGCACAGGAAACACGGCATATCTACAAATGTCTACTCCTAACTCAAACACGGGGTGTGGGTGGCAGTTCTCACATTTGTGGGAAACATTTTTCATCAGAAGAACCTACCAGCAAATTAGTGGATTTTTTGCTTCTCTTCTTAACATTTCTAACAGAAAAAAATGAATAAGTGGGCTGGACCACTGTCTAGCCTCCAGAAACCAAAACAAAGAGAACCCCTCAAAAAGAACCAGTCATGTAATAACAACAGCAATTTTGGAACAACTTAAAACTTGTTTCAGCCTCCAAAAATTCTTTAGTCTGGGGGCCAGCCCCATGGCCGAATGGTTAAAGTTCCATGCGCTCCGCCTCGGTGGCCCGGGTTCAGGGGTTTGGATCTGGGCACGGACCTACATCACTCATCAGCCATGCTGTGGAGGCATACCACATACAAAATAGAGGATTGGCACAGATGTTAGCTCAGGGCGAGTCTTCCTCAAGCAAAAAGAAAAAAAAAAAATTCTTTAGTCTGTAGCCAGGGACTCTTTTCCTTCTAGGCATAATGACTGTCCTTTAACACTCCTGACGCCTCTAGGCTAAAGAGGCTCAAAGCTTCTTTGCAGCTACTATACCAGCAAGAACTCTGCAAACTCACCTACTGCCCAGTAAAGCTCTGAACAGGTGAGTGCTTGTGAAATGCTTCTTTAACCCCTTGGATGACGTTTCTTATGCTTCATCCTACCTTTGGTTGACCTCTGCAATATTTGCTCCTTCTGATGGTTGCAATATAGGCATTATCAATAGCTAAGGCTTAGAATAATTAAAAACAGTGCCTAATGACACCATGTGAATTAAATGTCTACACCCAAGCAAACAACAGGTCCTCAGGACATAGTCTGATGAATAATTCTGGGTCAAGGCAAACACACTTACAGTTGCCAACAGTTTGGCTGGAATGTGTTGTTCACCATCTTACCAAGCCGGCTTTCTGCCACTTCACCCTTGTAAAAATTCTCTTTCTACCTAGTTCAAATGCACAAAGAGCACAAGCGAGTTTACGAAAATCACAGGGGAAAAATGAGAGACTTCTGTACAGACTTTCATGTCTGTCTCCAAACACTTAAACACAGGGCAAACAAAGGCTCAACTCTTTGGGACAAGATGGTTTAAAGGAACTTCTAAAAGGTGGCATTGGATTAAATAACTTCAAGTGTTCTCTCTGTGCTAACAATTCAGGAAGCGGGCGAGGGCAGGAAGGAAAAGGGAAAAGTCCACTGACTAGTGAAGCAGACCACAGAAAACAGAGCTCAGAGGACAAAACTGTGTTGGTGGAGGAAGGACCTCTGCTACTTTCCCTCCCACAAATAGCACCTCGTGCTTCTCTCACCCCTGACTTATCACCCATAAAACCCTCACCGGAAGTACAGGCTTGGAAAGACCCGAGGAGCACTTTGTTCCCATCAAAGTTCTTCTCTTATGAAGAATGAAAAGTCCAGCTTTTCTAGCAATATGTTAGAATTAGAAGATTCATTTACGTACATTTAGGCATCCCTCCCCAAAAGCTTTATTCGCAAGATACAACTCTATCTATGTAAAAAGCTAGTCATACCCTGAAATCACTTAGATTACGCTTTTTGAGTTTGCCACTTGGAAGAGTAATTCATTTACCTGTGCAGGTCCAAATCCACATACGGAAAAATGAGTTTTTCTTTAATCAACTCCCAAATGATTCGTGTCATTTCATCTCCTTGCATCTCTACTACAGAACCGCCATGGATTTTTTGAGACATTTTGACTTCAATAAAGCTTTAAAAAAAAAAAGATAAGACATATGTCTTGTCATTTATTTCATTATAGAGTAAAAACAAAATACAAGCAATTTGGCTGCTGCATAAAAGGCTAATACTAACCATTACATTCACTGTTAGGACTGGGCACATTCTCTGTATAGAGCATGTGTTACAAGCTTCCCGTGTGGTTTCTGAATCAGCCCTCACAACAACCCCATAAGATGGAAATTATTTTTCCATTTTACTTGGATAAGAAAAAAATTGCTTTCCCAAGGCCACCTGGCGAGAGTGTGAGGGAGCCTGACCCTGTAACATGCCCTTAATGATGAATCATTATTCTTGACTGCTGGTTTGTCTTATGAGATTATTTCCACAATATCATGTTTATTTGAAAACTTCTAGCCAATTCCTCATTTTCCTCTTCTAAGAGGGTGTTTTGGTTAAAATAACTACCCTTGAGAAGATTCGACAAGTTCTTGTGACCCATGTTTAGGGAAACTTTAAGTTTAAAAGTGAAAGATGGGGGCCGGCCCGGTGGCGCAAGCAGTTAAGTGTGCGCGCTCCGCTGCGGCGGCCCAGGGTTTGCCGGTTTGGATCCCAGGTGCGCACCGACGCACGGCTTGGCAAGCCATGCTGTGGCAGCGTCCCATCTAAAGTGGAGGAAGATGGGCACGGATGTTAGCCCAGGGCCAGTCTTCCTCAGCAAAAAAAAAAAAAAGAGGAGGACTAGCAGATTTTAGCACAGGGCTGATCTTCCTCACAAAAAAAATAAAATAAAAGTGAAAGATGAAGAATTCCTGGAGGACTTATGTTTTCCTAGAGACAACAGAGGATCCTGGGGATGTCACACTAAATACAAAACTGATTTCTCAGTTAGAGAAGTCTGTCTATACAAGAACACAAGCATGTCCCTGTCCTGTTCTTCGGTGTCCCAACTCCTGGACGGTTCTTCCGGCTGCTCATGGGCAAACGTAAGCTGCCAATGAGTGGGATGGGGAAACAGAATTGTTTCAGGAAAAGACATCTTCCTGGGGGCTCGGGGTAGCAAATACAAATTGATCTGATTCCTAGAAAGGGCAAGGTGCACCCTTCGGAAGAAGCAAAACTCTGAGGCTTGAAGGAAGACCATGTCCCACTCGTGTCTCCCGAGAGACAGAGGAGGTCCCTAAGATTGCTGAAGGTAGCTGTTCCCTTACAAGTGCTCTAATGTAAACTTTTTTTTTCCAGCAACATAACTGCAAATTGCCTTTATTCCCTTAAGTTAGAGCTGAGGACTGGAAAAGTCAGAAGAACTGACTTAAAGATTATTAGGTAAGAGGCCTGTAAACAGTATCTCTTGAAAAGCTGAGCTAAAGTAATTTGGCCTTTAAATAAAAAAAGGCATGCCTGTAAGCCTCAGTTCCTTGTGACAAGCCAGGATCTATTCCTAACCCCAGACCCATCTTCACTTTCCAAATTGCAATTCTAGAATCCTGCTTATTGGTGTTTAGGAGGCACGCTAGACCATGATTGGGGAACCATCTGGAACTCAATGTGAATAAAAGAAGTGAGCAAACTGGTGTGGATGAGTCAATTACTACCTGTCTGTAATTTCGAGTGTAATTTACAGTACAGCTTAAAGTATGTGATTCAGTCATGCTGACCCCACTGCCACATCTATCTTTGTAGTTAAAACAAAACAAAACAAAACAAGAGGCAGCAAACTTATCTTGGTCTTGATAGCACATTTCCCAGGCCATATTCCTACACAGTATTATGTAAGAGTCATGACTTGGCTATTTTTCCTTGATGGCGACTACAGTTAATAGGTCATGCACCACACTTGAAATTTCAATGCTGAGTGACACGACTTTTTAGTTAATTAGTTTCTTCTCAGTTCAAGCAATCATTTTCTGTAGTAATCTTTCTATATCTCATAATGCATAACTGAAAAATTTCAGATTTTCCTCACATTACTTATCCATTAAAATTCTAAGAAAGTAAAGTTTTATTGTAGACCCTGGCTTACTGCGATGCAGGATATTTTATTTCTTCTAGATTTGAATTCCATGGGGTGGGCTCTAAGCCCCACTGGAGTCTCTTCTCTGCCCTCTACCTCAGATTTTCTGTCTACCCAAACCCTGACTTTGGAAGGAAGGACTTTTCCAACAGGCCGGTTCATTTGGTGCGAAAGCAGCTGCATTCCAATTTCCTGACACACCTGTGCAGTTCCAGAAACTAAACCTGGACTCATAGAGCAGTTTAAGAAAAAAGAGCTGCTCACCCTGTTTAATTTGATTTTCATGAACCCCAAATTTTAGCCACATTTTTTTTCAGTTGAGTTCATAAACTACAATCATTTCTGGGCAAAAATTAGTCTCTTGCGGAGAAGACGCTGGACTGACAAACAAGGAAGCGCCCGCACCTGACTGTTGGGAACACCCCCGCCCGGCTCCCTCGCGGCGCCTCCGCCTCCCTCCAGACCCCCGGGACCTCCGCGACCTCCAGAACCTCCAGGACCCCCGGGACGCCTGGGATGGAAGGCAGCGCGGGAGGGGGACCGCGCTCACTCACCTCCACAGCTCGCAATCGCCCGACCCCTCACTCCCGCGGCCTCGGCCGAGCGCGGTTTCTCTCCTAAAACGGCGGAGCAGAGCAGAGACCTGACGTGAGCACGCTGTGTCCGTGGGACGCCCGGTCTGTCCGGTTCCAGGGACGGCGCTGGGCGCGCCCAATGGACAGAGGGCGGGGTCGGG
Source organism: Ceratotherium simum simum (assembly GCF_057802395.1). NCBI lineage: Eukaryota > Metazoa > Chordata > Mammalia > Perissodactyla > Rhinocerotidae > Ceratotherium > Ceratotherium simum. Next base: position 83,303,700 of record NC_141908.1, read on the forward strand.
TCGTCAGGCGCCTTTCGGGGGGCAGAGGTCCTCCGGAGGGGGGAGATCTTCCGGGCGGGGAGGTCCTTGGGGGACGGCGGGTCCTCGAGGGGGCGGGGGGAGGTCCTCCGGGGACGGCGGGTCCCGGCCGCACAGCTCCCCGCGGCCGTCGTGCACCGACCCGCCACCCGGCTGGCCCGGTCCCCGCCCCGCCCCAGCAGCGGCCCGGCACTCTCCGCCCGCGCAGCCCGGCTTCTCGCCGCGGCGGCGGCCTCCCCGCGACCGGCCAGCCCCGCCGCGGCCTGCGCACCCGCCCCGCCTCCTCCGCCCGGTCCCCCTCAGCCCACGGACCTGCGGGAGCCACGCGGCGAGGACCCGCCCCGGCCGCCCACGCACTCCAGCCCGCAGGCGCGCACCACAATCCCAGTGGGGCACAGGCCGTCCCGGCTCCACACGCCGCCTGCCCAGGAACCCGCACCGGCCGGCGGGCAGCGCTTCTCCTCCGCCCGGCTTTTGTCCGCCGGCGATCGACCCCTCGGCCCGCCTTCCGGCCCCGCCCCCGCCACGCCGCCAATCCCGCGCGCCGGCCTCCCCCTCAGCCCACCTCCCAGCCCGACCCCCGCCACGCCCACCTCCGGCCCCGCCCCCGCCACGCCACCAATCCCGCGCGCCGGCCACCCCAAGGTGGGCGGAGCCAGGCCCCTCAGCCCACCTCCCAGCCCGGCCCCCGCCACGCCACCAATCCCGCGCGCCGGCCACGCCGCCAATCCCGCGCGCCGGCCTCTCCAAGGTGGGCGGGGCCAGAGGTCAGGGACGGGTCCCCGACCGCTGGGGCGAAACCGTGGGTTAGTCTTCCCTGCGCTCGCGACGGGGAAGGGGCTGCAGCGCCCGCTAGACTCGGGCCCGCTCCCCGGGCTCCGGGGGTGGGCCGAGACCAACGCCGGTGGGTGCGCCGGGCTTTGCAGCGACCTAGGGCCCGGCCGTCAGGAAGAGGGTTTCCAGGTCCATCCCCTTGTCCGCGCCCTGGACGAGCCGGAGCCCGGTCGCGCCTGGGGCAGAAGGAAGGGCGCTGCCGCCACCGTGGGGCGCGGTGGGGTGTCTGGGGGCAGCTAGGTCGCAACGGGGTGTCAACTTAAAAGGCAAATTCACCTGTTAATTTACCCTTGAAACGAGTTTACTTGGGAATAGCCAAAAGAATTGCAACTTGGGATATGCATGCTGTGGTGAACCACAGGCAAATCCAACCAACAAGGAAGGGGAGCTGCTTTTATAGGGAAGAAGGGGGAGAAGGAGGGGCTGTTCTAAAGGAAAGTCCATTGGGGGAAAGTGACAGTTCAGGGTGGCAATGGCTTCTCATTGGCTGAGCTGCAGCGTTTCTCATTGGCTGAGCTATGGTGTTTCTCATTGGCTGAGCTTCAGCGTTTCTGATTGGCTGAGCCATGGCATTTCTTATTGGCTGAGCTGCAGCGTTTCTGATTGGTTGGGCTGTTGCCCAGGTGAGGAGAGAACTCTTCCTTCAGGAGTAAAGTAGTTGTGCTTCCTGTCCGAGGTGCAAGCGATGATAGGGCTTGAGAGTTCCCCCTACAGGCCTGCCTGACTCCAATTTAGTGAAGGTTTATTTTATTAATTTCCAGGAGGTTGTCATCTACACAAGCAGGCATACCACAGTAAACAATTCCTGCCACCACGCAGGTGGTGACCAGGTCTTTAGAGCGTCTGTACCTGTAATTCCGACTATTACTACATACCGTAAATAAACCCAGTTGTCATTTGCATTAGGTAAGGATAATGAGGGGATTATTATCTGGGTTCCAGTGAAGCTGGACTAAAGCTGTGAAGCCTTAGAAAACAGTGGCTTTAAAAGAAATTCTGTCTCCTGTGGGGAATTATTTTTTGTGTATTCCTTACTCTTGAAAATATGGCGGGGGCGGGGAGGGAGGGGTATTTTAGATTGTGATTTGTAGGATGATAGCGTGCTTGTATATTGCTGCCCAGGATTCAACGCCCCCAAATTTATTTTTAAAATGATCTCTAGCATTGGGTTATTACAATTACTCTTGGAAGATAAACTGATATGAAGGGCACGACGCAAAGTGCGTTTTGGACACTAGAGGGCACTGGTATTCTTCCCAAGGGAAAAGACAGCAGGGAAGAATACACAGCGTCGAGCTTGCTGATTTTTGAGGCGGATTAAAGGAAAGTAGCAGTCATCTCTACTTATTCCTGTAGAAGTGATTATAGAGTTGTATGAATTTGTATTTTCATCTCGAATATGAGACTCAAAGTCACCTGAGGTTATAAATTGACTCCATATGATATGGTTTATTACCCCTTGCCCACTACTCAAATTATTCACATTCTTGTTCCAGAAAGCATTTAGGGCAGCCTTCGAGATACTTACAATATAGCACCATAAAAGACATTGAATATAGGTGAGGAAAATGAAGAAAAGAGAGGTTAAATATAGGAAATTATACAGAACAAAGGTGAGTGTAATCACAAAACGTATTCCATCAAATCCTAAACGCTGCTAGAAATGGGCTACTAACTTGGCTCTAAGCCAGTTTGGGAGAAAGGGTGACACCTAAGGGAGTCTCAGATCTAAAACAGTGTCTCCTAAGCCAGTAGTACAGGGACTACTCTTTCACTGAGAGTATCTTTTTGTAGATCCCTAGAATTGACTTATAATATTACTCTCTCTATATATGCATAAAACTAGATATATGCTTCTTACGCTGATAGCTCTTATACCTCTATAGTATAACAAACGTATAGACTAAATGACTAAGCTATAAAACAATACATTGCCATTAACAACATTAATTAAATGTAACATTCGATGTTTGGCTGAAATTAAATTACTGCTTGAAATGTGAATACGAAGCTCACTCCTTGCGTGCTGGTTCTTTTGAGCTTAGCTTGCCTCTTGGATGCCATGTGAGGATTCATTTAGCACACCATTTTCCTCTGTTTGGTTAATATTGCATGCCTTGACATCATTTGTCTTTCATTTGGCCAATAGAAAACTGAATATTTTAATATTATCTGGCCCCAAATACTGTTGTAAACACAGATAGAAACATGGCCATGAAATTTCTGTCAGTATTTGGTTATGAGACACTCATCCGGATAACAGGGGATTCTCATAAATGTTCTAAGGCATTTTTATTTTCATTTTGATGATTAAAAAAAATGCAGTAGAATGAACAGTTCATTCTACCTCCTGGAAATTTGGTTCATTGAAATTCATTGGCTGTGAAGATTATGGGGGAGAGAACAGTGATTTCTGGATTTGGGTTTTGTGTGACAGTGTGCCCTTCAACAAGGAAGGGATGTAGACAGAGTCACAGATTTAATGGCTGAGATAATAAGTTAAACGTGAGTTAAGTTTGAGATGCATATGCGACAGTAAGATAGATGTTCAGGGGGCAGTTAACCACGTGTATCTGGGGTTCAGGAGGGTTGTCTGGGCTGGAGAGAGAAATCTGGGAATCTTCAGGATTGTTATGGGCTTAATTGTGTTTAATTCTCCCTTAAATTCGTATGTTGAAGCTCTAACCCCTCAGAATGTGACTGTATCTGGAGATAGGACCTTTAAAGAGGTAATTAAGGTTAAATTAGGTCATATGGGTGTCCTTATCAGAAGAGGAAATTTGTACACACAGGGTATCTGTGCACAGAGGGATGAACATGTGAAGAGGCAGCAATAGGATGGCCATTTGCAAGCCAAGGAGAGCAGACTCAGAAGAAACTAATCCTGCTGGCACCTTGGTCTTGGACTTCCAGCCTCCAGAACTGTGAGAAAATGAATTTCTGTTGTTTAAGCCACCCCATCTGTGGCGTTTTGTTATGGCAGCCCTAGCAAACTACTACAAGCATATATTGATAGTGGTTGATGCCGTAGAGAGTATGAGATCGTCTAGAGGTACAGAGTGAGGAGAAATGTCTCCCTCAGCAAGAACTCTGTGGAACACTTAACATCTTTAACAGCTAGGTGGAGGAAAAGGAGCCCCCAAAAGAGAATGAGGAGCACTCTCTGGCGGGTAGTAGAAGAATCAGCAGAGTCTGATGGGGGCCAAAGGAAGAGAAATTTTCCAAAATGGAAGGAGTACTAAAGAGAAGTTGAGGAAGACATGGCCTGAAAATAATTTTGGCAAAAGTAGGAGGACCTCATGAATGACTTTAAGAATAATTCTATCAGGATGATTCTGATACAAGCCATACTATAGGAGATTGAAGCATGAATGGGAGGTGGAGAATGGAGACAAGAAAACTTTTTCTAGAAGATCGATTTGAAGTGAAGAAGAATGCTTTATAAAGTCTTAGTAAGCATAATTTTTGATGACTGCATAATTGTCCATCATTTAATTGTATTACTTTCATGTTGTTTGTGTTGGTTAGAAATTTGTTTCCTATTTATTTATCTTTTACTTGTTTAAATAACTGTGACAAACATATTTAGACTTTATTTTACACTTGAATCAGTTCCTTAGGCTAGATTGCTAGAACTGGAGTTGTTGGATCAAGGAGTATAAACATTTTTAAGGTGCGTGTTAGACCCATTAAATCATCTTCTAGGAGGGATGTACCTTCTTCTAGGGTTTTCACACGCAGTGTAAGAGAGTGCCAGTTTCATTACTTCCTAGCGAGAACTGAATTACATGATTTTTAAAAACATCTTTGCATTCCTTGCTAAAGGGAACCAGAGCTCCTTAGAGAACTGACTGATTCTAGGCCTGTGGCAAGGATACTTCAAGATGAGCCTGGTATATCTTACTGGGTCAGAAAGTAAGGAAGTGCTCAAAGAGTGATGGAGGTGTGTCAAGTGGATGCAGGAGCCAGCTCCAAGGGGCTCTCACTGGGAAAAGCAGGGACAACATGACCATCACAATGAATAGTGCCAGTAGTGAATATAACATTGGAAAAACCCCACAAGTCCATACTGATACTGTTAAAAGATAAGCTGAGGCATATTAAAAATTTTAAGAGTTTATTTAAGCAAGAATTGGGCATCACTGAATGCGAAGTGGTTAGTGGTGGTCCACTGACAGGACCTGGGGAAAGACTTTTACAGAGAAGAGGCGGAAGCAAAGCACGGAAGTTAGCTGAATGGCTATAGCTGAAGTGAATGCCCTATTTGGGAAAGCCCAGCTGGCTGTTTGTGATTGGTTGCCTTTAGGTTTCAAATTCATCCCCTGGAGGCACTGCAGGCTTAGGTTTTGGTTTGCTCATGTAGGCTACTAAGGCGTTGGAGCCCTCTCAGTCTAATGGCATCTTCTCTATAAAGGCTTTCTCCAGCTCCCGTGGGTAGAGTGCTCTTAACCACTTCCAGTCTGGCACTACCCTGTTCAAATAGATTTCTGCTCAAATAAAATCTTTAAATTTTTAATATGCCTCAGCATAGGAGTTTCTATATGCTCTAGGGTCTTGAATCGGCTATCCTGTTCATATGATCTCTAGGTCTAATTTATACTGTCAACTTAAAAAGCAAATTCTCCTGTTATTTTATCCTCAAAATGAGTTTACTTGGGAATAGCCAAAAGAATTGCAATTGAGGATGTGCACGCAATGGTGAACCACAGGCAAATCTGGAAAAGAAAGGAGGGAAACTGCTTTTATAGAGAAAAAGGGGGAGAGGGAGGGGCTGCTCTAAAGAAAGTCCATTGGGGGAGAGTGACAGTTCAGGGCGGCAACGGCTTCTCATTGGCTGAGCTGTGGCATTTCTGATTGGCTGGGCCATTGCCAGGTGGGGAGAGAAGGCTTCCCTCAGTAGCAAAGTAGTTGTACTTTCTGTTGAGATGCAAGTCTCAGTTTCTTCCTCTTTGGAGAGCTCCCTGTGCGGGCCTCCTGATCCAGTTTAGTTCAGGTTTCTTGTATCAATTTCCATAATATTTCATTGTATGTTTATGAAATATTAACATCTGGTGGGCCAATTACAAGCGGGGCCTTCTTTGCTCGTCTTTTTTTAGGAAGGCAGAGACATGAGAATTTCTGAGCTGAGGAGGAAGAGCCACTGGAAGAGGGGAGGTTGAGGATATGGGGCCAGCCCACAGGAGAGGGGAGAGGTGGGCTGGGGAGAAGAGGCCCCTTTGTCCCAGAGGTGAGGGTGGGCAGGCCAGGGCAAGTGTGGATGCAGGTACACGGGGGAGGGGGGGTTACACCCAATAGCTGGACAGTTGGAAAAGCAGCAGTGAGCAATGGGAGTGGAAGCCAACCACCATCCTGGGACCACTACTGTGCCTGCTGGGGACAGTGACCGGGATTTGTAGGAACCAGCCTCCAGGCTCCAATGCTGCTCTCCAGCAGCAGCAGAGAAGACCAACTCAAGGGAAACTGAGTAGGGATTTGCCAAAACCCTGGAGGGTGGAAATTAATAACAGAAACCTCAACTAAACTAGATCAGGAGGCCTGCAGCGGCAGCTCTCACCCCATCACACATTGTCAATTACGCCAACCATGAAGTACAACTACTCTACTACTGAGGAAGATTTCTCTCCCTGCCCAGCAACAGCCCAGCCAATGAGAAACGCTGCAGTGCAGCCAGTGAGAAACGCTGCAGCTCTGCCAATGAGACCCGCTGTAGCACAGCCAATGAGAAGCCCTTGCCGCCCTGAACTGTCACTTTCCCCCAATGGGCTTTCCTTTAGAACAGCCCCTCCCTCTCCCCCTTTTCTCAATAAAAGCAGCTCCCCTCCCTTCTTTTCCAGATTTGCCTAAGGTTCATCACAGCTTGCACGTCCCAAATTGCAATTCTTTTGACTATTCCCAAGTAAACTCGTTTTGAGAGTAAAATAACAAGCGTTTTGCCTTTTAAGCCGAGATAAGGACGAGGGCCTGCAGAATTCAGTGAAAATACGCCTCACTCTGGGTTTCCTCTCCCTTCCCACCACCCCGCCAGCCCCACAGTTGCGGGCAGCAGGCGGGCAGCAGGCGTGAGCGTTTTCTTCCGCCCAGGCCCCACGCTCGCAGCAGGACAGGGTGATGCACCAGCCGGCCAGGCTGGGCGACAGGGCGCGGGGCAGGTTCGCCGTCTTTGCCGCACAGAACTGGACCAGACGACTGGCTCTGGGGCCCGCGTCGCTCACTCCGATCACTGACGGGCGCAGACAGGCGCCCAGAGCGCACCTGCAATGTCAACTTAATCTCCAAAAACTATCTATGACGCGGGTACTAAGGCTGGACTCATTGCAGATGCGAGTTAGTCGTTGGCTCGCGGTCACGTGGTAGTTATCGGCGGAGCCTCTTCTCCCATCAGCCCTGCTTTCTGTTCCACGAGCGGATGTCAGGGCGCGGGGATACATTACGAGTGGGCGCATCATCCAACACATACGGTAACGCGGGCAGCCCGACCCGTCCGGTGACCCAGCACGCCTGACGGTCACGCGAGAGGCCGCCGCGGCTTCCTTTAGGAAGGCGGAGACGGCCCCACCTCTGCCAAGGCGTGGAGGACGACTCTCTCTGGGCTCGACTCCTTCTGCCTGAGCGTCTGATCCGGACGTCGTGCGGAGGGGGAGGACCGGAGCCGGCGCCGGGAGCGCTGCGGATTGGAGGGGAGGGAGCGGGGCGGGGCCTCGGGGGGAGCGGGGGGGCGTCCACCGGGTCAGCTGCTGGGCTTCCGGCCCCGCCCGCCGGCGGCGAGTCCCGGGCGCTGGTGGGGCCGGCGTCCTGGCGCGAGCGGGGGCGGGCGGCGCGGAGGGCCCGGGGCCGCGGCGGGCGGGGTGAGGAGGCGGCGCGGGGAGGCGGGGAGGCGGGAGGGGTGTGGATGCCGGCGCGGGGCGTGGGGCGGCCGGTGTGGGAGCCCGGCGCGGGGAGGCGGGGAGCCCGGCGCTGGGCGCGGGGAGGCGGGGAGGCCGGCGTGGGACCGGGCGCGGGGAGGCGGGGAGCCCGGCGCTGGGCGCGGGGAGGCGGGGAGGCCGGCGTGGGACCGGGCGCGGGGAGGCGGGGAGGTGTGCGGCGGGAGCGCGGGCTGCGCGGTGCGGCCTCTTGTTCCCGGTGTCCCGACGGGGCGGGCGCGGGTGGACGGGGTCCGGGAGGACGGGGCGGGGAGGAGGCGGTCCTCCGAGGCCCGCGGGGACAGGGCGCGGGAGTCCGCGGGGCGGCTGCTGGTCTGGGGGTCCCGAGCTGACCCGCCGGTCCGGAGGGCCGCCCGGTGACGCCTGCCCCGGTTGTGGTTACCGAGGCTCCTCTCGGCCTCCCGATTCTGGGGTCCCGGCAGAACACTGTTTTTCGGGCGGTTTGGATTCGTGACGAGACGGTTTCCCGGGCTCCTGTTTCTTCTTTTCGGGAGAGAAACGCGGGTCGCGCGTGCTCTTCGTTTAGAAAACCTTCATCTGTCTGTATGTCTGTCAGAAATTGAGCAAAAACTCCTTGGTGGTGGAAACTGACATTTCTGACGCTCAGCTGTCCTGCATTATTAGATATGTTTTGAGTATTTTTTAAAACTTGTGGTCAGAAATGACTGATACTAGGGTTTGTGCATCGGCTGAAATTTTGATATGCATGATTTGCATCATGCTTGTTTTCTAAATTTTAATTCCCGGTTAGCCTTTTGACTGGCTCGGCCCACAAGGCGGTGTTCCGTGGTTTGCAGGTACCGGTGGTCTTCAGGGGGCGGGGCCGAGCGCGGGCATATTGGAGGTCTTTGATGTGCAGGTTGGTATTCTCAGTACCTGTCGGGAAAGAGTCCTGGTTTATGTCACGGTCACCAAGCTGAGTTGTAAGGTAGTGTTTTCAGGGTCGCGGGATCACTATGTAATTAGGAAGGTTAACTTGATGGGATTGCATTTATGTTTCAGAGGCTACACTTGCTGAGCGCTTGCATGGTAATTTTTATCATCTCCAAAGCCTAATAAGTTTCCTTCGCAGATGACCCCTAGAAGTGATGGACTCCTCAGGCGGTTGCTAACTCTGCTTCTGAGGCTACTTGTGCCCGAGTAGAATGTAGGCTGTTTTCCGAGGCCTGAGGGTTGTTACCGCCATGACATTGTTCTTTCTCCAGTGCTTGTTCTCCCCCCTTTTTTGGCTTTTTGAGGTTACACTTGATCAGTCACCAGCTTATTCTCCAACCCTTTATGCTGGAATGTGAATTGTGGTGACACTTGAGAAGGAAGTATCCTTCCTCCCCCCTCTCCTCCTTCCTCTTCCCCCTCATCCCCCCCTTACCCTGCTCCTTCCTCTTCTCCTTCCTCTTTCTCTTCTTCCCCCAACCCCATAAACATTTGTTGCCAAAATCATGTTCAGGTCAGTGGTTTCATTTCTGCTGTGGTTAATTAATTTATTAACCAATTAAAGTATTAATGAGGCAACGTCTTGAGTAGTTAGAATTCACATAGGCTAGAATTGGAAGTCTGAAGAGCTACAAAAATAATTTTACGCTAGAGAATAATTCTGTGGTGACACTTGAGGTCTGGTTACAGCTCTACCACTGACTAGCTGTGTGACCCTCAAGGAAGCTTTTCAGGTTCAGTGCACATTGATTGCCTTGCAGGTGAAATGTAGTAAGGCTAGCTCTGCGCGCCTTCCAGGGTGTCTGTAACAATAAAATGAGATGGTAGATATGATTTTGAAAGTGAAAAGAATTTTATGAGTGTAATATCCTCTAAGTATGGGTTAGATTATAAACTATAACATTTTAATGACTAGAATTATTTGTAATTCATGGTTCTTTTTTATTTGAAGTAGTAATCAATATGGGAGAAAATAGACATCAGCATTTTTCTGTAGCCTCCGTCTGGTGATGTGGTTAGCTTTACTGCTTTGGTTGCATTATAATTTTTGGTTATTTAAAAAAAAAAGCCCTTTAAGATCTTCATTTTAATGTCTATGTGAGTTTAGGCTTAAAAGGAGAAAACCCAGGTTCATGTTCCTAGGAGGAAGGGTGATGGGGAACAGCTTGTTGTTTTGGTGGTTCTCATAGGTGAGGAGGCATAGTCTGAGGTCATTTTTTGAGGTTGTAGAAAAGTGTCATTAAGGAGTGACTATTTCATTTCATTTTCTTGCACATATTTATTTTTTATATTTTATAAAGGAAAAAATTGAGTAAAATAAAACTTTGAGGAATTTATATGCTTGTGTAAAACCAGTTTTCCCCATAACTTTTTTTTTTTTGTGCTGAGGAAGATTTGCCCTGAGCTAACATCTGTACCAATCTTCCTCTATTTTGTATGTGGGTCGCTGCCACAGCCTGGCTGATGAGTGGTGTAGATCTGTGCAGGGGAACCAAACCCAGGCCGCCGAAGTGGAGTGCGCCGAACTTAACCACTAGGCCACAGAGCCAGCCCCTCTCTATAACTTTAAAAAGCTGTTACGTATCTTTTTCCAAAAAAATTTTAAAATGGAAAAGATATAAATTATTTGAAAATGCTTTTTTTCTTTTGATCTGCTCACCTTTATGCCTTATCTCCAAGTTTTTAATAATGTTGATATTTTCTGTAATTTGAAGAGTGCTGGTGAACGTTAGATTGGCTGTATCGTCATGGTTTCGGATGATTGAGACTTCCGTATGACCAGGGCTGCAGTGTTTTCCAGTCTTAATTTGGAGTATATGCTGAACTAGATTTATTTATTCTTGGTTTTCATGGGTCTGAATTTTCAGAGTCAGATTTCTAGATATTTGGAAGCTGTTTGGAAGCTGTTCTGGGCTTCCTGAGGAACTTATATCTTTTGCTTATTTCTTTTGTTATTTTAGACTCATGAAATGGCCACAGATGATAAGACTTCCCCAACGTTGGAGTCTGCTAATGATTTGCCTCGATCTCCTACTAGTCCTTCTCATCTCACACACTTTAAACCTTTGACTCCTGATCAGGACGAACCTCCTTTTAAATCAGCGTACAGTTCTTTTGTAAATCTCTTTCGATTTAACAAAGGTAAGACTTAGTCCTCAAGATCAGAGAACCTACAATTTTGAGTCTATGAACAATTTTGAGTCTATGAAATTATCTCGTTCAACTTTCATGCTGTGTCTTTGCAAAACAGGGAAATATTAACAAGGAGATAGCTTTAGTCATAGGTCACTGGGGTTTACTGCTTAAGAGAAAGCTAGAATTTTCACTGTCATCTTATTAATTATTGGCAGCTAAAGATCTGAATTGAAAACTAAAAGGTGTCTTTTTAAAGAGAAGTTAGTGTTCTTGCATTCTTTTTTTTTCCCTTTCTTCATATATTTTAGTTTTCTTAAGTTGACTGACTGGACTTTGTTCTTTTAGGGGTTAATAGCCAAAAGATTTTAATTAAATATTGATTTAATTAATTAAAATTTAATTAAACAATGAAACTCGAGGACCACAACATGGGAGGAAAGGTTCCTAGTTTTTTTGAAAAATCAAAATCTGTCAGCAGTGTGTTGTTAACTGAAACCCATAAGATTAGGGTGTACCTGTAATGACATCAAGTGAAAAGAGAGTTTTAAATGAGCTCTTTTTAAGTAATACATATTTTTTTTGTGTGTGAGGAAGATCAGCCCTGAGCTAACATCTGCCAATCCTCCTCTTTTTTTGCTGAGGAAGACCGGCCCTGGGCTAACATCCATGTGCATCTTCCTCTACTTTATATGGGATGCCGCCACAGTATAACTTGCCAAGCGGTGTGTCGGTCCCTGCCTGGGATCCGAACCGGCGAACCCCGGGCCGCTGCTGCGGAGCGTGCGCACTTAACCGCTTGTGCCACTGGACTGGCCTCTTAAGTAATGTATTTTTTACCTAGAAGAAGACTTAAAAAAACTTGGCCTACATCTTTTGCTTTCTGTTTAGCTGTATTATTTGAAATGTGTTAGAAAGTAATCCCTCTTGTTGTAAGGAATTTGGGGGGTTAATAGTGTAATTAACTCAGTAGAAATTTCAGTAGTATTAACTGACTTTCATTAGTAGTCGTATTTAAAGCTTTATAAAAACTACTGTTAGTCCGTTTTTAAGGCAGTAATCTTTTTTAAAAAAAACCAAAAAACTTTATTTTTTTAGAATAGTTTTAGATTTATAGAGAAATTGGGAAAATAATACAGAGAGTGTTCATATACTCCCACTCTCAGTTTCTACTATTATTAACATCTTAGTATGGTACATTTATTACAATTAAGGAACCATTACTGATACATTATTAAGAACTAAAGTATGTATTTTATTCATATTTCTTCAATTTCTACCTAATGTCCTTTTTTTGTTCCAGAATTCCATCCAGGATACCACATTACATTTAGCCATCATAAGATGATTATTTATTTATTTATTTAGCAAATGTTTATTGAATAGCTACTGTCCACTGGGTGTTATTTTAATAGTGCAAGGGATCCACCCCATAAACAAAACAGAACAACAATCCCTACCTTCATGTGAAACTTGCATTCTATTTCCTTTAATATGCTCAAAACATTTCTGATGAAAAGTAAAACAAACTGAAGATCACATATACCAAGGATGTGATTGTGGCCTGTAATTTTGCCACCTTCTTTGAATTTCTGTCTTTTTGTTAAAAACCCCTAATTTTTACTTATGCATTATTATAGGTATACATTCTTTCCTGAAAAATCTTGTCTATTTGCTTTCTTTTTGCTGAGCTCTGAGTCTTGGTTTTCAAGTAACTCCAACTTTCCTCTGCTACAGAGAGAGTAGAGGGAGAGCAGCAGTTTCTGGGTGGAGGCTGGACCAGCCCTCAGCTCCCTTCCAGGACACAGTCTGTGAGGTCACCTACGCCTTATAAAAAGCAGCTTCCTGAGGAGCTCCCTCGGCGGTCTTCAGCTGTGTTGGGTAAGACTTGTTCGTGTTTCATTCCCCTCTGTCAGATTTTCCCACAGTCGTGTTTCCCAGGTTGTTTGTTGACTTAACTTTTCTGCTATTTGAAATAGACAGAGCCTCTTTAGAATTAAGGAAACTTATCTAGGTAGTGAAAGAATTTGTGGATACCTAAAAGAAATTCTTAAACATTTTATTAAACTTTAGTTTAGGCGAGGCAGAGATCTCTTGACTGTGTTTTGATTAATCACTGCTTGGGTTTCAGCAGAGAACAGTTTGCAGCGTCCCCAGAACACAGGTTAGTTTCAGCTTTGTGACTGAATTCTCTGTCTGTTCATGGATGGCTCGTGTACTGTCATGTGCATGCCCCTGGCTGCGGAGCTTCCTCAGCGCCATTCATGGGCTGCTGCTTCTCGTGGCCTTTGGTCCTTGTTGGGTGCAGACTGTCGGTGTGGCTGGATACGCTGAGCTCCACTTGCCTGATTGTTCTGTGTCCGGGTCTGCTACATGCTCACCGCCATCATTTTCGTGCTCTTCTGATGAGCCTAGGCTGGGGTCAGTGCCTGAACTGAGAGACTAGATGAAGTGAGTTGTTTTATTTCCATTAGATGGTGGAGCTCAGTGCAGTGGTTTGCGCAAGTCAGGGTGTAGAAGAAAGGCGCTGAGAGGTGGCGTAGTGGAGGGAGGCGTGCAGTGTTGGAAATCAGGTGTCTCTGAACACCAGATCTTGTCTGGTCTGGCCAGTCTTCCCGTGAGAAATTGGCAGGCCCAGGTGATGGTGGTTGGCAGAGGGATGTTTTATTGCTAGTTGAGACTTGTCTCAGAATCTCCTCCTGGTGGGTCAGAGGAGAGGAGAAACCAGGCAGAAGAAGAGCTTCTCCTGAGGGCTGGAGCAGAGCTGGCTGCAGCCCTCCTGCAGGTTTCCTGGGCGGTGAGCCCCAGCCTGGGTCATGGCAGCCACCTGGAAGGAAGAGTCGGAGCGGGCGAGGGAGAGAAGAAATGAGCTCCCTTTTACTCCACATGGATGGAAGGAGGAGTCCACCCCCCCCCCCCCCGCCACCTTTCACCTCAGTGACCTCTCCTTAGCTCTTGAACCTGACCCGTGGCAGCACTCCTGTTTTTGTTGAGGGAGCTGTTCTTAATTCAGCGTAGGAAAATTGAGGAGTTGGACTAGAATCTGGTCTTTTAGGGCTTACACACTGACAGCCCACCAAAGCTTGCCTTGGAGTTGTGATAAACTTGAATTGACGTGTCGGTGGAGCTCGTGGTGTCGGGTTTGTTGCAGTCCCATTCCTTCTTGTCTGTATCACGTCCGCTTGATTGTCTGCTTCTGCCTTGGCTGCTGGAGGCATTTGAGCTTCAAAAGCCTGGGACTGTGTGACCAGTCAAGTTCGTTTTCCTGCCAAAAGGCTGCAATTCCACAGTCTACTAGCTCTGTGACCTTGGAAAGGCATGTAATTTTTTAATGTCCATTTTACAGGAGAAACAACTAAGGTTATTTGCCTAAGGGCAGTTGCTAGCCCAGATTTCCTCTCAGGTCTCTGTCTTCCTCATTTGCGATCCGTGCGTCTGTTAGTTCCAGGCACAGTCTTGCTCTTCCTTTTCTAGAAGATGGTGTCATAGTACCTCTTGCACTCCCAGGTGGCTGAATGCAAGGGGCTTCATAGCTCGTTGTTGCCTGTGCTTGGGCGCATGGCTGCTGCAATGCTAACAGCTTCATCTGTCTCTTTTTTCAACTCATAAATCATGGAGAGTTGCTTTACATTGTGATACCCAAGAAAAATTTGGTCATTCTAATACGTTTTTACTCTAGTAACAACACATCTGAGGTATCTGCTGAAATTAGGACATTGCTATTTATGAAAAGATAAAGTTTTCTAATACGGGTGCAGTTTAGATAATTATTTCTGTAATTAAATTATCTTGGGAAGTTCTTTGTCAACTTAGATTTAGGTACCAACCTCTCATTTCTTTGTAATCCTTTCTTTCCCACCTAACCAAAACAAAGAACACCTAAAACAAGTCTAGCAAATAAGTGAGTTTGAGAAAGATTTAGGGTGGGGTATTTTTCATCCTGCTTTGCCGTAGGTTTTAGGTTGATGAGTTTAAGCTAATAGGGATGTTCATCCTTTTTGTCAAGCCACCTCCACTTCATCCTTAGGTTTCATAGCTGCTGGGAGGTAGGAATAGCCAGAGACTTTAGTTGTAATCTTGCTCTAAAATCAGGAAATAAGATGTGACAGCTTTGATGGGCACACCCCATTCTGGCCACAAAGCTAGAATTTGGGCTTGTTTTATTATTGGTGGTACTGGCTTCAGTGTTGCTATTTCACGCATAAATGATCTCTTTCAGTTGGAGCTGCAGGGTGGGGAGTGGCAGGGAAGGGTAGGACAGGAGTTCTAGCAATTACTTGGCAGTTTTAATCTGCTTGGACATTTGAGAAGGAAAGTCTGTGGGTAAATTACCATCCTGGATGTTCTGAAGTCTGTCATACTCTTTGGGGAATGGGCTATTAAATTCCTTTCCGATGATCCACTCCACGAGACTTTGGATATGGGGTCCACAGACTGAACTGAATTGTGAACTCTGTTGTTGACCTTTTTGGCCGTAGAGACTAAGCTAGGTTAACTCACTGGGGTTGCTTTTTCTTCTGTTAAATTTCTAGCAGGTGTTTATTATGGCTTGGGACCAAAGGTTCCAAGAAATCACTAATGAATTTGGGGCGGTGTAAGTGATGCGCCCCTCCCAGGCCTCACGACCATCAGTGGGCTCAGAGAGTGCTTGTCTTAGGCAGCCCTTACTTGCTCATGAGGCAGCGTTTTACATGGTAATAAACACTTTCAACAGCCTCTTCCCTCTATAAAGACCAGTTTTAACTCTCAATCGATATCACTGGCTGGGAGAACATAAGTATATGCTAAAAATAAGAGGCACTTTGCTTCTGTACTGGAGACTATTAAGGTTGCTTTGTTTTTTTTTTTGGTGAATCTGACTCAGACACAAGGAGGAAAGCAGAACCTACCTTTGGAGGCCATGACCCTCGTACGGCTGTTCAGCTTCGAAGCCTCAGCACAGTATTAAAACGCCTCAAGGAAATCATGGAGGGGAAAAGCCAGGTACTGTCTGGAGCGTTAGAAGAGAACTTCTTGTGCACTTGTGTGGGGGTCGTGTGTCCTCGCTGAAATGGAGTAATCCCACTTGAAAGAAAGCTCAGTTAGTGTGTTCTGACTCCAGCTATGAACACCATATTTTTACATGTAAGTTCTTAATTTTATTTTATTTTTTTATTTTAATTTAAAAAAAAATTTTTTTTTGTGTGGGGAAGACTAGCCCTGAACTAACATCTGATGCCAGTCCTCCTCTTTTTGCTGAGGAAGACTGGCCTTGGGCTAACATCCGTGCCCATCTTCCTCTATTTTATATGGGACACGACCACAGCATGGCTTGATAAGTGGTGCTTCGGTCCACTCCCGGCATCTGAACCCATGAACCCCGGGTTGCCGAAGCAGAGCACGCTCACTTAACCGCTGCACCACTGGCCGGCCCCTAAGTTCTTAATTTTAATCTACCAGTTCTTTTCCCTTTTGTGGCTAGTGCTTTTTGTGTAATGTTTAAGAAGTATCGATCTAGTCGGAGGTCAGTAAATATTCTCCCATGACTCCTTCAGGAAGCTTTGTTATTGGTGTGAGGTATAGGGGTCAGGCTCCATTTTCTTCTCATGGATGTCCAGTTGGACCCAGCACCTTTTTGAAAAGACCGTCCTTCCCCGACGCCTTATAAATGGTGTCGGAAGCCCCCGGGTGTGTGAGAGGGTGTGCCAGGGCTCTCTTCTCTCTTCCGTAGCTCCATTGTTTCCTGTCCTTGCACTAAGACGGGCTAAAACCGTTGTAGCTTTAGAGAGAGTCTCAATGGCTGGTAATGTGAGTCTGCACCTTTGTTCTTCTTCAAGATTGTTTTGGTCATTTTGGTCCTTTGCATTCTCATATGAATTTTAGAAATATCTTGTTGATTTCTGCAGAAGTAGTCTAGGGTTTTGGTTAGTGCTGCATTTGCCGTTCATCTTGATGCTCAGTGTTTTCAGGGGGCCTTTGCACATTTCTGCGGTTGCAGGACAGTGACCTGAAGCAATACTGGATGCCGGACAGCCAGTGTAAGGAGTGCTACGACTGCAGCGAGAAGTTCACCACCTTCAGGCGCAGGCACCACTGCCGGCTGTGCGGGCAGATTTTCTGCAGTCGCTGCTGTAATCAGGAAATCCCAGGAAAATTTATGGGCTATACAGGTGAATGCGTTTTGTGAACAGTTTCACAATTTTTAAAGGTTATAACCATAAAACAGTTGTAATATGGGACCAGTGTTGAGCCAGTTTTTTATCTTGGGCTTTGTGTGTGAGAAAAGGGAGATACAGCTTTGCTTTTAAGGACTTTATAGTTGAATAATAAAGTAGGTGGGGATGTTCATAAATAACCAGAGTGTAGGACAGTGCATTGCTGATGCTAGCGAAGCCTGTAGGAGCATACAACCCCCTAGACAAGATGGTTACTAGTTGATATTACTGTGAAAGTTTTCATTTTACACATGCACACCTTCCTTGAGTGATGGGTGCTGCACTTTGACAAATTGCATCTTACTCATATTCTCCCATAAATTTCAGCAATACAGAAATTTTAAATTTGATGAAGCAGAAAAAACTAAACAATGGTGTGTGGATTTATACAGTGATTTGGGAGTGGAAGGGGGGCAGAAGTTACCAAAAAGAGAACACTCTTAGCATCTCTCTCATGTTATTTTTATTATCATACAGGTCTTCCTCTTGGCTTTATTCACTTTTTTTTTTTCACCTAAACTGCTACAGAGTTCAGACCTGAATTATCTTTTATCCAGATTTTGGCTACAGTCTTTAAAAGACTGTTTTACCTTTAGTTTTTCCCTGCCTCTAATTCACTTTTCATATTCTAGTCAGTAATCTTTGTTAATGATAATTTGATCATGTCAGGTGTTCCCCTGTCTAAAACCCTTTCAGAGCCCCCTACCCTCAGGATAGTTAATGTGGTTGGTGTATTAGCTTCCTCGGGCTGCCATGACGAAATAGCACAAGCCGAGTGGCTTAGAATAACAAATTTATTGTCTCACAATTTTGGAGGCCAGAACTACCATAATAGGCCTCACTTCACAGGTCAGGGAGCTGGTGTAGAGATTCTGCCAGTTGCTGGTATGTGTGTTCCAATTATATGTTCTAGAACTGGGGAACAGTCACAGGATGGTTCAGGAGCCCACTGAACCCTCTGTAAGGTGGGCCTGAGCTAGAATTCTGTTGATCACCTGCGCTCTATAAGCCCCTGTGCTGACGGGTAGACCACAGTAACGTTTAGAGTCTCCTGGAATTAGTGTCCATTCAGAGCCAATGTCCACTAATTACCCCGAAGTTTGACCGTCTGCTTCTTCTTGGTGAAGGGTACGGGTGTACGGGTGAAAGGCTGTAGGGCCCTTTGGGGAAGGTTGGTAGAAAGATGGACAGTGTAAGTTTTGGGCAGTGGAGTAGGGTTCTTCCATAAGGGGACTCAGCCTCCCCTCATTTGAGGAATTCTGGGTCTGTAAATGGCTTTAAGTCCGAGAGTTGATGAGGGGTCACGACTCTGTTTTTGATTCAAGTTAGACTTCCATCCACTTGATGTAGAATTCTTCCTCTTAGACAAATCAAGTAAGAGTTTAGAGACTGCCCACCTACTTTACTTCTAGGAACACTGTGATCAGTGCTGTAGGTCCCTCTGAGTCGGACTGTTCTGATTGCTGCTTTCACTCCGTCTATTGCGGTTACCACGCCCATCTTGGCTTTGGTGCTCGAGTGCCACCGCTTTCCCCTGCCTCTCTGGGATCCACTGATCCCCATTGCATTTAGGTTTCCCAGTTCATTGGCAGAAGTTCCCACTATAATTTCTGACCTACAGAGAAGAGTGACTGCAAGGCACTGTGAGGATGCTGGGGTTCCCCTCACGAATTTGTTCTCATAGTCGTGGTGAAAATACATCCTCTGGATCCTGGGGTGAGTGAGCAGGTCTTACTTGGTAAATCCGCTCTTAGCATTACAGTCTCCCGCGGCCTGTGGATCCCTTCCATTGCAGTGCACCAGGGTGGTTCTGGCATTTCAGCTGCATTCAGTGTAGGCCTCCTCCTTTGCTCCGTGTTTCAGCCGGCCAGCCAGCCAGACTGTTGGAGCTCCTTTGAACGCCTCAAGCTACAGCGTTAAATCTAGAATCTCTGCTGAGTGGGCCCATTGCAGTAAATTCAGCTGGATCCAACTTATGTTCTTTCCACTGTCCTCCCGTACCCTTCATATCCATTCCCACATGTGGTCCCTGGCTTTCTGTCTGTGTCAGTTGGGAAGATCATGTTGCGCTTTTGGAGTGTAGTGCATCTCCTCATGGGTCACACTTACTCTTCACTTTCCGGGGTTGCTTCACCTGAGTCTTGTTACAGGTGTAGAGGCAAAGATAGTAGTGGGAGCCGGTCCTGAGAACAGTGTCTTGCAAGGCGGCTGACTCAGGGGAGGCCTTTGTGGTTTTCTCAGGCAAAGTAAGCTGAGTCCCCTCAGACAGGGTGGAAAGGCTGCTTTTACTGTCAAAGAAGCCTCAGCAGAATTTTGGGGTTCAGTGTCCCCAGCTTCCTCAAGATCCTTCTGTATGTCCCCATTCCAGTTTCAGGATCCCATTTCTTCCTAATCAGTGCCCTCACCTTAACAGCAGACGTACTGCAAGGTTAGTGATTTAGTGTGCATCGTCATTCAGCTGCTTGCAGGACGAGACTCTTGGTTTGATTTTCAGCAACCTCACCTCTGTGGCTACAGGAGATAATGGTTTGTTTCAGGGAAGACATAGAAAATTTTGTGTAATTTGTACAGTTCTTGAGTTGGGAATTTGAATTCCTGAGGTCATCCTTTTCTTTCAGCACTTCTTCCAGTGCACTTAGGAGCAACCAGCAATCTCATTATACTCGTTAGTTTGGCAAAAATGTTATAAGATATCAAATACGTGGTCACCCAGAGCTTTGCCTCTTACAAGTATTTGATTAGGAGTACCCACAGGTGGTATTTTGTATGTCTGTATTGCTGCATCAGGCGATGGACGATCAGGATTCTTTTTACTACTGGAAATAGAGTCTTTAATGTCTTTAAATCTAATCGATTAGAGAACCAACTCCAGAAACCCAGGAACCAATTCAGAAAACGCATCCTTATGATCCTGTTGCTCTAGAACCACTCTTGGTACAAAAATTTGTATTAGTCAGGGTTCTCTAGGGAGTCAGAACTAATAGGGTAGTTACAGTCCCCCCCCCCCACATTTATATGCAGAGAGAGATTTATTTTAAGGAATTGGCTCAAGTGATTATGGGAGCAGGCAAGTGTGAAATTCTGAGGGCAGGCCAGCAGGCTGGAATCTCAAAGACTTGAGACGGAATCCTTTTTCTTCTGGAATCCTCAGTCTTTGCTCTTAAGGCTTTCAAATGATTGGATCCACATTATGGAGGATAATCTACTTAAAGTCAAGGGATTGTAAATATTAGTCATATCTAGAAAAACCTTCACAAAAACAACTAGACTCGTGTTTGACCAAACTACCAGTCTTGCCAAGTTGACACAAAATTAACCGTTGCAGATGGGATAACGTATGCTGGACACAGTTGTGTTCTGTGGCCCTGAGTGCATGTAGAACACCTAGAATAACATCTGGCACAGAGAAAGGGGTCAGCGAGTGTTAGCTTGTTGTTACTGGTGGTGTAGCAGTCATATCTCTGCATCTGTCAGCCACCCTTTTTAAAAAAAAATTTTTTTTTATCGAGGTAACACTGATTTATAACATTATATAAATTTTAGGTGTACGTCATTGTATTTCAGTTTGTATGTAGGCTACCTCGTGTTCACCACCTGAAGACTAATTGCCATCCATCACCACACATATGTGCCCTGGCACCCCTTTTGCCCTCCCCCCTCCCCCCTTCCCCTCTGGTAACCACCAATCTAATCTCTCAGTTTTTGTGTGTGTTTGCTGTTGTTGTTTGTATCTTCTACTCATGAGTGAGATCATATGATGTTTGACTTTCTCCATCTGACTTATTTCACTTAGCATAATACTCTCAGGGTCCATCCATGTTGTTGCAAATGGCAAGATTTCATCTTTTTTTTTTTTATAGCGGAGTAGTATTCCGTTGTGTACATATACCACATCTTCTTTATCCATTCTTCCCTCGATGGGCACTTAGTTGTTTCCACACGCAACCTTTTAATTACATGTGTGTCTGTCAGCTCAGGCCTCCAGGCCTCCAGTGGCCTGAGCTGTTTGCTAGCAGGGCTGTCCCCTCAGTCTTGGTGCCCCATCACATGCACTCGGTGGGCCTTGGCTGATGCAGTTTCTTCATGAGAAGAAAACTTTTCTGGTCAGGCTTGGCTCTTCTCTTTGTTGATCTGATCATTTTTGTTCTAATAGCTGCCTGGTTAAGGGAGATTTCCTTACAGTGTAAGAAACGAACCAAGCCTTTGTTGTGGCAGCTTGAGAAAGTCCTGTCACTTCCTTGCTGCACTTCTTTGGCAGCCACTGGCTGGGTGTCCTAGCACTCGCATTCACCCTGCACTGGAGTTCACTTCTTACTTTTGGTCCTGATTGAAGTGGATATGTTTTTCTTTACACTTTTAATAAATTTCATCTGTTGAATTGTGGTGTCAGAAATGAGTGTTGCCACAAGCAATATTTAATTTTGCTTAAAATACATGCATAATTCATTCATAAATTAAATTTGTAGTTTATTAAAAACTGAGTACTATATAATAGTTATCTTAAAATGAAAAAATAAAAGGCCATTTATTGTACTTGGTAGTAATTATGGTAAAAATACAGTGCAGTTAACTTTTAGAAGTCTTTTGTTCCGTGTCACTTAAGTTTTCTAATGGCAAAAAAAGGGAGAATTGTAAAATAACGTGTTATTAGTAAAGTTTAATTATCTTACGTCCTTTTTTAGTACACTAAAATGTTATAGAATCACAAAAAAATTGGTACAGAAAAACAGGGTAGAAATGAAAACTTACATTTGGGCTGGACTGCATCTTAAAAAAAAAATACAACAGTTCCATCCTAACTTTCACTATAAGAATTTCTCTTATAGTTTTCCCCCCATATTTCATGTTGTCTGTAAGCCCATTTGCTATTAGTTTTTAAAACTGTGCCTCCTTGTGGAGGCCACTCCTCAGGGCTTCACAATCGAGACCTAAATAACATTTTTTCCTCCTTACTTGTTGCCTAGGGAAAATATGTAGTTTCTATGTGTATTGGTTTATATACTCTATTAAAATTTTTCTCTTGAACCTACTGACTCTGATAGATGCCTTATTTCACTTTTAGAACTCTGAAAAATACTCTTTTAAGCAGAGTTTTTTTCTAGTACATTGAGTCATATTTTCTTAACTTGTTATAAATATTTGAGGTAATTTGGATACCTGGATGAATGTATCATAATGAAGGTTTTTCAAATATATAACAGAGCTAACAAAATTATTTCACTTGTTAAAATGTCTTTATTGATAGTCTTTACTGGAAGACAGTTCCCTGTTGTTAGATTAACTATTAACCCAAGGATTTAATGTGTTCTGTTTAGTAATATGTCACTGTTATCTTTTACTTATTTTTTTTTTCCTCCTAGGGGACCTCCGAGCTTGCACGTACTGTAGAAAAATCGCCTTAAGTTACGCTCATTCCACAGACAGTAATTCCATTGGGGAGGACTTGAATGCTCTTTCAGATTCTGCTGCCTCTGTGTCTGTACTTGATCCGAGTGAGCCCCGCACACCTGTTGGGAGTAGAAAAGCCAGCCGGAACATCTTTTTAGAAGATGATTTTGCCTGGCAAAGGTACTGTCACCTGAAGATAATTTTATTTATATTTGAGAAATACTGATAGTCTTGTGACATGAGTGCTTTTAGTTAACATTTACCTTCTCTGAATTGTTTCCTACAAATTCACCATTTTCTCCTTTTTCCTTGGCTTGCCTCCAGAAGGATCACAGAAGATGTTTGTGGATAGTGATGCTGTTGCTTAATTAGAATGTTAGTTCTACAAGAGGAGAGACTTTCTGTCCTTGTTCCTTGTTCTACACCAACAACAGAGTATGGCACAAATGAGATCTTGATAGTATTTATTGGATAGGCACCAAACATTATTGAGATTCATAATTTCGAATGTAGCCTTCTTTGAGAAGGAGGATGCTCATAAGATTTGTATTCATAACATTGGTAAATGAAATTGGGTTTTTTTTCCTTCCCCAGGAACATTTCACATTCTTCCATAAGTCTAAATGTGCGGCACTGCCTGCTGTTGGAGATGAAACTCACTCATTCTTGGACGTTACCTAGATTGGTTCAGTTAGAATCCTCAGTTCATCAGTTTCTGATTGTTTTCTTTAGGTTAATAATTTTCTTATGTGTAATACCAAATCTGGCCATGGCATAGCGCTTAGAGTTTTAACTAACATCTTTCTGATAAGTTATTTTCTCAATTACCCCTTAAGAGTGTGAGGAGTTAGTATATAACTGACGAATTTAAATAGGAGTGAAAAATGAATGAATTACTGCTGTGTTCAACATGTATGAATCTCAGGGACATAATGTGGAGTATATCCAGTGATTATTCTATGTATATAAAGTTCAGAAGTGTACAAAACAAATACAGTGTCTAGGGATGCAAGCATGTGAACTCAAAGAAAAGAGAGAGAATGATAGATATAAAATTGACAGGAGCAGTTTCCTTGAGGGCAGGGTGGAGAGTGGAATTGGGTGGGAGCACAGGCACATCCAAGTCAGTGGTCGTGTTCTTAAATGGCTCGGTGGGTGCATTGGTGTTGGTGGCATCATGATTCTTTATACCTTATAGATAGGTTATGAATTTTAAAGAGCAATTCTACATTTAATAAAACAAACAAAAAAATACAGAGATTCTTCAGTTTTTGCTCACTTTAGTTAGCAGTGCCTGGCCCTGTTGTGTGAGCCCAGAATTGGCAAGTGTGATTTAATAAGACAAACCAGGTTGAAAGCTTTCTGAGAGATGTAGGATAGATGTCTAAGGTGCAGTAATTTTAGGTTCTGTGCTAATTGTTTAATGTTCATTCTCTTTTAGCCATCATATTTCTGTGGTAGGCACTCCCTTCTCCTTTTGACAGATGTGGATGGTGAGGTGCAGAGAGATTAAGTAGTGTGCCCAAGGTCACACAGCTAGTGAGAAGTAGAGCGGTCTGCACTTGGACGTAGGTTTGTCTGACTCTGGTGCTATTCCAGGGAGTTATGGGGACTGAGAATGAAATATTTGAACTCAGGATTTTCCCCCAAAATCACCTCAGTCTTATATATGTGGTGTGAGAAGGAGTTCTGTAAGTCAACCATTTAACCAGTTTTATTATTTTATTGGCATTCCATATGCTTAATAAACTCTATCAGTCTTTTGGCATTTGATATACTTAAGATAAAAACCGTTCTATTTCTACCTTAACTAAAGAGAGAAAATAAAAATGACTCATCATCTCATTGCAGGGAAAAAATAGTCTGCTTTTAAATGTTAAAGCACTTCATTGAAATTGGATTTGTGTGTAACTGTCCCAGATCACCTCAGCATTTTCCTGTTTTCTTTGTAGTTTGATTCATCCAGACTCCTCAAATGCTGCTCTTTCAACAAGACTTGTATCTGTTCAAGAGGATGCTGGGAAATCTCCTGCTCGAAATAGGTAAACTGCGAAATGAAAACACTGTGTTGTGTGTCTGATTTTTCATTCTTTTCCTAGTATTGAGAAGAAAAAAGAGATGAAATGGATGGGATTGATTGTTACACAGTTTCTTAGCTCTAAAAGCTGAATTAAACTCTCATTTCCTTTTGCTAGTCAGCTGTCACTTGCATTCTCTCAGTGGCTCTTTCCTCTTCTTCTCTACTGGCTTCAGATCTAGGAACCTTCACCCTCCTTTCTTCTAGCTTAGCAGTGACCTCACTTTCTGTTAAGAGGAGCTAACAGATGGGAGCATGCTCGGCTCTTACCATCACTTACCCACCTGATGACATTCGCAGCTCATCCTTTTTCTCTTTTCCACCTTGGATTCTCCATTTGTATTCTGGATCCCATTCCATCCCGTTTTTTCTCAGTTACCCTGTTGATGTTACCTCTGCCTCTCTCTGCTGACCCTTACCATCAGCGTTTAAACAAACTTGGGTCACCTGTTAAGAAACACAAACCCTTCCTTTTTGTTTCGCCTCTACATTTCCTATATTCTCAATTTCTTCTCAGCCCAAATTCTTTGAAATAGCATTCCTTCAAATAATTGTTCTGCACCTGCTCACTTCCTTCTCCCTTTTCAACTTCCCAGACTCTTACCAACATTTACACCTCCCTACTGAAAATGCTCTCATTGTTACAAGCCAAGTGGTGAGCAAGTGGTTGTAAACCTGAAGAACTGGACGTCTGAATCACCATGGTTTAGTGTACTTTCAGTTTGTTCTTTAAACAAGTGATTGTTAAGTACCTGCAAACTAGGTACTTTGAGTGCAGCAGTGAATCACAGACAGAAACTTAAAGCACAAGAAAGGAATGGGGTGGAGACTGGCGCGTTAGATAGACTTCACTGAGAAGGTGCCATCTGAGCAAGGACCTGAAGGGTGTGAGGGGATGAGCCGTGTGGACGTTGTGTGGAAGAGTGTACCAGGGAAACAGGGCATAGCAGGTTCCCGAGAGGAAGCACACCTGGCAAGGAATAACAAGGAGTCCTGTGCACCTTCTTACAGTTAATTCTGAGGACTCTGTCATTTACTCAGAATGAGATGGGAAGTCTTGGAGAGTTTTACTTTTTATGTTTTAAAATTTTTAATTATTTTGAAAAAATTTCAAACTTGCAGAAAAGTTGCAAGAATAGTAAAATAAATTTTCATGTATTCTTCCTTAGGGTTCACTAATTTACATTTTGCCCACTTGCTTCCTAACTTTTTGTATAATACTGAACCTTGCGAGAGTCAGTTGCAGACATGGTGATGTAGAGCAGTTTTAGGTTCACAGCAAAATTGAGCAGAAAGTACAGATTTCCCGTATATCCCTCCACACACACACTCTCCCACTATCAGCATCCTCGCACCAGAGTAGTACATTTGTTACAACTGGTGAACCAGCATTGACACGTCATTATCACCCAACGTTCATAGTTTATGTCAGGGTTCACTCTCGGTGCTGTACACGCTC
The DNA here is from genome assembly GCF_057802395.1 of Ceratotherium simum simum. Taxonomy (NCBI): domain Eukaryota; kingdom Metazoa; phylum Chordata; class Mammalia; order Perissodactyla; family Rhinocerotidae; genus Ceratotherium; species Ceratotherium simum. The sequence goes on from NC_141908.1 coordinate 83,329,656, forward strand.
TGGGTTTGAGCAAACGTATAAGGACACGTATTCACCACTGTAGTACAGTACAGAGTAGTTGCACTGCCTTAATAGTCCTCTGTGCTCTGCTTATTGATCCCTCCCTCCCCCCCAACCCCTGGCAACCACTGATCTTTTTAATGTCCCCGTGGTTTTGCCTTTTTCAGAATGTCATATAGTTGGAATTGTACTGTATATAGCCTTTTCACATTGGTTTCTTTCACTTAATAATAGGCATTTTAGTTTTCTCCATGTCTTTTCTGGCTTGATAGCTCACTTCTTTTTAGTGCTGAATAATATTCCATTGTCTGGATGTACCACAGTTTATTTGTCCACTCACCTTCTGAAGTACATCTTGGTTGCTTCCAAGTTTTGGCAGTTAGAATAAGGTTAGTATAAACATATATGTGCAAGTTTCCATGTAGACATGTTTTCAGTTCATTTGGGTAAATACCAAGGAGTGTGATTGCTGGATCCTATGGTTAAGAGTGAGTTTAGTTGTGTAAGAAACTGCCAAACTGTCTTCCAAAGTGGCTGTACCATTTTGCATTCCCACCAGCAATGAATGTTCCTATTGTTCCACATCCTCGCCAGCATTTGATGTTGTCAGTGTTCTGGATTTTGGCCATTCTAATAGGTGTGTAGTGCTATCTCATTGTTTTAATTTGCAATTCCCTAATGACATGATTTTGAATACATTTTCCTGTGCTTCCTTGCCATCTATATATCTTCTTTGGTGAGGTGTCTGCCTAGATCTTTGGCCCATTTTAAAATCAGGCTGTTTCCTTATTGTTGAGTTTTAAGAGTTCTTTGTATATTTTGTATAAGTCCTTTACCAGATGTGTCTTGTGCAAATATTTTCTCCCAGTTTGTGGCTTGTCTTCTAATTCTCTTGATACTGTCTTTCACAGAGCAGAAGTTCTTAATTTTAAAGAATTCCAGCTTATCAGTTATTTTTTTCATGGATTGTACCTTTGGTGGTATATCTAAAAAGTCATCATCATACCAAGGTCATCTAGATTTTCTCCTATGTTGTCTTCCGGGAGTTTTATAGTTTTATGTTTTACATTTAAGTCTGTGATCCATTTGAGTTATTTTTTGTGAAGGGTACAAAGTCTGTGTCTAGATTCATATTTTTACATGTGGATGTCCAGTTGTTCCAGGACCATTAGTTGAAAAGACTATCTTTGCTCTGTTGTATTGCCTTTGCTCCTTTGTCAAGAATGAGTTGACTGTATTTTATGGGTGTCTCTTTCCTGGCTTTCTATTCTGTTCCATTGGTCTCTTTGTCTATTCTTTCACACTGTCTCAGTTACTGTAGCTTCATAGTAAGTCTTGAAGTTGGGTTGTGTCAGTCCTCCGACTTTGTTCTCCTTCAATATTGTGTTGGCTATTTTAGGGCTTTTGCCTCTCCATATAAACTTTAGAATCGATTTGTGAGTATCCACAAAATAGCTTGTTGCAGTTTTGATTGGGATTGTGTTGAATCTATAGATCAATTTGGGAAGAACTGACATCTTGACACTATTGTATCTTCTTATCCATGAACATGAAATATCTCTCCATTTATTTAGTTCTTCTTTGATATCTTTGATCAGAGTTTGGTAGTTTTCCTCATATAGATCTTATACACATTTTGTTAGATTTATACCTGAGTATTTCATTTTTTTGGATGCTAAAGTAAATGGTGATGTGTTTATTTTTTAATTTTTTTTATTGTGAAATTTTTGTTGTACATTATTGTTTGTCAGTCACCATATAAGTGCACCCCTCCACCACTTGTGCCCACCCCCCTCCCCCTAGCCCCTGGTAACCACCAAACAGTTCTATCTGTCCGTTTGTTGGTTTATCTTCCACATATGAATGAAATCACGTGGTGTTTGTCTTTGTCTTTCTGGCTTATTTCACTTAACATAATACCCTCCAGGTCCATCCATGTTGTTGCAAATGGGATGAATTTGTCTTTTTTTTATGGCTGAGTAGTAATCCATGGTATATATACACCACATCTTCTTTATCCAATCATCAGTTGAGGGACACTTGGGTTGCTTCGATGACTTGGCTATAGTGAATAATGCTGCAATGAACATAGCGGTGCATAGCCTCTTTGGATTGTTGATTTCAGGTTCGTTGGGTAGATACCCAGTCATGGGATAGCTGGATCATAAGGTATTTCTATTTTTAATTTTTTGAGGAATCTCCATACTGTTTTCCATAGAGGCTGCACAAATTTGCATAACCACCAGCAGTGGATTAGGGTTGCCATTTCTCCATAGCCTCTCCAGCATTTGTTGTTTTTTGTCTTGGTGATTATAGCAATTCTGACGGGTGTAAGATGATATCTTAGTGTGGTTTTGATTTGCATTTCCCTGATGATTAGTGATGTTGAGCATCTTTTCATGTGTCTATTGGCCATCTGTATATCTTTGGAGAAGTGTCTGTTCATTTCCTCTGTGCACTTTTTGATCAGGTTTTTTGTTTTTTTGTTATTCAGTTGTGTGAGTTCTTTATATATTATGGAGATTAATCCCTTGTCAGATACATGGTTTGCAAATATTTTTTCCCAGCTGGTGGTCCCTATTCATTTTGATCCTAGTTTCATTTGCCTTTGTAGAAGCTCTTTAATCTGATGAAGTCCCACTTTTTTATTTTTTCTTTTGTTTCCCTTGTCTGAGTAGACATGGAATTCAAAAAGATCCCTGTATGGCAGGTGACGAGTAATGTACTACCTATATTTTCCTCCAGGAGTTTTATAGTTTCAGGTCTCACCTTCAGGTCTTTGATCCATTTTAAGTTAATTTTTGTGTATGGCGAAAGAAGATAGTCTTCTTTCATTCTTTTGCATGTGGCTGTCCAGTTTTCCCAGCACCATTTATTGAAGAGACTTTCCTTTCTCCACTGTGTGTCCTTAGCTCCTTTGTCAAAGATTAGCTGCCCATAGATATGAGGTTTTATTTCTGGACCTTCAATTCTGTTCCATTGATCTGTGTGTCTGTTTTTGGACCAGTACCATGCTATTTTAATTACTATCACTTTGTAGTATGTTTTGAAGTCAGGGATTGTGATGCCTCCAGCCTTGTTCTTCTTTTTCAGGATTGCTTTAGCTATACGGGGTCTTTTGTTCCCCCATGTGAATGTTAGTATTTTTTGTTCTATTTCTGTGAAGAATGTCCTTGGGATTCTGATTGGGATTGCATTGAATCTGTAGATTGCTTTAGGTAGTCTGGACACTTTAACTATGTTTATTCTTCCAGTCCAAGTGCATGGAATATTTTTCCATTTCTTTATGTCATCATTGATTTCACTCAATAATATCTTATAGTTTTCATTGTATAGGTCTTTCACTTCCTTGGTCAAATTTACTCCTAGATATTTTATTCTTTTTGTTGCAGTTGTAAATGGGATTGTCTTCTTGAGTTCTCTTTCTGTTAGTTCGTTGTTGGTATATAGAAATACAACTGATTTCTGTAAACTGATTTTGTACCCTGCCACTTGGCTGTAGTTGTTGATTATTTCTAATAATTTTGCAATGGATTCTGTAGGGTTTTCTATATATAAGATCATGTCATCTGCAAACAGCGAGAGTTTCACTTCTTCGTTGCCTATTTGGATTCCTTTTTTTTGCCTAATTGCTCTGGCAGACCCTCCAGTACTGTGTTGAATAAGAGTGGTGAGAGTGGGCACCCTTGTCTTGTTCCTGTTTTCAGAAGGATGGCTTTCAGTTTTTCCCCATTGAGTATGATGTTGGCTGTGGGTTTGTCGTATATGGCCTTTATTATTGTTAGGGTACGTTCCTTCTGTACCCACTTCGTTGAGAGTTTTTATAAGTGGATATTGGATCTTGTCAGAAGCCTTCTCTGCATCTATTGAGATGATCATATGGTTTTTATTCCTCGTTTTGTTAATGTGGTGTATCACATTGATTGATTTGCGGATGTTGAACCATCCTTGTGTCCCTGGTATAAATCCCACTTGATCATGGTGTGTGATCTTTTTAATGTATTGCTGTATTTGGTTTGACAATATTTTGTTGAGGATTTTTGCATCTATGTTCATCAGAGATATTGGTCTGTCGTTTTCCTTCTTAGTATTGTGTTTGCCAGGCTTTGGTATCAGGGTTATGCTGGCCTCATAAAATGTGTTGGGGAGTGTTCCATCTTCCTCTATTTTTTGGAATAGTTTGAGAAGGATAGGTATTAAGTCGTCTTTGAAGGTTTGGTAAAATTCTCCAGAGAAGCCATCTGGTCCTGGACTTTTATTTTTTGCGAGGTTTTTGATTACTGTTTCAATCTCTTTACTTGTGATTGGCCTATTCAGGTTCTCTATTTCTTCTTGATTCAGTTTTGGGAGGTTGTGTGAGTCTAAGAATTTATCCATTTCTTCTAGATTGTCCAATTTGTTGGCATATAGTTTTTCATAGTATTCTCTTATAATCTTTTGTATTTCTGTGGTATCTGTTGTAATTTCTCCTTTTTCATTTCTAATTTTATTTATTTGAGCCTTCTCTCTTTTTTTCTTGGTGAGTCTGGCTAAGGGTTTGTCAATTTTGTTTATCTTCTCAAAGAACCAGCTCTTTGTTTCATTGATCCTTTCTACTGTTTTTTTTTATTTCAATTTCATTTGTTTCTGCTCTGATTTTTATTATTTCCCTCCTTCTGCTGACTTTAGGCTTTGTTTGTTCTTCTTTTTCTAATTCTGTTAGGCGTAGTTTGAGGTTGCTTATTTGGGCTTTTTCTTGTTTGTTAAGGTGGCCCTGTATTGCTATGAGTTTGCCTCTCAGGACCCCTTTTGCTGCATCCCATATGAGTTGGTACGGTGTATTTTCATTTTCATTTGTCTCCAGATATGATTTGATTTCTCTTTTAATTTCATCAATGATCCATTGGTTGTTTAGTAGCATGTTGTTGAGTCTCCACAGCTTTGTCACTTTCCTGGTTTTTCCCTTGTAGTTGATTTCTAACTTCATGACATTATGGTCTGAAAAGATGCTTGTTATAACTTTAATCTTCCTAAATTTATATAAGCATGCCTTGTTTCCCAGCATATGGTCTATTCTTGAGAATGTTCCATGCACGCTTGAGAAGAATGTGTAATCGGCTGTGTTTGGATGGAGTGATATATATATATATATATATATATATGTATATCTGTTAAGTCCATCTCATCAAGTTTTTCATGTAAGTCCATTATTTCCTTATTGATTTTCTGTGTGGATGATCTGTCCGTTGATGAGAGTGGGGTATTAAGATCCCCTACTATTATTGTGTTGTTGTTAATATCTCCTTTTAGATTTGTTAATAGTTGCTTTATGTACCTTGGTGCTCCTGTATTGGGTGCATATATATTTAAAAGTGATATGTCTTCTTGGTGGAGTGTCCTTTTTATCATTATATATTGCCGCTCTTTGTCTCTTATTACCTGTTTTATCTTGAAGTCAGCTTTGTCTGATATAAGTATGGCAGCACCTGCTTTCTTTTGTTTGCCATTAGCTTGGAGTGTTGTCTTCCATCCTTTCACTCTAAGCCTGTGTTTGTCTTTAGAGCTGAGATGTGTTTCCTGGAGGCAGCATATTGTTGGGTCTTGTTTTTTAATCCATCCCACCACTCTGTGTCTTTTGAATAGAGAGTTCAGTCCATTTGCATTTAGGGTAATTATTGATATATGGGGGCTTGTTGTTGTTATTGTATCACTCTTTTTCCGGTTCTTTTGCATTTCTTCTGTTTCTCATCCCGTGTGTTTTGGACTACCAGTTCAGTTTGGTAGTTCTGTATGGGGGTTCTCTTAGTTTTCTCTCTCTTTATCGTGTGTGATTCTGTTCTGATTATTTGGTTATTGGTTACCATGAGGTTTGTATAAAAAAATCTCGTGGATGTGATAGTCCATTTTTTGATGGCCTCTTATTCCCTTAGTCTAAGTCGATTCGATCCCTTTCTTCTCCCCCTTCTAAGTTATTGTTGTCACATCTTATTCCTTCTTGTGTTGTGAGTTCGTGTTTAACATGATGAGGATATGTTTATATGCTTGGTGCTTACCTTCCCTTGATCTTTGGTTTTATAATTAAGTGTTTGCTAATCTATTTTGATAGGGGACTGCAATTTGTCTGGTTTTGTCAACCTATTTTCCTCCTTGTTCAAAACTTTGAATCCCCTTTCTCTTTTTTTCCTCAGGGATGAGGGCCTTCTTGAGCACTTCTTGTAGTGGGGGTCTTGTGGCAATGCTCCCTTAGCTTTCATTTATCTGGTATAGTTATTATTTCTCCATCATATCTGAAGGATATTTTTGCTGGATAGAGTATTCTTGGCTGAAAGATTTTGTCCTTCAGAGTTTTGAATATATCGTTCCACTCTCTCCTAGGCCGTAAAGTGTCTGTCGAGAAATCGGCTCAGAGCCTGATAGGAAATCCTTTGTATGTTATTTTTTTTTCGTCTAGCTTCCCTTAATATTTTTTCTCTGTCCTTGACTTTTGCCAGCTTTACTACTATATTCCTTGGAGAGGGTCTTTTCATGTTGATATATTTAGGAGATCTATTGATTTCATTCACTGGTGTTTCCAGCTCCTTCCCCAGGTTTGGGAAGTTCTCAGATATTATTTCTTTGAACAAGTTCTCTCCTCCTTTTTCCCTCTCTTCTCCCTCTGGAATATCTATAATCCTTATGTTGGATTTCCTAATTGAGTCGGATATTTCTCGGAGAGTTTCTTCATTTCTTTTTAGTCTTAGTTTTCTTTCCTCCTTCATCTGGAGCATTTCTGCATTGCTGTCCTCAATATTGCTAATTCTTTCCTCCATATTGTCAGCTCTGGTGCTTAAGGCTTCCAGATTTGTCTTTATCTTCTCTATTGTGTTTTTCATCTCTAAGTTTTCTGATTGTTTTTTTTTATAGTTTCAATCTCATTTGTGAAGAAACTCCTGATTTCATTGAATTGTCTGTCTGTGTTTTTTGTATTTCATTAAGCTTTTTTATGATGGCTATTTTGAATTCTCTGTCATTAAGGTTATACATTTCTGTGCTTTCTGGGTGGACTTTTGGGTGCTTGTAATTTTCCTGTCGGTGCCTGTCAGTGTTGGCTTACTTTTCCTCATAGTGAAAATATATGGTCGCAGTTTCCTCTTGCTGCCGCTGGGTGAGGGTCAAGGGCTGTGTATTCTGGCTCGCCTCAATCCATGGGCACTCTCGTCAGCCCCTGGCTGATCTAAGGCATGGCTGAGTGGAGGCTGCTGTGGGGGGAAGTGTGGGAACAGCTGAGACTGGAGCGCAGCTAGGCCGAAGCAGCTGGGGCTTGGGTGTGGGTGGGTTGCAGCAGCTGCAGCTGAAGTGCCACTGGGCCAAAGGAGCAGGAGCTGGAGCGCCGCTCGTCTGAAGAAGCTGGAACTTGAGTTCACTGGGCTGAAGAAGGATGAGCTGGAGCGCCACTGGTTCAGAGAAGCTGGAACTGGAGTGTGCTTGGCCGAAGAAGCAGTAGCTGTAGCACCGCTGGGCTGAAGAAGCTGGAACAGGAGTGCACTGGGCCGAAAGAGGAGGAGCTGGAGTGCCGCTGGGCTGAAGTAGTGGGAACTGGGGTGTGCTGGACCGAAGAAGCAGGAGCTGGAGTGCCGCTGGGCTGACGAAGCTGGAACTGGAGCGCGCTGGGCTGAAGAAGGAAGAGCTGGATCGCTGCTGGGCCAAAGAAGCTGGAACTGAATGCGCTGGGTCGAAGAAGCTGGAACTGGAGTGCGCTGGGCTGAAGAAGGAGGAGCTGGAGCCCCGCTGGGCCAAAGAAGCTGGTACTGGAGTGCACTGGGCTGAAGAAGGAGGAGCTAGAGCTCCGCTTGGCCAAAGAAGCTGCAACTGGAGTGCGCTGGGCCAAAGAAGCTGGAACTGGAGTGCGCTGGGCCGAAGAAGCTGGAACTGGCGTGCGCTGGGCCGAAGAAGGAGGAGCTGGATTGCCGCTGGGCTAGGGAAGCTGGAACTGGAGTGTGGTGGGCCAAAGTTGCTGGTGCCAAGTCAGCTGGAGCCTGAGCACAGGCCAAGCTGAAGCATCTGGAGCCAGGGGGAGGGGGGGTGGTCTAGCCGAAGGAGCTGGGGGCAGGGCTTGGTCCAGCTGAAGGAGCTGGGGCTGTGGCACTGTCGAGCCGGGGAAGCTGAGGCCATGGCTTGGTCCAGCTGGAGCAGCTGGGGCTGTGGCATGGTGGGACCTGAGCTGCCGCTGCCTCTGGTGCAGCGGCATAGGCTCGTCTCGCTGCTGGTCGGGCCCGGGCACCTGGGGGCTGCTGCCTGTGGAGTTGGGGCGTGGCCTCACTACCCCTTCTGGTGGAGCCCTGGCACCTGTGGGCTGCTGCCTCTGGGGATGTGGCTGAGCTGAGGCACCACTGTGCTGTAGGACCGGTCAGGTGGGCTGGGTGGAGGAGGGGCGCTTACCTTTGCCTCCCCGATCTCAGAGTCGTCCTGTCTCGCTGTCCTCTCTGCTCTCCTGATGGGCTAGCTTGTGGAAACTACCCTTGCAACAGTTACGCTCCCTCCATACGGGGATCCCCACGGGCTATGAGGGGTCTTGGAGATCGAGAGTTTTTATGTGGCGAGCCGCCCCTCCCCCTCCTCCGAGAGCCGCGTGGTCTCAGTCTCTGGGTTGCAGTCCTTCGGGAAGGAAGGGAGCTCCTCTTACCTCCTTCCACTTACTCTGGGGATTCCAGCACCTCAGTCCTTGGGTGTATGGCTGCCTGGGTGCTTCAGACATCCCCTGCATTGTGTGAATAGTTTCTGTAGGAATATGAATGTCCTTTTTGTTGTGTCTTAGAGGGGGAGAGTTCAATGGGGGAAGCTCACTCTGCCATGATGCTGACGTCACTCTGGTGATGTGTTTTAATTTTAAATTTCTGTTGTTCATTGCTGGTATATAGGAAAGTGATTGTCTTTTGTATATTAACCTGTATTCTGCAACCTTGGTATAATTGCTTATTAGTTCTAGGAGTTTTGTTTTGTTAATTCTTTGGAATTTTTACATAGATGGTCATGCCATCTGTGAACAAAGACAGTTTTATTTCTTCTTGCCTGAGCTGTATCCCTTTTATTTCCTTTTCTTGTCTTATTGCATTAGGTAGAACTTCTAGTATAATGTTGAAAGGCAGTGGTGAGATGGGACATCGTTGCTTGTTCCTGATTTTATTGAGAAAGCTTTGAGTTTCTCATCATTAAGTGTTCGGTTAGTTGTAGGTTTTTTGTAGATGCTCTTTATCAAGTTCAGGAAGTTCCCCTCTAATCCTAATTTACTGTGAGTTTTTATTGTGAATCATTGTTGGATTTTGTCAGATGCTTTTTCTGCATCTATTGATATGATCATGTAATTTTTCTTCTTCAGCCTGTTGGTGGGATGGTTGGTGTAGTGTGATTACATTAATTGATATTCAAATCTTAAACCAGCCTTTCATATTTGAGATAAATATCGCTTGGTCTTGGTGTATAATTCTTTCTATACATTGTTGCATTGGATTGCTAAAAGTTTGTTGAGGATTTTTGCGTCTGTGTTCATGAGAGATATTGGTCTGTAGTTTTCTCTACTTGTAATGTCTTTGTCTGGTTTTAGCATTAGGGTAATTCTGACCTCATAGAATGAGTTACAAAGTATTCCCTCTGCTTTTATCTTTTGAAAGAGATTGCAGAGAATTGGTAAAATTTCTTCCTTAAATATTTGATAGAATTCACCAGTGAGCCCATCTGGGCTTGGAGATGAGCCCGTCAGAGGCATTTGTCATTTCTATTACAGTATTTTTGATCTCTAGCATTTCTTTTTGATTTCTTCTTAGAATTTTCATCTGTCTGCTTTCATTACATATCTATTCTTGCATGTTGTCTACTTGTTCCATTAAAGCCCTTAGCATATCAATCATAGTTTTAAAAAATTCCTGGTGTGATAACTCCAACGTTCCTGCCATATCTGACTCTAGTTCTGATACTTGTTCGTTGTCTTCAAAATGTGTTTTTGCCTTTCAGTATTCGTTATAATTTTTGGTTGCCAGGTGGACATGGTGTACTGGGTGAAAGGAACTGTAGTAAATATGCCTTGAGGAGTGCAGTTGGTGAGGTGTGGAGGGAGGGGCAGCCTTCTCTCCTGTGAATAGGTCTCAGTCTTAGTGAGCCTGCACCTCTGACTGTGAGCTTGACAAGTGCTTCTCACTGTTTCCCCTTGTAGGTGGGACAGGATGGCTGGAGGACGCTGGATCCGTGGGTAGCCTTCCTCCAAGTGGAAGGCTACAGTTGGAGTTGGGTATTCTCCTTCCCTAGGTAGATGAGGCTCTGATATAACTGCAGCTGGTTGGGCTCTGGTAGAAGAGTTTCTTCTGAGGGCAGACTTGTTGAGAAGAAAATGCTCTGGCTATTTCAAAATGGTTCCTTTTCCCCTCCTCCTGCCAAAAGCCTGAGGGGATTTTTATGTGATATTCATTCAGAAAGCTGGTGCAATAATCCGGGCAGGAGAATTGACTTAGATCAGAGTAGTAGAAGTGAGGTGGATGAGAAACGGTGAGATACTAGATATATTTTGATTGTAGAGCTAACAGGATTTGCTAACCAGTTGGATAGAAAAGATGACTCAGGTTTTTGGTCTGAGCATTGGAAGGGTGGAATTGCTCTCTATTGAGATGGGGAAGGCTGGGAGGAACAGTTTGGTTTTGGACGTGTTGAATTTGAGATACTTTCTAGACATCCAAGTGCAGTGTCAACTAGACGGCTGGATATACGAGTGTGGAGTTCAGGACAGAGTTACGAGCTTGAGATAGAAACTTGGGTGTTGTCATCATGTGGGTGGTATTTAAAGCTGTGAACCTGGATGGAGATCATCAGAAGAGTGAGTGAGGCAAGCGAGGAAATAAGGACCAAGGATTGAAATTGGAGAAATAAAGAGGAACCAGAAAAGGAGACTGAGAAGGAGAGACCAGTGATGAGGTGAGAGGCAACTTATGAGAGTGTGTTGTCTTAGTAGCCAACTGAAGGAAGTCTTTCAAGGAAGGGGGAGTTACCTGCTGATCTTTTCCAGTAAGATGAAGAGTGAGAACTGACCACTGGACATAACAGTAACATTGGTTACCCTGATAGGCAATTTCAGTGGGTTGTTCAGGGTTCAAGGGAGAATGGAAGAATTGGAGACAGGAGTTTTGCTGTCAAGTGAAGGAGGGAAATGCAGCAGAGGGATGTGGCGTCAAGAGACAGTGTTTCAAAGGATGGGCAGTTACAGGACTCCTGTTGGCATGTACACAAACGTGGGGATGGCTGTGTGCATTTACAGTGTATCTCTGTGCTTTGGGTGAATGCTCAGGTAGATGTGAGTCTTTAGGAAAGATGTAATTTCGTCAGTGAGTACTGTCTCTAAATAAAGTGTTAGTCAACATTCTTACCACTCTTGCCTACTTATTAGAACATCGACAACAAAATTGACTAATTTTCTTTTACATTTTGTCCACTATATCAGAATATGTGGAGGGATGCTTAGAATGTTAGAGAAGCAGAATGCATGGATAATGCACACATTGGAAAAGAGATTTTAATTAGTTGAATAAGACATATTGGCAACTTCTCACTAAAAGAATATGCCAAGAAATGAATAACTAATTATTTTAAAAGATCTTGTTTATAGACTATATTTATTTGATATTGGTGGTTTCTTGCTACCTATTAAGAATGACTTTTTGCTAAACCTGTTAGAAACTTGTGAATAATTTCTTTTTTTTTTTTTGTTTTTTGTGTGTGTGTGTGTGTGAGGAAGATCAGCCCTGAGCTAACATCCATGCCAATCCTCCTCTTTTTGCTGAGGAAGGCCGGCCCTGAGTTAACATCTATTGCCAATGCTCCTCCTTTTTTTTCCTTTTTCTCCCCAAAGCCCCAGTGGATAGTTGTATGTCATAGTTGCACATCCTTCTAGTTGCTGTATGTGGGACGCCACCTCCAACATGGCTGGAGAAGTGGTGCATCAGTGCACACCCGGGATCCGACCCTGGGCCGCCAGCTGCGGAGCATGTGCACTTAACCGCTACGCCACGGGGCTGGCCCCGTGAATAATTTCTTAAATTATTTTAGGAGTATCTTTATCTTCATGCTGGGGAGAGCATAGTTTTTCACTTGAGACCTGATTTTGAATGGCAGCCCTGTTATTTATTAGTTGAGTTACCTTAGACAAGTATTTAATCTCTGATTCTTGACTTCTTTACCTGTGGAATGGACCTGGTCGTGCCTGCCCCACAGGATGCTGTGAGGATCAAATGAGGGAGAACACATGTACAAACATGGCCCTGCCCTGTGTGCTATGTAGTGTCTAATGCTTCATAGATGCTCCTGCTTTTATCCTTTATACAGAAGCTAAACTTGGGTTTCATTTTTTCTGGGTAGAAGCTAACTCAATTTCTAGCTAAAAATTTTTTATAAATAAAAGCTTGCTTGGTGCTATTGATGTTCCACTTAGAAATTATTTATCTGGTAACCGTGCCAAGAGGCCAATTAAGGATATTCTGTCAGTACTTATATAACAAGAGAGGAAACGAATTCCCACTCATTTTTTTATTGATCATATTCAAAATATGTTAATAATTGAGGACAATATTTTTAGTGTAGATCTACTATTGAGAAGGAAGGAATTCTTTTTTGGGACGATAACCTTTTGCTTAGTTGGGATTCAAAGTTAGTGTTTCTTGTCACCAGAACATATAGATGTTCAACTAACAAAACACCCTTCATTCACTGCTTATGCAAAAACTGTTTGGCCTGTCGGCCATGGTTTCCCGTCGCTGATCTGCAAGATTATTTCTGCATTGTCCGTGATTCTTTACGTTTATCAACAAAAAGCACACTAATTTTCATTCAGCATTTTAACAAGAAGAGTTTGTATCTATTTCCTTTGAAATATTACTCAAAAATGAACTACATCTGTAATTGTTTCCCTGTAATCTTTCTATAACAGCTTTCTTTTAAACATATTTTGAAATAATTTTAGACAAACACAGAAGTTGGGAATATAGTACAGAGAATTTCTGGATACTCTTCTCCTAGCTTCCCCCAGAGATCATATCATACATAACCGTTGCAACTACTTTTAAAAGTACCCTTAACGTTGGCAAATAAGCATTTATTTAAAAATGAGTTTTCACTGTAATTCTATTTATTGATGAAGAATTGACAACTGTTTTCACTTTTTATTTCCAGATCAGCCAGTATTACTACCCTGTCACTGGATCGATCTGGTTCTCCCATGGTACCTTCATATGAGACATCTGTCAGTCCCCAAGCTAACCGAACATACGTTAGGACAGAGACCACCGAGGATGAACGCAAAATTCTTCTGGTACTGGTCCCGTATCTTTGACCCATTGCTAGTTTTGAGCATAAAGAATGTTTAGCATACTGATTTTTTTTTTTTTTTTTAAGAAACACACAAGTGAAATAGCCAGTTAGCATGTAAATTAAATAGAGGAAATAATTAGCTTAAGGTTTTATTAGGATCACTTGAGAGAAATTGGTCAAGCATTCCATGCTCATATATTGCATTAAAGTTTTGTTGACTCCTTTCATCTGGCAAGATCAGAATTCAGGTGCCTCCATACCAAGAGAGCTTAAGATTGCTGTTGAAACTTTGAAACATGTTTCTCATACACATGGAATACTTTTCAGACATTTCATCCTATGTTTGTATGAGATAATAATCAGTTGTTTATTGAATTTATGTGTAAAATACTGTGTTCAGTTCCAAGAGTGACTGAAAGAAGTGGAAGATATGGCTTCTGTCCTCAAGCTTACAATTCACAAGGTAGAAGTGAGGTCGATGGGCAGGTCCTTAATAGTAAAAGAAGTAAAACTTAAATAAAAAATAGCAAGGTCATTAGTAGTGAGGGAGTCAGGAAAGGCTTAAACTGAAAGGCATGGACTGGACCTTGAAGGGTAGAATGGATTGTGAGGACAGCAGATCTGAGGAAAGGTAGAGAGGTGAGAATAAGTGTGGCATTTTCCGGGGACCAAAGCAGGATGTATTAACTGGGAGGGTTGGGGGAGATGAAGTTGGAGTCTGTGGGCAGTGAGATTGGAAATGGATTTTGGGCTACCTGGGGGAAGGTATGGATTTAGTCTCTGCAAGTTTAGATTTGAACCTGCAGGCGCTGAGCAATGTTGGAAGTTTTTTTGAGCAGGGAGTGATTCACTGAAGGCCTTTCTCTAGGAAAATGCGCCTGGCAGTTGAGTCCAGGTGAGAATGGTGGGGACCTGGAAGGGTGCTGGAAGCAGTCCCTGTAGGTTAGTGTGGTGGCTGTTCTCTCCCTGCCCCCTCTCCAACAGGGAGTATGGAACTTGTACTTAGACAACTAGGAGACTGATGATCTGTGCCGTTGACTGAAAATATTATTTGGGATAGTTGGTTTTCAAGAGGAAACGTTACGTTTGGAGTTAGATGAACTGAGTTCAAGCTGTTCCCCATGCACATGTCGTTTCTGTTAAATCGTGTAAGTGAGCTATGAGAAAGACATCTGAATTAAATTTCCTTTTATGAATCAAAAAATCACAGCAAAGAATCTGAAAAGGTATATAGTGTCCTTCTCGGGAGTAATTACTTGCTCGTGATGTGCTTCAGGACAGTGTTCAGTTAAAGGACCTGTGGAGGAAAATCTGCCATCACAGCAGTGGCATGGAGTTCCAGGACCACCGCTACTGGCTGCGGACGCATCCCAACTGCATTGTAGGAAAGGAGCTGGTCAACTGGTTAATCCGAAATGGACACATTGCTACAAGGTAATGTGATCTTAAGAAGGCTTTTTGATATTATTTATTACTATTTATTTATTTATTTTTTGCTGAGGAAGATTCCCCCTGAGCTAACATCTGTGCCAGTTTTCCTCTATTTCATGCATGGCACCCTGCCACAGCATGGCTGGTGAGTGGAGTAGGTCCGTGCCTGGGATCCCAACCCTTGAACCCAGGCGCCCAAGATGCAAACCCGCGCACCCAGGCTGCTGAAGCGGAGTGTGTGGAACTTTAACCACTTGGGCCCTAATTATTACTTTATTTTTAATGAGGACATATCGTTGTAGACACAAGGGGAGCAAATTTCTTTGTGAGTAGGGTGCTATTTTCTGCATTTGATGTTTGGGATACTGATTACTCAACCCTCCTGTCTTCTGGGTTTTCACCAGTGGAGAACAGATGCAAGGAGCTGAATGGGGTCCCGGTTTACCTTATTTATTAAAGCAGAGCTGTGCGGTAATTCCCAAAACACAGAGCTCTCTAGTTAGGCGGGACTGGGCAATGCAGCGAGAGCTGAAGACCACGGTGGACTCCCCTGCTGCTCCTCCCTCGTCTGCACGTTGCAGCCTTGAGGGTGGGGTGCATAGCCACCCCGGAGTGGCCTAGCCTGCCTCACAGTCGTTTCTAAAAAAGAGACGCAGATCCTGTTGCCTTTCAAGGTAACGTGTCCCTTGGCTTCTCTGCTTGCTTAGGTTAGCTCCTCCTCCCTTGTGGGAAGAAACAAGTATGTAGGAAGAGGGGAGAGCAGCTTTAAGCTGTGAAGCCCTGGGTTCCAGTTTTATTTATATGTCTTTTTGGCTTTGTACTTTTAGTCAGGTTATTCAGTCTCTGAGACTTGGACCTCTCAGTTCCAAAATGAGGAAACTATGTGGTTCTGTGAAGAAGCCATGAGGATGAAATGAAATAACATGGGCTAAAGTGCTTTATAAATTGTGAAATGCTGCATAAATGCAATGTGCTAGTAAGTGTGTTTCATGTGATACACACGTAACTTTTTTATCTGTATCCGTACTGTTGAGTGTTGTCTTCTCGTCAAGACTGTAAGCTCCTTGGGGGCAGGAGCCGCACTCTTCTCAAGAGTGTTTTCACTCCTCCAGGGGGCACCAGGGGTCAGTACACGTGCATCGAGTATCTGATGAAACGCTTGTTGTAATTAAAGTTAGGTTTCTTTAGGACTGCCTCACCAGTAGGTTCTCCTTTACTGTGGGGCCTGGGAAAATCCTTTAATTTAGCTTCAAGTCTCTCTTGCTTTATCCCTCACCTATCCAAGGACCATATGAAATTCCAACTCTGATTAGAAGGGAAAAAAATTCGGTTTGTGTCTCATTTTCTACCTGTAAAATTATTGACTGACTTTAAAAGTTTCATTTTTGTTGGTCTTGATTCAGGGCGCAAGCTATAGCGATTGGACAAGCGATGGTGGACGGACGGTGGCTGGACTGTGTCAGCCACCATGACCAGCTCTTCCGGGACGAGTATGCGCTCTACAGACCCCTGCAGGTAGTGCCCAGCGCCACCGCTGCCAGCAGAGAGCAGGCTGGTGTGAAGTCTGTCTTCAGCGGGAATAAAAAGTAGTTGAATTATCCAAAGATACATTTTTCTAGCATGTTTTCCCTGCTGTTTGAGGAAAGTTAAAACATTTTTACTTGGTAGGTAGCGATGATGAAAACCTATTGGAATAAAAAAATCCAGTTGGCGTGGCTTTTCTTTAGCTTGGCCTTGTGGTCTTGTAGCTGCTTGTCATTTACCGTCAGTGGTTTTCAGTTTTACTGTGTCTGTGTTTTTAGGACTAAGAGGAAATACATGTAACAAAATGACTGAAAAGTTGAATGTCACTGCTGAAATAGATTTTTATTCTTTGTCAGTATTAAATTGTATAACAATGATAAAATGATGAATATTCTGTTTTTTTTACTTTAATTAGGGAAGTGAAAATTATTTAAAGACAACTTTAAAAAAAGATATACTTTCACTTTTGGTTTATGTTAATTTGATGTATATAATAGTAACACCGTTATGAACTAAAATTGGAAACTCAATGGTTAGAAAAGATGAAGAACTCAAAAGCCTGGTGTGGGGTTATTTGTGAACATCTAACAGGGTTTCCCAGGATGTGTCCTAGCCTTGGCACAAGGTTAGAGGAAATTCTCAGCCATCTTCACTCTCAGGACTAAAGGATGAAATAAAACCCTGTAAAAAATCTGTATATTATGTTTTGTTCATAATGTGCTCCCTAAGCCTACTGATTAATGAAAATTATAATTTTAAGAGTGGAATTGTCAGCATGATACTAGTTTACTACTTAGTTTCTATTAACTTGCTTATTTTTATATAAATTTATTCAGTGGTTTGCTTTGTAGAAATATTGGACTAGAATTTATTTGTAGTGTGACAGCTCAACATTGTTGCCATTGAGGTCAACTGCTGGGATCCTGTCTTGACCCTTTCAGAGTACAGACTTCTCCGAGACCCCCTCTCCAGACAGTGACTCAGTGAACTCTGTGGAAGGACACTCTGAGCCATCCTGGTTTAAAGACATAAAGTTTGATGACAGTGACACAGAACAGATTGCTGAAGAAGGTGACGATAATTTGACTAGTGAGTTTAACTTTCTAACATTTTAGTTTTTATGAACCATTACTGTGTACGTATGATAAAATGAGTGTTTTGTTTGGTTGAAACAATCCTACTTTAAGATTTATGGTTCCAACTAAATGTGAACATCTGATAGCAATCCTTGTCTTAGATACAGTATTTTCTTAAAAAACCAACTTCGTAGGCTAGTGGTGTTTCCAGATTTTGCTGTAGTCTCTAGTTTGCAGCAGCTTAAAAATAACTGAGCTAATATCGCAGCCGACAACTTTCTCACCTCTTCACTGTGATATCAGACTTTCTCTCTGCAGAACCTCCAATATATTTCTTCATTTAAAAAATTCATCTTATATTTAACTTGTTCAAACTTCATTAAGTCTATACAGAAGTACATGAAAATACTGTATCCATTTTGGTATTGCACATTGGGCTTGTATATTAAAAAAACATTTTTCTCCTTTCCTCCAATACCCTGATGAAACCCATTTTTACTCCCCCCCCATATCTCTTCCCCTCCCCAACACTAAAAGACTCTGCCAGTCCTAGCAAGCGCACGTCAGTCAGCAGTTTCCAGTCCACAGTGGACAGTGACTCAGCTGCCTCCATCAGCTTGAACGTGGAGCTGGACAACGTGAACTTCCACATCAAGAAGCCCTCCAAGTACCCACACGTGTCCCCTCACCCTGCTGACCAGAAAGGTAGGAGGCGGTCACCATCCGGAATCCAAACACAGGCTGCAGCATGGGCCTCAGGACCGGACGCCTGCCTGTCCTCTGGCTTCCTCTGTCCCACATGGCTGAGGGTGCTGGGGTGGGCTTTGTTCCACCCTTTCTCATTTTCCCCACACCTCCTCCCTACACTTTTTTTGGCTGGTTCCTTTTATTTCTAGTTTTCTCCCTCAGTACCAGCGCATCCAGTTTAAAGGGTGCAGTCTTTGAAGGAATACATCTGACTGCTCTTCCCTTAGCATAATGTGCAACTTCCAAGGTGGCAGTTCTTCATATTGATGCCATGGATGTTCTGCTCTGTTCGTTTCTCTTTCTTCAGTTAACATTTTAAAGCCTATTTGCTTATGCTGTTACCCAGTAGCATAGTATTTCACTACATCTTTTCAGATGCTTTAACTAGATTGGGGGAAAAACTTTCACACATTCCAAAATATCTTTCTACTATAATTTAAAATGCTTATTATGTATATGCTGTATTTATAAAAGAATTTTCTTCTCTAATTAATACAAAATGAATTCATTATTTTTAGCTATCTTATTTGAGCTTTTAGTCTACTGACTCAAAAATAATAATGACCATATTCAAAAGACATTTGATATAAAAGGAAAAATAAACCATTACTAAAATCTAATGTAACAGTACATAAGAAATCAAATGCTTCTTTTTAATGGATGATGAGGTTTAGCTTAGGGCTAAAATTTTAAATTTTAGTTTAGTGCCATTATATAAAAGTAAATTAGTAAAAAATGCACAAGTAAATAAATGTGGGTTTTCATTATGTTATAGTAACTGAAAAATCATTATTATAAAGAGGAAGCAGTTTATTCCATGATTTCACCTGGAGTTGGAATTTTTAACATTTAGCTCTCTGAAGTTGAATTGTCTCTGCACTTAGATCTGAAATACTTGCGGAATTCTTTGCTGCTTCCTATTTTGAGCCTAAAAATATGATCAGAAAAGAGAAGCTTTTGAATTTAAACATCTATGCTAAGATAATTGGAAACAGATTCACATTTCTGCAACAGATTTCTCATAATTGTCAATATTAGCCTTTACAGTCATGTGCCACATAACAACATTTCAGTCAGCGACCGACCACATATTCGACAGTGGTCTCATAGATTAGCACCATACAGCCTAGGTGTGGAGTAGGCTATACCATCTAGGTTTGTGTAAGTACTGTAGGGGAGGAAGAAATTTTCTTCTACCCTCTAGGTTCTTCTGGCTGGTCTAAGAATTAAATTGACATTAGACAGATTAACAGGAGAAAAACAAACAAAAGTTTAATAACGTGTATACGTGGGAGAAACCCAGGGAAACCTAGTAACTCACCAAGTGGTCGAAGCCCTCCCCTTAAATACCATCCTCAGCTAAAGACAAAGAAGGTGTTGGGGGTGGGGAGACTCAGGGACTTGAAACGGAAAGAATGAATTCACAAGTAGGTGAAAAGGAGCAAACGTTTGGAAAACAAGTGTTTGGCCGCAAAGAAACGGAAGAACACAGAGGGGAGCCCAACAAGCAGGCTTTTCTGGTTTCCTCCCTGTCTACCACATAGTTCACATTATGCTAAGGTGATAGCTCGCTTCCTGAGGCAGGTTTCTGGTTTTTTTTTTTTAAACTTTTTTTTTTTAAGTGAGGAAGATTGGCCCTGAGCTGACATCCATGCCCATCTTCCTCTATTTTGTATGTGGGACACTGCCACAGTGTGGCTTGATGAGTGGTGCATAGGTCCGCACCCAGGATCCGAACCCACAAACCTTGGGCCAGGAAAGTGGAGCTCACAAACTTAACCACTATGCCACTGGGCCGGCCCCGAGACAGGCTTTTTTTATTTGAATTCTTTTACAGAGTTAAGAAGGAGATAACAAGAAAAACTTTCTGAGTCTTTTGTTTCTTAAAAATAATCAGCCTAAAATAGTCCCCATGTTAAAGACACACATTTTGGGGTGGTAAATTTTGTTCCCCTTTAGTACGCTCTACGACGTTCACACAACGACGAAATCGCCTAATGACACGTTTCTCAGAACATAGCCCTGTCGTTAAGTGATGCATGACTGTATCACCAAGATGTAGTAACATGGCATTTAAGAGTTATAGTAATAAAAGAGTATCTTATTTAAAAATAGAAATTTAGAGAGTGTGGGAAAAGAGGAGACTTGACTAGTGTTGAACATGAGTAAATACACATCTTTATAGCAATCCTCAAAACAGAAATTGGAAAAATGGTGGAGAACATTTGGGTGAGTATGAAGAGAAAGTGAAGCAGACGTGACACTCGTGTGAGATGGGCCTGCTATCTGTGGTGCATGGAGGGTACTGGGTGATGCTCTTGTGATGTCAGTTACAGGTGTGGCTGGAGCAGGGTCTGCCACGACAGAGAATAGCTGTTCTCTGGACACACCTGTTGTCAGTTCCATTTTGCTGAGAGTAGAGTGCGAAATACATTTTTGACTTGCTGGTAATTTCACCTCTTGGAAAGTTAAGGAAGTTTTGAAAATCATGGAGAAAGTGGCCTGTCATCATGGAATTCATAATAGCCAGAGATAGACAGTCAGACGTTGACTTCTGGAACCTGACTCATAGTGTCGGGAGAGGGGTGGAGTACAAGGCTTCACCAGGACCTTTTACAGGACAACCGCAAGTTGTGTCTCTAAGAAAAACTAAAGGAGAGGCACCTGCTGCTGAAAATATCATGACTTCTCTGGAGCCTCTGATCCCAACCGTTCAAAAAGATCGTCCACGAAAGTTGAGAGAGGCAACCTTCATGGAAGGATGAATCTGAAAGAGGGGCCAGCACTTTTAAGAAAAATGACAGGATAGCACAAGTCCAGATTGCACTGAAGGGTGGAGTAAATGCCAAGGATATCTTAGAAAAGATTTTAAAAATTGTGATGCAAAGAAAGAAAAATTAGGCCAGTTATTTGGGGAAGTCGATATATTAATTGAAGTGTTTTTTTTAGAGGTAATCTTATCCTTTTTTATCAAGGTAATCTTATAAGGAAAGAACACACCTGGTTGAGAGGAAAGTGAAGTCCAAGATAATGAAGAGATAGAAAATGCCTGGTTGTTTTAAATAAGTCTGTTGCCAAGTTCAGGCAAACTCTATACCAGATTATTCAAAGAATTTGGGGCTGTGATCATGGGGCCAGAGTTTGCTATCTTTGAAGAATTGTGGAGAATAGGAGAGGATCTAGATGACTATAGTCAAAGATACATTAAAACTCTTTTAAAAGATAGGTTCTTGATGCAACATTGGAAGGTGGAAAAATTGTAGCGAAATTTAATGAAAGAATGTACTGTGGTATCTAGAAAAGGGATTGTCGGTGACTAGGCCCGGCGTGGTTAACTAAAATAAGTTGTACCAAAACAACCCTGTTTCCGTCTTTGATGGTGATGTGAGATGGTGGATCAGGAGACTGATGGATACTGTTGTCTTTAATGTTGATGAGACCTTTGATGGTGTCTCAGTATGGACACAGGACGGTTTTGCACTTGACGTCTGTTAAAGAGGTGGTTGTAGGCAGTGGTCATGTTTACTTGTTAAGAGCATAGGCCCTGGAGTCTATGAGCCTCTTTATGTAAAAAACACATAAAGAGCTTAGTGTATTTGGCAACCGTGAGAGCTCAGTAATGCCACTATTTTTATAGTACATGGATTTGTAGTCTGTTTAATGGTTGTGCCATATATTGAAAGAGTAATTAATAATTTGATGTCAACAGGAAGGGAAATGGTCCTCGATTATGCTGTAGGGCTTTGTCAGTCTATATTCACTGTTGTTCAACAACTTTTTTGGTCAGCATTTTTGATATTTTTCAGGTTCACAAATCATTAAAATATGAAAGAATAGCTAGCATGTTGGATAAGAGAACTGGAATTTAAAGATATTTATTTTCTTAAGCAGTAGACTGAGACTAACCAGATGAAATCTAACATAATTAAACAGAAAATAATGTAATTTGGCTTAAAAAGTTTCCTGTTACTATGGTGGAGAGAGCCATTCTTAATAGTTTATGTGGTGTTGCCCTTGGGTACCTGGAGTATCTGAAAGAAATGATATTTGTTTGTGCACGGCTGAAGGAGGAGCTGGGAGCAGGGAGTGTTGCTGCTGTGCGCTGGCCGTGTCCCTGGTGTCTTAGGCCCACCTTCCAGGCTTGTTGAGGATGGATGCCTACACCAGCTGAGAGGCTAGGTCGGCTTGGTGACATCTAAGTTTCCTTTTAATTCTGAATCTATGAAATGAAAAGTCTAGATCTAGAGCTGTGAAAGGATTGTGAGGAGTGTCAGGAATCCTTGAGCCTACTCAGTAAGCGTGTAGTAGAGGAGGTTCCAGCATTGGAAAGGAGGTGATTATTAGATTAACTCCTAGGTCGTTTGCAACCTTGAGAGGCTATAATTTAAGGATTTGATAAATCCCTTAATAAATGTTCTGGCTTTCACAGTTCTCTCTTGTTAGTTTTTAGCATACTAACAAGAATTATTCTTTTTTATTTTTCTTGTGAAGTTGAAATGCAATAATTTATTTTTTCTGTGTTATGGTTAAGGTGAGCACTGATTACGAGAAAGGCAAGATCCTCAGAGTGATCTCGCAATGAAATGAAAGAGTAATAGCCTTCTCCTGCCTCTGGCTCTCGTTCCTCTTAAAATACAAATGGGAATGGGTGGTTTTTATCTCTCCGTTGAAGTTAAAGGTACTAGTTATTAAACCTTTTCTCAGGGATCATCCTCTGTCTTCTAAGGTTGAGGAAATTTGGATTTATAAAATTGGTTGAAGTATCTGTACTTTAAAAAATCTGCCTTTTTACTTCTTATGTAAGCAAACCCCTCATTTGCGGAAACTTGTAAAACTGAGACAGTGTGATCTTCTGGTTTGATTAATTTTTCACTATTGGTCTTAGAGAGTTGTACAATTAAAATATATTTTATTATGTGTTGCAAGCAGGATTCTGAACCGTTCATGGAAGGTCGGTGAGTAGAAGCTAGTGAAGAAAGTGAAAAAGTGGCTTCTACAAGCCTCTAGATCGACTTCCCACTTAAAGGAGAACGTGAGCTATGGGAGCATGTTAAACAGCACCAAGCGGGAACAGTCAGTAAAGTCCAGGGTGTGGGACGCTCCACAGAACGTGTGGCCTGGTTGCTTTCAGAAGTCAATATTCATGAAAAAGAAAAAAGGTAGGAGGTCTGCCTTAGATAGAAGAGAATGAAGAGAATCTTTTTAGATCCAGGTTTGAGGAAGAAAAACATTTATTAAAGCATTTTGGGGACAGTTAGATAAATTTGAATGTGTATGAATTTGATGATCTATTAAGACATTGTCAGTTTCTTAAGTATGTAAATGGTGTTGTGGCTGTGAGAAGAACGCCCATATTTTTAAGAGAGGCATTCTGAAATGTTAGCAGTAAAGTGTCATGAGGCGTGTAACTTCAAATGGGCAGGAAAAAAGCATACGTGTATGTAGAGAGAAATCAGATATAGCAAGTCGTTAACAATGTTGAATCTAGGTGGACGGTGTACAGGATTTTCTGTATGTTTGAATTTTTTCATAGTGAAATGGGGACAATCCATTACTTCTGGAATTTTTATGTGTATCTACTTAAGCTTTGTGTGAAGAGTAAGGCTTGTAAAGCCCGGGCGTTAGTTGAAGGAGCCGGGACTGGCATCTCTCATTCTGTGAGGGAGGGTGGAAGTGAAGGGTAGCATGTGATTGTGTTGTATTTGGCATGGCACACTTGAAGTTTTGAAGTAAAGTTTTTTCTGTGCTTTCTTGTTCGAAGGATGAGCGTATTGGCTTATAAACACTGACGTTTGAAGCCCCTTTGTTTATAAATGAAATCTACTTGGAAAGAATTTTGTGGAGAACCTTTACCTTAAAGGGCTTAAAGTGCATTGTGGTTTAATTTGCATGGTAGAAAGAACCCACTTGAGCTGCGCTTGGTCACAGACCTAGAGAAAAGTTCCTGGGGAAGTAAAGAATGAGTTTCACTTGTAAGAAAAATATTTAATATTCTAAAAGTTTTAAAAGGACACATTCTGAGTGTGTTCAGCAGTTATCTTATGGCAACAATTTGGCAGTGTTTGGTTAGAATTTTTGAAAAACTAAAACTCTAATTCAAAAACTGATAAAAATTCAGGGTTCTGTTGAGTTATTAATGTAAGTCTGTTACGTTTAGCATGAAGTGTGTGGAACAAGTGTAAACAGGCATTTTAGGCTGAAGCTTTCTTGAATTGGCCGAGCAGTGATGGGTGTAGTCTGAGTTAAGACTCTGTGTGTGGGTGTGTTCTCTGTGTAATTATACTGCAGGTCACAGTCATAAGTCTCCTTTCCTTCCTCCTCTCTGCTCTCTCCCTGGTATGCAGAGTACTTGATTTCTGACAACGGAGGACAGCAGCTCTCGATAAGTGACGCCTTCATCAAAGGTAATTTTATCAAAAGCTGTACCTGGGATGGTGTCTCTTTTGTACATGGGGATATGCTTAGGGCCTAACACATTGATTGGTGCGGAATAGGTACTAAAGATGCTAGTATCATGGGAACACCGTTTTTAGTATGTGTAGTAACTCTGAGAATGTTGGAAACCAAGAGTATAAACTTGGACTTGGTTTGAGAGAAGAATGTCTCTGATCTGAAAAGTAGTTGTTTAAAATCTTTTAAATAGAATTTGAATTTTATTCTTTTAAAGGCATAAATAGTTTATGCTTTCCTGTATCATGAAATAATATTAAGTATTGATATGCATATCATCATGGATTGTTGAACTTGTCAAAAAAGCTCACAGGCAGATTTCATCCAATTAGGATGCTGCTTGCCTTGTGGAGGTGAGAAGAGGGATAGGCAGAAGGGGATAAAGAACTAACTTTGTTGATCCATTTCTTGGCGACAGAAGAATACAAGCCTTTTCTTACCCCTTCCTACTTAGGTTAGGATACAGTAAAGACGTTCTTAATTAGTCCATAAGACTCTGTGGCTTAGACCTCAGATAATGGGAGAGTTTCCAATGAAAGAGAACAGGTCGGGCAAGCTGGTATAAGGGAGGCCACTTGCAGCTGATCTCATAACTTAGCAGTGTTTCTAAATTCACCTCCGAGCACCTAGTTCAGCTAGAAGTTTGTAGACCAGCCATTCACATAACTGAAATGTGCAGTTGTTGAAACTGCCATGTCACGGACACATGCCTCACTGTCGTCTGCTGGACTGATGGTTGATTTGCTTTAAGAGGGGAAAGATTAGAGAATTTTTGTAAGCATTTCCTACCTGTTTTCTTCCCGTTCAATCACATTTTCAGCAGTGCAGTGAGCATCTTTTTTTGCAAAGCATTTAATATTATCTATTAATTTTTTGTCTTGATCCATTTTTATTCTTTCTAAAAATTTAAGGATTTTACAAAATTTTATGTAAATTGTTATTTATCGTGTTTGAATATTTCTTTATAGTTTATTTTTGGGTCTGACTTAGAACTAAGTTTTGTTAAAAAAAAAAGCCTTTGTTCCAGTATTGAAAAAGAAACACCATTAAGGATTGTCTGAACAGACTTCTACACTGTTTGAGATGTGGCAGAACTGAGCTTTTCTCTGAAGTTCAGTGCCCACACCGTCACATGTTGTTCTGTCAGCGTTCAGATTTCTGTGCAATGCAGTTTTCAGTTGTGATTTTATAAGGAAAATTAACCTCCTCCTTTGTTAGTCCCCAAATAAATGAAAAAACAGTGTAAAAATCTCGTTTTAGTTCGCTTTTCAGAAGCTGTATTTATAATTATTGGCTTGAGAGTCCTAGTTGCTTATGTAAATAAATTTGCTTTTCACAGTTCTGTCTCTGATTTTGGCTGTTGGGACTATTCGTGATCTAATTCAGGCTTCCTTTATTTATGTATTTATCCATGTCCCTGTCTTTTTACACCAACAATTTGAGTTGGCCAACCTAAAAAATTTAAAAAGGGAAATCGGCAATTTCTAAATCTATGAATAGAAGGTATACAACACGACAATGAAGTATAATTTCTTATTTTATACTTAGAATCCTTGTTTAATCGTCGAGTTGAGGAGAAGTCTAAAGAGCTGCCTTTCACGCCCTTGGGCTGGCACCATAACAGCCTGGAGCTGCTGCGGGAGGAGAATGGAGAGAAGCAGGCCATGGAGAGGCTGCTGTAAGACGGGCGTTTGGATGTGATTTTCTATGTTTGTAATATTCAGTGACTGGATAGGCATATGCATAATTCTTCTTCCTTATAAAGTCAAAAATACTAAGATTACTTAGGAAGTAAAGCCTGTTCTGATGAAATTTCTTATAAAACAAGAGAGTCCTAATCTGTACTTATCTGTCCCCATTGTAATTTATGTGCTAAAATTGCGTTGCATTAAAGGGGTCAGCTTAATTGAAGATATTTGCAGATTTCATTTATGTGCGGAATCATTACGGTGCTGAAATACTGAAAGAATAAATTTGACCTAGAAGATTTATCTGTGAGCCATAATTCATATGCTTATTTCTTTGTAGACTACTTGTTGCATCTTCAGAATTATTGTCTCTGGCAGTATTAACTATGGAAACTTCTTCCTTGCAACATTTTTGTAGTTCAGCTAATCATAACCACATGATGGCACTGCTCCAACAGTTGCTCCATAGTGAGTCATTGTCACCATCTTGGAGGGACGTCATCGTATCACTGGTCTGCCAGGTTGTTCAGACAGTCCGACCTGATGTCAAGAACCGGGACGACGACATGGACATCCGTCAGTTTGTCCACATCAAAAAAGTGAGCTCTAGTGGCCGGCCCCGTGGCTTAGTGGTTAAGTGCACGAGCTCCGCTACTGGCGGCCCAGGTTCGGATCCCGGGTGCGCACGGACGCACCGCTTCTCCGGCCATGCTGAGGCGGTGTCCCACATACAGCAACTAGAGGGATGTGCAACTATGACATACAACTATCTACTGGGGCTTTGGGGGGAAAAAAAATGAGGAGGATTGGCAATAGATGTTAGCTCAGGGTCAGCCTTCCTCAGCAAAAAGAGGAGGATTGACACGGATGTTAGCTCAGGGCTGATCTTGCTCACCAAAAAAAAAAAAAAAAAAAAAAAAGTGAGCTCTGCTAATGCTTCCCTAATGCTGGGAGCTGACGAGGTGGGGCTGGGAGTACTTTGCTGCTTAATGGTGATCTAAGAGAGTCATTACTGCGAGGGTGCTAGGTGAGGGTGCTAGGTGAGGAGGGGAGGTTTTTCTCTTGCTGTTTGTTAGCAGTGCACTTAGGAGTCGTGGAAGCCACTCGTAGGAAGTGAGAGGTGAATGGAAGGGGTGAGTTGGTGGGGAATGAATTGGGAACCCAAACAAATACAGTTTCTTCCTTTCCTGCTTCCTCTTTTTGACACGTCATCTGTGAGAAGGCCTGTTCCCACAGATGACTGTGCCTGTTCTGAGGAAAAGCAGTGGGTAGTTGCTTTATTTACTGCAATGGAATCTTGTATATGTTTTTTGCCTGTGATATTTAACTTAATAGTGGTTTGTTTGGTCACGTGAGTTTATTAGAGTACCAGATGGTATGTTAGAGAGTGAGAGGTGTGAAGATAGACAGTCTTGACCATTGATTATTGATGGGAAGGAAGACCTGTATTGTGAAACTCGTGGTTCTTATTTGATTACATAATAGTTAACATAAAAAAATGGAAAGAAATAATAGCATCCATCTGACTGGATTCTAAGGATGTATCACTGAATTTTATTTTCTTGTTTCGTCAGATCCCAGGTGGAAAGAAGTTTGATTCTATGGTTGTCAGTGGGTTTGTTTGTACCAAGAATATTGCACATAAAAAGGTAATGTGATTCGCTTCAACAGTGCAGTCTGGCAAACTGTGACCGTGTGTTAAGCCAATAATTGGGGTATCCTGATCGTGGAAGAAAAGGAGAATGGGTGTTGAGGGGCAACTGGCAGCGTCTGCCATAGGGTGAAAGTTCGGAGGCTCTGAGAGGGTCTCCCAGAGCTGATGATGATTGGGATTTGATAATGGGAATTTGTCAGACAGAAGAAGGAAGAGGGAGGGAGGGTCAGGCTTCTAGACCAACATATGATACGGCACTGGTAGCATTTCTCCCCTGACCCTGCCACATTTCAGGGAGACAGGGTTTCCCCAACAGACTGGAGTCCTTCCAGAGGCCTAGTCTTTTACAACTCTGTTCTTTCTTCTAGGGCTGAGCCCAGAACTGTCACTGGTATTCTGTTATCTTCTCACCTTCTGTCTATCTCTGCCTTCAGTCCTGAGACCTCTTTCTAGCACTGACACAAAGGAGTGGGGTGAAATAACCTGTCATATTAAGGAAGGTCTGAGATCCTAAGGTGCAGGATGGGAAATGGCAGGAGATGAGGCTGGAGGAAGTAGGCAAAGGCTTTGTACCCCATTAAGGGTCTTGGTCTTGATTCTGAAGGCTATTGATTCTCCAAGTGCAGTGTACATCAGGATCACCTGTGGGCCTTGTTAAACATGCAGATTCTGAGGTCAGCCACTAGAGACTCATTGAGGAGGCTTGGGGGCATGGGGGGTGGGGGAGGGTGGGACTGCTATGAAAGTAGCCACTCTGGGGGTTTCCAGTGTCGTTTGCTCGCCCTCTGTTTTGAGAATCCATTGATCTAGAGCAGTGACTCAAACCTTGCTATGCTTCAGAATCACTAGGGGAACTTACTGAAAATAGAGGTATCCTAGCCCCACGTCTGGGGATGCTGATCTGGTTGTAGCAAGAGCTCACAGATTTCTAGCCTGAGGGACTAGATGGATGAACTACAGTCCTGTTTGCACTCTTTTCTAAGTGGAGACTAATAATCCTTTTTTTGTAAGACATTAAGCCTCCTGAAAATTGTTAGTGACCACATAAAGTGTGCTTGGATTTGCTATTATTTCATAGCAATGATGCAAAGTTAGTATTTCTACCGAGTCTTACGAAAACAGCATATTACCCATCAAAGTAGTGCTTTAAACCAAATTAAGTGATCTTTGTTTGAATTAGGAGGTAAATACGTTGTGCTCGTCTCTGGAACTGAACGTTGTTTGTGGGTGTGGTAGAAACACATGCGTGAATGACTGTCTTGCCCAGCTGACTGTGTTTAGAGATAGTCTTTAATGTGTGGTTGCTAAAAGAGCCCTGGATGTCATTCCTCAGCTGGTGTGTCCCTGTTCTCAGGACCATTTGCCGGCTTGAGTTCTGTAAGCTTGGTTGGGGTCTGAAACCTCGACTGTGGGAGTCAGGCTCCTGGGCCTGTGGCTTTAGTTGCGTGGTCAGCGTATATTGTTTGAGTCTCCGTTTCTGGAGGTGCTTTAAAGTTAGCTTTTTTAACTTCTTATTACCCGATTTGGCTTGCCAATTTACGACTTCTTGGAAATTTATTCTGTTAGAAATATATTTAGGAAGTGTTTTAATTCTTTTTTCCCTCCTCTACCCTTCTTTAATTTTTAAATGGTTAAATTATGCTTTCTGAGTTGCTGACCTCTGAGAGTTTGTGAAATAGTCCCTTTCCCTTCTGCCTAGGACTTGATATCTCTTCTTGCAACATTAGAAATAAAAAAATAGAATAAAGAGGACCAAGCCAGGTGGTCTAGTGGTTAAGATCTGGCGCTCTCACCTCATGGCCTGGGTTCGTGTCCGGGTCTGGGAACCATAGCACCCGTCTGTTGGTTGTCATCCTGTGGCGGCTGCGTGTTGCTGTGATGCTGAAAGCTATGCCACTGGGATTTCAAATACCAACAGGGTCACCCATGGTGGACAGGTTTCATCAGAGTCTTCCAGACTCAGACAGACTCGGAAGAAGGACGTGGGGCCACCCACTTCCAGAAAAATTGGCCGTGTAAAATTGGTGAATAGCAATGGAGCATTGTCTGATATAGCACCAGAAGGTGAGCGGATGGGCAAACAGACCAAGCAGGGTTCCGCTCCGCTGTACACAGGGTTGCTAGGAATTAGAATCAACTCAATGGCGCTAACAACAAATAGAGGACTAGATTAAAATAGCATTAGTGAAACAAAGCCAGTTTTTGAAGAATTTTGCATTGCTCTGAACTAATTATTTGCTTTGAAAAATATAAGAGAATACCACAAGATAACTAAATAAGACTATTTTAATACTAATATAATGAGAATATTTAAGAGGAATTATGAATAGTATGAATTTAAAGTTATTTTTAAAGGATGTCTATAAAGTGCAAACTTTAAAGTCTTTAACAGACTGTTTTTTTGTAGATGAATTCTTGCATTAAAAACCCCAGGATTCTTCTGTTGAAGTGTTCCGTTGAGTATCTCTACAGAGAAGAAACTAAGTTTACCTGCATTGACCCCATCGTGCTTCAGGTAAGACCTTCTTACCGAAACAGTAATCTGGAGGGATTATTTGTGTATTGTAATGCTTGCAAACTGTTAATTAGCATAACGCATTCCAGCTGATTAAATTGAACAAGCTAAGAAATTTGTTTCATTTAAGAAATTTATTATAAAAGATATTTTTATGTGTTATACTTTAGAAGCTTACCAAAGCCTCATTCACTCCTTATTTTAGAGTTTCAAAGTGTTAAAGGAAACACATGGGACTGGCCCCGTGGCTTAGTGGTTAAGTGCTCGAGCTCCACTACTGGCGGCCCAGGTTCGGATCACGGGCGCGCATTGACGCACCGCTTCTCCGGCCATGCTGACGCCTGGTCCCACATACAGCAACTAGAAGGATGTATACCTGTGACACACAACTATCTACTGGGGCTTTGGGGAAGAAAAAAAGGAGGAGGATTGGCAATAGATGTTAGCTCAGAGCCGGTCTTCCTCAGCAAAAAGAGGAGGATTAGCACAGATGTTAGCTCAGGGCTGATCTTCCTCACAAAAAAAAAAAAAAAAAGGGAAACACATGACTTTTTGGGACTATATGGAAGAAAAAGTGAAAATCCAAACCCTGGTTTCTTTTCCTGCTTGGGTCATTGATTGACTTTAAGGATTTCTCTAACTTGTCAGGTTCCTAGTGGTAGTACCCAGTTTTTAATGCAGTTTATTCTACTAAAACACATGTTTCTAGAACAACAATGAGCTTATACACAGTGGGTAAATAGGAATAATGTCAGATGGAAGTTACGTTGGTTTCCATGTGGTTTTTCTTAAGTAAGGGGCCCAGAATAGCTGCAGTAGGATTATAACTCTCAGCTGGAAAGAGAAACAGTGTCAGCTCTGCTGCTACACAGGCGGGAACCGTTTTGGCTCTATTTTAAGAAATTAAACATGAGCTCCTGCTGGAAGGGCTCTCCCCGCACCGAGACGGGCCCCGGCCTGGGAGGGACGGCTCTGCCAGCCGCACTGTTCAGAGCTCTGTTTCCAGCTGGACTATGGTAGTTCTTGTGTACCTTTTATGTTTCCCTTGAAGCCGCCTCCAGCTCTGCTGAGCTGCCTGTCTGGGCTGTCCAAGTTCTCTCTCAAGGTACCAATTTTTGTTTTTGTTAGTGCTCTGGATATGAAGCTGCATGGGTTTTAAGTTTTCTGCCCCAACCCCTTTTATCCTGTTAAGTGCTGTTAATTTTAATTTGCGGTTGTTCAAAATGGGAGGTTTTCAGGAGTGTATATATTGTATTATAGCAGGAACCCTTATACCTGGTTCCAGAAGCATTTAGGAAAAGCATCACTTGAAAATGCAGAGGTGACAGGCGCATTTTTCCCAGAGTGGTGGGAGCAGTAACTCTGTCCTGGATTCAGACGCCCACGGAAGAACGGCACAGTCATGAAGGCACAGTGCTTGATGAAAGTGCTCTGTTGCTTCATGAACTCTGTTTTTTGGGGCTGTTTCCTCTTTGAAATTCAACTACGTATCAGTAAAAATGAGGGGTTTTGACTGGATCTGTACCATTCTTTCTAGCTCTCATTTACTGTGACTTTTCAGTGCAGAACTGAAATAAGAAATAAGGGGAAACAGTTATTGTATCTAAGATACTTTGATGCTGGGGGTTTCCTTGATATCCCAGAATGTTAGCAGAAGACTTTCATGGGATTAGATCACACACGTTGATTGTAAGACACATCCTGATTGCAGAGATGTTAAAATGTGTAAAATTGTATGTCTTGGAATTGGTGAACTGCGTAATTGAAATCCACATATTTATTTATAAAAAGTTATACCTAAATTTATCCACTTTATTTTAACTCCATTCTTGCAGTCAAGTCCACAGACTAAAGTCTTTTCATGGTAGAGAAGTGTGCTCTGGGCAGATATGTACTTAAGAAACATGATTTAATTCCTATAACCTAAAGCATCTTGTTCACCAGTGCTTTAAACATCGTTTTATTATACCTTTACCTCCATATTAAAATTTTTAGTTTGAATTGATAGAAAGCATCAACTTATTTGGATTTTCCTCCTTTTTCTTTGGTGCAGCCAGTGTGGAATAACCAATCAGAGAGGAAGCTGAAAGGTAGAGATAGTCAGAAAAAGGAACATAAGAGGCAGGGCAAGGAGACGTCGGCCAGCTGGGTCTGCTGGTCTGCGGCTGCTCCGTCCCTGCTTGTGGCCTGCCTCCGCGTCCTCTTCCTTGCTGAGCCTGGCCCAGGCCTCCTTTTAACATGGTGCTTCACGTCCAATCATGATAGCTGATTGGAGCTGGAACTGAGAGGAAATGTGTTTGTCATCTCTGTTCCTGAGGCCGGAAACTTAAAAAAAATCAACTTATTCTAGTTATACTTTATGGGAGCTGCACAAATAAAATAATTTTAAATGCCATTAAATTACAATTTAGTAAGCAGAGTAGGAAATTAACACATTTCAGGAAAAAAAATTCCATTTTGTTAATAATGGGAGAATTTGAAAATGTACAATTTCTATCAGTAAAACAGAGAAAGGTGAGAAGAAATAAACTTGATGACAGGGCAGGTTCACTGCAGGGCGTGGGCTCATCCGTGGCAGGTGGCACTGGCTGTGACTGCGACCTTTGGATGTGTGGAGCAGAAGTGACACGCACACTCACACGCTAGGTCATCCTGTCTGAGCCCAGAACTTAGGAAGCAGTTAATGAGTTGTGTTGTTTTAACTCTGGTGCTGTTTACAATATTCTTTTGCTTTGAAAATAAGCCTTCGTCATGAAATTGTGTTAAGCATTATGTTTTAATTTTTAACTACAGCTGTTCTAGGTAGAATGTGATCTGTTGGGAGATTGAAATGAGGAAGTAGCTGAAATGGCGTCTGTGAGAGAGTTATTTATTAAATGCCCAGAAGAGAGACTCTGGTTGGTTTCAGAATGTAAAGGGGAACCCTAACCATATTAAAAACACTTAGAATTGCTTTCAATTTGGGAGCTGTGAGGTTAGGGATTTTTTGTTCTTGTTTTCTTTAACCTCTGAGAGCTAGCTAATTAAATTCTTGGCTTATATTATAGGTCGTTAAGAACTGAAAATCTTTCAAAGTAAAATTAGTGAGTCGCAGAATGGAATTTCTCCTGAAACTCTTTTCAGCATAATTAACCGTTTAGAATGATGAGTGATATTCTTGGTTGTATTTGAATTAATTTACTTACAGACTTATTTGTGGATGGAGGAAACTGAGGCTGAGATTGATATTAACAGTCAAACTGTCCTGATATTTTAGTATGCCTAGATCGTGAATTGTAGCAGGTATAATATTTCTGACTTATCTTACTTAGGAAAGGGAATTCTTGAAGAATTACGTTCAGCGAATAGTCGATGTTCGACCCACGTTGGTTCTGGTTGAGAAAACAGTGTCTCGGATTGCCCAGGACATGTTACTGGAGCATGGCATCACTTTGGTCATTAATGTCAAATCAGTGAGTGTTCTTATTTTTCTATTCTATATCATTTTTAAAAATTCATAGCTTTTAAATGTATATGCATGTGTGGTAGATATGCAGGGGTCTTTGATTATTTATCTGTTTCTGTGCTGCGCCATATATATTGGAATAGGATAGGAGGCACGGCAGCTATTTCATTATTCAGGCTGGCAGAAAGTGTGGTTAATTATGTAGCACTCACCCTAGGTGTTTACGAGACAAAGGTGTGATAGACATTAGGTAATAAGTAGTATTTGTTGAGCCTTCCTTTGGTTTGGGGAATTGCACAAGCAGCAAGTGTTCTCTGCCTTGAAAAGTTACCCTCTTCAGTAGAGCAGCCAGTTCTAGGAAGTTGTCTTCCGCCCCCATCCCTGCCTCCCAGCGGTGTCTTGTGCCAGTGCCTGATGCTTACATTCTTGTTGATAATGTTGTTAAGATGAGTATGGTTTATTTCAGGGGGCACATTGATTACTAAGTAACTATGTGTAGACTAATCTAGAATCTAGAAAATCTAGGAAAAAAGCTAGAAATCTAGAAAAAAAAGTCAATTATTAAAATTAAGGAAATTCATTGTGAGGGTTATTTTTAAATTTTCCCATTACTTTTTCAGATTAAATTTACTGAGAATTTTATTCTTTTCTGTCTAATTTTGAAATATACTGCTTTTCTGTGTTTTTCTAGCAAGTTTTAGAACGAATCGGTCGGATGACCCAAGGTGATTTAGTGATGTCGATGGACCAGTTGCTTACAAAGCCCCACCTGGGCACCTGTCACAAATTTTATATGCAGATGTTTCAGCTGCCTAATGGTGAGTGATCTGGCTCGGATTCTCCTAAGCCGGGCGCCTACAGGAAGGAGGCAGCTCTTTGGCGCTGCGCTGTTTGCTCCATGGGAGTGTCTGTTAGAAATGGTGAGATGAGAACAGCAACTGTGGTCTTCCTCACTTCAGGGTTTCCTCTTGTAGGTGTTGACAGTGAATTGATTCTGTCTAGACTTCTGGATCGCCACCTAAGTCTTCTTAATTTTCTGTTTATTTGTAGAACAAACCAAGACACTCATGTTTTTTGAAGGCTGTCCACAGCACCTGGGCTGTACAATCAAGCTTAGAGGAGGCTCTGATTATGAGCTGGCTCGAGTTAAGGAGATCCTCGTATTTATGATCTGTGTAGCTTATCATTCTCAACTAGAAATCTCCTTCCTCATGGATGAATTTGCTATGCCTCCTACGTTAACACAAAACCGTTCCTTCCATTCTCTGATTGAGGGACAGGAGGATGAAGGGGCTGCACAAGAGCAGCTCAGTGGAAGTCCCCTCTCCTGGGAGCCTGACGTCCCTCCGGAGCATCTGCCCTCTGGTGAGAGCAGTTTGCTGGAATCAAGGACTGTGTTTGAGAAGGGTGACCAGGAACTTAAAGGTGTTTCCCAGGACGTCACCTCGGTGAAGCATCAGGAGTATGCTGCAGCAGCCTGCCCGGCAGGCGTCCCCTGTGCTCTCTTTCCGTCGGTCCCAGAATCATTGTTGCCACTGCATGTGGACGACCAACAGGATGCCATAGGCAGTGAGCAGCCAGAGACTGTGCAGCAGACGGATGAGCTGCAGGATCCCAAAAGCCAGATGAGAGCCTTTAGAGACCCTCTGCAGGACGACACTGGATTGTATGTTACTGAGGAAGTTACCTCTTCTGAGGATAAACGGAAGACTTACTCCTTGGCCTTTAAACAGGAATTAAAAGATGTAATCCTCTGTATCTCTCCAGTCATCACATTTCGGGAGCCCTTCCTTTTAACTGAAAAGGGGATGAGATGCTCTCCCCGAGATTATTTCGCAGAGCAGGTTTACTGGTCTCCTCTGCTCAATAAAGACTTCAAGGAAATGGAGAGCAGGCGGAAGAAGCAGCTGCTGAGAGACCTCTCCGGCCTCCAGGGCCTGAACGGAAGTGTTCAGGCCAAGTCCATTCAAGTGCTGCCCTCGCACGAGCTGGTGAGCACTAGGATTGCCGAGCATCTGGGTGACAGCCAGAGCTTGGGCAGAATGCTGGCCGATTATCGGGCCAGAGGAGGGAGAATTCAGCACAACGGTTCAGACCCTTTTGCTCATTCAAGGGATGTGTCAGGTTCTTCAAGTGGCAAATCAGGAAGCAGAACTGAGGACGACGAAGAGAAAGGGCTGATGCCAAGTGATGCGGTGTGGTCGACAAAGGTGAGCGAGGCCCAGGGTGCTTGTGTCATTGGGAAGGTGTTGAAAAGCTCTGCGGTGGCAGGGGAAGAAGTCAGTGTGACAAATCGGTGCAGACTTATTAACTGTCCTATGCTCTTTTTATTTTAGGTCTGTCAGCTTATATGTTGCTTTAAATGCATGAAGTAGGAGTATAATGTAATGCAGCTGAGTTTGAGGGTTTCGAGCTGAGCTCACAGTAACCTAGGAAGAGCTCTGAGGTAGAGGACGTGGAGCTGCTTAAATTTCTGGCAGGAAGACTTGGATGTGGTGTGTCCTTGATCCTTTTAATGGTAGTGAAGGGGAGAGTGAGAGATGGAAGCTTATTGTAGGACATGGATGTGCTTTTACAAAGTGTTAGATTCATTCATTTATTTATTTATTTTGTGTGTGTGTGGGGGGCGGGTGGAGATTAGCCCTGAGCTAACATCCATGCCAATCCTCCTCTTTTTAGCTGGGGATGATTGGCCCTGGGCTAACATCTGTGCCTATCTTCCTCTACTTTATATGGGACGCTGCCACAGCATGGCTTGATGAGTGGTGCATAGGTCCACCTCTGGGATCCTAACCTGCGAACCCCGGGCCACCGAGATGAAGCACACAAACTTAATGGCTGTGCCACCGGGCCTGCCCGTATTTATTTTTTAACATGAAACACTTCACATATTATTTAACTATAACAGTGCCCTTTTTCTTTACTTTTTAAACAGAAGTTGAGGGCAAATTAAGGAAGATCTATTCATGGAGGCATTATTGATAATGGTGGTAATAAAACTAATGAACAAATCCATTTCTAGGTGAGGAAATGCAGTTGTTGAATAAAAAGATGTTCGGTTTCCCTGTTAGGGAAGGCTAAATAATAACGGTCCACCATTTTTTACCTGTGAGATTGGCAAAAAGGAAAGTGATAAGAGCCATGGTTAATGAGCTGTGGAAAAATGCCTATAGTAAATTTTATGTAAATTTATGTTTACATACATTTATGTGAATTTAGAAAAAGTGTTGGGGAGGTCTCTTTAATTTACATGAGCATGTATATATACCTTTGATTCAGGATTCCTATTTTATAACCGTTCCTGCAGAGGTAAGCAAGCATTTTATATAAGGATGCTTACATCTTGTAAGAGTGTATATAAAGGGTGTTTACTGAAACGTTGTTTCTAATGGTTTGCTGTAAAAAAGGGTGAGTGGGATCTCATTTAATGACCCAGATGGAGCCCATGATGTATTTTCAAGAGTTAAAAAGCAAGTTGTGTTTTAATATATGTAGCACCATCCCATTTTTATAAAAACATCACCTCTGTCTCCCTGTGTGGGTGGTGGTGTGTGTGTGTGTATAAGCTAGCAAAAAGAGACCCTGGTTTTTAACCATACAGTCAGATTTGTCAATCTGGGAGGCAAGGCGGCCTCAGAGGAGGACAGGCTTCGTGAACTTCTTCATATACCTCTGCACTATTTGAATTTCTGCAGAGGGCTGGTGTTACCTTGGTAATGATCAAAAACAGGTATAAAGTACAAGCAAATAAATACCTTAGAATTTAGATTTCTGGATGTCTCAGACTGATGTTATATCCAGCCATCAGTTCAGACTTTCATATTTAATTAACTATTTACTTTCAAAATAATTTAATGCAGTTTTATAAAAATAAAGAGTATTTAGAAAACAAACTATTTAAAAATCTGTTTGTATTTTTAAGTTTAACTTAAACTTTTTGGATTGTTTTACTTCAAAAACTAACTGCTCTTCTTCCTTATATGTAGTTTCTTATAGTTTTAAATCTTCCCCAGAACCCCTGCAGTGGTGGTGGGAGGCTGTGAAGGTCGAGTGGGGTGTGTTGGATTTGAGCAGCGAGCGTGTGCCGACTGCGGGAGCTCACCCGACCCTTCTCTCCCAGGTGGACTGTCTGAACCCTGTGAACCACCAGCGGCTGTGTGTGCTCTTCAGCAGCTCTTCTGCCCAGTCCAGCAATGCTCCCAGTGCCTGTGTCAGTCCTTGGTAGGGTTCTTTTCCCCCTGCACTGTTGCATTTAAGAGCAGAATTCCAGCTTTTAAAAAAAAATGCAAGTATTAGGATCTGTTTTTAGGTACATGGCATGCTGCTGTCATATATGAATTGATAGTAAATGTGTGGATTAAATATGAAATTTATGTTTGTTCATGGGTAGAAGTAAATGAGAGTACCTTAAATAAGAATGAAAAGGATGTGAGGGATGAAAGGAAATTTGTAATTATAAAAGCAAGAAAGTTGATACATAAAAGCTAGTTTTAAGCATTTTGATGGTAACGTACAATTTAGGCAAGTTTTTCTTTAGGCACCATTTTCATAAAAGCAGTCGGTCTTTTCCCTTAAGTTTTTTCTAAAACTTCTAAGTGGATTGATAGAAACAATTTATAATGTTATAAATTATTTGTTTCAAATGATAGTCACAAAAGCCTAGTTATTACATAATTTGATTTACCTTTAGTTTGAAAAGTACTATGGAACATAACTGCTGGTTTTTGGAACACTGTTTCCATGACAAAATGTGCCCGTCTTTTAGTTTTGAACCCTGGAAACACTTACTCCTCCCAGCGAGATCAGGAGTTTGTCTAGAGTCGGCATAGCTCTCAAGGCTGACTTGGGGCAGGGGGCCATAGGAATTTTCTCTGGGAGTTGATGGACTCCTGAGGTCAAGGCTTGAGTACAAGGTGGGTTTCAAGAGGGATATAGCCAAACTCTCCTATTTGTGGGCATTTGTAAGTTAGAGAATTGGCTCTTGTGGAAGAAGATGAGCTGCTGTTCTCCATGCTCAGTAGTGGGTGGACTGGAGAGCAGGAGACCGAGTCCCATTGTATGTTGACAGGGCTGAAGGCTTTGTGAAGGAAACGTTTACTTCTTTCTAACTCAGATCAGGTTTGCTCATTTAATGTTATAGTTTATGCATCCTGATTAAACAGTTTCGTAAGACACTGATGGACTGGGAGTGGATAAGATGCTGTAGTGTGGCTAGTCCAAACCCATTTTATCAGATGGGGTAAGACCTGTTCTAGAACAAGAATATTACCCACTTCAGTACTGTCTTATACGCACATCTGACAGGTAATCAGTTTGTAGTCTCATGAAATGTCTTTACTGTGTGGTAATTCTTACGATAGGTTACTGAGAAATGTTTTCTTCTTTTAGGATTGTAACAATGGAATTTTATGGAAAGAATGATCTTACATTAGGAATATTTTTGGAGAGATACTGTTTCAGGTAAGATCAGATTTTCTCCTTATGTTCCATTTATGCTTTTTTGATGTCCAGAATTTCACCCTAAAACATCAGCGTGAGTTGGAGTATTGTTATGTGGCCTTCATGTTCACACCACATGTCAGAGTGGACCATACCAAGAAGTAATCTGTTTCATATCCAACCTGAGGTGCCTTATCCAGCTCACTCCTCAGATCTTTGCCCGTCTAATTACTCTGCCATCCCTAAGACTTTCTTTTAGGATGTCTGTTTTTACAGTGATTCAGATGAGAGGCAAGAGAAGCATAGGACCTCGGTTTAAGTCTTAGTGCTGTCACCTGCCGCTTATACAACAAAGAGTAATAATTTAATCTTTACCACCCCTTGATAGGGAATAACAAGCTCCAGAAATGTCAGAGTTTAAATAGGTAAAACGAGATGGTGTTTAAAAATCCCCGGCAGATAGAAGGTGCTTAACAAGTGGAAACTGTCCCTATGCTGTAGTTGAAGACAGGGTGTTCAGCTGCATGCTCCGAGCGGTACCAGTGGTACCCTCACAGATGGTCCATTGTCGTTCTTACTCCAGAGAGGGTGCTGCGCTCTCGGCAGTGGTTCTGATCAGCCAGTGTTCATTACACGTGGCTCCTTGTTTCCATGGCTAACATGAGGACTTTCGTTTTGTCGAAGGCCTTCTTACCAGTGTCCTAGCATGTTCTGTGATACCCCCATGGTGCATCACATTCGGCGCTTTGTCCACGGCCAAGGCTGTGTGCAGATAATCCTGAAGGAGCTGGATTCTCCAGTACCTGGATATCAACATACAATTCTCACCTATTCCTGGTGCAGAGTCTGCAAACAGGTAAATGTACTCTGTTGCTATAGTATTTCATATAATATCATTTATTTCTTTATTTGTCTAGTTCTTTTTGCTGGGAGAGGGTAGTCTGTATTATTTTGGATTTTGTTATTTGTCATTGGGCTCGTATTTATTTTACCTTCCAATGCTGTATGTTCTGTTTAATGTTTGTTTCTTGATTCCATTTTAGGATTTATCAGTCATTATATAAAATTAGGTACCTTGTCTAGTAAAACATATGGAGATTGTCTTGAGAGTTCTCAGTTATGTTTATTTATTCATTCAACAAACACTTATTTAGTGCCATCTATGTGCATGGTACTGTGCTAGGCCCTAGGAATGAAAAAAGTCAAGGTATGTCTCCTGTTCTCCAGGAGAGGAGACAGACTTGTGGCACAGTTCATGTGCCAGGATGTTTGTGTGGGTCTGAGCCTATGTCAACGTTTCTGTCTTAAGAGATACAGGTGAGGCCATGTTTAAGTTGGTCTTTGTTGGTTTTCATGTACATTCTTGACAAAAGGACCATGTGTTTTATTTCTTCTGTTTTTTCTTTTCTAACTCTGGAGGAAATATTTGGTACCAACATTATGTTTATAATGTATACTTTTTATTCAAATTGTTTGCAGTGCGTATGTGTGAAATTTAACTTCATTGTTATCTTAATTGGCTTATTTTGAAGTGTACTTTTGGAAGGCACATATGGGAATTACAGATAAAATAATAGTGTGACCTACATCAATATCAGTGGTTGAGGAGGGCAAAATCAAAGTTAGGTCCTTCTGCGGTAGAAACATACAGCCAGGAAATCATTTCTTAAAATTATCAGTCTTAACTTTTTTTTTTTTTTTGTGAGGAAGATCAGCCCTGAGCTAACATCCATGCCAATCCTCCTCTTTTTGCTGAGAAAGACTGGCCCTGGGCTAACATCTATTGCCAGTCCTCCTCCTCCTTTTCCCCAAAGCCCCAGTAGGTAGTTGTATGTCATAGTTGCACATCCTTCTAGTTGCTGTATGTGGGATGCGGCCTCAGCATGGCTGGAGAAGCGGTGTGTTGGTGCGCGCCCAGGATCTGAACCCAGGCTGCCAGTAGCGGAGCGTGCACACTCAACTGCTAAGCCACGGGCTGGCCCCAAGTCTTAACTTCTTATAATTGTTCTTATAGGACTTTAGTTCCTGTTAGCCAGCTGGTAATGTTTCGTTTTGTGGAATTTGTGAACTTCTGTAGATTGCCCAGTGAACTAAATGCATAACTTGTTTGATCTTTATATCTTACATACTTTGGTGTACGCACTTTATTTTAAAACAAAAACTTCCGCTTTTGAGGTTGTGTTAGAAAGGAAAAGGTAAACAGTTTTTGTTACACAAAAATGAAAAACTTCTCTGTGTGTCAAAAAAATTTATAACAAATATGCCCAGACATTAGTGTACTTAATATTAAATTTATATAAGCCGCGATAATAGAAAAATGGGCAAAAGGCATGACAAAGCAATTTAACACAAGTGGCCAGTAGACGTGCAAATAAATTTTACTTGCTAGTAGTCAAAGAAGTGTAAATAAAACCAGTGAAGTACATTGTTTGTTTGTTTTTTAAGAAATCACATTTCAAAGTTTTATAATTCTGAGATTGGTAAGAAAGTGGGGAAATTGGTATTTGCAGATACTGTTGGAGGTTGTATAAACCAGTGCACCTGTTTTGGAAGACAGTGTGGCAAAAAGTATCAAAGACCATATAAATGTTCGTGCCCTTTTTATTAACTTATTCCAAGGAAATAATTATGGATATCTGTAGGTATATATATATATATAAAATACACACACAAGGAAGTTCATCAGATTATCATCAAAATGAAGAAAAACATGTAATGTCTTAAATGCACGTCGGTAGGGATTGGTTAAATATGTCTCTTTAATGGGATGCTCTGTGGCCATTAAAAATCAGGTTGTACGAGAAGATTTTATGTGGGAAAATATTTGTGATCTATTTCTAAGTAAAAACAAAAAGTTATGAAACTAATTACAGGAAAGCATTTTTATTTACAGATGCACTGGCTGTGCTGTACGTGTTTGTGTGTAGAGGGAAAGTACCAGCATGTTAACGATGGCGGTGGGGTTTCTTGTGACACTGCTCTCCCCAGCCATCTCTAACTCCACCGCCTTCAAACCTGTCTTTGTTTTTCCAGTTTTCTGCAGTCAGAATATATTAGATTTATACTAGAAAAGAAAATACATTGTTTTTTAAAAGTTCTCAAAAAAACGTGATTAGGTAACAAAGGATTTATGCTGAATTTCAGGTAACGCCAGTGGTTGCTCTTTCCAGTGAGTCCTGGTCCATGTCATTTGCCAAATACCTTGAACTGAGGTTTTATGGGTACCAGTACACGCGTAGAGCCAATGCTGAGCCGTGTGGTCACTCCATCCACCATGATTATCACCAGTATTTCTCCTATAACCAGATGGTGGCGTCTTTCAGGTGAGAAGTCAGAGCGACCTTGAACACAATCACAGACTCCCTGGAAGGCTTTGTACTAGATGAATTAATTTGTGGTGTGTGTTGTTCCCTACCCTCATCCTTGCAAATTCAGAGGGCCATATTTTGCTAAGAGCTTTCAGGGTTACTGTTTTATCTAATCCTTACCCTAAGAAATAGGTGTTATTATTACCCTCACGTGGAGACCTTATAGCTCGCTTACAGAGCTAGTGAGTGATGGGGTCATGCGATGAACTAGGAGATCTGCTACTGCAGATGTTACTCTTAACCACTGCTTTTGCATCTGAGAGTTTGTCAGAAGTTTTGCTGACATTAAGTAGCATAAGGATAATCAGATATTCCGGATAGAGCTAAAGTCACTACTTCAAAGAATGGGTAGTTAGACTGTGGTGTTAAATGACTTGAGAAAGCCTTCAGGGTCTGCCCTCAGAATGCATCCAGGGTCTGCACGGTTCTCACCAGCCCCACTGCTCCTCTGGACTGAGCCTCTTACGCTCACTGGGTCATCGCAGGAGCCTCACCAGTCTCCCCTGCAGCCTCTTCTCAACACAGCAGTCACAGTGATCCTGTTCACTGGAAATCAGCTCGGCCTCTCCTGATAAGCTAGACTTTCCAGGGGTGTCTTTCTCGCCCTGCGTGAAAGCCAGCGTGTTTATGGGTCTGTGAGCGCCTACGTGCTGTGGCCGCTCAGACCCCTCTGTGCTCCCCTCGCTTGCCTGCTGCAGCCTTGCTGGCCTCCTGGCTGGGCCTCAGTTATGGCAGGAGGCTCTTCTTCTCTGAAGTGCTGCTCCCCAGATACTGGCCTGCTGTTCCTTACTTCCTGCAGGTCTTTGTTGAGATGTCACCTGCCCTGACTCCTCTCACCCCTGGCACTCTCTGCTTCCCTTTCCTGCTTTATTTTTCTCCTTAGCACTTCCCATCTGATATGATATATATTTTAGGTATTTATTTATTTTGTTTATTGCCCAAATCTTGTATTCCTGACTCATAGGTCAGGAATTTTGGCTCTTGTTTGGTGCTGTATCCTCAGCACCTAAAACAGCATCTGACACATAATAGGCCCTCAGGAAATATTTGTAATTGGACCCTATTTCCTTCTTTAAGCAAGAGCTTTTAAAACCATGAACGTAGGGCCTAGGAGGGTTATAGCTGTATACTAGACAGCATGAACCCTCAGGAGGAGAGGAAAGAAGGACTGGGAGAGTCTCAGGAGCTGGGAAGGTGTGAATACCTGTGTCTAGGCTCCTTGTAAGGAAGGAGTTC
Source organism: Ceratotherium simum simum (assembly GCF_057802395.1). Lineage (NCBI taxonomy): Eukaryota > Metazoa > Chordata > Mammalia > Perissodactyla > Rhinocerotidae > Ceratotherium > Ceratotherium simum. Next base: position 83,373,531 of record NC_141908.1, read on the forward strand.
CTCTCCTCATTCATAGAGGTTTATTTCCCAGTCTTGTGTTTCTAAAGCACATGAGGACAGCCTTGGGGGGTAAATGATGACATCACAGTGCAGTGAAAAAACAAACAAAACAAAATTCTTCCAAAATTGGGGAGGATATTTATAATGGTTGAAAATTGTCTTCAGAATTTTTATGATTGTTTTTAAAATGCAATTTTATAGAAACTTTATTCTCTCTTGTGGCTCATAGGAATTAGTTGATGATCACGATATACCTCTATTCAAAATATTAAAATATTTTTCACTTTTCTACTGTTACTTGTATTTTCTTCTCTCAGTTATTCTCCCATTCGGCTTCTTGAAGTATGTGTTCCACTCCCCAAAATATTCATTAAACGTCAGGCCCCATTAAAAGTGTCCCTTCTCCAGGATCTGAAGGACTTCTTTCAAAAGTAAGTTTTAGTTTCTTTGATCATCTTTTTTTTTTTTGGTACTCTCCATAATCTACAGCTATTTTGTATATCAAGTTTGTTCATTTAGCTTTCTTTGAAAACATAAATAACTGTATTTTTATAATTGTATGTTATATATGCCTGATGTAAAAAAAGAAAAATGTAGTCAATACATAAAAGTATTAGAAAAGAACTTAAACCCTCTCAGGCGTAACAACTGTTAACATTTTGATTTATATCCTTTCAGGTCTTTTTTGTTCTACAAAACTGTAGATGATGATTTTTTTTTTTTTTTTGTGAGGAAGATCAGCCCTGAGCTAACATCTGATGCCAGTCCTCCTCTTTTTTTCTGAGGAAGACTGGCCCTGAGCTAACATCCATGACCATCTTCCTCTACTTTATATGAGACTCTGCCACAGCATGGCTTGCCAAGCGGTGCGTCGGTGCGCGCCTGGGATCCGAACCAGCGAATCCTGGGCCGCTACCACGGAGCGCGTGCACTCAACCGCTTGCGCCACTGGGCCGGCCCCAAGTAGATGATTCTTACTTAGATAAAACATGTTATAGTTAAAGTTTTGTGTGCGACATCTATTTTTCTATTTATGTGAGATTAGGCAATTTGATTTCAGCTTTTCTAAAGTGTTTAATATTCTTTATGTTTATGTTATTAGAGTTTCACAAGTATATCTTGCTGTTGATGAAAGACTTGCATCTTTGAAAACTGATACGTTTAGCAAAACAAGAGAGGAAAAAATGGAAGATATCTTTGCACAAAAAGAGGTAATTCATTTCTTTGACAGAAACCCAAAAGTTAGCTATTAACTCACTAGAAGTTCCTTTTAGGGTGTGTCTCAGATTACCAAAATTGTTTGTGTTCCTTTTAGATGGAAGAAGGCGAGTTCAAGAACTGGATTGAGAAAATGCAGGCAAGGCTCCTGTCTTCCTCTCTAGACACCCCTCAGCAGCTGCAGTCGGTCCTGGAGTCCCTCATTGCCAAGAAGCAAAGCCTCTGTGAGGTGCTGCAGGCCTGGAATAACAGGTGTGACTCTGCAGCCCAGTGTTTGTTTAGTATTATTGCAGAATTTGCTCTGCCACAATGTTGTTAATTTAAATGTCTTTATTAATTATGGATGTTTCATTTTACCCTCAAGTTGTAGAAGCTTTTATTTTCTGTCACCACTACACCCCCCACCTCTTTTCATCCTTTAAAATATATATACTAATCTTTAGGTAGTTTGTGAGCATAAAACAAAGATGAGAACAGCCTTCAGTGCTGTTTCAAATACTTACAGTATGTGTGTTCATTGAATCTAAGATCTCTGAATTAGTATACCACCAAGTGATTCTTGGTTTTTAGGCCAGAACTTTCAAATCCATTACTATGTGTATCTTATACCTTTATTTAAATATTTATTTTGAGGACTGTTTCCCTTTAATGCTTGTTTAGAAGTTCAGTTAGATTATTATATTGTTTATGTTTTGAACACTGTGCTGGGCACTAAGGAAGCACTAGATGGAGTTCGCTTTTATTTGGTCTTCTGAGTCCTGCACTGTGAATGCCATCTTCATTGTACAGAAGAGGAAACTGTAGTTTTAAGAAACTAAGGGATTTGCCCGAGTGATGTATCTGTTAACTCTCAGAGCGGGGCTGTGTGCCCAGGTCTGTTGTCTCTAAAGCCACGTTTTTCGCATTATGTTATGCTGTCTCTTTTGATAACTTGCTATTCTTTTATAACTGTAGTCATAACAGTAATAGTTCTTGATTGGTTGATTAGAAATAAGACAAAAAACTTAGTCTTAATTATTTACAACTTTAAAATCTATTGCAATTGAAATAGGAAAATCTAATTATTGTGGTTTCAAAGCTGTAAGCAGAAAAGTTGTAAATGCTATTCAGGATATTAGAAACAAACCGTATATATTTTTTCTTTTTTTTACTTTAACTGTAGGTTGCAGGACCTTTTCCAGCAGGAAAAGGGTAGAAAGCGGCCTTCAGTTCCTCCAAGTCCTGGGAGACTGAGGCAAGGGGAAGAAAGCAAGGTAATAAAATGTAGTTTTGTCTTTGGGATTTCTTTGATATAAGTATTGTAATTAATTTCATTTATGACATCAGAAGTGGTAGTTTAATTCATAGTTTATTAATAATCTTAAACAGGGTTTTTCACTTTGAAGTTGTGAAGTTTCAAGGAGACATAACCTGGATTAATTTTTTATCTTAGCCGGAAGTAAAATGTTATAAGTCATTTATTTGAAACATTTATCAGAAGCTCCTGTGCACTAGTGTCAGTGAGGGTTGCGTCATGGTGGCAATAGGTGCTGTAGAGAAGAAGTTGTGGACACTTCGAGTGTAGAATAGAGTCCTAGTTTATTTTACTATGCGGTTTTGGGTGTTCTTTATCTCTATGCTTAAGTGAGAAGCTTTTCTTGGAGTCAGACGTGCTACCATTGTGCCACAAGGTCCTGAGAAGCTTTCGTTAAGGGGTCTGCACTGGGTTATTTCTACACATTGATTTAATTAGTCTTTCCTAACTGTGTTAGTTTTCTCTTTTTGTGTAACAAATTACCACAAACTTAGTGGCCTAAAACACAAATTTATTATCTCACGGTGGGTCGGGGGTCTGGCGTGGGGTAACTGGGTTCTCTGTGCAGTCTCACAGCTGAAATGTGGTCAGGGCTGTTATCTGAGGCTCAGGGTGCCTTCCAGGCTCGTCTGGGTTGTTGGCAGAATTTGGTTCCTAGTGGTTGTAGGACCGAGGTCCCCCGTTTGTTGCTGGCAGTTGACTAGAGGCGATTCTCAACTCGTGGAGGCTGCCTGCATTCCTTGTCATGTGGCCCCTTCCATCTTCAAAGCCGAAAACAGTGTGTCGAATCCTTCTCCTGCTTCCCATTTCTGAATTCTCTCTGACCTCTAGACACAGGTTTGAAGGTCTGGTGTGATTAGGTCAGGCCTACCTGGATAATCTCCTTGTTTAAGGTTAGTGGATTGGGGACCTTAAATACCTCTCAAAATCCCTTCATAGCAGTATCTAGATTAGTGTTTGATTGAATAACTGGGAGGCGTGTGTGTCTACCAGGGGCAGGATTCTTGGGGGCTGTCTTAGAATTCTGCCCACCATGCTAACCATATTTCAGATGAATTGCTGTCAGTATAAGGGCTTAATATTCTGATATCATGAGGGCTTTTGAGAGAATATTTTCTTTTTGTCAAGTGTATAGTGTCATGTAGATGCTATAGAGGTCATTTTCATGGAATGATGGATCCAGGTGCCTTAGATCTTGTGTTATTTTGTAATATGTAAATGAATTCTTCCTCTTTGTCTCATAAACAACTGTGTAGGAATCACTTAAAGTTTAGGTGAGAGTAAGAATACGGACTACTGAGGAGGATTTGTGTGTTAGTGTTTGTCGAGTAGTCTGGGCTGCTCGTGGCTGGCACAGACTGCTAGTGGCCTTTCTAGTTGCCCACTGAAGACACTTCAAGGCTAGTTGGTAAGACCTTTAGTTGTAGTATGTAGGCATAGAACCATTCAACAGATGAGCATCTTCTTGAAAGGTTGAAAGTCGATTTGAAGATCTGTAGCACTACCTTTCTGTTCGTCCATTTGATAACTAGTTCTTGAGTGCTTTGGGGTCTGTTCTGGGTACCAGGTGTCCACGTGTGAACAGAGGCCATAGTCAGCGTCCCCGTGGAACATTTGTCTAATGAGGAGGAGACTGACAATAAATAAGTGGACTACTAAACATTTAAAAAATAAGTGGGGAAAAAGGCTTGAGGAAAAAAATAAGGGCAATGGAGAGTATTGCGAGGGAAGCGGGGTGGTGGGTTCTTTTATCTGGGTGGGCGGGGAGGTCTCTCTGGTATGTGAGCAAATCTGAGAATGTTGTAAGTGGTGATCTGAGAAATGACTTTGTGATCAAGTTGTACACAGGGCTTAGGGTCATTCTAATTGTACCTTATCTGTGGATAATGGGACTTGAGAAGGTCCCATGGATAACAGAAGGTTACCAGACCTAATGGATAATCATATGTGGTTCCTAGATGCTCTAATGCTAAGTCAGCCTACTGTTTAGATCAATATTCTCAGTGTGATTCAGAGACCCTGGGGGTCCAAGACCCTTTCAAGGGTTCTGCAAGTTTCCCTCTCCAACTACATGTCGGTGTGAGGCTAGATTTTCTTCATATAGTTCAATCGTAGTAGTGTAGCTCAGCAGGTTAACTGCAGAAGCGAGAGATGAATCCAGCCATCTTCTATTAAGCTAGACATTAAAGTATTTGTAAAGGTGTAAAACAGTGCCACTCTTAGCAATTTTTTTTGAAAATAGCTGTTTTTTTAATTAAAAAATGTTATGTTCATATGTAATGGGTTTATTGTTATTTTTAAATGAATTAATAAATGCATATTCTAAAACTTTGTCAGTTTTAATTTTTAATAAGGTAAAAATTGAAAGGTAGACCCCACATAAACAAAAGCTGAGTGTTTTAATAATTATTAAGAAGTTGAAGGGGTCCTGAGACCAAAAAGTTTAAGATTCGCTGGGTTAAGAAATTTTTTAAATGTGATTTTAATGTTTCCTTAAGAACAAAGTGTTTAATTCTGTACAGATAAGTGCAATGGATGCATCTCCGCGGAATGTTTCTCCAGGACTTCAAAATGGAGAAAAAGGTTGGTCCTTGAGTCTGGTGATCACTGCCATGGATATAAAGACATTTCTTAGTCTATAAGTTGTTTTTAACTGCTAATTTTGAGAATATTTTTGGGTGCAGTTGTTCATAGACTTTTTTCCCTACCTGTAGAGCATTTGTAGCACTGTCATTTAAGATTATCATAAGGTGTATTGCAGGAAGGTAAGTTAGGATGTAGAAATAGTAAATAGAGAAGGCTGCTGTGAGGGGAAGAACAAAACAGAAAAAGGGAGATGGAATTTCTCTTTTGGTTGTTCCAAAGTCAACTCCCAGTTTTCACTGCAAAAAATCTTACGAAGTTTAATTTAAATTTTTTGTCACTAAAATCTTTTCTAGACTTAAGCTGTCTTCCACAGTATTTCATTGAATAACTTGGTGCCATCCTAGAAATTTGTAGGGAAATTTACTTAGACTATCTTTGTAGAACAAGAGCTCAACCCATAATTCTTGGCATTTTTCTATTATAATTAGGTAAATTTTCCCCTGAGAAGAAGCATGTGATTTTTTTCCAATAGTGTCATAATTTCATTCCCTGTTAAAGTTGAATGGGCTAATATCAGGTAGGCATTATGGTCTCGTGCACAGAATATTGGAAGAAGTCAGACTGGGCTGCAGTCTCTGAGCTGTCTCTGACCTGGTTGTGATCCAGTCATCTAACCTGTCTGAATTTCTGTATCCATTCTAAAATAAGTGCTAAAATGGCCTCAGTAATTTTGGAGAAGCTGAAATTCTTTGCTTTGTGAAGTAGAAATATGAGTTGGCATTTTAAAAACATTCCTTGCTCGGTAGAAATGGACTTAATGGTTTTAAATGACTCACTGAAGTTTGTTTTTCTCTAGAGGACCGCTTCTTAACGGCCGTCTCCAGCCAGGGCTCCACCTCTTCCGCCCATCTCCAGTTGCCCAGTCCCCCTGAAGTCCTGCCGGAGCCGGCAGGGGGAGGGCCCCCCGAGCCAGATGCAGCCAGCAGTTCCGAAGGTGCGGTTCCTGTCGCTATCGCTGCTGTTCCTCCAGGAGAGAGGGGCCTGTGCGCACTCTCACACCTTGGGGTTCTAAGTGTGATATACTTGCGGCAAGTGCGCTTTCAGATACAGCTGTTTACATGTCGCTTCTTGGGTTGCACTAGTTGACGTGTAAATATCTGAGTAACAGAATGCTATTCAGCTTCATCTACTTTCTGGGGATATTACTTTCTTAAGCCCCGTAAAGCACATGATCATTGCCTTGTAAAAAGATAAGGGAAATTGCGACCATTTCTCCAATAACAAATATTTGTTCACTAATAGCAAATTTATGCCTTGCTTCTCTCTTTCCTTGCTTTCTGTTTAAGCAGTAACCACTTAACAGTAGTGTAAACTTTAAAAATAACTTTTAAATTGCAGTTAAACTCAAATGTAATACCACAGTGCACGTAATTGGGTTGAACTGGCAACATGCTGTTCGTGCGTGCCTAGGCAGCGATTATGTCATGCTGCCGCAGGCCCCTGCGATGGTAAGAAACTGTGGATTCTAAGGTGGTCTCAATTCCAGGATGTTTGTGTGAGAACATGAGCCCTTGGAGTCAGTGCTGTGTACGCTTCACTGTTGCTTCCTGTTTCAGCCTGTAATAGTCATTATACCTGGATCAGAGCCGCAATTGGTAATTGTGGAGTGCATGTTTCCGTGTTCCAAAAAGGAAAAGAAAGAAAGCTGACTCTTTAGACTTTTTTTACTCCTTCTGAATATTAACGTATAAGTAGAATATTTTTCATCCTAGATGTGTTTGATGGACATTTGCTGGGATCCACAGACAGCCAGGTGAAGGAAAAATCAACCATGAAGGCTATCTTTGCAAATCTGCTTCCAGGAAATAGCTATAACCCTATTCCATTTCCTTTGTAAGTATTATAAAAGACAGTGGCTGTTGGGTGGTTTTTTTCCACTTAATTTTAAAATCTCTCTTAGTAGATTTACTCTCTACATATTTAAATATGTTTATTTAACTGTATATATGTATTTTTCAATCCTAAATTACACTTCATTATAGTAAAAGAAATGTCTTTTGGTATAATGTAGTTTGTAGAACATGTAAACATTATTATATGGTAGATGAGTGGATGAAAAAAGCAGTAACTAATGTTGCTTAATGCTTAAGATGACTGTTTCTGAAATAATTGTTTATGTGTATATGCTTGAAGACATACTGCTCCATCTCTTGATCTCATAATCCATCGTAAAAACATATTGTGGTCGTATATGAGGATGATGGGACTGTCCCAGTAGCCAACTGGGACATGGTGCTTTTCTAGTAGTGGTGGTGAGTTACAAGTGTTCAAGTAATCCTGTTTGTACTGGGCTCGCTCAGAGTGGGCGGGCGGAGGCTGGCTGGGAGAGTTTGTTTTGCTTCCGCTGGTTGACCTGTTTGCCGTCAGATGCCGCTCTTGTTACAGTGGCACAAGTGTATCCACAGGTGGACCTTTGCTGATAAGGACTTTGTTCTTAACTGACTTATGTGTTATTTATTCAATCAATATTTAAACTTACTGACTGCCAGCTCTGGTGCCCCGGGACGTAAAACAAAGTTAATAAGGAAAGGCACTGCTCTCAGAGCTCACAGCCCTCGCAGTGTAGGAGGAGACGCAAAGACTCCCAGCGCGAGGCTCCAGCCTGCTGTGGAAGCAGTGCGTGCGAGGTCCCTGTTTTCTCTGCCTCAGACTCGAGTATCTTTGTTTTTTGGCGGGGTTATGGTCCCACCTGTTTTAAGGCCTTTGCACTTGCCCTCCCTCTCTTCTTAGTCATCAGCTCCTGTGCATGCTTTCTTGGGAGAACTCGGTTAGCCCCTCCCGAGCGCCCCGCCCCACCCACGTTGGAGCTTTGTGCTCTGTGCTCATGGTCCCCCATGGCACTCGTCACAGAAGGCGAGCGTACTGATTTGTAGAGTGCCCTGTGAGCTCGCCCAGGGGCCTGTTTCCTTGGCTTCGTGTTGACGTCTTGCACCTGTCAGGTGCTTAGTAGTGGTTTTCCTTGTTGTGTCTCTGGCACCTTAGGTGCTCAGTAAATAGCTGTTACCTGAGTGAATGAATGCTTTCCTTGGGGATTTAGGGTGGAAGTCAAGGGAGCAAGATTGGGGTTAAAGTGGAGTCACACCGCTGAGTTTCCATGGATAATAGGAGAGCGGCTGCATTATTTATTGTTGGTACATTTCCACAATTTCCAGAAGACTTTTCTTTCATGCTTATAGTAGAACAAAATCTTACACTTCTGCTGTTCATTGTAAATGCTTTTGGAGGCGAATATGGCCCAAAGTCTTGCGGTATAGAAAGCTTTGTCTGGAGTGACTATTCCAGAACCCTCTGATTTGAACACTAATTCTGGTAATTTTCAATTGCCTTCAGAAACTTTCTGCTGATAAATTTTCCTTTGCTGTTTGGTTCAAGAAATGCATACATTTTGGCTTACTTAATTCCTTTTTTTTGATTGAAGTATAGTTGATGTACGATATTATATTAGTTTCTGGTGTACAGCATAGTGATTTGATGTTTATGTGCGTTACGAAATGATCACTATGGCAAGTCTAGTAACCAACTTAATTATATTCTTATAATTGTGCAGTATTTAGTTAACTTAAGATTGTCCTGAGATTTTCTTCTAATGTGTTAATGGTTTATATATGTGATTTTCTGCTAATTTTGTTCTCATTTATGTATTTAAACTTTTGAGCAGTGATCCAGACAAACACTACTTGATGTGCGAACACGAGCGGGTGCCCATTGCCGTCTGTGAGAAGGAGCCCAGCTCCATCATCGCTTTCGCTCTCAGGTATGGCTCGTGGGCCTTGTCACCTGTGGTTCTGTCGATATTCTACGTGTATCTATGAATCGCCTTACAGTTAAGGTCTGTCATGTAGAGTAGAGCAAAATGATTACATAGAAGTAAAAGTGTGTATTATTTGGGCATGATAGCTTATTCTCTTTGTATCTGAAGATGTACTCTTTACCCAAACAATTACAGGATGGTTCTTAAGCAAGCTCCTAATAACTAAATTGACTAGGCAAGTTATTTATAATCCTTATGTCCTCTAACCATTCTCTGTATTATCATATGTATCCCTTCCTTCGACTTACGTACTGACGTAATACTTGCAGCATGTCTGCCTTATATCATCTGATTATCTTTTCTGTGCTCTTCATTCACTTCTTTCCTGCTTCCCACACACAGCAGGTCGTTTCCTTACTCAGAGTAATGCTGTTCCTATGCCTTAGCCCATTTACATGCCCACGGTTATCACGTGTCCTAAAGAAGACTCCCTTTTTAAAAATATTCATATATTATGTCTAAAAGAACAAAGCTTTTTAATCTCAATAGTATCTTGGCAGTGGTAGAACTTCGTTTAAGTAGAATCTAAGATATTTCATTTTTTAAAATATGTTTTTTCTATTGGAAGACATTTAAATTGTAATTTTTCTATTTATATATTTGTTATAAGGAGTTCACTTATTCAAAATATGCGAATGTCTACACTATGTGGTATATACTAGGTATCGGGTCTACACTGGTAAACAAGATAGATTTCTGTGCCTCAGCATTTATGGCACTTAGAGTTTACTGTTTGGATAATGAGGAATTTTTTTCCTTTAGAAGATTCCATATGATAAATTTTTTATCTTTGCCTTTTGGCCTTTATGAAGATAGTATTTGCTTCTTGCTTTATTGCTTAGTCGTACTACATTGATAGATAAGAAAGTCAACCAGCTCGAGAATGTATTTTGTACTATTAGGAAGCAAGTGTTGTAATTAAGGTCACCTTTTTCAATATCTTGGACTCTAAGATGCTTCTCTTGTTCCCTGACATCTGGTTGATCTAAATCAGCTCCCTCTACTAGTCCAAGAGTTGGATTTTTTTGAACAATGCAACATAAAATTTTTTTTCTTAAAATTCAGTACCTTTAAGTAGAAAAGCACTCTCCAGTTCCTTTCCTCTCTATCATGGTACACCCTGAAGTTTCATACACTTGTACTAGCTGCTCATCCTAAACAGGTATTTGCTCTAAATGTTAGTACGTCAGTCTTGTTTAGGATATTGACACTGGTTGGCGTGTGGGTCGTGTTTTGTATTATTCTCTGTGAAGACATTGATCCTCTTCGTGAAGCTTCTACGTGATAACTTTTGTTAGTTAACTCAAATGTTTTTGTTTAATTATGGACACTTAAAATGATTGTGTTTTTCTAATGCAAAGCTTATTCTAAAGCATGAAATTTATTTTAAAAGAAGAGCTTACTGTTTAATATTTTCCAACCCATTTCTACCCTAAGTTGTAAAGAATACCGAAATGCCTTAGAGGAATTGTCCAAAGCAACTCTGCGGAACAGTGCTGAAGAAGGGCTTCCGATAAATAGGTGATCCATAATTGTGTACAATCTGTTTTAATGTAGCTATGTCATCATTTTCTAAATGCTCATACATCAGTTATGTTATAGCATGTCATCACATGAATGTTTCTGGGGTACACACAGTGACATTCATATCTAGTCAAGAATTGGTAGAACAAAACTCAAGTATAGCAGAAGGCCTGGAACAGCCCCTTAGCATACAGTTTTCTGATCCTTGCCATAGAAGTTCAATGTATGTTGCAGATTTCAGCTTTCAAGATTTTTAATTCTCTTTATTCTTTTCATATAAATAACAGTAACTTGTGAAATTAGTAAACTACTGCTTGACTTTGTAATTTAAAGTACTTGTGAACTTTTCATAATAATTAAAGATCCTAATAGTTAAAAAACAAAACCAAACCCCCAAAACCAATTCTTTTAGTATGTGCAGTATTTTACATGTTTAGACAGAAATTGTCATAGGCTAATTATTTTCATTCTGACTGACCTAGGTTTTCCAACTTTACGAACCTGATAAAATTTGCTCTGAATTATATATTATCATGGTGACTAGCATGAGAAATATGAAATTGGTATTTTCTGTAATTGTTTGACTTAGAGGTGCTAATATTGCTCTAATGGACTTTGGAAAAATACTGTAACAGCCTGTGCTTTCACGTATTTTTCTGTACACTTTTATAGTTCTAATATTCTGCTCTTCTTCCTAAGTCCAGTAGACATTTCCAGACTTTTTCTTCCATGTCCTAACTGGTGTTTATGTAAATTATGAATTAGATTTCTGGTACTGTGGGGGCGGTGGGGAGTAGGTTAATGTAGGATGAAGTACTTGCTATTTTCTGTTGGAGTAGTGTAGGACTAACTTTGCTTTGCGTTTCATTTCAGTACCTTCGACAGCAGACCGAAGAGTGGCAGTCCTGTGAGGTTACCTGAGTTCAGTGGAGGCTGTCCAAACCGCGCGGCAGAGGCTGAGCCACAGCCAAGTAAGAGCACAGGTGCAGGAGGAGTTACTAGTTGTGTTTGTAACTGTGGTTTGGAGAAGAAGACACATTAAATAAGAAATGCCATCCGGCACGGATTTATTACTTCTGGTCTTTGAAATATAATATGGATTTTAAATTTTTGATATATCCTCTTTTATACGTATTTTGCTTTTCTTTTATTCTTGCCTTAAGTTTGTTGAACTTGAAACTCCTAGAAGCTCGTAGGTCTGTGCAAGAAGCAGCAGGACCCGCCTTCCTGGCTGCAGCTTTGACTGTGAAGTGTACAAACTAATAACTAGAGCAGCCATGTTTTTGTCATTTGTGAAAAGAACTTTTCCCGCAGTATCTCCTTTAATCCCCACCATAACCACATAAGAGTTATTTGACGTATCCCCATTTTTCAGAAAGAAAGTTAAGACTTAGATTAAGCAGTTTTCTCAGGGTTATACAGGTAGTGGGGAGCTGGGATTTGAACTTGGGTTTCCTTGACTTTGTCAGGCATATGTTCACTACCAGTAACAGAAAACTCAAGTGACTATTGGGGCTTAATAAACAAATGACGGTTATTTTTCTAAATCAGCAACGTCTGCAGGTGGGCAGTTGCTGGCATTGGTTCAGCTACTCAGCATTGTCATGACAATATGTGATAGTTTCTCTATGATTCTCTTGAGTTTTATTCATGGTCAAAAATGTTCCACTTATAATGTCTGCATTTGAGGCAGAAAGAGGGAGGTACAAGCGCAGCTGTTCCCTTTTGTTAGGAAAGCAGAGGCTTCCCTTCAGTTTCATTGGTTTGAACTGAGTGTCACAGCTGCCCCTCCGTGCAGAGGAGACTGAGGAAGTGGTGAGCAGCGGTGTCCCCGTGGGCTGATACACATCATGACTATTCCCTGGGGCTCTGCACATTGCTGCCCCAAACAAAAGTGGAATTCTGTTAGCAAGGAAGGAGGTGGGATTGGATATTAAGGAGGCCATTTGGTGTCTGCTACCCTAAGTAAGCCCTTTATGATTGACAGTTGATGTGGATTTTGTAAATGGTAAATGTACAAGATTAGAATCCTATATATTAATGATATGATGAAGCTCAAAACTAAGAATAAAAGTCTAGAGCAAGCTTTAGTAATATTTTTGGTCATCCTGTACTACTTATTTTTTGAAAAATGCTAAAAATGAAACCTTATATTTTGCTGTTAAAATGTAGGAACACAAATGATATAAAGATATTACCTTTAACTCTGAATTCTTGTAGCCTATAATGCTGTTTGTATTAGTTTAGTTAACTGTACTGTAATACCATAAGAACTCAGCCCTAACATAATCATGTTGCTTAAGATATTATGACTGCTTTGGAAAGATTTTTCAAAGGCTCTCTGTATATTGTCTCACATTTTGATATACAGCTATCTGAGCATCGCTCTTCTATGTTTCTCATAATAAGTGCTTGACTGCCCCCAAAACCCCTAAACATGTGGAATAATAATCTGTGCAAATGAAACTATCACTGTTACTCATACTCATTATCCTCATATAATGGTTGCTGCTGACAAAGGAATGAGTTGAACGTTTTTATTTTCCCACCTGCAGTGACCTGTACTTAATATGTTACCTCTTATTTTTAGCCAAAAAGGCTTCTGGAATGTTATCCTTCTTCCGAGGGACAACAGGGAAAAGCCCTGACCTCTCTTCCCAGAAGAGAGAGACCTTACGTGGAGCAGATAGTGCTTACTACCAGGTTGGGCAGCCGGGCAAGGAGGGGACGGAGAGTCAAGGCACTGAGCCTCCAGGTGTGTTGAAGGAGACCAAATGCGCTTATCCTAGGCTTCAATTTACTTACTGTGGTTGCCTCTGTTCCTTTGAGCCTTAAGAGAGAATTCTTACTGCTGAAACCAGGCCCTTCCCTCTCTCTGCACACCCCAGGGTGGCAGCGTGGAGCTCCACCCGGTGTCAGATGACGTTCCACCACGCCCTGTGTGGTAGAATCAGAAATCTTTAGTTTCCATTCCTGTAAAGTGGCCAAAGCGATGTCTTCTGAGGTTCACCAAGGACTCGGCATCACACGTGGGACACGTCTGTCACCCAGGGTGTATATTCAAATGTTTTCTTTCCAGTGCCCCCCCAGATGTTTCCTTGTTTTCTGGTCTCTGTAAGGTGGAGGCTATTGGTGTCCCCCTTCATTTTGATGTTTGAAAACTGTGTCTACCTGACTGTGTTTGAGTATGGGGTTAGACCAGGAGTGGGTGAACTGTGCTGACTGTTTTTGTATGTAAAGCTGCATTGGAGCCCAGGCACAGCCTTTCGTTCGCTTCCTGGCGGGCTGCTTTCTCGGTGTATTGGCAAGTTGAGTACTGGTGACTCGGTCACGTACTCACCATCTGCCCTTTACAGGAATGGGCTGGTGACCTCTGGTTAGGTCATGAATTGGTAGCTTAAAAAATAGCAACTGCACAATAAGTTTTCATTAGTAATTAAGATGTCTGTTTAGTATTCTGTAGGCTGCTTTTGGGCTGTGATCCTTGGAAGCCATTGATGCTTCAAAAAACATAATTTTGAAATGTGAAACTTACAGGATGACTTGTTCTTCTGGATGTTAAAATGTATTTCAAATCTATAATAATTAGAGTGGGTCTGGCAGTAGGTTTGCCAGACAAGTCAGTCAAATATAAAAAAATAGCTCTGAAGTAGACACTAGTACATTTTATGTATTACGTGTCTATCTTAGTATATGAGAGAGAAAACATCTCAGAGTATCAGGGAAGCGTTGTTCCACACATGGGCAGAAAACTGGTAGCCATGGAAACTTGATGTCAGAGCTGAGTTAGTGTACTGCTGTCATAGGAATCACGTACATGTAGGAAATTATTCTTCAACCTGAATTCTCTATTTTTTAATCTAAAAATTGATCTTTCAAAAGGTACATATATTTTTATTTGTAATAGTTTACACAGTTTAATTGTGTACATAATGCTTGCTTGAGAGAGACTTGACGAGGGTAACCAGTTGACATGCTAGTTTATATTGTTGCATTGGGGAAAGAGAACAGATAACCTGAACTGATAATTATTTAAAATGTTGGCTTTACTAATGATATTAAACCTTTTAGATGAGGTAGATGGAGGAGATACACAAAAGAAACAACTCACAAATCCTCATGTGGAACTTCGTAAGTATGAAGTAAAGTTTTCTTGGCTTGGGGACGGGGACTGTAATTGAGAAAACTGTTATTTGAGGCTTCTAGCTTCATACTAGATAAATATCCTATTTCTTGAAATGAATATTAAGTCCATGTGGCGACATGAGGTTTATTTAATCTGTGATTTAGTTTATAAAATATTCATTATTTATAGATAAATTTAATTGAAATTATAATTTCATTTGTAAATATATAAATTATAATTTGATTTAATTTCTAATGTTTAAATAATTGCTTACTGTATAATCTAGAGCCACAGAGCCTTGACAAGACATCTAGAATTGTGTGTGTGCACATGGGTGCCAAAAATTTATCCAGAATATACCATGGACAGTAAAATTTAAGATGTAAAAGTACAATGATGAAAATACAGTAACCAGTATAAAATTAGAACTGGGTCTAATTTTATGTTTGGTTTTTCTGTAAATATGTGAGGGTGGTTATAAGAGGCTCTCTAATCCTCCCTGAAGATCACTTACACAGAATTGTGATGAATGGTATGTAGACCTAACATGAAAAACTATCATGGAGAAAATTAAACGGTTGCATCTGGTGGGGATGGGGACTGGGCAAGAAGGAAAAGATATTTCTAATTCATAAAAGCTTTTTTTTTAACACTTGTGTTTATAGAATTTTCCGACGCTAACGCCAAGTTTTACTGTCGGCTCTACTATGCGGGAGAGTTTCATAAGATGCGAGAGGTGATTCTGGGCAGCAGTGAGGAGGACTTCATCCGTTCCCTCTCCCACTCGTCACCCTGGCAGGCCCGAGGAGGCAAATCCGGAGCTGCCTTTTACGCGACGGAAGGTACGTCTCATTCCTTGTTTGCTGACTGAGCAGTCTTTTTCCTCAGATAATTTGTGAATTACTTGAACTGAGGAATTATGATACTGTCAGTCGGCAAACACAGTTTTCTGTTTTTCTTTTTTATGCTTAAGAGGATGTAATAAAAATACTTAAGGGGCTGGCCCCGTGGTGTAGTGGTTAAGTGCGCCTGCTCCGCTGCTGGCGGCCGGGGTTTGGATCCCAGGTGCACATAGGTGTACCGCTTGTCAGGCCATACTGTGGCGGCGTCCCACATAAAGTAGAGGAAGATGGGCACAGGTGTTAGCTCAGGGCCAGTCTTCCTCAGCAAAAAGAGGAGGATTGGCAGATGGTAGCTCAGGGCTGATCTTCCTCACACACACACAAAAAATACTTAAAAGAATATATACGTGTATGGTGTGTAATTAGAGACAGACGTTGATCAGATCCTTACTGAACTTGCTCTAGTCTCAAGTTCTCCAAATGTAAATAGTAACAGAGAACTTCTAGAAAACTCAGAAGGGTACCTTAGAGCTAATGGGAGAAAAATAAAGACAGAAATGTTTAACCTAGAAACAGGAAGGCCAAGATCTTAACCTACAGAGGTTTCCAGAAGATGGCAACCATTTCTCATTCCATTCTCCACACCTACTGGAAGCGAGATTATTTGAGGAAATGCAGCAGGAAGGATGTTGCTGGATAAGAAGTTCCATGACTGTAACTTACTGGATTGTTAATGAAGGAGTTTATAAGATTTTACTTAGTCGTTTCAGAAGGTAGCCCCTCTGGTTGTGACTCAGTTGGGGAACTGTCGAGGGAGAGGTTTGTTGATGGTGTAAATCCTCGCAGCTCTTCCAGCCTTTCAGTCACTTGAGAACTGTGCACAGGTTAAAATTTTCTCTGTGACTCAGAAAATGTCCCTTAACATGAAGCACACAAATCATTTGGGATCTTTGGGATGATTTGTTCTAGATTACCTCAGTGCACATTGTGACTGGAGTAAACCTGTGAAACTTCTGCCTTTCAGATGATAGGTTCATTTTGAAGCAGATGCCTCGTCTGGAAGTCCAGTCTTTCCTCGACTTTGCACCACACTACTTCACGTATATCACAAATGCTGTCCAACAAAAGGTAGAGATCCCAGATCTCTGTCTGTAATCAGAGTTAACTGGGCTTTTTCACATGCTGAGAGTTAGTGTAATGGCAATTTTCTCCATGGTGAGATGTGGCAGGACGTGACTGGGTCTGTTACACTGTTGAGGTGTGGCAGAAGGCAGTGATTGCAGACTCTCTCCTGCCTTTGCCCGTGAAGAATTGAGAGAGCTTGGGCAAGTAGCACTTAATGAGTATGTATAAGAGTCACTTAGAAACGTGAAGACTGGATGAAAACAGCTGCACGTTTAGTCATTGGTAATTTTGCTGAGACAGAAATTGGAAACGTGTCTTGAGAAATGAGGGTCTAGATCCTTTACCCAGCAAGAGAGGGAGCCAGTGGCCCCGGTTTGCCAACTTGTACCTGAGCAGTGACCCTCCCAGTAGGAGTGTGAAAGAGTCACATGGATTGTTTTTTTAATTTATGGTTTATTGCACATTATTGGGGAAATTATATGTCATAATAAAATTTATGAATTTGAGAAATTGTGAAGGATTATCCCTTGTTTGAATGTTAAGGATCTAATATTTTTATTGGCATTGCTGCCTTACTTGCTCCTGAGATTCAAGGGTTTGAGTGTCTTTCAAGGTCCTCTGGCTGGTCATTTTAATAGAAAATCATGTTTGGATATTACATGGATAATCCAGGTATTTGTTAAATTACAAATAATCCTTTTTGATAAGAGTTCGTTTTCATATTTTCTTGATTAGAGGCCTACTGCATTGGCCAAAATTCTTGGAGTTTACAGAATTGGTTATAAGAATTCTCAGAACAACACTGAGAAGAAGTTAGATCTCCTTGTCATGGAAAATCTTTTCTACGGGAGAAAGATGGCACAGGTAAGGGTATTGGACTCTGCAAAGCATTAGCTGCTGGAAGCCTGTGTACTTCTGGTTCGTGAATGTCATGAGGAATGTCATGGACATAGTCAGGGAATAACATCTTATTTGATGGTAAATATTAGAGTTTGGTTAATAGGCCAAACTCAATTTCTGATTTGCTGAACCCTGTAGGAAAGAATAAAGGAATATTGTGGACTGGTCCTAAACTTGAACATACCCAATATCCTAGAAATACAGAATTATAAAATTAGAAGGCAGATCTACTTCCACCATCTCAGTTTTAAAGATAAGGAAACTGAGGCCTGTAGAAATTAATTACTTTATGACAGTCACACAGCTGTTCCCAGAACACAGGTTGGTGTAGATTCTAGGACAGGACTCTTCAAAGTGCTGTTCCTTGAACTGTTTCCGGTCTGTGGTGAGAAGGAGCTTGTGCTGGAATGTAAGTCAGTGCGAGGCTTTCTTCACTGGGAATGTCTTGCTCTGAGAAACATCAGCTGAACTCAGCCGTGTGCTGAATGTTGTCACTGGTTACCCTCTGGCACCAGCTCCTCGTGTCCTCACGAGTCAGAACTGACTAGCCCCGGTCTCTGGAAGACACTGCAGGTGGGACACTTGGGTCTTGTAGCCAAGTCCCCTGATGTCTGAGTGCAATGCTTTGCCTGCTGCCCCAGGTTCCTGGAGATAGATGTTGCTTCTACCATGAGAAATTGCAGAGTTTTGCTTTCAAAACTTTAAGTTTCCTAAGACTATTTGCATGTGTTTTGTAAACTGCTTTATGATCCAGGAACATATTTTTGGAGTTACTTGTTAATGTTTCTTAAAATTGATTAAATGGGTTAGTGTACTTCTGAAATGTTTCAGTAACTGGTATCTGGTATTAATCTCATATGATGTGATTATATCACCATGTTTTTTATGTACTATATAATTACAGTGCATGCCTTTAATGGCTTATGTAATAGGATTAAGTTTTTAATTAAATTAAAAACTACATAATGGTAGTGGCCTCAAGGAATCTTTCAGCCTTTTTAATTTTATTACATTAATTAATCATTTGTAGCAGGTCACATAAATGACAGAATTTTCTTTCTGCTAGGTTTTTGATTTGAAGGGTTCACTTAGAAATAGAAATGTGAAAACTGATACTGGGAAAGAGAGTTGTGATGTAGTCCTGCTGGATGAAAATCTCCTCAAGATGGTCCGAGACAACCCTCTGTACATCCGCTCTCATTCCAAAGCCGTGCTGAGAGCTTCCATCCGGAGCGACTCCCACTTCCTCTCCAGCCACCTCATCATTGATTACTCTTTGCTGGTTGGGCGAGATGACATGAGCAATGAGCTGGTTGTTGGGATTATAGGTGAGTCAGTAAGACGCCTTACTTCAGCTTATGATGGAAGCCAGAGTAAAATTGAGGATGCCACTGAGTCTGGTCCAGTAAGAGCTTATTGAATGTTTTCACCAACTTTCATTTGAAAATTCAAAAATAATAGTTTTTAAATTCTAGTACCTCTGTTGTTCCCTCATTTCCATTTTTATCATCTTTACCAAAAATATCTGTATTCAAAAAGCCACTTACAAATGAGGCCCTGTGAGATTGTTGTTAGGATTAAATGAATTAATACGGGGAAAACCCTTGGACCGCACCTGGCATGTTGTCAGCACTCAATAAAGGCTACCTGTTGTAGAAGTAATAGTCATAGTGATTACTATCATTTGCTTGTATTTATTAACATAGCTTTACTGTTAATATTGCCCCTGCAACAGATTATATTCGAACATTTACATGGGACAAAAAACTTGAGATGGTTGTGAAATCAACAGGAATTTTAGGAGGACAAGGTGAGCAGAGTTTTGTTTTGTTTACTCTTTAAACTATTCTCATGTCTTCCTTATCAGTTAACATTTAAAAAATGGATAATTTCTTTAAATTCTAAAAAAACGAGTGGTTATCTCTGATTTTATCATCATTTCCAAAATTATCAAATAATAAAGGGAATTGTTTAGGTGGGGACATATTGGGTTTAAATTTATGTTAAAATGCTAGAAGGTCTCAAAATGAAAAGTTAAAAAAAAAAGGCCAGAGGTTTTCAAGAAGAGGTTGTGTTTAATCAGCACTGGGAATCTTCTGAGTTCTTGGAGCACTGCTGGCCCCATCTGTGCTCCCATGCATCTCTCATCTCTAGGCAAGAGCTGTCTCTTGAAGTAGAAACTTGTACCGGGGAGGACCTGTCCCATGTCATGTGGCACAGCGAACACCCTCCCTCCTCAGACGGCTGTGGTGTGTGTGTCTTCGTGTCAGTTTACAAGAGAGAACATAGTCTTGAAGTCAGTTAACCGATCAATTATGTAACAGCTTTCTACTCCCTTTTCTCTTTCCTAATCTTAGGTAAAATGCCAACTGTGGTCTCTCCAGAGTTGTACAGGACGCGATTTTGTGAAGCAATGGACAAGTATTTCCTGATGGTACCAGACCACTGGACAGGCTTGGGTCTGAACTGCTGAAACGTGCACACATTTTGAAATGGACCGTGAAGGGAAGGGGCTGGGACAAAGGACCAGAAACAAGCTACATATTTTCTTTCTTCATCACATTCCCCACCACACACCAAGGTCTTTCAGTTATGCAGCACTCGGGCCGTCTGTCCCTGAAGGGTTCAAGCTCCGAGGCTTTGCACTCTGGACTCTGCTACCTAAGGATCAGCTGTCCGCAGGCTGGGCAGTTGCATGAACGTTTTTGCACTTAAGCTGACAGATTTCAAAGGGCTGAAGACTAATGTATGGTTAGAGATGAGGAGATAGAGTGAAAAACTCGTTGCTGGAATTGCTAATGAAGAAGACAGTGTCACAGAGGTTGTGACCGTCCTGCATCACAGGCAAAACGGGCTTTATGTTGAGAGCATTTGTAGAGCTGCCGGGTCTGTTCTCTGTTTCTTATGTGACAATTTGATACTGCCTATTATCAGAATTTCTGAAACCTTTAAAGATTCTGAATTACTCTATTAATGGCCAGTTAAACAGATTGACACAATCTGTTCTTGTTTTATTGAGGAATTTGACTTAAATTGGGGATCCTGCCATGTTCTGCATCTGCCCTGTTTTCGAGTATGTTTGATGTTTTTCAAGCTCTGTCTTTACTTCTCTGTGGTGACAGGAGGCTACAGCCATTAACTTGAGCCTTTTTCGGGAGGTATTTTTTAAGCTTGTTTACAACTTGTGTGCAGTTCATGTGTAAGCTGTACTTATCTGCACATGCTCATATTCTAGGTTTTCCCCCACTTTCAGGGAAACATTAGTGAGTGAGTCCACAATGACTAAATCCCCAAAGGGAAAATTATTAATGAAGGATTTTTTTTAAATATAAAAAATAAATTAGACCCGATCCCAAGAACTGGGTGAGACGGAAGCACTTGCTTGTTATTTGTGGAGGTAAAGTGTCTTTTTCAACATAACCAGCAATGAAAGTCACTTCTATAAAATTAAGAAGTTTCTAATGTGGACATCCCTGTTTCCTAACATTCTGTGCCAGTTTCTAGGCCAGTTCTGACTATTGAGAGATGTTGAGATACAATATTCTTAGTAAGGAACTTCTTGTTGAATCGCGTTTTTCTTTGTTTAAAAGGAGATCAGAAGTACTAAACGGTCCTTGAGGAGATTCCGTAACCCTGGAAGTCTGTTCTTGGCTTCGTTCCATAACAGGGATAATTTGGGATTTATCAAGTTTTAGGGGTTCCACTCTTTTTAGGCTTCCTGTGATTGCTCATTTCTGTTGTAACTTTCACATAAGAAGAAGAAGGAGTCTGAATACATTCCATTTACAGAGGCTCTTAGTAGACGGAGTAGGAACATTTTGGAAAGTTTGCCGTGGAGAATGAAAGCGTTAGTTTGGTGTTTGGTGCTTATTAGAAACATGGTTTGTTTTGAACTGGAAACAAGTTGGCCAAGGGCTTAGGGCTGATCTGATGATAAGCATTTTTGAAAAACATGTGGTGTGCCTTTTGAAAACATACAAAACACTGATGATTTTAGTTTTGATATCAAAGGCGAGTAAAGGGCTTGTTCAGGAGTGAGAGACGTGCAACGTTATCAGCTCACGTGCCAGGAGCGAGAGGTTTGGGTCTTGCTTTGAGGAAACACTCTTCTGCCTCTCGGTTTATGTGTTCTGCCCAGACTCTGCGGCTTGTGTATCCTGCCCACGTCTGCCCCTGGTCTTGAACGCTCGTGGAAGGAGTGTCCCCTACTGTAAGTGCTGGTTTCTCTGCTTTAGTCCCAGTACGATGTGTGGCTGGAGTGTTCCGCTGGGACAGCTCGGGACAACGGTGTGTCCTGTTGGCTTTGTTTTCCTTGCCCAGGACTCGAAGAACTATTTTTTAAGGTACTGCTGCCTCTTAGGTAATTGTGTGGCTAAGAAAGATGCGGGTATAATATAATCTGCAGCAAGAGTTGCTGCCTTGCAAGGGCATCTGTGCGTTTAAAGCTGACAAGGAAGGGGAAATGCGAACTGGGTGGGTCTGGAGCGGCAGAGCGGTGCCGGGCTGTGCTGGGCCTCCGTGTAGCTGTGTCACATGCTGTGCTGCTCGGGGAGGCGCTGGGTCGCTGCTGCCTCTCGTCAGTTCCGTTTCCAGGCCGGAGGGCGTTCATACTGAGAAGTTAGCAGTGAGGGAGAAATCTTAATACTTTCTTCCTCAGAAAAATTGTGAATCCCAAGAGTAATTGATAGTAGCACAAGAAGGCTGTGTAAACATGTTGCATTGGTAAAAATCTTATTTATACTTGTGAAGCTTTTTGATGCCATTAAAACTTTACTGAAAAATAAAAAGGATTTACTTTTTTCTAACCCAAGCCTAAGAAAAATAAGGGGAGTAAGCTGTTACAAGACCCTCTGTAGTCTGTTGAATATTTAAAATTTATAGATACTCAAAATTTCCTACAAGATGTCCTACTCTGGTTTTCGCTGGGTCAGCAGTGAGCAGTTTTCCGGCTCTGGCCTTCACCGGGTCTTCTAAATAGTAGGGTTGTGTTGGTTTTTGTGGCCTCAGCTTCTCCCTGGCGTTTGACCCGTCAGCGCTGGGCAAAACTGACAAGGAAAGTCATCTCCCTGTAGAAAGTTCACTTCGCTGGCAAATGAAAACCGTTGTGAATGAGCCTGACAGTGAAACGGCTCGGGCCATCCACTCTCCTCGAGCGTTGACGTGCTGACTCGGACAGTGTTCACACCTTCTAGTGCAATGCTTCTCCTTTGTTTTTGTAACGCGGGTGCAGTGTGTTAGAGAAAAATAAAAATTACAATCATAGCAGCTTTATTAATGCTGCTGTGCTGGTTTTATAAAAAATGTACATTGTCTTTCGATAGGTTTAATTTTAATTAAAGAAACGACATTGTAAATCATAATAGCCTCTTCTAATTTAATATGAAAAATTCAATTAACAGTATTGAAGATGCTTAATGTATTATATTGTATATATTTCCCTACTTTGGTTCCAGCTGTTTTATATGGTTGACATGTTATTTAAGAGATAAAACTGCCTTGACCTTTTGGAGACTTATACTGTAAATAAAGACTTACAATAAACCGAGGGTCAGCTTGACTTAGTTTTGAATTGGCTTGAGAAATTGACGACAAGGGGAGATGGAGTTTGGAGCGCAGGCCTGGCCCTGCCCCCAGAGTTGCCCACTGTGTGTTCTCTCTCCCTTTCAGAAGCTCGGGAAGCTCTGCCCAGCCCAGCAGAGCTGTGACCCCAGCTGCGGGTGCCCCTCGAAGCTCCTGGACTCACCCGGCCAGTTATACCTGGACCCAGGGGTGTGCTCGGCAGGAAGAGTTCTTTGTTCTGCTCACCTACAAGTCTCGTGGGTCAGAAATTAATTTCTCATAAAATTCCTGGGTTAAAGCCTAGCAAAACTATGTTTTTTTAACCTAATTTTTAAAATTGTGGTAAAAAATAAAATTTGTCATCTTAACCTTTTTTTTTTTTGGTGAGGAATATTGGCCCTGAGCTAACATCTGTGCCTATCTTCCTCTATTTTGTATGTGGGACGCTGCCACAGCATGGCTTGATGAGTGGCACGTAGGTCTGCGCCCGGGATCCAGGCCTGTGAACCTTGGGCCACTGAAACAAAGCGTGAGAACTTAACCATGATGCCACCAGGCCAGCCCTCATCTTAACCATTTTTAAGTGGTGCGGTTTGGTAGTGTTAACTATACTCCCATTGCACAGTCCATCTCCAGACCTTTTTATCTTGCAAAACTGAAACTGTACCCCGTCCCCCCAGCCCCTGGTGACCACCATTCTGCTTTCTGTTTCCATGAATTTAACTACTTTAGGTTCTTCATTATAAGTGGAATCATATGGTATTTGTCTTTTTGTGACTAGCTTATGCCACTCAGTGTAATGTCCTCAAGGTTCCTCTATGTTGTAGCATTTCCTTCCTTTTTTAAGGTTGAATGATATTCCATTTTATGTGTGTACCACATTTTCTTTACTCATCATCAGTGGACATTTGGGTTGCTTCTACCTCTTGGCTATTATGAATAATGCTGCTGTGAACATGGGAGGGCAAATATATCTTCAAGATACTTTTAAAAATTCTTTTGGATAAATACAGAGAAGTGGGATTACTGGATCATATGGTGGTGCTGTTTTTTAACATTTTGAGGAAACTCCATACTGTTTTTCCTTAGCGGTTGCACGATTTTACAATCCACCAACAGTGCACAAGATTCCCAATTTCTATACATCCTTGCCACCACTTACTATTTACTTATTTTGATAGTAGCCATCCTAGTGAGTATGGTGATATCTCATTGTAATTTTGATTTACATTTCTCTGATGATTAGTGATGTCGAGCATCTTTTCATATGCTTGTTGGTCATTTGTATGTCTTCTTTGGAGAAATATCCATTCAAGTCCTTTGGCTGTTTTTTAATTGGGCTACTTGATTTTTTTATTGTTGAGTTGTAGGAGTTCTTTATATATTCTGGATATTAACTCTTGTCAGGTATGTGATTTGCTGATATTCTGTCCCATTCCATGGGTGGCCTTTTCACTCTGCTGATTGTCTTTGCACAGGAGTTTTTAAGTTTGATGTAATCCCATTTATTTTTGCTTTTGTTGCCTGTGCTTGTGGTGTCATATCCAAGAAATCAGGTCAAATCCAATGTCTTGAAGCTTTTCTCTAGTTTTCTTCTAGGAGTTTTATAGTTTTAGGTCTTATGTTTAGGTTTGTATCCTATTTTGAGCTAATTTTTGTATGTGGTATAAAATACAAGTCCAAGGTCATTCTTTGGCATGTGGATATCGAGTTTTCCTGACACCATTTGTTGAAGAGATTGTCCTTTCCTCATTGAGTGGTCTTGGCACCCTTATCAAAGATCATTTGGCCATATAAGTAAGGGTTTATTTCTGGGCTATCCTATTGGTCTATGTGTCTGTATGCCAGTACCACACTTTTGATTCCTGTAGCTTTGTAATATGTTTTGAAATAAGGGAATGTGAGATCTCCAACTTTTTCTTTTTCAAAATTGTTTTGGCTATTTGGGATCCCTTGAGAGTCCATATGAGTTTTAGGATGAATTTTTCTGTTTCTGAAAAAAAATGCCATTGGCATTTTGATAGGGATTGTGTTGAATCTGTGGATTGCTTTGAGTAACATGGACATCTTAAAAATATTAAGTCTTCCAATCCACAAACACAGGATATCTTTCCATTTTTGTGCCACCTTTAATTTTTTTCAGCAGTGTTTTGTAGTTTTCAGAGTACAAGTCTTTCCCTTTTTGGTTAGGTTTATTCTTAAGTGTTTTATTCTTTTTGATGCTATTGTAAATGGAATTTTCTTAATTTCCTTTTCAGCTTATTCATTGTTAGTTTATAGAAACACAACTGATTGTGTGTGTGTGTGTGTGAGGAAGACTGGCCATGAGCTAACATCTGTTGCCCATCTTCCTCTTTTTTTGCTGAGGAAGATTGGCCCTGAGCTACCATCTGTGCCCATCTTCCTCTGTTTTGTATGTGGGACTCCGCCACAGCATGGCTTGATGAGTAATGTGTCGGTCTGCAACCAGCATTAGAACCCTCGAACCCTGGGCCACCGAAGCAGAGCGCACAAACTTAACCACTATGCCACCAGGCCAGCCCTCACAACTGATTTTTGTTTGTTGATTTTGTATCTTGCAACTTTGCTGAATTTATTAGTTCTAACATTTTCTGTGTGTGTACTCTTTAGGGTTTTTACATATAAGATCGTGTCATTTGCAAACAGAGATCATTTTACTTCTTCCTTTTCAATTTGGATGCCTTTTGTTTTTTCTTCTTGCCTAATTGCTCTGGCTAGGACTTGCAATACTATTGTGAGTAGAACTGGTGAGTGGGCACACTTGTCTTGTTCCTTGACTTGAGAGGAAAAGCTCTCAATGTCTTTCACCATTGAGAGTGAGATTAGCTGTGGACTGTCCATATATGACCTTTATTATATTGAGGTAGTTTTCTTCTGTTCCTAGTTTGTTGAATGTTTTTATCATGAAAGTGTGTTCAATATTGTCAAATGCTTTTTCTGCATCAATTGAGCTGATCAAGTGGTTTTTGTCCTTCAGTCTGTTAGTTGGTGTGTCACTTCAATTGATTTTCATATGGTGAACCATCCTTGCATCCCAGGGATAAATCACACTCGGTCATGGTGTTTAATCCTTTCACTGTGCTGTTGAATTCAGTTGGCTAGTATTTTGTTGAGGATTTTTGCATCTATGTTCATCAGGGATATTGGCCTATAGTTTTCTTTTCTTGTAGTGTCCTATCTGGCTTTGACATTAGGCTAATGCTGGGCCTCATAGAATGAGGTTGGGAGTGTTTCCATCCTTCAATTTTTTGGAAGAGTTTGAGAAAGATTGGCCTTAGTTCTTTAAATGTTTGGTAAGTCACAGTGAAGCTGTCTGGGCCTGGCTTTTCTTTGTTCGGAGGTTTTCGATTACTGATTCAATCTCACCAGTTATAGAGCTGTTCAGGCTTTCTGAGTCTTCGTGACTCAGTCTTGGTAGACTGTTTCTAGGAGCGTGTCTGCCCCCTAGGCTGTCCCATGTGTTGGCTGACTTATTCACAGTCGTCTCATGATCCTTTTATTTCTGTGGTTCACTTGTAATGTCCCTTCTTTCATTTGTGGTTTTATTTATTTGAGTCTTCTCTCTTTTTTTCTTAGTTAATCTAGCTAAGAGATTGTCAATTTTTTTTATCTTTCCAGAAAACCAACTCTTAGTTTTGTTGGATTTTTTTCTATTCTCTGTTTTGTTTACTTCTGCAGTAATCTTTATTATTTCCTTCCATCTCCTGACTTTGGGTTTAGTTTGTTCTTTTTCTAGTTCCTTGAGGTATAAATTTAAGTTATTGATTTGAGACCTTCTTTTTTAATGTACACTTTTATACCTATGAACTTCCTTCCCTCTTATTCCTGCCTTCACTGCATCCCATAAGTTTTGGTATGTTGTGTTTACATTTTCATTTGTCTCAAGATATTTTCTAATTTCTCTTGTGATTTCTTCTGACTTTTTGGTTGTTCAAATGTGTTGTTTAATTTTCACGTATTTGTGAGTTTTCCAGTTTTCCTACTGCTGTTGATTTGTATTCATTCCATTGTGGTTGGTAAAGATACTTGGTATGATTTCACTCTTCTTAATTTATGCCTAAAAGAAAACTTCTGTCTAGAACCTGTATCCTGATGTCTTAGGCGAAAAGAAAGGAGCAGGAAGATGAGGCAGAGATCCTAGCAAAGTGTTCTGAGCTGATTGGCATGTGGTGCAAAATAGGAGTAAATCCCCAGTTGCTGCCCAGGAATTTTTTCCACTGTCTTCACCTATTGAAAGAAGTTTTGGTTTTTTAAATCTCTATTCCTGATTTGTTTAACTGGAGGTAAAAGCTAAGAGAGGGTAACTTTACTGTAGCAAATGTCCTTATGCATCCTGGCTTGACCGTCTTGAATGTGGCCCTGATTGGTGGTTGTTTGCTGCTTGTACATTTAAAATTTTCAATTTGCCAGAATGTATGTGACACGGTGGAAGAAGCCTTCAACCTCATAAATTCTCACCTTCAGGACGTGGTTTGTGCTTACGTGGCTCTTGGAGAGGTGCCCTGGGAGCCGCCCTGCTCGTCCCTCGGGGAGGAGGCGTTTTCAGGGAGATTGCTGGACCGGGCCAAAACGAGGCCACTGACGCCCTGGATCCTGAGATTCCAGATCTGCCTTCCAGGCAGAAGAGAGCCTGGAGGGACCCCAGGAGGAGGGAACCGAGTCCCTGGTGTTCACCAGAGCCGTCCATGATCTCTAAGCTGTTCTTTGACGAGAGTTTGGTCCATCTTAGATTATGTAGTTTTCAGAGGGAGATTTAAGTTAGAACTAGTATAATTCTTTTTTCAAGTGAAGGTAGCACTAAAAGCTTTTCATTTGGAAGAGCACGTGGGATAAATTTGCTGTCTGTACACCACTGACGGAGTGGAGTTGAGGCTGAATAAATGAGTGAAAAGGACGTGAAGAAAAACTAGGGAAACCTCCACCTATGGATTTTAATTAATAATAATGTATCAGTATTGGTTCATTTATTGTAACGCTTCTGCCTCACTAAATGTAAGCTATCAATAGGAGAAACTGGTGTATGGTGTCTGGAAACTGTCTGTACATAATATCTTTGTAGTTTTTCTGAAACAAACCAACGAAAAACACAAACAAAATGAGAGATTAGACTGTAGGTAGGAATAGCCCCACCTTAAAGATGTTGATTTTAATGAGATTAAAGGGAGGGTCTTTTTTGTCCTTTATTTTTACTATCCTATTAAAATATTTTTCTCTTTCCCCTTCAGAGACCCAACTGCCCTACATTCAGAGGAAGCAGGCGAGGGGAAGAGGTGCTGCCCTGTCCCATGCCTCCCTGGCCTCGGGGGTTCTCCTCCGGGGTTCTCCTGGGGGTGTGGTCGGGGCTCTTCGGGGCACCCTCCCCTGCAGACCTGGGGGCACTCTCCACGTGCAGCTCTCCCCGCCAGGACCCCGTCCCAGGAACTCGGCTGCCTCGGTCTCCCCGACTCACAGCCCCAGGGGCACTGAGGGTCCTCCTCAGTTGCCCCTCGTGCCTCGGCCTAGACGCCCTCCAGGCTCGCCTGGGACA
Organism: Ceratotherium simum simum; assembly: GCF_057802395.1. NCBI lineage: Eukaryota > Metazoa > Chordata > Mammalia > Perissodactyla > Rhinocerotidae > Ceratotherium > Ceratotherium simum. Next base: position 83,402,124 of record NC_141908.1, read on the forward strand.
AAGAGGGCTCCCTCAACTGCTTCCTCTCCTCAAGGGTTACTGCCTTGTCCTCGCTGATGTCCACTGTCCACCACGGTTCTACATGTTTTACCTGGTTGTCTTGATTGTTTCAGGCAGGAGGATAAGTCTGGTCCCCATTACCTCATCTTGGCCGGAAGCAGAAGCCCAGGTCAGATGGAATTTTATAAAAATTATATCTAAATGCTGTGTTGGATTATTGATTCAGTGTTTTCTCTGTCAAAGTGAAAGGTAGTTCTCTATTCATGACTTTTAAAAATGATTTTTAAGAAATCCAGTTTCTTCTAATTGAAGTCCTGTTATCTGCAACAAATTAGAACAGACAATAGCATAACTGGGGAGAGAGTTTTAATTAGTTCAATATGCAAACATGCCTTGAGGTACCACCAGATAGTCAACCCTACACATAGACAGACGTCCTCCGGACAGAGCACCTTCTGGGCAGCAAAGAACCGAGCCCAACCCTGGTGTTGCCACCGTCGGTGCCTTTAGCTTCTCATCTCGAATGTGCTGCTGAGCATCCAGGTTGTTCAGGACTGTCCAGGCATCATTAACTGCCTTTTAGCTGGTTGGCGGCAGGGCTTGGTACTTCTAGACTTTTCCACAGAGAATTTGATGGGCATTGCTGCTGCTAACTCGCCACTTCATCCAGGAGAAACCCGTCTGGCAGCTCCAGCCCCCAGACCCTGACCATCATCATCCCCTCCAGTGATGTCACTTGAGGCGCCCAACTACCAGTGATGTCACTGAGGAGCTCCTTTGAGGGAGAGTCCAGCGCCAGCTGCGCGAGGAGAGCATGCCTGGGTCCTGGGGGGACCCCTCTGACACCCGAGTCTAGACGGGATTCCTCTGTTGCCTGGGTCCCGGGGGGATCCCTCTGACTCCCAGGTCTGGAGGGGATCGCTCTGACGCCCGGGTCCCGGGGGGATTCCTCTAGACGCCCGAGTCCGGGGGGCATTCCTCTGACACCTGGGTCTAGACGGGATTCCTCTGATGCCCGGGTACGGGGGGGACCCCTCTGATGCCCGGGTCCTGGGGGGATCCCTCTGACTTCCGGGTCTGGAGAGGATCGCTCTGACGCCTGGGTCTAGACAGGATTCCTCTGACGCCCGGGTCTCGGGGGGATTCCTCTGACGCCCGGGTCTGGAGGGGATTCCTCTGGGAGCGTCTGGACTGATCGCATCACCTCCAGTAGGAGCCTGTTCTGTGCCATCCGTGTTCATCTCTAAATGCCCATAGGTGGGAATTCCCAGGATGACTCTTAATGTCAGAGGATGGCTTCTTCCTCTGTCCATCAGAAGGGAATGCAATCACAGGTGACCCTGAAGAGACTGGACGAGAAGTCCAAGCTCCTCAGTTGTGACAGAAGGTGGACGCTAGCTGCCTTATCCAGGTCTGGCACAGGCTGTCTGGCTGCCACAGGAGCAGAGTTTCCTGCTCCTCCTCTCGACAGGTTTGTGCTCCTCACAACACTGTATCAGCAACGCCCTTCTGCTCTGTCCTAGTGGCGAACCACCTGGTGAATGAGGTCTCCCTGGAGTAGTCAACCCACAGCTGTTCAGCTTTGTGTCACCTCGACTCTCAGTTCTTGTTTGATTTCGCAGCATTTTCCCAAATTGCTGTGTTTGTATGTGTGCAAATTCACAAGGGGAATGATCAGTAGCTGAGTGATTCTAAAACACTTTTTCTTTGGTTTTTGTTTTGCTTCCAACCAAGTTTAATTAACCAGAGGGAACCTAAATTGTGTATCATGGAAGCTCTTTTTGATTGAGAAGATATTAACTTACATAGCAATAGAGAATAAACTGATGGTTTTGAGACTTTTATGCCTAAATGATGGTGTGGATGAGATTGACAGGTTTTAAGTTTGCTACAACACTTGCTGACTTTAAAAATTGCAGACTGAGAATTGACAGTCCCTGCGATTGTACCAGAACAATATGCACATATATATGAACAAAGAATTTTACTGTTTTCAGAGCAGCAACAACATACTGTTTTTAGAATAAGATGAATCCTGAGTCCAAGCAAATGTTGGTTTTACGGTTCGTGTGACGTTTCCTGCCTCTTCAACGGTGCCATCAGTCATGTTTATTCAATGCTGTTAATCTGCTGTGTGGACCGGATGAGTTTGTTTCTCAGTTTGTGTGTGTTCCTCTCGGCCTCATCCCGCAGGAGGAGGGGCTCCTTCTCCCCTGCCGGGTTACGCCCTCTCCTTCCTCAGGCTCCAGGTCCCTCAGGCTCCCGTCTCCTGAGGGGTGTTTCTCCGAGGAGTAAACTTTCGCTTCTGTGCGATTCCCTCTTTGCCTCCAAGGCGCTGGCAAGTGGACATTCCACTCGCAGTCACAGCCCTGCCGCACCTTCTGTGTGCAGCCGTCCCGTCTCCTCTTCCTCTACACAGAACTTTGAGAAGGAGGCGCCTCTGTCATCGCTGCCTCACAGTAGCCTCACCTCACCCACTGCAAGCTGCTGTCTATCCCCACCGATCGCTCCTTTGAAGATCACCTTGGGTTTAGCACCCTTGTGACATCCAATGGCCTAAATGCATGGCCATACTTTCACTCATTCAATCAACAAACTTGTCGGGATCACGTACTCTTGGCTAGGGACTGGTGCTGCAGAGATGAAAGACCCCACTCCCAGCCTCGAGGAGCCTGCAGTCCAGTGGTGGCAACGGAGATAAAACCAGGAACTGTAGATGTGAGGGAAAGACTGATGCAGGTTCATCTGTGGACGAGGTAAGTGTCGTGCTCTGATGAGAATGGTGTTCAGTTAGCAACAGGACAGCTTTGCTGATTTGAAGGATGCTGTGTTGAAGTGAATTTAGAAAGAGATTTGTTTTTACTTTTTTACTTTTAGAGAATTGTGTTATTTACAAAATCTTATTTTTTTTTAAGATGTAAACTTGATGCAGTCTTCTTTGTAAAGTGATGTGTGCCCCCGTGAACTTCAAGGAGAAGAAAGATTAGCTTGAGCACCCAGTTTCAAGCATCTCTTGTGGGCTGTGCTGAATGGCTCGGGGAGGGAGGTGAAGCTAAGGCAGAAGGATAACTCCAACTGTGGGGAGACACCAGAGGGAAATCACACTTCAACCCTCATTAGTAACATGGAGCTGCCCTGTGACGGCAGGACCCTCCCTGACTCCTTGCTGTGTCCTCCACAACATTTCTTTGCAGACTCCCTGAACTGGAGACAAGGCCATGGCACTGTGGGGACCCAGCACTACTGTTTCAGTTTCTTCTGGACAAGCCCATGACCCTTCCCGATTGATCCAACCCTTCTTGATGCCACAGCAGCTCTCTGTCCCGGCCGCATGAATGGAGCCCGAGAGCTGATCTGTGAGGGGATCTGGTTGAGGGCTCTGTCCAACAGAAGGGCTCCATGTTAGATGGTGACCAATGGAGCCAAACAAATCCTCTTTCTTGGTCATTTTGACTTCCAGAGAAAGAGCAGAAGCAGGGCCTGTGTGTGAGCTGAGACAGAGAAGAGAGTGGAGAGAGGAGCTGAGCCACGAGTGCTCAGTAGGGTGGGGAGAGGGAGATCTGGCCTCTGAGGGTGACAAGGCGCCCAGGCCTCCAGCACTTCCTCCCTCTCGTGCACAGGGGTGACTTCTCAGCCCTCCACGAAGCCCAGGTAGGTTCTGGGGTTTCCTTTCTTTCCCGCACGTAGATAATAAATGCCGTCAGGTGGCCTGGGTGAGCCTGCTCCTCACAGCCTGTGCGACTCCAACACTGATGCTTCTGAGAGGAGTTAGCAGTGCCCCCGTCACCATATCTCACATCGTGATAGCTGCACTTGCTGTTAATGTTTAGCCTTATGTTGTTCTGTGTTTTTCATTCATTTTTGCCAAGATAATATAGTGTTAAATGGTATCGCTTGAAATACTATGCTTTTTAATGTAAACTAGCACTTTAAAAAATATGACAAAGAAAACTAACCAGGTAAGCTTTAGAAGGAATTTTAGTATCTATATTATTTTAGAATAGTTCATATGTAAATAAAAAAGCTTGCTGCCATATTTTAATGTGTTTTGTAAGTATAAATAAAATCAGGCTGGCAAATACGTGGTTTTCATCAGATAGGCTTTGTCTGATTGAAGATTAAATATCTTTGTAAAACTTGCCCTTGTTTGAAGTTTCGTGTTGCCACAAGAATTGATCAGCAGAAGCTCATTTACAATCTGTGAATTGATCTGTGAGTCCCCAAGGGTGTCACCTGTTGTTTTTGCACTTGCTCCCCAACCCACACATGCAAGTAAGAGTCAGGAGACAGAAAACACTCCTGTGGTCACCTGTGAAAGTCGAGGTCCCATCTGGGACGCAGCCCTTCTTCCTTGGTCTCTGACGGTCAGAGCACGCCCTGGCGGGCTCTCTTCCCTACAGCTCTCCAGCCCTGCTGAGGGGACATGCCCCTTCCGAGTGTGTAAGGGACATTTGGTGGGTGCCTGCCTGCGGCACGGGAGGCCTTCTTCCCCAGGGACTGGAGAGTGTGCTTTGTTTTTAATGTGCCGTCTATGCACATAAAACCAGGAATTCAGATTAACATGGGGAAAAACTCAGTTATTCAGAATGTTTGATCTCATAGAGCAGTATCCTTCCTTGGTGCCTAACAGAAGCTCTAACGGAATTCAGGTCTGTTTTAGTTTAATTTAATTAAATTGTGAAGCCAGCTCGGCGGCCACTCCAGGTTCCCAGGCAGAACCGATTCTGCAAGGCATCTGCTCTTTCCCAGTTCCACCACTCTGTGGATTTAAAAGCATTTAGCAAAAATTTTTAAATGATCCACCCAGGCCTTTCATGCAAATGTTATAATGAGTAAAAAATATATATAAGCATACTTATTGGAAATTTAATGGCCTCTTCATGAAAGTTCAAGAATTTCATAAGGACGTGGAAAAATACAGGAAGGCAAAAAAGTAGCCAAATTATTGAAGGATTGTTGCTGGACTTGTATTAGGCTCCTGCTAAGGAGGAGCCTAAGTCTGAGTCTAAGTCCTGAATCCACGGGCAAGCATTTATTGCGAGGTTAAGACCAAGGACCTTCTAAACAGAACCTGATCTATGATTGTGTACATTTTGGTAGTTTTCCTTTTTCGTTATTTTTTTCTTTTTTGACCCATGTAGTTGGCAGATCTTTACTTACTGAAAATAGTGACCGCCATGTAAAGAAGACCCTCTTCTCCAAGGAAAAGTTATTTCTGTTTCAGTAAATTCAATAATAGCCACTTCTCTCAAACAGGAGTAATGCACCTGGTACTCTGCAGAGACCAGAGAGACCCGTGCTTAGCTGCTCTCTTTGGATTCTAACCGGTTTTTGCTACAAAGGACGTAAAAGTTCCTTTGGTGCCGTCAGGACTTCTCTTCTGACAGCCTGTCAGCCTCACAAGCCATGTGCCATCTCCGTCTTAAATTAGAGGTAAAACCCTGCCCATTATATTAATCTCTGACAGGTTCCTGTCTAGAGGATTGAGAAACTACTGAAGACAGCTTCCACGGATCTATGGTATTGTGCTAGCAAACACATTGGAAATGAATATAAATTGTTTTCTGGGAAAACAAAAGTCTTGTTTAACTTACATCTCACCAAGTAGCCACGTTTCGGTCTTTCCCAAAGCAGTCTTGAAGTGAGAATTGAGTCTCCTTCGAGCTCTAGCAAAATATTTTCAGTAATAATCGTGCAGCCCCCATTTTCATGATGTCGGCCCCATAGAAAATTGATTGGGCATATTCAATGTTCAAACATTTTAATAAAACAAACACATGAATGGTGTTAAAGTCACCATGATGAAAATACTCAGAAAAATATGGTTTACTTAATAATCACATTTATATTAAAAAAGATGGTTCCTTTTTCTGACTACTTCTTTTCTAAGCTAAACTTGGTTTGGAATTTCTCATTTTTTCAAGGAGGTGCCATGATATAAGGGAGCGGCAGCCTTGGTGGGGAGGGGGTTTCAACCTCAGCTCCCACTGCCTCAACCCTGCGGCCCGCAAGTCAGCCTCACGGAGCCTCGGTTTACTCGTTTATGAAGTGGGATAGCAATAGCGACCTTGCAGCGTGGTCGTGGGCATCAGAGTTAAGACGCTGACGGCTGCGCCTGGCCCGGCGTCGCCCAGCACCACCCTACAGGGAAGACGTGGTGGAAACTGCAGACGAGGCAAGAAACACGGTCGTCCCTGCGTGCAACCGGCCCTCCCCTCGTGCCCGCGGTTCATACCACAGCCACCGAGTCTCCATGAACAACCGTGGTCGACAGCAGGCTGGGTGCTTAGGAACGTCACCGAGTCAGCAGCTGCTGTCTGGGGCGTTCACGGGAGGAAAATGCACCTTCACGAAGTACTGTGTCTTGTGCGGGGTCTTGCTTTATGAAGGTGACCGAGACACGACTCGGAGGGTCGACGCCGCTGAAAGAAAAGCTGTCACACTCCCCCGGAAACGAAAGGCAGGGCCCGCGCAGGGCCACAGGGGACACCGGGCTTGGTCAGGAGGCAGCAGCAGAGGGAGGGAGAGCCTAGGCCGCAGCCTTCGCTGGAGCGTCCTCTGAAAGGCGAGGCGGGGCAGGGGAACGCGAGGACGGCTGGGTTGAACAGTTGCTGCAGGCTGTGGCCCGTGGTCCCGACTTGCACCTGGGCTGGTAAAGCAGAGCAGTACTGCCTCCTGGGTGTGCAGGCCAGACACAGGATGGCTCGGCACTGGTTGATGTAAAATATACAGAAAACTAAAAGTATGACCAATACACAGAGATGATGTTCTTTGTCAAAATACTGTTGTCACCGTGGGACACAAAGGAGCCATAGCAAATGTACGTTTGCACAATTGAAGGTCCAAGTTCTGTAGCGACTTCTTTCATGACTCGGAGGGCTTCCTGGAGTATCTGGAATATTTAGTAATTAATTCAGCCTATGTTCTTCTGCAGGTAATCAACTTCAGTAATAAAAAAAACCAAAAATGGAATTATTTTCTGCTTATTGGAAAGATATTTGCACACTGAAGAGGCAAAACAGTGAAGTTCGACACATTTAGATTATAACGATTAAAAACAGATCTTACGTTCCACGTGAAAAGACCCTTAGTAGGGGGTGTTCCACACCCAGCATTCTTGAGCCACAGTCTCCAGCGCCGGGAAAATGCAAAGGGAGAAGAATCATCCCAGACCAATTTCCCAGTGCTGTCGGCATTTCTCGACTTCATCCACACCAGCTGGATGAACGTGGGTGACTTACGTGACCTTATGAGCCACAGAATCCCTAACCACTAATTTGCAGGACAGCTTCAAGGATGCAGTCAACAGCATGTGTCGCTTTCCGGGGGGCCGTGCCTTCCTTGGCAAGTTCCCCTTCTACGGATGGTTTATGATCAAGTTGTGAAGACGCCCAGGGAGTTTACGGCACAGAGGAAGCAGTCCAAAGGTATAGGATGCAGACCTTAAATTCATGAGATGCTTGTACATAAATTAAGGTAGGGCCTGATATTAACAGTGATATTTGAAATTCAGCGGTGCTTTTCTCTCCCTGCGTCTGGGGCTTTATAAAAACCCCAGCTGTGAGTTATGTATGACAGGAGTTTCATCACCACCTGCCAGCTCTGTGATTTGGGGAAGTTGTTCATCCTCTCAGATTCCAGGCCCCTCATCTGTGCAGTACAGTTATGATGCTCACCTTACTGGGTTACTGCGAGAATTAATACAGTTTACGTGAAACACCTACTTGAGTGTATGACTTCCTTTTCCCTTTTCCCCCTAAATGTATTAGGTCTAGTTAAAAAAAATCTATTTGGAGCTTGCGAATATCTCAGCAGTGTTTCTTTACCCTTTTTAACATTTATTAGGAAAACTGGCATCTCTTGTCACAATTGATAGTAATAAAATATAGAATTTTTAATCAAAGTTTTAGTATTTTTATACAAAATAACTATATTTGCATTTAAATTTTGAATAAATCACACTCAGTTATCTATATGTTGCTACATCTAAAAGAACAACACAGCCATGGATGTCTTTTACAGTGACTATAGTACAGTCATTCGGTTCTTACAATTGCTGGCATGACTCTCAGTGACCCACCCTGACAAGCAGTTCCTTCCCCTGGCGGGACTTGCCTCTAAGCAATAGGATACGGCCAGCGAGTGAGTGTGCAGGTTCCATCAGCATCCCTAATCCGTTGACTGTGAGCTAATCAAAAGGGACATTTTTCTAGGTAGACCTGCCCTAATCAGGTAAGTCCTTAAAAGAGGGCCTGGATGTGCCCGCGAGGGAAATTCTCCTCCGGCCGTGTTGTAGGAGGACCACGTTGTCAGCCTGTAGGAGCTTAGTGTGACCCTCGGCTGACAGTGAGCAAGGAAGCAGGCACCTCAGTCCTGCAACCGCAGGAACGGCATCCTGCCAACAACCTGAAGCTTGGAAGGACCCCGAGCTCCCGATGAGAATCACAGCCCCAGCCAACACCTCGGTCTCAGCCTGTCCAGACCCTGACCAGGGGACCCAGCTAACCCGTACCCAGATTCCTGGCCCAGAGGAAAGGTGAGAGAATACGTGGGCACTGTTTTAAGCCACTATATGTGTGGTAATTTGTTAGCAGCAGTAGAAAAGGAATATCCTATTATATACAACACCTATGGCAACTTGGCAAAGAAGTGTCACAAAAATTCCTTCCATGAAAAAGGAGTTTCAGTAAACACTGAAATAACTTCGGAGTAAAATGGAGGGCAGAATTCAACTTAAGAAATAGGTAGCCATAGAAGAGGGGGATTATTGAAGGAAACAGAGAAAAAGAATACTAGAAACGGACATTTTACAAAATTTGAAGGGAACCCTGTATGTCTGAAAAATAAAATGAAAAAAAAAAAAATTCACAGCAGACAATGTGTCATCAAGACGTGTAAGTTCACCTCTCACCCCGGTTCAGGAAAAGGAAAAGGAGCTATAGGGAAATAAAGAGACTTCAGGACACACGGAAACGACTTGTTCCTGCGTGTGAAGTCGACTTGATTTTCTCCACACCACTTTATTTAAATTACTGGTTACCCAGGAAAAAAGAAAATGAAAGCAATGAATCCCTAAGAGAAGAAACACAGCTCTTTGAAATCTAAACGGCAATTCAAGAGTTGTTCAAATGTTCTGGTTTACCGTAATAAGATTTAGGAGAGTGGTTAACAGCTGACTCAGGAGAATTCTAATTAAATGAAAACTAACATTGAATAACTATTTCAATAGTAGCCTTTCCTTTTTTTTAAAGTTAGGTTTATTGATGTATAATTTATATGCCGTAAAACTGACACTTTCTAGGTAAACAGTTTTATGAGTTTTGATAGATGTATATAGTTGTGTAAGGACTTGCACAATCAAGATATAGGATATTTCCATCACCTCAAAAAATTCTCTTGTGCCCCCTTGTAGTCTAGTCTCCTGCACCTGGCAGCTGCTGATGTGTTTCCTCCAGGGTGTCGTCTACGTGGAATCGTGTTTGCAGAGCACACGTCACTCGATTCTTAGCCCTCTGGCAGGAATTTTCTAAAGAGCGTGGATGTGATGAAGGTGTAGGCAGCATCTCTGCTCAACTATCGATGTGCAGCTGCAGGCAGAGACTTAGCTTGTAGCCTTCAGAGTCAGGCTTCTTTCACTCAGTACCGTGTCTTGAAGTTCACCCATATCGTTGCATGGGTTTCTTTTCATTGCTGCGTAGTATTCCATTGTATAGCGACACCACAATGTGTGTATCCACACATCTGTTGACGTATAGTGGGCTTGTTTCCACTTTTACCTGTTATGAATAAAACCACCACAAGCATTCACATGCAGGTCTTTGTGGAAATGGGTTTTCTTTTCTCTTGGATGAATACATAGGAGTGGGATTGCTAGGTCCTGTGGTAAGTATATGTTTAAAACGATAAGACATTGTCAAACTGTTTTCCAAACTTCTTATACCGTACTTGATTTTTAAAAGAAGAAATAGACTAGCTATTTTGATGCCGTATATCCACAACCTTAGAGAATCAAACAGCTTCCCAGGCAGTGCAGGAACTGCTTAGGTGACGCACGGAGAACGTGGATGCAGCAGGGACACAGGAGACTTGGGTAGCCCGTCCAACTGCATTCCTGAGTCTGATCACCGTGCCCCTCACAAAGAGCTGGGTTCTTCAGCCTATAGGCCCTTGTCTGCCCTAGTTGTTGACCATCAGACAGAGGCGGGAAGAACTTAAGCTATTTCAGGGAAATTTTGATACTACTGTGTACTTAACGGATCGCTGGATGGCTGTACAGTTCGCCCCAGCTGCCTACTCAACCTGAGGTTTACTGGCCCAGCGTTGACAGGACACTGTTATTCTCTGAGGTTCCTTCACGCTGTCAGTGTGCCCCAGGTCATACAGCTGGGCCTCCAGCGTGGATTCCACCCCAAGCTCCTTGCCCTGCCTTCACATAACTGTCCCCTGGGGAGACCTGGAGCTCTGACTTATCACTATTATTAGTTTATTCTGCCCAAGAACCGCACCTGTGCACCAACCAGTTCACTCTTTCCCTTCTCGTAATGGGCAGATCTAGGCCCAATCCCTCAATTTCTGTACCAACGCTTTTTACAGTAAAGCTGTTATGTTGTCTAGAAATTCATCAGTGAGAAAACTACGCCAAGGTAAGTAGTTAGAGGTTGTAAGGTGATAAATATTTTTCTTTCCTTCTTTTTAAGTGTAATTTGCATCTAAAGAAAGACAATTTTCCTTTTATTATTTGTACAGCGTATACCTATTGATTTTCAGACCTTGGGCAGAAATTTGTTAAAGAGCATGGATGTGAAATAAGGGTGTATCTGTGGTGGTTCACAATCTCAGGAATTCCCGGGGTAAAATCGGATCCAGCCCCAGTACATGGAGGGCAGGGAGAGACTGAAGAAAGAGGTGCACACCTCAGAATTGTGGTGGCAGGTAGGAAGGGATCTTACTTACTAGGCTTGTCTTGGGGGCTGCAGGACGAGTAGATCTCCACACCCTCTGCCAGAATCTTAAAGTTTATATAGCAGCTTTAATAGGGGTTCAGTCACGTACACTGTCCATCCAGATGGTCCCAACAACACCTTCTGTCTCAAGGCTGCGTCCTTGGAAGAGCTCCCACTGTGGGAACGGAGGGCAGAGTGTCCATTCCAAGGACAGGGGAGGGGGTGAGCCTCCGATTGCCCAGGTCCAGCTCGAGGGTCAACTGGTGGTCACGTCCTTGGTGACCTCCTCCGACAATCTGGTATCTGTGCTCAACCACTCACATGTGGCTACAAGGCAGAGATTAGGGGAGCAGCAGGCATAGCCAAGGAGAAATAATAACATTGTCAGGGACCTCAAGGCACTTTAGGATGTAAGGAATTCCTTAAATTTTCTGGTAGAATTGTTGCAAAAGTTTAATGCTTCCACGTTTAAATAGGATTCTTGTGAATCTCACACAACATTCAGTGACAACCCTCTGAAGTTTGGGTTATTCCGGCCTTACTGTACAGCATAGGAAAACATGGTTCTGTTTAGCCTCTTTACCTAACTTTTTTCTGGCCTATAAAGGATCCCAGGAAAACAATCTAGAAACACAACATTCCGTTGAAGTAATGAACGGGGAGCATGTCGATGGCTAACAGCTGAACGTGAACACCATGTGTGAGTGTGTGGGCTGGTGTGGATGAACACAGTTTACTGTCGCTTCCTGAGGAACCCGGGCCTCACCTGGCCCTGCACTGAGCCTCGGGGGTCTGCGTGCTCTGACCCAGACAGACCTCCACGCTGAGTGTCCATCTGCCAAGACGACGCTACCAGTCTGCAAGGAGGGTGGAGTGGACCGTGGGGAGAGGTCAGGCTTTTCCTCTGGCTAGCACCCTCACGTAGAAGCTAGGAGTAGGGGATCCACGTTTCCACCTAATATTTACTGTGGGAGAGAAGACATCCATGTGAAGAATAGCTATGTACCCAAACAAGAGAGCCGGGGACACAGAAGACACGTCGAGCAGCAGTTCCGCAGAGCAGGAGCTCCGTGTGGGTTGGCCTGGTGTCAGGAGGTGGGGCTGGACCAGGCCCTGGGGATCTGAAGTGGTGCACAGAGACAGGTGGACGTCTCAGTCCGAAAAGCGGCCATGCCCGTGGATTTGAGAAGTTTGCATATTTGTGTCAGAAAAACGAGGAAGAGTTGGCATGGTAACATGGAGAAATCCACAAGAGCAAGAGGCTCAAGATTTCCAGCTGAGGAGTGCTGACGGGGCTCTGGAGGTCTGGGAGAGACGTGATGGAAGCTCTTTGTGACCTGACCTTGGAAAGCAGGACGGTGAACCCCGAACACCCCCCATTCTACTCTCTCTCCCACAAGGATCAGTCCTGCGATAGACAGCGAGTTACTGCAACAGACGGTTGATTCAGCGCTGCTTCTGAACGCTGCTTTCTTTAAACACGTGTGCACACACGCTCGCACACATCCTTCTTTTGAGAATTTTTTTGTAAATAGATGAATTGTTATTTAAACTAAAAAGTTATATAGTCCCATAAGACAATGAAGCATTTAGGTGATAACCCCAAAGGGAGAGACTATTGTTACATATTTATAGCAAACCGATTCTGTTTCAGTGTTTTGGACTGAAAGAAAAGATCATAAGCAAAAATAGCGTGAACATCTGAAAAAGCTCCTCTAACCTCTTCCTCTCCCTTCTTAGAACAGAAGTAAAGGCCTTGTGCTTTAAAACACCAGACGGAGGAGTTTTATTTGTACTTGTTGTCTTCAAGTTTCAGTCACTACTGATAGTGTTAATTCCTGTGTTTAGTACCTTTCTTTAAAAAACACAGGGAAACAATCTGTTCCAAGAAACGGTCCTTTCATTTAATTGTACGTGTGCTATGACTGTTTTTAAAATGGCCTATTGAGCAAAGGACACAAACAGGTCATTTAAAAAACAAGCTGTAAGAGTGGTTAATAATGTAAAAAAATGTTCCCTCACTAATATTCAAAGAAATGCAAATTAAAATAATGAGATACCATTTGGCCTCAAACTAGTACTTTTAAGATTGTTACATGATTTTATGGATAGGATTTCAAACCAACACACCTTTTTGGCAATTGGTGCAGCATTTCCACCCGTAGACGGTGTTGCAGGAAGCTCTGAGATCGCTGGGAAGAGCCTGGCCGAGGTCCAGAGGTTTCAGCAACGCTAGGGGACGCTGCAGTCTCTCCTGTGTGCTCTCTTTCTTTGCAGCGATTCGTTCTAATTTCAAGCACATGTTACCAATCCATCTCCTAACTCAAATTTTTCTGTAGGGCCCTGGATTTGAAAGGGAATCAGGCTTTCAGCCTTGATGTGGCTTCTCCCAACTTCATAGTAAAAGACCTACGAAGACCTAGACACAGAAAACAAAAAAAAGTTTGACAGATAACTTATTGCCAAAATTACTAGGTTAGGTCAATAGAGGTAAACTGAAGAAAAACTTCAGAGAAGTGTTTTCTATTGAACTAAGCAGCTCTTCCCATCCGGGCACACGTGCAGAGACTGCCCACCCGGCCCCATTCAGAGGCCCAGAACTTGGGCTCTCACTGCCACCATTTTCTGTGAGCATTTTAAGCAGCCAGATTGCTGTTCTCCACTCTTGATGTTCTTATGTCTCTTCAGATCCAGAAAATCCCAGAAAACATTTGAATCGTCAAGTCGTTAATTCGTTCCCTATATCTGGCACAAGACAGTGTCCCAATTCCTACCTTCCTCCAGAGAAGGTCAGACTTTGGCTTATGTTCATCATGGTAGTCACCTCTGGCACCACTGTCTCAGCTCTGACAGGTCACGCTCACATGGCTCATTGCTGTGTGTACACACCACGTTGTGTTTGTGCTGTGACCCGTGGAGTTAGATGTAGGTACGCACAGTGATGGTACCGATGCTGTGGACACAGTGTTGACACAGACGTGGCGCAGCCGTGTAATACATCTGTACTTCATGCACATCTGGTCCGTCCACATCAATAGCTCACTGAGTTTGCGGCATAAATAAGGTGATGCACAGGACGCTCTCAGCTCAGCACTTGGCACGTTGCAATCAGTAAAAATTAGTGAGAGAGAGAGACACAGAGAGAGGTAGATACAGAGCAAGACAGGCAGAGAGAGAGCCTGCTAATCAGTGTAATTTATTCGGCGATGTCTTAGTCACCTCTGCCTGCTATAACAGAACACCTCACGCTGCATGGCTTACACAACAGACATTTGTTTCTCATGGTTCTGGAGGCTGGAAGTCCAAGGTCAGGATGCCAGTGGATTTGGTTCCTGGTAAAGGTCCTCTTCCTGGTTGCAGACAGCCACCTTCTTGTCCTTACAAGAGAGAAAGATCAGCTCTCTTGTGTCCCTTCTTCTAAGGGCTAACCCCATCACGAGGGCTCTATCCTCATGACCTAATCACCTCCCGAAGTCTTTACCTCCAGAAAACATCACATTGGGAGTTAGGGCTTCTACATATGAATTATGAGAGGGACACGTCATTAGCCCATCACAGGTAAGGTACAAAATCTCAAGAATGTATATTCTCTATATAAAAATGTATCATTAATAATTGGCAGAATTTTAAGTTAAAATGGCAATTTGTGGTCTATGTTCTCTTTTTTAAAAATTCTTTTTTACTTTTCAATTGTTTCATAGACAAAGAGACAATAATTTGACTAAATGTTTTCTGTTTTTTTGAGATCTGGATTGTTATTCGAATTATTATCATCATGGTCATCCTGTAATCTTATGCTTGCAAAGATAGCACCTTACATTATTAAAAATAGTTTTATATGCAGTATTAAATTTTATTTTTAAAAAACATTCTATGAGGCAGAAAGATATATTTTTATTTTACAGATAAGCTCTAAGGGGAGTACAGGGTCCCTAGATTATACAGCTAGATTATGGTCTTAAATCCTAAAGAAACAGTCCTGTTTTTCCAAACGCACATTCAGGTATCCACATCACATCACATCACATCATATCATTACATCACAATCACATCATCACATCATCATATCACAATCACACCATCACATCACACCATCACATCACATCATCACATCACATCATCACATCCATCATCACATCACATCACCTCACCTCATATCACAATCTCATCACATCACACCATATCATTACATCACAATCATGTCATCACATCACAATCACATCATCACATCACAACACACCATCACATCACATCATATCACAATCACATCACATCATTGCATCACATCATCACATCACGTCACATTACATCAATCAGTCTGACAGTCAGCTCCTGACTTATACCACTGTACACCCTCCTAAAAGTCTCCTCACTACTATCCTCTTTGCCCCACCTTCCTGATCTCTAAAGCTCCTGACTCTGCTGCTTTGATTTCTTTAGGGAAAATTCCTGGGCCTTGGAAATGAAAAGCCACTTAATTACATTAGAATTTTATCCCCCCTTACAAGTGTGGCTCTGTTCTTTGCAATTAGATGATCATTTTCCATAATGAAAATGACTGAGGCAATATAACATTCGGTGATTTTGCTTCTTTATTCCACCATCATAACAGTATTTCCAGAAGATGTCACAGTATCATAATCTTCTTTTTACTTGACTATTCTGAAGGGGAGTGACCACATCTGTCTTAGTCACTGATTGCATCATTGCAACGCCCCTCTGATATAGAATCCCTCTTCCCCCCTTTGTCTTACAAAGAGCAGAAAATTGGTGCTCAAGGGTTATATAATTTATCCCAGCATCACAGATGATCCCAGCAGTGGGCAGAGCCTGGGTTTGGGTGCAGGGGTCTCCCATCAAAGCCAGCACGTGAATACCGCACCATGTTCCTCAGGAGATGAGCTATAGTCGTGGATGGAGTCATGAATGAACTTACAATGGCTTGAGACTTCACCCTTCAATTGCGTCGGTTCCAACACCATCAAAGCTGTAACTCCACACACACTTTCAGGAAGGTCCCAGGTCAGGTGACGTTCCATGCCATCCCTAAACATTGCTGTGAGATCTCTTTCTTCTGCTGTGTCCTCTCATGAGTCCCATTCCATCGAGACTTGGGATAACCTGTTAGGTCATATTTATCTCCCTGTCTACCTGCTCTTTGTTGGTGCACAGATACCATAACTCTTGAAATCTTCTATCTTTGCATAAAATGCATCTTTATGAATCGTGTGGTTTTAAATGCCAAGTAGTAATAATTATTTTGGATTAGACATATTGAGATAAGAGTCATACTATAAAGCCAAGTAGAAGTGGTGAAATAAACATGACTTTAGAAAGAAAACTGTGAAAGACCATGGCCAAACTACTAGAAGATGAGATACACCAATTCACCTCCCACGTCTCTGAACTTCTGCTTCCCCTGATGATCGGTTATATTTCTACCCCCAGCAGCTTCAAATGCCATGTTCAGCTGGCACCCACCCTAGGGTAGAGAGTCCTAACCCAGAATCTGGATCCTAGTAACACTTATGGATGTGAGCCTCAAAGGTCCTGTAGCCCGGATGGCTTGCGACAGAGCACACATGTGAGAAAGCCGTGGAAGATGATGTGAACCTTACATGACTATGTTGAATTGAATAAAACAACCTTGGCATCAACATCTTTGCCCCTCCTTCTTAGAATCGAGAGATTCTGATTAATAATAATAGGGTGTTCATAATGTGAAGATGCTTTCATTATATCTGAATTTAAGCACTAGTGTGTATTACACATTCAAGGTATTGGAAAG
Source organism: Ceratotherium simum simum (assembly GCF_057802395.1). Lineage (NCBI taxonomy): Eukaryota > Metazoa > Chordata > Mammalia > Perissodactyla > Rhinocerotidae > Ceratotherium > Ceratotherium simum. The sequence continues at coordinate 83,418,855 of NC_141908.1, forward strand.
GAGTAAATTTCTAATAATTTATTTTCCATTACTCTGAATGTTAGGAATACGTACTTCATAGAATGATACGTTAAAAGCAAGCGCATGCGTGTGTGCACGCACATACACACACACACACAGCTTAGGGAAAATCTCCAAATAGATTTTCTACAAACCTTGGTGCTGCTCTATAGCATCATGAACTGTTTCATTAAAATTCTTCCTTATTATTTTTAGCTCTTGACAATTGTTCTGCTTAATTAACTCAATCAATTGTGGATTACTGCCAGTTATGTTGGCAGAAACCATGGCAGTTTATTAACTCTCTCAAATGCCAGAAGATAACAGAAGCACTGGAGGGCTGGTAGCTAAGTGCATCTTTTCATTTCTAGTCCACAAATGGAGTTGAGCGCACGTTAGTTTGCAGTTTGTTGTCAAGTGTAGACTCTGGAATAGCACTTCCCCACAAGTCTGGGCTGTGTGTGACCCGGGAGGGGGTCACGACTTGTGGTTACACTCACTCTTCCCTTACCTCCAACACAGTGTGCTGAACGTTGATGTTTTATTGCAAACCGCCAATGAGAAAAATTTTAAGGTCTTTGAATGAAGACTTTTTTTAAACTACTGTATTGCCACAACCTAGAAAAGCATCTGGCACATAGTACATGTTCAATAAATATTTGTTGGAAAGATGAACAAGCTGCTTTTAGTCCTGTCTTTGAGAGGGTACTCACATTTTTCTTGGTCTTCAAATATCACATATCAGAAGAAATTTGTTGAAGGTAAATATTTATTAGTCAATGAATAATAGTAATAATACATATGATTTATTACTAGAAAGCAATTTATTCATCCAGCCTAAAAATAAAATCAATAGAAAATTAATTTTTGGGGTCTTTGATTCTTAATATTTTTTAAGACATAGAAATCATGGAAAAAACTGAATTTACTACCTTAGGCATTTTGTTAAAAAATATTAGTTTCTTTTCCTGTCAGAATGAAGTATTCTAAGTCCCAGAGCAGATATATCTTCATTGTCCTTAATGAAATCGTGATGTTTCTTGATTTTCTGTATGCAGAGTCTCTGTTCCACTCAGCTCTCCTCCGTGTTCTCTTCAAGGATCTGACGCTAGAAGCTCGGGAGTCAAACGCCTCACGCAGGAAACGGACCAACAGGCTCAAGGCTGGCTCCCAGTAACGGCGGGCTGGAAACGTTTGTTTTCAGTAGCAGCCTTGATCGGTGCTCCACCCACTTCCAACCCGTTTAAGAACCTATATACCGGCTGTGGTCTGGGGATGTAATTAGATCGTTCTGTTAACAGTATTTAAAGGGACTCGTCTCTTCCCCGAAGTTGTTATATTACTAATTAATTTATTTGCTATCTCTATTTGGTGCCATTTGATCCATGCCTAGGACAACTTGAGTCTTTGGGCAGAGAAGAGTTGTCTCATTGACTATGTCCCTTGTGATAATACAACAAAGGCTTGAAGATCATCAGACTCTCCTGAATTAACCAGCACCGAACTCGACTAAAGAGTCAAAAGCTCAGGCCAGCACCAGGCTTCCCGGAGAAGTCCGAGGCCGCCGAGCACGGCTTCCTAACGTGGCCCTACTCTCATGCGGGAGGATGCGCTTTGGGTGCAGATTCAGCAGATGAGTTTCTTTCTCAGCAATGTTCGCAGAGACGTTGTTCAAACAAAGCGAGCAATTTTGGCTATGAAACATCTCTTCTTCGTATCCTATTGAGTGACTATTGGCATGATCACCCCTCATTTTGTAGCAAACCATATCACCCATAAATCTGTAAATTCTGTTTATTTATAATAAACAACCTACGTAGTCAAGATACATCCTCCTAAAAACGTTTTACAGATACAGACTCTCCGTCACCTTTCGACTCCTAGTGAACACCGTTAGTGTGTTTCCTGCGTTTCTGGTCATCGCCATGCGCAGGAAGGGGTTGACTCGGCGGGAAGTCCCACGCTTTCCCAAGGAGGCCTGGTCCTCAGGACTGGCCCTCGGCTGGCTCCTGGGCGGCGAGCTCCGCGTTCTTGGGACGTCTGCCGGGGAGGAGCGTTTCGAAGGCCTGAGGCCTTGCGGGCCTCGGTTTGACCCGAGTTCAACAACGTAATCGGTGAGAAATGCCTGTTTTTGCTTGGGGAGGGGAGGCTGGAGTAGGTGAGTCAATGAAAACCCTGGACACCAAGTCGGGGAGCTCCCCTGGAGGCAGCGCCCCGTTGCTGGGAGAGCTCTCCGCTGGGAGGCGACGCCTGGGGGCTGTGCTCGACGTCCCTGAACTTCGGCCGTGTGTCTCCCTTTGCTGAACTTGGTCTGTGCCCTTTCACTGCAAAGAACCCTAACCATGGATACAACAGCTTCTGAGGCCCACAAGTCCTTCTAGCAAACGATCCACAGGGAAGGCGGTGGGCTCGGGGACCCCCAGCGCAGCACATTTACAGAGATTTGAGGTTTTCTTTCCTCTCTGGCGGAGGAGACGGTGGCAGGCCTGCTGCTTTTCTTTCCTTCCCAGCGTGTAGAGGGGCTGCAAACCTCTGCGCCCGTCAATCCCTCCAGCCCTTAGAGTGACATTCGCTGTCTCTGGAGCCTCAAACCTTCATTAATAATCCCACGGAAAATAAAACTTGATTTCAATAGATCCCCAGGTAAATCACCTGGAAAATTACTCTCCTCCTAAATCTCAAGCTGCTTCCTTTAGTTATCCGACCTGTTTTGTTTGCAGATGGTGCTGCTATTTACCGCTTACTATGGAAATATGATGTTATAGTAGTTGTGCGTCCAGAGGCGAGGAGAGCACTTGTTTACTGCAAATGAAACAAAACAAAACACGAATTCTAAACAGTAATATCCAAATTCCTCAATGTGGAAGTGCTAGAATTGACTTCAGCAGACTTTTCTCTTTTGCGATGTTATAATATCCTGAGAAATACCCACCAAAAAACCTGCCCAGTTATTAAATTAGTCATCAGTACCTATCTTTGAGACCAACTAAAATGAAAGGAAATGTCTATTTACTCTGCAATGGGATATTCTTGTATTTTCAGGAATAGCAAGAGCTATTTGAATTTCTCCTTAGAATCTCTTTTTTTTAAATGTCTAATTTAACGTGGTAATCTTGTAAAAATAGGAACATTACCCAGATGACTAAGGGATGGTTCAGAATAAATTATATTAGTGGTTAATTTGGAATTAGGTTTATTATATTATCTATAAGTTTTCATGCAGATCCCGTTGATTTATGTTGATTTAGGGAAAATTATTTTAGACATGGAAAAATCAGACAGTAACTATTTTATCTAAATGTTTTTCAAACTAGGTCAGTGGAAGTTCAATATATAATTGCTAAGAATAGTTTCTTTAATTTCTAAAGCCTAGTTATGTTTTATTGGAAATATGATGTATATGTGTTATATTCAACTAGTCAAGATATTTTATCAGAAGGTATTGGATGTCTAGACAAATATTTAACCAGATGTATTTGTATCTCAAACTTTTCTGTACGAGCAAAAAAGTTTTGTGGAGAAAATAAAAGCAAATTTCATAGTAGATCTTAATAAATATTTGACAAGTGTTGACCTCATAGTTCCAGAATAGAAACCAACTGGATATGATTCGAGAGTCAGTGGCTCTGGGTTAGCAATGTTATGCTCATTCATTAATTGTAATCCAGATGTCTGAAGGAGGTGTAGAGGGGTGTTGGGGAAGAGGGATAATCCCCCTCCGCTCTTTCCCTTAAGGTTCTTCTGGCTGGCCAAATAATTAAAAGACAGGTTAGCAGGAGAAAATAATACCAAGTTTAGTAACATATATACATGGGAGAAACCCCGGGAAACTGAGTTTCTCAACAAAACGGCAGAGATTCTCATCTTAAATACTATCTTCAGCTAAAGACAAAGGAGGATGTTGGGGGTGGGGGGAGTCAGTTATGGGAGATTACCAGAAAAGCACAGTAAACAAGAGTAAGGTTATTATGCAGATTTAAGGCCTCACCTTCCACATTGATAAGTTTCTAGAGATGAGGTCATCTTCCCTCTTCCTGGTACAGAGAGGGAGATACCTTTACAAATGGAGATTTCTCTGATAAATGTAAATGTTTGTCTGGCAACTCTTTTCAGAGCCACCTAGAGAATGTGGCCAGGAAGAGACAGAATTTTTGATAAGTTGGGCTTGTTGGTGCCTTTCCTATTGTAACATCTATTTACATTATATTACAGCCATCATATGATAGTTGCTCCTTTCTGGAACAGGTCTTCTATGTTAAATTCTTTAGGCAGTTTGGGGGAGGTCAAATGTCTGTCAGAAAAAATAATCAAGGTAAAGAGACATATTTCAGGGTGGCCAATTTTGATCTCCCACAGGGGATTATGCTATGCGTGGATATATTGGATGCACGTCTACAGACTCTACAGGGAGTCTTTTGTATTCCCACATATGTTGAGTCTCTTCAGGTGAGTCGGCCACTGAGGGTCTCAGCTCCCACTTGGGCCTGGACTGTCCGTCTGCCTTCAGCAATCACTGCAACCCCATCTCCAACCTCACATTCTCTTCCAACCCCACATTCTCCCCACCTGCTCCCTTTGTGTGCTAGTGTTGCGTGAAGTGTGACATGGAGTGTTAAGTTTAGCATCTTCCCCTGCACAAACAGTGCCTGTTCCCGCCTCCCCTTACAGCCAACACCACCCCCAACACTTGCAAAAAGGTGTTTTTAATCCCCTCAGCCCTTTTACTGGCCAGTGCCAGTCAGTGACCAAGTCCTGCTAATGTTTTCTTTCACATTTCCTCCAGCTCTGTCCCTTCCTGTGTATTTTCCTTCTGGTCATTTCCGTCCTCGGGATTTGCCACTGCCCTTCCGCCACCTCACAGCTCATATTGCAGAGCCCAGTGTGGCTCGCACACCCGCTCTCTGCACATGCTTTTCCCTCTGTGTGAATCCCTCTTCAGGGTCCTCCATTGACACACGCATGGCCAGTCTTCACACTCAGTTCCCGTTTCCTCTGGAAGTCCTCTCTCACCCACACAGGGCTGTATCCCTCTTGGGAACTTGGAAGACAGGACAGGATCATTCTCTTCAAAGCTCCAGTGCCTAGCACAGCACCTGGTGTGTTGTAGTTACTGTGACAGATGGTCCTCTGACACAGCTGCCTGGTACCTCATTGCATCTGCCCTACATGGAGCAAACAGAATGCTTTTTCCTATAAAAACTTTCTAATGTCTCTACTTTGTAGGGGGACAACTGGCTATCATGCTGTTCCAAAGTCCATATCTTAGCCAGGTAATGAGGGGCTCCCAGCCCCTGCCACTTCTCCTCACCTTCCCTGTTTCCTGAGATATATTATATAACATAGTTATATTATATAATACTTATATACTATACCCAGCTTCTTGATGAGTTTGTGCCACGCAAAACACATAAATGCCCTCTTGTCTGTTGTAACACCTAAGAAGCTTTGCACATCCTTCCACCTCCTGGAAACTTTCTTCAGTTAACCTCAGCCTCAGACTGATCCCCCCTACTCTGCAGCCTGTAGATATTTTTGTAAGACATTATTTTGTCTATGTTGACATTTTGCTTTGTCATATAAATTCTTTAGGGCAAAAATAATATGTTCTGTTTCTTTGATTTTATCAGTGTTTACTTTGTACAATGAGCTTTAGTGTCTAGAAACTATGTAGCATAAATTGCTAGCTAACTGTCATGGCTCTCAAGGTCTTAAATGTCTTAATCAAATGATCTTCAAGATTTCTTGCACTTTTTTTGTTTTAAAGATAGAGAAACAACTACACTGACATTTCCATGTTCTTTCCTAATTCATCCCTGAATTAAAGGGTCATTCCTTTTCTCATCTAGGTTAAGTTTCTCTTCTGTTATTTGGTACATTCTTGGGAGCATATGGCTCCCGGTGCTGAAAGACTCAAAATAAATCACCCATAGACATGTCATACTGCCCGAAATGTGACTAATCCTTTAGTTCAACAAGAATCTCTTTTAAAAATGTGATTCTACTAGGAAGTTATCTTTGTGGGAGAAATGAGAAAGTAGGTGAGAAGCCATTTAGTAGATCTGTGACATTCTCTACTGAGGCTAATGTGCTGACATGAGGATGGGCAGGACGGCTGGAAAAGGGACAGATGTGGGAACAGAAGACCGAGCTGACGTCTCCACTTGCCAAAACGTAACGACTTTAGGTGACTACAACTGCATACGAGCTCAGAATCTGTCACTGCTCTGCCGCATTTGCTGGGAGGACCCATTCCCCACCCGGCTCTCTTGCTCGGCTGCCGGCTGTGCTGGGTGTAGCCTGGACCTCAGTAAGGTTGAGAGCCCAGATCCCCCTTGTCTCCACGTGGGTTCTCAGTGGCTTCTTGGACGTCCCCAGAGAGTGGAGGCGAGAGTGAAAGTGAGTCCCTGGAGGTGGAAGCTGCCAGTCTCTTAGGCCAGAGTTCACTCCCACCGTACTTTATAGGCTGGGCAGTCACAGAGCCCAGAGTCAAGGCGAGGAGACATAGACCCCCCCACCTTTCAAATGGGAAGAGTTTCAGAGAACTTCGGGGACATGTTTTAAAACCTCTACAGACAGAGAATGTGAACAGAGAACAGAGAGCAGAAGTCTTGGAGGGCAAGGTTAAGTGGGGTGTGTGTTAGCTACTGGGGCAAAGTTCTCATCTAATTATTCAAGAATCAGACGAAAATCACTGGTATTTAACAAGCCAGGGCGAATGTCGATTCGAGAGAAAGGAGGTGGATGGTGCCCAACACGTAACTGTCAACTTCTTGAGTTTCTTTAGGCTTTATCTTGACTGAGGGGGGCCTTGAGTTTATTAATTATTTTCTTTAATCCTCAGTAGGAAACATTTAAGATTTGCTGTTGCTTCCCTTTCATTATTTCCCTATAAGCTCCAAATTTTATAATAGGCTTTGCATATTAACAATTGTAAACTGAATGTGATAGTGTATATGAAAGTATTCTGTAAGTACCAAGCTTACTGTCATTTGCGTAATTCTGTACAGCTGATAAAAGTTTCTCTGCCTTTGTCATTATCTCACTAAATTTCACACGACCATTGTGAGACAAGTTGTTGTAATTATTATTATTATATTTTTAAACCATCACACCTTCTTTCCTTCCTTGTTACATTTTCCAGCTGAACATAATGTAATTCCATTTGTTTGGAATTTTCACTTCCACCTGACAAAACACTGGTTGCTAAAATGAATTTATTGGTCTGATAGTAATCTTTTTATAAAAATAATTTTATTGAGGTCATATTGGTTTATAACATTGTGTAATTTCAGGTGTACATTATTATTTATCAGTTTCTGTATAGACTGCATCATGCTCACAACCAATAGTCTAGTTTTTATCTGTCACCATACATGTGTGCCCCTTTCCCTCTTTTGCCCTCCCCCCACCCCTTTCCCCTCTGGTGACCACTAATCTGCTCTCTTTGTCCATGTGTTTGTTTATCTTCCATGTATGTGTGAAAGCACGTGGTGTTTATCTTTCCCTGTCTGGCTTATTTTGCTTAACATCATACCCTCCAGGTCCATCCATGTTGTTGCAAATGGGACGATTTTGTCTTTTATTATGGCTGAGTAATATTCCATTGTACATTTATACAACATCTTTATCCATTCATCAGTTGATGGGCACTTGGGTTGCTTCCACACCTTGGCTATTGTGAGTAATGCTGCAATGAACATATGGGTGCATAAATCTCTTTGTGTTGTTGATTTCATGTTCTTTGGATAAATACCCAGAAATGGGATAGCTGGATCACATAGTATTTCTATTTTTAATTTTTTGAGAAATCTTCATACTGTTTTCCATAGTGACTGCACCAGAGTGCATTCCCACCAGCAGTGTATGAGGGTTCCCTTTTCTCCACGTCTTCTCCAACATTTGTTATTTTTTGTCTTGTTAATTATAGCCATTCTGACAGGTGTAAGGTTATATCTCATGGTAGGTTTTTTTTGTGTGAGGAAGATTAGCTCTGAGCTAACATCTGTTGCCAATCCTCCTCTTTTTGCTGAGGAAGATTGGCCTGGGCTAACATCTGTGCCCATCTTCCTCTACTTTACATGTGGGACGCCTGCCACAGCATGGCTTGATAAGCAGTTCATAGGTTTGTGCCCGGGAACCAAGCCCACGAACCCCAGGCTGCCGAAGCATAGTGAACGAACTTAACCACTATGCCACTAGGCCAGCCCCCTTCTATACCCATTTTATTGCGAGTTTTTATCATAAATGGATGTTGGATCTTGTCAAATGCTCTCTCTGCATCTATTGAGATGATCATGTGATTTTTATTCCTCATTTTGTTAATGTGGTATATCACATTGATTGATTTGAACCATCCCTGCATCCCTGGAATAAATCCCACTTGATCATGGTGTATGATCCTCTTAATGTATTGCTGTATTCAATTTGCCAATATTTTGTTAGTATTTTTGCATCTATGTTCATCAGCAATATTGGCCTGTAATTTTCCTTCTTTGTGTTGTCATTGTCTGGCGTTGGTATCAGGGTAATGTTGGCCTCATGGAATGAGTTAGGAAGCATTCTGCCTTCTTCGATTTTTTGGAATAGTTTGAGAATGATAGGTATTAAATATTCTTTGAATGTTTGGTAAAATTCTCCAGAGAAGCCATATGGTCCTGAACTTTTGTTTTTTGGGAGGTTTTTGATTACTGTTTCAATCTCTTTACTGTGTTTGGTCTATTTAGATTCTCTATTTCTTCTGGATTCAGTTTTCGGAGATTGTATGAGTCTAAGAATATATCTATTTCTTCTAGGTTATCCAATTTGTTGGCTTATAGTTTATCATAGTATTCTCTTATAATCCTTTGTATTTCTGTGGTATCTGTTGTAATTTATCCTCTTTCATTTCTAATTTTATTGATTTGAGCCTTCTCTCTTTTTTTCTTAGTGAGTCTGGCTAAGAGTTTGTCAATATTGTTTATCTTCTCCAAGAACCAGCTCTTAGTTTCATTGATCCTTTCTACTATTTTTTTAGTCTCTATTTCATTTGTTTCTGCTTTAATTTTTATTATTTCCTTCCTTCTGCTGACTTTGGGCTTTATTTGTCTTCCTTTTCTAGTTCTGTTAGGTGAAGTTTAAGATTACTTATTTGAGCTTTTTCTTGTTTGTTGAGGTGGGCCTGTATTGCTATAAATTTCCCTCTTAGTACTGCTTTGCTGCATCTCATAAGAGTTGGTATGATGTGTATTCATTTTCATTTGTCTCTAGATATTTTTTGATTTCTTCACTGATCCAATGGTTGTTCAGTAGCATATTGTTTAGTCTCCACATATTTGTGATTTTCTCAGCCTTTTTCTTGTAGTTGACTTCTAGTTTCATAGAATTGTGGTTGGAAAAGATGCTTGATAGGATTTCAATCTTCTTAAATTTACTGAGGCTTGCCTTGTTTCCCAACATATGGTCTATCTTTGAGAATGTTCCATGTGCAGACAAGTTGTTATATTAATCACAACCTTCCAGATTAAACAGGCATCACACCACTTGCATATGTGCCACTGCACATCAGTTTGGGGTCCAGACAGAAGCCCTCTCCTGTGGAGCACGTTTCCCCTCTGAGGGACCCTGACTGGTACCCTTGTTTAAATGGTCAGGCTTTTCCCCACTGCCCTCTGCCTACTTCCCGAATTCCAACCAGAAAGCCCACAGGACTGAGCTATGGATGCCTAATTTCTTACAGCATTCCAAATCCAATAGTCAGATACTCAGAAGAAACATTGTGAACTGTCTGATAGGGCCTTTGACATCGGGGTTTGATGAATGGGATTCCATCATGGGTAAAATGGAGAGGTGCTCTGTTAGTTTCTAAACCTCTTCTAGCGTCTCAGCCTTCCATGGAGTTGAAGTTGTGATTTCAGCGCTATCAGCAAACTTCTGTTGTCTACCTCCCTTCAAAACATCTTCCCCATTAAAACCACAGATTCTTTAATAGATGATGCTGTGTTAACAGGTTAGGTACTTGGGAAAATTGGTAAATCACCATTAAAAAAATTCAATACTTTAAAATGTTAAATGTAAAATTATGAAATAGTAGAAAAGAACCAGAAAAAGATCTGGTGAAAAGATATTCTAATTTTTAGAATGTAATTTCTTTCTTGGCCTAAAAGCTAAGAAAGAAACTATAGAAGAAAAGTTTGATAGATTTAGATACATAAAAGTTTTTAAAAAACTTCTGCACCAAGTAAACATTACAAATGTTTAAATGTGCAAATTAGCCTGAAAATAAAACTGGAAAACCTTTTGGTACTTATACCAGAAAAAGATGTAATGTTCTAAATATAGACGGTGCTTTTCTGCATAAATGAGGAACATCCAGACTCACCACCGTCCTTCGCCTGTTCACAGACTCTGGTCACAGGACTAAAATCATTAATCATAATAATAGCCATCAACAAAACAACACTAACCATACGCCAACACTCAGTGAGCACCTCCACAGACAGACATTGTTCTCAGTGTTTTGTGTTTGTTAACTCATTTAACTTTTCCAACAAACTTTTGAGGGACCTACTCTTATATTCTTCATTTTACAACAGAGGAGATTAAGATCAGAAAGGCCATTATAGAATTTGCCCGGGTTACGAGGCTGGGAAGGGGCAGAGTTAGAATTCAAACCCAGGCTTCAGACTGTGTGCCATTCATTTCTCCCCTCAAGAGGCAAGAACAGGAGATTTTGAAAGGAAGTGATACAATCAACCAATAAAGCTATGCAATAACCAACCTGATTAATAAACTAAAAATTAAAGTTAAAGCAATAGTGATATGTCATCTTTGCTAAATGGACAAGACTCTAAAAAGTAATACCAATGAGAGCAAGTTTGCAAAAAAAAAATGCTTCACTGAGACTATAAATAGGTTCAATTTTTAAATATCCACAATAAGCCTTAAATTTGAGCATCGTGTTGGAGGAGGTCACTTAGAGGATGTGACCGCCAGTTGACCCTCGAGCTGGACCCCGGCATTCGGAGGCTCCCCCCCTCCCCTGTCCTTGGAATGGATGCTCTGCCCACCGTTCCCACAGTGGGAGCTCTTCCAAGGATGCAGCCTTGAGAGAGCAAGGTGTTGTTGGGAACATCTGGACGGTGTACGTAACTGAACCCCGTTAAGCCCTCTAGATAAACTTTAAGATTCTGGGAGGATTGTGGAGATCTACTCATCCTGTGGCCCCTAAGATAAGCCTCATAAGTAAGTTCCCTTCTTTATCACACCTGCCACCCACCGACCTGGGGGGGGTCTGCCTCTTTCTTCAGTCTCTCCTTGTTCTCCTTGATCGGGGGCTGGTTTCAAACTTCATCAGGGCAGCTCCCGAGGTCGCAAACCAACACATATCCTTTTAACAACAATTTTGATTAAAAAATTTATTTTAAGGCAATATTCAATGATTTACATAAAAATACATGCTCAGTGAAAGTCATCACGTTGATTTTTTTGTTTCTAGAATAGTTTTATAACTTTTGCTTCCAGACTATCTTATCATATACTAAACATATAGAAAGTACAGAAAATTAAATAATAAAACCCACGCAGCCCAACATTCTTATTGAGTCTGTTTCTCATCCTTTAAAAATGTTATGTACAGTACAAGGTCAATTTTGCTTTAAAATAATCGTGAGTGGACAAAAGATTAGGTAATGGAACCTTGGGCGCCTCTTATTCTCCTCTTTGTGATTTTTTTGCATTTTCAAAATTTGCTCTTGGAACATGTATTATAACAAAAAAGTGTGACTAAGAATTTTAAATATGTATTTTACCTTAGGCTTCCAGAAAGAGAGGGAGCACTGAGAATAGACATTTACTTCTACTTCCTGCTCAAGGCCCCATAGAAATGAAAGAAAATGGGGGCCCAGCCCGTGGCTTAGCGGTTAAGTGCTCAAGCTCTGCTACTGGCGGCCTGGGTTCAGATCCTGGGCACGCACCAATGAACCGCTTGTCTGGCCATGCTGAGGCGGTATCCCACATACAGCAACTAGAAGGATGTGCAACTATGACATACAACTATCTACTGGGGCTTTGGGAAAATAAAGGAGGAGGATTGGCAATAGATGTTAGCTCAGGGCCGGTCTTCCTCAGCAAAAAGAGGAGGATTGGCATGGATGTTAGCTCAGGGCTGATCTTCCTCACACACACACACAAAAAATGCTTAAAAAAAAAGAAATGAGAGGAAATGAATATATATTTTTTCAACGAATCAAACTTCATCATACCGGAAAATATCAAAGAATGAGATTGGTACACTAAAATTTTTGAGAAATTCCTGGAATGTTAAAAGCAGATACAACTGCAAACACACACAGACACACACACACAGACAAACACACAGCAACAGCAGCAACCACCATACCCAAGCTTGGGATCCAAAAGCTTGAAAGGACTTAAATCATCCAGGCAGTTACCTTACATTGGTGACTGATTAATTAACTTCAAATTCATTAATTGGTTTTAGGATTTTAGTTGCCCTTCCCCCAAACACAGAGCAGCTGACAGCAGGATCTTTGCTCCCAGAATAAAGCCCTCCAGATCAGGCTCTAGCGACAGTGGTGGTCTGCTCAAGAGAAGCTTGGCAAAGAGTATGGAGCCCGAGAAAGCGACAGACAACTGCAAGTCCTTAGTCCTCCACAACAAAGACAGAGGAGGAAGCACAATGTTAAAACAAGAAAATACACCTGTACGCAGAGATGGACACACAACAAAGATGAAAGTGTCCTCCTACACAGAAGGCTGTCCATCGGCACCTGTGGGGACATCAGCGCTGCTCGTCTCTGTATCTCCACCTTACAGAGCAGGGGGTCTGCTGACCTACCACCCGCCCCTTCACCGCAGAGGATGACGCACTTTTCAAAGCGGACACCTCTTGGGCTAACAGACCTCACAGCTGCCCAGGAAGCCCACAGCAGCCACGTGGACCAGTCAGTCTAGACAGTGGTGCCCAAACTTTATCTCGTGTGAGAATCACCCAGGAGCTTGTTGAAAACGCAGATTCCTGAACCCCAGTCCTGGAGATTGGGATTCAGCTGGTAAAGCCCAAGAACTGCATTTTCACAAGCATCTGACTCATTCTGATGCAGTGTTCAGTATGTGACATAGTGGACCTATAAAAGACAAAAACAAAAACAACTCAATAACAGCAAAAAACAAAACTAACTTTCCCAGAACTAACCAGATAATTTACTTGGGACTACAATTTGCTTGAAATTGAGTCCCTTTATCACCAAGATCCTGTTTTTCCTTTGTGAAGGGGAGTGATCAGAGCTGCCACCTGTCCTTCACTGATTTTAAGGATCCTCAGGATGTCATTTGCAAAGAGATTTGGCAGGTAAGTCATTCCATTGACTTTGCACAAAGGTTTTTTAAAGTTACCAGTTTGTAATACTCAACTAATTATTCCAAGTTTACCTGTAATATAAGCAATTATAATATTTTATGGTAGGAGTAACAAATATCTTGATGATATCACAGCAATTTGTGTAATTATTTTTAATTTTACCTAACATGCTAGAAACATGTAGTGTGACACACCAAAAAAAATGTAACACAACCAAAAATTGCCAGATGTGCCCTGGGGCACAAAACTGCCCCGGGTCAGAACCACTGCCATGACGCACAGTGAACTATCCTCAAGTTGGCGGAAGGGCACAAACAGAGAAACAAAAAGAAAAAATTGCTGGAAAAGGGTCTCTGGTTTTGTGAGGCCTAAGGAATATGAAAAACAAGTTGTAACGATGCTGCTGCACAAACAGGAGAACAGGGGACGAACGGCGCCACAGTGATGGGGTATCTGGACCTGGGGCAGGTGACTCAGCCTCTGTTTCCTCATCTACAAAGCGGATAACAGTGACGCCATCTCACAGGCAATGCGAAGATGAGTTAATTCTATGGGGAGTACTTAGAAGAGCATCTGGAATGTGATAGAGTACTTAAGCCATGCTATATGTCAGTGTCATTGCTATTACCATTATTCTCTCCTTGAGTAGGGTAGTGCACAAGGTAATAATTTAATCAAACTGAAGATTTTAGATAATGGGACTATGGAGAGTTCTATTTTGAAAAAGAGTTAAAAAATCCCTTAAATTTTCGATAGAATAAGTGGAAAGTAAACTTTACGTGGTGACTTTGCAGGTGTGTGCACGTGTGTGTGTTGTGTGATTCGGATCTCGCTTCTTCCACGAAGCACACGGGATTGTGTACACACATGTACACAGCGTCAACAATGCTATTAAAGTGGAGACAGGAGTGAACACCCGGAGACAGGCAGAAACAGAAATAAAATTCGTCTCTTTCTGGTGTTTTAGAGCTGGCCAGCTACTAACAATCCGTAAGTTTTAAAAGCGCGCCCAATCTTCACTCTGGCGCTCACAGCCAAGCCGATGGCGACGGTCTCCGTCCTCGCTGTCAGGAGGAGCCGAGGGGACCGTGTCAGACCCGGGGACGGACCCTTCTCCAGCTCGGCGTCTGGGAGGCAAGGGCTCCAGCATCCTGATGGTCGAGCCTCTACGAAAAATAGAGGAAGAGGCCTTGTCCCAAACGGAGGTGTTTATACACAAAAAAACCGTTCAAGACCATCGGCTGTCCTTCTTTAATGCCTGGATCCCAAACTCACAAAGCGATACCAGGAAATTTTGACCCAGAGATTCCTGCTGAATCTCTCTCTCACACACACTCCCCCACGCACTCTCACACCCACACGCACACTCACACCCACACGCACACTCACACACACCCGCGCACTCACACACACGCGCGCGCAGCGTCGTCACAGGGTCCGGAAAAAACTCGGAGCGTCGCAGGACTGTCCGGCGCGCGGCCACAGGTCCAGGGCGCGCGGAGCCTCCAGAAGCCCGTGCCGCCCGGTCCAGTCCCGAGCGGCGGCAGTCAGCGCGTCCGCACGCGGGGGACCTTCCGGACGCCCCCGCGGACCGGCCGGCGGAGGGGGCGGAGCCGCGCGGCGGGGCGGGGCTCGGGGAGCGCGGGCGCAGGGCGCCGCGCCGGCCGGTCACCCGCGCTCCGCGGGCAGGACGGGGTCCGCGCATCCCGGTGCCCCCCACGCCGGCGGAGTGCGCGGGGAGCGTCTGCGGCTCCGGGGTCTGGGGTCCGAGGTCCGGCCATGTCCGCGCCGGGGGCGTCGCCCCGCGCCTGGGGGTGGCTGCTGCTCGGCGGCTGCGTCCTCGCCGGAGCCCAGGTAAGAGCCGCCGCACCTGCCGCCCGGCCCGCCCGACTCGCGACAGGGAGACCGAGACCGGGCGCGGGCGCTTAGGGGAACACATACACCAGCCTGCACGCACTAACACACTAACACCTGCATACAGTCACACACTAACACACAGACACACACTGACATACACTGACACTAAAACACACCAACACACACCAACACACAGACACACTAACACACAGAGACACTCTAACATGCACAAACACACAGTGACACACAGACACACACTAACACACACTGACACAAGAGACACATTAACACACTAACACAGACACACTAACAAACTCGCAGATACACACTAACACACATGCACTAACACACATGCACACAGAGACACACAAACACGTGCGCTAATACACACTAACACACACACCAACACGTACTAACACAGTAACACACATGCACTAACACACACACACACACACACACACGTGCGCCGGGCAGGTTGACAGGCACTTAGGGGCGCTGCAGAGGCAGCTGTGGGCCACAACGTCCCGGGGCGCGCACAGTTGGACCGGCGTCCCGGCCTCTGCAAAGGGGGCGGAATTTGCCAACAGCGGGGTCTGGGGCAGGGCGAGAGGGTGGAGGACCTTTCGTATTCTTAGACTCCTTGGTCCCCGTTTCATTCATCCACATTACTGCGTCTGCTGGCGATGTCCCGCACTTGGAGAAACCTGAACTTCTGGGACGGGCGGTGGCGCTGTCGGGAGGGAGAGCGGCGCCCCGCGCAGAACCGCGGATCCGCACGGCGAGGGCACCGGACGGAGGAGCTCGGCGCGTTCAAGCGCAGTCGCCGATGTTGGGGACAAGCGGGGGCGTCGCTTCCGTGCGGCCGATGTCCTGAGAGGCGTTCGGCGCGGCCTCCCAGGGGGCCCTCTCCGTGCGCGCACAGCCCACCGCGCGTGCTCCTGAGCCAGGTGAACCGCGGGGTTTCGCCCCGCTTCCGAGGCGCTGGACGGAGGCGCTGGTGCGTGTGCCCCGGTCAGAGCCCGGGCGTCGGGGGAGCCGGCGTCCTCCCCGCCCCTGACGGTGGGGGCGCCCTCCACCGCCGAGGAAAGCCCCGTGGGGTGTTTCGGGTTTCTTTTAAATTCTTTCACCGTGAGGAAATCAAGGCGTTGATTTATGTACTGTCTAAACTTAATACTATGCTCTTGGCCTGCAGAGGACCAGTTTAAGTTTCAGTTATTCTAAACGTGCAGTTGTTTTTTAAGCACATAACCACATAAATTAAAGGAAATAGGTGCCCAGCTGGGCACCGGGCTTCACCGAACACAACCAGGACGATTCGCGTAAACTTGCTCGTTAAAAAAAATCAAACGATGACGTTGACTGACAAGATCGGCAGTGGACGCTCACGCCTGAGAGTGTCACCAGGGTGGCGGGAGGACTCTGGTTATAGAGACAGAGCCCTGGCCATCGAACGTTCTCCCTGCGTTTCCATCGCATACGGTGTTTGGAAAATGTTCTTGAAAAGACCACTTCCTTGTATAAGGGGCAGTGAACTCTATTTTATTCAGTGTTCTAGATCATTTCTTCTGAGGAAGTGGGGAGATATTGTTTAGTATGACAAACAATCACTGTGCGGTTATGGGCGGAATATTTCCTTTACTTCAGGTTTCGATAAGACAGTCAGGACACTGAACACTTCTTCTAGAATTTTAAACCAAAGATTCCACTCCTGACGTTTTGGGCCTCGCAGTTCTTTGTGGGGGCCGTCTTGTGCAGTGCAGGGTATTTCTCAGCGTCCCTGCTCTCTTTCTGCTGGACTCCGGCAGCGCCTGCGCCCTCCCTGCGTGACCGCCAGCTACGGGGCGATGTGCCCTGGAGGCGGAACTGCGCCTGGCTGAGACCTGGCTGTGAGCTGACTTCCGTTTACGTTCACAGATGAGGAATTGTGTGAAATGACAGTTTGTGATAATATATGACACTTTTGGCACTTTAAACAAAATCTGAAAGTTAAAGTAGTTTACAATGACATTGACGCCCTCTCTGATCTTCATTCCCAGCTGATAGTATATTTAAAATTTTTTCATGTATCAATAGAAGAATAAAGGGAACTCTTCCAAGCAGAATTAGCTTGTGTAGAATAAATGTTTAGTACTCAGTAAACACTGGGTGACATCGCAAAGCAGATAATGCGGATCAGCGCTCCTCACTTGTCTTGAAGGTCTCTGTGGTCTTGGCGGGTGAGGATGCCGCCGGCGCCTTGGCACACGGTTCAGACCCGGCGTTCACGCCTCAGGTGTCATCGCAGAGCCCAGCAGTAGCTTCCTAAAGTCAGAGTGTCACGTGGTAATAGGGCCACTGTATAAATATGTGTAGTGCCAGTGGGTCCTCCTGGGAACAGACTCTGGGATGGGGTTAGGAGTCCAGTAGGTTTATTGGGGGGTGCCTGTGAAAGGTACAAGGGTGGGGAAGCAGGCCTGGATAGGGAGCGCCTCGGATAGGACTGGATCTGATGAGGTCTGGACAGCCCCACGGGAGCTCTGGGCAGAGACTGCCCTCAGAGGAGGCCCACGTGGTGGTAAACGGCCAGGTCCCAGGCTCCCACTGTGCTCAGTCAGGGACGTGGCTCCAAAGCTGAGACAGATGCCTGAACGCACGGCAGCGCGAGCTGTGGCAGCCACACTCTCGACAGACACACGGCTGGATATTCCTGGAAGGACTGACGCAGGGGAGCCCCTCGCGGCTGCTCCCCTCACAGAATTATCGGGGAACAGGGTGGGCTTTGCTGGGCTTGCGAATGGGCTGACCTCTTGTGATTTGGTCGCCTTCTCCAGGCTCCAGGGGGCAGATCAGCGTGGCCCTCGGACCGTGCGTGTGCAGGGCAGTGGCACATAAGGCCCAGGGAGCACCAGCTGTGAGCAGACGCCAGGACACAGGCTGGATTGCCTGAGTGGAGTCCCAACCCCGCGTGGGCGTTCTGCTGCAGGGAAGGCGCCCTGGCCCAGAGCAGGCAGCTGCACTCAGATTCCTGCTCTGAGAACAGCAGCCTCTTTGGGCCTGAAACTCGATCTGCTGCTCTTTCTGTGTGCTCTGCTGACCTTCCAGTGTGAGATTCAGAGTCCACTGGGAAATCACAAATCTCGTACTGGATGGGGAGAAAATGATAATCAATGATAGCCAAACTGTCTATTATTCTCTCATTTAATTCTCATAGTCACTTTATAGGATAGGCGCTGTAATTGTTCACACTTTGTAAATGAGAAAACGGTGCTAAGAGATGTCAGATAATCTCTCAAGTCACACGGCCAGCAAGCAGAGTAGCTATGATTCACACACTGGCTTCCACTCAGGGACCTGCCCTCAGATTGGTGGCCTCGTGGTGGAGATCCACTGGGCCCTGTTCAGCTGAACTGTGTGTACACACACCCTGTCTCAGCAATGCCCCCCGAGGGCACACATCCCAGGGAGATTCTCACACAAGTCCAGAGTGGATGTTGCAGTCATTCTGTGGTGTTGGAGACTTGGGACAATGTGGGTGTTCATAATGGGGTGTGAGGCATCGATAGAAAGCAGTGGATTCAGTGTACACAAAGCGGCATGAATGGGATCTTTAAAACAGGATAAGAGGTGGCACAGAAATAATGAGATATGCGATACCACGTACATGCATTGAGATACGTGCACGTGAAACAGCAGTACGTGCTGTATAAACATATTCAGATAAAAGACACGTGTGTATTTCACGTGAACGGGAAGGAGAAGTGGGGGTGGGCACAGAGATAAACGGGGTGGATAGTTAGCAAACACACAGAAGAAGCAAACCTGCCGGTGTCTCGGTCTCGTGCTCACTGGCAGTGGTGGTGAGGCCGGAGGAATTCCCAACAAGCCGTTTCGGTGGATTTAAGAATGAGGACCTACCGGGGTCCTGGGCGGCTTCCCGGGGTGCGGGGGGAGGCGAGGGGGCTTCCCTTCGCAGATCAGGCTGGGACTTGACGGCTGGCCATCTGGGTGCTTGTTTCCACAAGCCTGTTGTAGTCGAGGATCCGACGGCGGGTGGTCCTTCTTTCCCGAGGGCAGCCAGGACTGTCCCGTTTGTCCTGTCACAGGGAAGCTTTGTGTGCCTGAGGGGGGCCTCCCGGTCACTGCACTGGCTTGGGTGGTCTCTTCAGCCGGGAGCCCAGACGCGGCAGGACGGAAGGAGCCAGACGTGGCCTCTTCTTGGCGATGCGGAGAGTAGGTCTTGTTTCCTGAGAACTTCTCAATTCTTTGTGAAAAAAATAGAACATTTTCAACTAAGATTCGTCCATCCCGTTTATTTCCTGTTGGTTTTGTCATCTGCTGGAATCCGTCTCCTTTCCATCCCCTCTGCTCAGTTGTTGCCTTTTCTCTGAGTTATTCTTTAAATCTTTTAACGGCAATGTGACTTCAGGCAGCTCATTCCACCTCTTTCAGCCTCCGTTTCCTTCTTCCTAAAATAGGGCAATAATGGCATTTACCTCATAGAGTGTGGAGTAATGCATTTAAAAACGGTCAAACGAAGGCCTTAAGCGTCTGACTGAAAATGTCAGCTCCTCTCTTCTACTCACCTATTAGTAAGGGCTTTTCAATGGAACGATTCTTACATTGAGATTGTTTCTAAACATTATTGGGAGCCACTGAAGGCTTTTGAATGGTGTGTGTGTGTGTGTGTGTGTGTGTGAATTTTGCAAGGCTGTTCTCTTGGCCTGTGACTCTCTTCCTTCTGTTCCTTATGGTTTCTCCTTCAGAGCCCAACCCCATTTTGATAGCAATTGGACATTTTATTCATAGTACTTCACATGTCATAATTTTTCATTTATTAATGAGTACTTGATTAAAGTCTATCTCTCCCTTTGAAGAAATCATTCTGAAGACAGAGAAACTAATCAAAAGGCAATTGCAGCCGTCCTGATTGTCACTAGTGTCACCTTGTGGAAGTGGAGATGCAAGGGGGCAGATGGAATTAGAGAGTTAGAAGGTACGTTCAACTGAAGGAAGAGAGGGTCCGGGCAGGTGCAATGAGTTACATTGTTAGATCAGCTGAGTGTGAGGAGTCTGTGGGATATTTGGTAGATGGTTGGGTACTGGCTTATGGAGTTTAAGAAAAGCTCTGGATTTAGCATCATCACTTTATGGGGAGTACCTGAAACTACAGGTGTGAATAATATTCTCAATGAGCGCACAATGGGTTAAAAGCGCCTGCTAACTTGTTTGTAAAAGAGCATGCGGATGGTTTTCTATAAGATCACCTCTGGGTTATAAACTCACAGGGGAAGAGGACTAAGAAGCAATTTGAAACCCCTGTGACAGTTAGCATGGTGCCTTTGGATGGCAGGTTCTCTATAGATGTTTGAATAAGCTAATTTATTTTCTTTCATTCCGAGAAAATTCGTCCTTTTTGATCCACTTGGAACTCAAGTCTAATCGTCTACCCCAGTTTTAGTTTTAAAAAGGTCATTCTGTTCCAAGGGGCAGAGGTGGCTGCCCTGGGTACAAATGATGCATTGGAACCTGCGCCTGGTCTGGAAGATGGAGAGAAGAATGCTGCTGGTAAAGCATGTCTCTAAAAGAGTTCCAGTTTCCTGAGGGCTCTTGTCTTAGTAACCGACAGACAGCAGACGAGTGTTGATCCTGGCAGGTGTTCTATTGGCTGATGTTATAGACTCTCAAAGAAAGGGAATCATAGCTTTCTGGAGGGGGAAGGAACTATACAAAATGGTTAAGATTATGGACTTTGTTATCAGAACTGAATTTGGAATCTATGTTTTCTGCTCTCTAGCTGTTACTTAACATCTCAAAAACTCAGTTTCCTCATTTAAAAAATGGGGATGACAAATTCATTGCAGTGGTGTGTGGAGTCCATGAGAAGCTCAGGAGAAGCATTTAATGTGGCGCCTGTCACAGAGTTTGCTCACTGTGTCAGCTATCATCGTTGTCATTGTCATCATCATTGTTATCATAATTTCTGTTACATTTTCTAGTTAGTTATTACTGGTATAGAGAATCTCTACTATTTTTATTTATTGATTCATACCAACCAAGTTTATTCCTGAACAGTAACAAATTCTCCAATATCTACACCTGTTATTTCTTTCTATCTTTTGTCTTTTCATATTGCATTAGCTAGAACTCCCAGTAAAACATTGGATGGTAGTCATTATTGAGGGCATCTTATCTTGTTGATTAGTTCAGTGGTACTGCTTCCAAAGATTTATCATTAAGTATGATATTTGCTCTAGGTTTTTAATAGATGTAACATCATTGCTAATCCTGTTAAGTTGTTAAATGTGAGGCTAGTATAGAAGTTTTGAATGACAACATGCATGATTTTTATTTTAAACTCACAAATGATATGCTATTAAAAAAAAATGTCATAATAGTTGTATTGAGCTCCTGCCACAGATATTGGGCTACTTGAGGGCAAGAACTGATTCTTAATCCTTACCTATTGGACATCTCCCTGTTCAAGTTTCAGGTACACTAGATGAATAAGTTCTAGAGATCTGCTGTACAACACAGCACCTGTAGTCAGCAGTACGGTGGTGTGCACTTCAGAATTTGTTAAGAGAGTGAATCTAATGTGAACCGTTCTTACTAGAAAAAAAAACAAAAAGGTCACAAGGACACTTTGGGAGATGTTGGACGTGCTGATTGTCTTGATTTTGGTGATGGTTTCATGAGTGTTTGCTTGTGTCCACACCTATAACATTGTACACATTCAGTATATGCAGTTCTTCGTATATCAGTTATACCTCAATATACATGTTTAAAAAATAGAATACCTTATCTAACTAAAAAAACCCCGAACAAAAAACCCCGTAACCTTCTAATCATGACACTTTGGTTCAGCAAATACTTTGAGGGGCTCTCGTGTACCAGAAGCTGTGATAATCCCTGGAAATACGAATACAGTGAAATACAAGCAGATCACGTCAGCAATTTTGGAAATGTTCCTAAATTTGAATTTAGGAATTAGTGTTTAAAACAGCCTTTGTGTGATGATGGTTCTTTGGGAGAGGAAGTCAATCTGAGAAGACACCTGATTGTTGAGTTGCTGCCTCGTGTCTCTTGCCCTCGTGCGTCCAAAAGTTTGTGTCCCAAATTACACCGATCTCTCACAGTCTTGTCAAATATAGTACCCCTGCTTTTTGCCCTCACTGGGTTAGGTTTTTTGGTTTGCAACCTCGGAAGTTTCCCGGGTGAAATGTGAAACCAGCCCCCGCACCCGGAGGGCAGGGAGAGATGGAAGAAAGAGGCGGACTCCCCAGGTCGGTGGGTGGCAGGTGTGGTAAGGAAGGGAACTTACCTACAAGGCTTGTCTTGGGGGCTGCAGGACGAGTAGGTCTCTGCACCCCCCACCACAACCTTAAAGTGTATCTAGAGGCCTTAACGGGTTCAGTCACGAACACCATCCAGGTGTTCCCAGCAACACCTTGCTCTCTCGAGGCTGCGTCCTTGGAACAGCTCCCACTGTGGGGACGGTAGGCACAGCGTGCATTCCAATACAGGGGAGCAGGGAGGAGCCTCTAATTGCCCGAGTCCAGCTGCAGGGTCAATCAGCGGCCATATCCTCTGGATGACCTCCTCCAACAGTTTTCCTTTACCTCCACTGAGACCAGGTACACTCGCACTTCTTACTCGAGTAGAACCCCTTCGTTATTCCCAGGTCTGTTGATTAAATTGCTCAATGCATCTTACCTTTCCTACTTTTTCTTCTCCTATTAGTCGCTCAACTACCTAAGACCAGTTATGGCTTGGCCTCCTCTCTTATCCATAAAGCTAGCTGTTGTCTGGTGGATGGCCGTGTCGTTACGTTAGAAATTAGAGAACCTGAAGTTTAGTTCCAGTATCCACTCCTTTTTTGAGAGGCCGTAGGACATTGTTTAATTTTAGGTTCTCATAGTAATTTTCCTTTATTCTCTTAACATACATGCATAATTGTTATAGCTAATGAGTGCACAGAGTTTCTACTATGTGAAACTTCACCTTATAGTTTGTTGACCTTATTCTTAATGGTGATTTTACCTCCTTGCTTTTGCTCAAAATCAGCCTCCTCATCGCTGATGGATGTCAACCACGTTATTTTTCCAAGCCACTACCTGACAGATGTGTTGTCTGGGGGGGTGACACTAGTTCCAAATAGGTGGGATGTTGGCCTCTGCAATTTGGCCTGCAGCCTGATTTTCTGTAATCTCGAATTGTGGTTCCAGCTGCCTATAGAAAATGATTTTGATGATTTGTACTGTCCCCATACAGGTCAACACTGTTTTATGGGGGGAGGGAGGGGAGTGGTTTATTTATTTTTTGTTTTATTTTTTTTAGGTTGTACAATGTGATTTTTTTAAAATGCATACAATGTGATGATTTAATATATGAATACATCGTGAAATGATTGCCACTATCAAGTTAGTTTGCACATCCATCACCTCACATAGTTTCCTTCTTTTTTTCTGGTGAGAACACTTAAGATCCACTCTCAGCAAATGTCAGGCATACAAAACAGTATTGTTAAGTATAGTCACTGTGTGTACATTTGATCCCAGAACTTGTTCCTCCTGCAACTGGGAGTTTGTACCTTTACCAGCATCTCCCCATTTCCCCACCCCCAGCCCCTGGCAACCACCGTTCTGGTCTCTGGTTCTGAGTTTGGCTCTTTCAGGTTCCACGTCTGGGTGAGATGACACGGTACTTGCCTTTCTGTCGACACAGTTTTGATAATGCTAATCTTGGTCTGCCTTCCCCTCCTCGTGAGATGGACTCGGTCATAGAGCAGCACGTCGATGGAACAGGCTTGAGTGACGTAGGCGGTCCTGCATGAGGACTTTGTGCTGGGAGACGGGAGAGCTGGCTGTTAGTGCACTTTTGCTGTAAGTGAGCGGGTGCCATAGAAAAGTGGCGAGACTCTGGGTCTCCTTTCTTCATTTGTGAAGAGTAGAAGGTTTTGTCTTAAATGTATTAGAGATTCAGACTTCTTCAGATTATCAACACAGTTTCAGCTGTTAGAAAGGACTTTATTGACGTGTGTGTAAACACAAGAGGCGCCCAAGAGAAAAGCTGCCCACGTTCTCATTCAGTCTTTGTCTGTGCACCTGTTCTATTAATACATACTCTTAGTGAGGTCATAAGTGAAATTTTATGTATTACTTTTTCACTTGACATACAATACATATTTTTCCATCTTCCTACAACAACTTTTTTCCTGTTTGCACACTTTTTCTCCCTCTTCCCTCTCACCACCATCCCACCATCCCTAATCCTACCCCTTTCTCCACAGCTAGTTTGATCATATAAAATATAAACATATGTGTAGGATGAAATAACATTTTGTTGCTGGTTTCCTTTGCTGTGCAGAAGCTTTTTAGTTTGATGTAGTCCCACTTGTTTATTTTTGCTTTTGTTGCCTATGCTTTTGGTGTCAAATCCAAAAAATCCTTGCCAAGATGATGTCAAGAAGCTGACTCCCTATGTTTTCTTCTAGGGGTTTTATGGTTTCAGGTCTTGTGTTTAACTCTTTCATCCATTTTGAGTTAATTTTTGTGTATGGTATAAGATAGCGGTCCAGTTTCATTCTTCCGCATGTGGCTGTCCAGTTTTCCCAGCACCATTTATGGAAGAGACTATCCTTTCCCCATTGTGTATTCTTGGCTCCTTTGTTGTAAATTAATTGCCCATATATGTGTGGGTTTATTTCTGGGCTCTCTGTTCCATTGATCTATATGTCTGTTTTTATGCCACTTCCATACAGTTTTGATTATTATAGCTTTGTAATATAGTTTGAAATCAGGAAGTGTGATACCTCCAGCTTTGTTCTCCTTTCTCAAGACTATTGGTTTGGCTATTTGGGGTCTTTTGTGGTTCCATACATGTTTTAATATTGTTTTTTCTGTTTCTATGAAAAATGCCATTGGAATTTTGATAGGGATTGCATTGAATCTATAGATTGCTTTGGGTAGTATGCACATTTTAATAACATTAATTCTTCTAATCCATGAGCACAGAATATCTTTCCATTTATTTGTGTCTTCTTCAATTTCTTTCATCAATGTCTTATAGTTTTCAGTGTATAGATCTTTCACCTCCTTGGTTAAATTTATTCCTAGCTATTTTACTCTTTTTGATGTAATTGTAAATGGTATTGTTTTCTTGATTTCTATTTCTGATAGTTCATTATTAGTGTATAGAAACACAATACATTTTTGTATATTGATTTTATATCCTGCAGCTTTATTGAATTTGTTTATTAGTTCTAAGAGTTTGGTGAAGTCTTTAGAGTTTTCTATATATAATATCACGTCATCTGCAAATAGAGACAGTTTATTTCTTCCTTTGTGATATGGATGCTTTTTATTTATTTATCTTTCTTGCCTGAATGCTCTAGGACTTCCAGTACAGTTGTGTGCAGCATAATGACGTTTCGGTCAATGATAGACCGCATATACGACAGTGGTCCTATAAGATTAGTACCACATAGCCTAGGTGTGTAGTAGGCTGTACCATCTAGGTTTGTGTAGGTACATTCTATGATATTTGCACAACGAAATCCCCTAATGACGCATTTCTCAGAATGTATCCTCGCCATTAAGCAACGCATGACTGTACTATGTTGAATAAAAGTGGTAAGAGTGGCCATCCTTGTCTTGTTCCTGATATTAGAAGAAAAGCTTTTAGCTTTTCACCATTGGGTATGATGTTACCTGTGGTCTTGTCATATATGGCCTTTATTATGTTGAGGTACATTCCCTCTATACCTATTTTGTTTAGAGTTTTTATCATGAAATGGATGTTGAATTTTATCAAATGTTTTTTCTGCATCTATTGAGATGATCATGTGATTTTTATTCTTGATTTTGTTGGTGCTGTATCACATTGATTGACTTGCAGATGTTCAGCCATCCTTGTATCCCTGGAATAAATCCCACTTGATCATGGTGTATGATCCTTTTAATGTATCGTTGGATTCGGTTTGCTAGTATTTTGTTGAGGATTTTTGCACCTATGTCCATCAGAGATATTGGCCTGTAATTTTCTTCCTTGTGGTGTCCTTGTCTGGTTTTGGTATCAGAGTAATGCTGGCCTCGTGAAATGAGTCTGAAAGTGTTCCCTCCTCTTCCAGTTTTTGAAAGAGTTTGAGAAGCATAGGTATTAATTCCTCTTTAAATATTTGGTAGAATTCATCAGTGAAGCCATCTGGTCCTGGACTTTCATTTGTTGAAAGGTTTTTGATTACTGATTCAGTCTCCTTACTAGTAATTGATCTGTTCAGATTTTCTGTTTCTTCCTGATTCAGTCTTGATAGGTTGTATGTTTCTGGGAATTTATCCATTTCTTCTAGGTTGTCTAATTTGTTGGCATATAATTGTTCATTGTTTAGTGTGGTTTCAATCAATACACCAACAGAATTTTTTTTCCTAATTTGACTAAAATTTAATCTGTAGTAATAAACATGGAAAAATTGCATAATTAAGGAGCCCTTGCTCACCTAGCTATTAAAGCTTAGGTATAGCAGAAATAAGTGCAAATATGTCAGAAAAAACATGAATCTACAGATCAGGAGGTCTAACCATGTCCTGGGAAAAATTAATAAATAAGCCAATCCAATTCCTTGTAAAAATATTGAATATCAAGTGTGCAGAACTGTAAATCCTCCAGAGAGAATAAAAAAGTCTCTTACAAAAGGGAGAAAATCTTTTATGCTAGTCTTAGTCTTCTGTTTTCTCACCCTAAAATGGTTGAAGGCAATGGAGAAAGACCTTTAGAGTTTTCAGGCAAAGACATTATAAATAGATAGTTCCATAAGCAACAAGGTGTGAAGGCAACAGAAAGGGAAAATCATTGAATAGAAGGATTAAAAAATGGCAATGAAACAATTTAAACATAAATCTAAAAGTTTCGATGCAAAATAGAAAGTAAAAGAACTACTCTTGAAAGATAAGAAAAAGAATGTACAGTCGTGAATTTAAAACTAATAAACTGAAGTACATATTTGTATAAGCATGGAAAAGTTGTGAACAGGTGTACAGAGAACAGTTAGCTCAGAAGATTTGAGTAGAGATAAAACTTGAGAGAAGGTAAAAGTGTACTAATTTCCTCATTTTTCAGAAAGGTTAAAGTCAAAGGGCTAAGTAAATATGTACCCTGGAAACTTAATAAAAAATAAAGTTAAATATTAGAATTTAGAATTAGTTAGAATATAGTGGTAAATCCGAGATTAAAAAATACCAGGTAAAGGTATAATCTACAACAAATAAACAACTGGTATACAATTTTATGTGACCGGTAACATAGTGCTAATATGTAAAAACAAGAAAAAGACAAATCCAGTTAAAATATTGGCAAAGACTTCATCACTTGACAACAGATGATAGTAAGAATGGCCATTAAACACACAAAATGTAAATTAAACAGCAATAAGATAGCATTCGTACCCTCCAGAATGTCTATAATCAAAAAATGTAATGACATCAAATCCTGGAGATGATGAAGAGTAATTTGAAGCCTCATACACTCCTAGTGGCAATGTAAAAATGGTAGAATCACTTTGGAAAAATTGTGGCAGATTCTTACAAAGTTAAACATATACCTTCACTATCCCCAGGAATTCCACTCACATATTTACCAAAGAGAAGTGAAAACTATGTCCAAGAAAATGTAAAAGAAAGTTTAGAACAGCCTTGTTTGTAGTAGCCAACAACTGTAAATGATCCACAGGCCATCGAAAAGAGATTGGTTAAGAAATTACAGGATATTCGTAGAATAGAAGACTACTCAGAAGTGAGGATGCACAAGCTGCTGATCCATGCCACGGCACAGACGGCTCTCAAACACAGCGTCATGCAAAGGAGACAGCGTGAAAGAGCATGTAATGTGTGACTCCATTTATAGAAAATCCAAGAGTAGATAGAACTGATCTGTGGTGATAGATAAAAGTAGTTGCCCTGGGCTGGGGCTGGGGGTGGGAATGAAGAGAGGGGAACTGAATGGAAAGGGGTACGAGAGAACATTCTGGAGTGATGGGAATGTGTGTAAAATTGTGGAAACTTACACTGAAGACTGAAGAATTTTATTATTAATTAATTGATATGTTATTTATATCTCAATAAAAAATTTAAAAGGTGTGGAGCTGGCTGGTGGCGTAGTGGTTAAATGCATGTGTTCTGCTTCGGCAGCCCAGGGTTCACAGGTTCAGATCCTGGGATCAGACTGATGCACTGCTTGTCAAGCCATGCTGTGGCGGTGTCCCATATAAAGTAGAGGAAGATGGGCACGGATGTCAGCCCAGGGCCAATCTTCCTCAGCAAAAAGAGGAGGAGTGGCAACAGATGTTAGCTCAGGGCCAATCTGCCTCACACACACACACAAAAAGTTAAAAGGCAGCTGCAAGTTACTGAGAATTGTTTATACATATTGCATATTCATTATCTCATTCATTTTATCTATAAAACAAGATTTGGAACAATTATTTTCCCAATTTTGCAAATGAGATAACTCCAGTTCAGAGACAGGAACAAATTCTCCCAAAGTTCACATCCAACAAGAATTCGCACCCAGGTCTGCTTGATATCAAAGCACATGCTCTGAGTTATGATGCCGTTCCGTCCCCCAATCTGGAGAAGCAAATCTGTCAGCCTCACTCACAGGACCCAGGACTGGGCTGAGAAAGATGGACGATCTTGCTTCAGCTTCTTTCAATATCCCCTAAAGAAAAGGTGAGACCGCTTTCATAATCTTGGTCCAGCCCCTCGTCAGTCCTGCGTGGAACCACCCTTGTCACGTGGAAGGAAAGCTGCCACACCAACCTCAATACTGATGTCAGTAAAGCTGAAATCATGTATTTCCCCTTAATTACAGGGCTTCATTCCAAGCAAATTCTCAGCTATTCTAAGTTCACAGCAAACTTCTCAGATTCTCAGTGTGGATGGTTTGGAAAGCCATTTCAGATGCACTAACTAATTAGGTTTTTAAACAGATTTTTTTTTAATAACTAGAAATTGTGGGCCAGCTTCACTGAGATATGAAGATGGAGCTCTTGACTTGAGGATTGAATGTTGCACAAACCTGTTTGATCCTGTGTGTATAATTCTTAACTTGGCTAATTTTGGATTTGTATTTTAATGACAACTTTTTAAATGTTTATTTGTTTATTTATTTTATTGAGGTCATAATAGTTTATAACATTGAGAAATTTCAGTTGTACATTATTATTTGTCAGTCACCATATGTATGTGCCCCTTTACCTCGTATGTCCACCCCCGCTTACCCTCCGGTTCTCTTTGTCCATGTGTTAGTTTATCTTCTACATATGAGTGAAATCATATGATGTTTGTCTTTGTCTGGCTTATTTTGCTTAACATCATACCCTCAAGGTCCATCCATGTTGTTGCAAATGGGACGATTTTGTCTATTTTATGGCTGAGTAGTATTCCATTGTGTATGTATACCACATCTTCTTTATCCATTTGTTACTGAGCAATGGGCTTGCTCTGCTTGCCACAATCTGAGACAATTAGTCATGAGTTAGGGATCGAGAAAGGAAGTTTTAATTTAGTTAGCTGGCATAACCAGAGAGATGGCAGACTAATGTTTGCCAGGGGTTTCCTTCAGGTGTGATGGACTCTGGGGTCTTTCATTGTTCCATTCTTCTGTCAGCTGTGATGGATAGCTTGTAGGTGTGTTTCCTGCCTGTGATTAGTCTATTCCCAGAGAGAAACTTATATAACAAAGTTTTAATTTATCAAGCTATTGGGGACTGCATATGTAAGTGGAGGCCATAAATCAGGAGAGCATGTGAATTTTTTTAGAGTACGTGCAAAGCAGTGAGTAGCACATAGAGGAGGGGCTGGGGCCATTTAGTGTAACAGGATGACCTCACTTATGCTCACTTAGAATTTTCCCCCTGTCAGTAGTAACCTGTAATCTTATGGTCAAGGGAGAGACAGGGTGTCGTAATTCCTCTAGCTACTTCCTGCTGAATCAGGATGTTGTAGGGGGACCATAGCATGGAAAAGAGTTACTTTCCTTATGAATTCATTGGAGGGTCCCTTAAGGGGAGCTGTCGTGTTGTTGACTTGATCAGTTTGGAGCTTATGGCAAATAGGCATTTAACACCCAACTTAAGAAGGAGAAAGATTGATAGAAGAAAGGTTATATAGAAGAGATCGATGTTTTCTTTTAAGGCATATTTTAGCTCTTCAAGGGGTTCTGCCACCCACTTATCCCTCGATACAGATGGGACACTTTCCTGTGATTTTGGGGCTGCCTTGACCCGGGAGTGATGTATCCGGGGTTTCATGCCTGCAGGTGTTACAGATGAGTGGATGGTGAGAAGAACCTTAAAGGGGCCCGTCCATTTGGGAGACAGCTGGTTTTTGGGTCCCTTGTCTTTCCGGGTTTTCAGCAAAACATGATCACCAGATCAGAAGGCGTGTGGAGGGACGTCAGACAGATGTGCAGACCGATGAGAAGCAAACTCATGGAGAGAAGTTAATACAGAGCTTAATGATTTCACATAATTAGCAATCATAACATTCCTTACAACATCCGGAGATTCAGTCCCAGGGGAAGATTCCTGCAAGGGTCTCCCATATAGAATTTTGAAAGGACTCAATTTACGTCCACTTTGGGGAGCTACTCTAACACATAGGGGGCAAGGGGCAGGGCCTCATCCCAAGTTAGTTGTGTTTCCTGGCAGGTTTTGGCAATGGCCTTCTTTAAGACGTGATTCATTGTCTCCGTCTTTCTAGTTGATTGAGGTCTCCAAGATGAGTGTAGTATCCATCAGATGGTTAAGCTTTTGGACACTTGTTGGGTTATTTGGGAGGCAAAAGCTGGTCTATTATCACTCTGCAAGGTAGCAACATTTGAGTGACTTCTGATGCTTTCTCAGTCTGAGTGGGAAAGGCTTCTACTCACCAGGTGAAGGTGTCCACAAACAATAAATT